>NC_090939.1:950412116-951055348 GCF_040938575.1 Ambystoma mexicanum
CACTTGAACCAGTACTAATTTTCTACATACAAAAGGTTGTACCTGCTATTACATTTGGATCTGAATCAGGCTGGAACATTGAAGCCCAATTTTGGCAGAAACTTGAAGGCTTATTTTGGCGTCGGGTACTGCATTTACCCTTGTATATCTCAATGGTGTCTCTTCGATATGAATTATCAATAAACTCAATACATAGTTGCGTTTTGTGGAAATCACTAATGGTGTTACGAAAGATGAAGCTGAAACCACTGCCTCCGTCATACCAACTCTTTGAACATCGTTCAGACAGTGGGCGATTGAGCCTTCTTGAAGACTGGCAGCAGCTACTCGAAGCCACTTTAAATAATGCTGACTTGAACATAGTTGACCTGCTTAGTCAACCTCAGTGTGTAAAAAAGAAATTTGACCGATGGAGTTGGGTTCAGAACTATGATCTGCTGAAAACAAAATCTACATTTTTGAGATCGGGAATCGGCAAACATAAACTTAATGTCTATTGTCGCTACTTGGTAACTTGTCCCTCGCGACATCATTGTGACCAATTTCTGAGGCTGCGTTTTAACGCATTGAACACCAGGGATATGCAATGCTTACGACATATAAATGAAGCAAATGGCAATGGCAATTTTTGTCGCTTCTGCAATTTTGAAATTGAATCCATCTAACATCTTGCGACCGGATGCATTGCGCTAACTCCATGTCGACTATGCCACCTAGGAGAGTTTACTCCTGTTGAATTAGACAGTCAAAATTGGTGGTCTTATGCGGTTGCTGGACACACATTAAGTTGACCTGTGCAATCGTGAACTTTTTAGATTCTTTAAACTTAACTGAGAAATGATGTCGCATGGAACTCTTAAACTAATCTTAAAGTGATGATATGTCATAATTACATATGTAGGACAGTTGAAGTCCTATAAACAGGAATGGGTAATAAAACATATATGATGATGATGACGACGATGTGCTGTAACAAAAGATTGGCGTCTTGTTGGTTTGCTAACAGGTTCGCTGGGCTGAAGTTTCAATACAAAATAAAAAAAATAAAATGGAGTTCAAACGAGTTCTCATGGCCTCTTCTGTAGAGGTTAGGGGAGGAGGTTTGGTTGTACCTTGGACCAGATCTTCATATGTTAAGTATATGAGTGTAACAATGTCTGCTCTGCTGCAGGATGACTCTATTTACGTCGGCTCCATGGGCCTCACATTTTGCACCATGACAGATAATTCCTTTTTTTAAACATTTACCATCTTCACATGTGCAGATATCACATATAGACAATGGATCTACATCATGACACAGAGATACGTGGGCCCAAATATCTTATCTTCTATAGTCAATTAGCTAATACATCCGTCAAACATCTTTTTGGATCTCATACAAACAATTTTATCACACTTGTGTACGAAAGGAAAATACATCAAAGAGGAGGTGAGGGTAAAGGCTGAGTGAGTAGTATATCATTTGAGTTGGGTCTATGGGTGCGGGGAAGGCTGGTGGAGATGGATGGGTTTTTTCTAGGACCAGGCCTTGGCCCGGTCATTTTCAGGGCAGCTGGATACAATGTTTTATTTGTAGCGTTTCTCGCCCAGCTTTTTGTGGGAACAGGACAGTCACAGAGACACCGGAGGGGAGGAGGTGGGGGGAGTGTGGCCTGCACCTCTCCCCTGGGGACAGGCTGACTGTGCACGTCCCCAGGGGAGAGGTGCAGGCCTGCAGGCCGGCATTTCTGTAAGATTTGCTGGGGCTTTTTACAAAATGGAATCGATGTTTGTACAAAATGGAGTCGGTAATCAGACTGCTTATGGAATTCGCACCTGTATGTATCGTCCCGAGGCTGCCCAGCACCTTTGGCCAGGGGTGCATTGCAAGCTGGAGGGGAAGAGCATAGTGTGCGTTTGGGGACGGGAATGGAGGGGAGGGGGCCCAGAAGACCTTTCCTCCCACACAACTGCTTGGGAGAAGAACATATTTTTTCCAGAATTTGTGTTCTACACCGGCCAATTTCCCAGTGATGGCATATCCAGAGAGTCCAGCTCCATAGATGGCTGCAGGCAAAGACCAGGTCCAAAGCCAGGGATATTGCACTACTGCTGTGTCTAATGTGGAATTATTGAATTGCCCTACTGTATTTATCCAGATGAACCCTGCTTTAAGGATTTGTTGAGACCATGTACCAGAGTCTTGGAATCTGACACCCAGATTATCAAAATGTTTGACCAGCTACAATATAACATTATTTACTTTTATCAGCAGAGGGATTCTGTTTGCATCACTTTGTGCAATGAGATAGTGGTTCTTGGATTTCTTAGGACAATTGAAGGGCTCTCATCGTACACTTCCTATGGTTCTGATGCTTCACCTCTCACCACAATAACTCAGCTTAATGCTTTTCTCCCTTAGGACCTACTGTATAGACACATAGTATTTCTTCCACAAATCAATGAAATCCTTCAAGCAACCTCTAAGCTGTTCACAAGACCATGATATTGCGGTCAATCGATAGGGTTTTACCATAGGGTGCTCATTCCCTCCAATTTACTAGACATTTTCTTTAATATCCAGCTCAGTTTAATCAGATCTTAAACTAGAGTGCACAGTATGTTTCCAGTGACCAGAGGAGCTGCACGATGTGAGTGAGCAGCCTGTCTTACGTTTTTACTATTATTCAGGAGAGGGGTTGGATTTGTAAACCCCCTCAAGCGGAGCACGCAGTGTGCGCAGTGTGTTTCCAGTGTTCCCTGTGGAGCCCGTGGAGATGTGCATGGAAACAACTAGGTATTACCTGCAGTAGTGTGTCTCTGAAGCGCGCCGCATATCTGTTGTGTGTGCCCATAGCCTTTTTTATGTAACCTGCGTGTGCCTCTTCCACAGGGACTTCTGATTGTGGCAGTCAGTCATAAAGTATTAACACACGGTTGAGAGCTGACACATGGAAAAGAGGGTAACGCGTTTACTGCTAAGTGCATTGTGCAGTGGGAGTCTGACGACATTTTGTTGCCATAGACCACTGCATTTAACAGCACTGATTGAACTGCACCCTGCCACTCTACTGCTAATCACTAATGCCGGGTAAAGCGCAAGCCGCTGTAAAACGGCGGGGCTCAGGGGCAAGTAGCCTTATGGACTACGCTCGTCCAAACAACCTAATGATCTCAGCTAAGAGTCGGTGAAAACTGCCAAAGGAGGTAAAAAAGGGGCTAACTCCCAGGAGGAGCCGGCTCCACTAAAAGGCCCGATGGATGTCTTCCTCCAAGCTAAATCCCCAGCCCCAGCTTCAGCTCCTCCTGGTCAGGACATTATTCTCTGTCAGAGGCTGAAAACAGCTATTTACCACTGGATCTCTATAATGATTCCTTACTACAACTATGTTATGCCCTCCAGGAACGTTCTACCCCCCTGGTGGGAAGGAGGGGCAAGGGGGGCATGGACAAAGGCCAAGAAGGTATGCAGCCACTTGGATCAAATCCCCCGAATGGGGAGGACAAACAAGTCATAATGGAGCAATGGAGAGGGTGGAGGGGGACTCCTGAAATAGGGGATACCCCACTGTCTACTTCAGGGGCGGCAGCAGGGCTATCAGCTACCCCTAACCTCTTATATGACACTGTATTACCGGGAAGTAGCGGCACTCAGGAACAATACAGTACGTACGAAACATCAGCAACGAATCAGAACAATGGCATTTTAAACTAAATTGTGCGGAACAATCAATGAAGACTTGAAACTACAGGGGGTGGGTATTGCCATTTTGCATAAACACTTGATCACTCTTAAACCACCTACAGAAACTCCAGTCATTGACCTACGGGGGAAGCCACTCAAAAACAACTCCCAGCCGCTAGGGAATCACTAACTTGTGTAACTCTGGAAGTTCCAGGGTGAGCTATGACTCGGCAGTGCCTCTTTCTCTTGCCTCTCTGATAAATGGGCTGGCTGACCCTGTGCCTGCTTCCACGTGTCTATCAAACCGTCTGGTAAGATTGGCTAAGAGGCAATTACCAAGGCTACAACCTCAAGCTGTCCCTGACTTACCACCCTTAAGAGATATACAGAATGGGGATGGCCCACCCCTGAACTCAACCCTACGACCATGAAGCACCAGCATTTCAAGAAAACAGCGTAAACGACCTGCACGGCGAGAAAGGCGGTCAGCCCAGACCGTGGTTACACTCACCAGTTGGCTAATAGAAGAGGTTTCCACTAACCCAGTACAACCTGTGGTGGACAGAAAAGGCCTTACACAGGCTCTTCCAGTGGGCATACACAATGCTGGTCCTAGTCACCCACCACAGGGTAATCAGTCGCCCCCCGTGGTTCATGTACCTGCTATCTGTAGTGCTGAAGTCAAGGTGATAGGTAAGCAGACCCCTCCCCCACGAGGCCCCAAAGCATGGGGCCACATGTATGGAGACCACTGGTGGCAGAAGGATGACCACCTGCCCCCAGGGTTGGGGGGCAATAGGAAAAAAAAGCAAAAAAAAAAGAACTCAATGGGAAGTGGGGTTGGGGTTGGGGACCCTAGCCACCCTGGATTTTTGTTGAGTGGTGTCCTTGGAAAGACACCCTGTGTGACAGCATTGCTAGTCACGGATCGGGCGCAGGGTGCTCGATCCGTGGCTAGCAATGGCCACTAGACATCCCATTTAGAAGCGGGGGGGCTGCTTACTAGGTAAGTGACTCTCTCTGCCCCCGAAGCCCCAAAGCATGGAGCCACATGTATGGAGACCTCTGGGGCAGATGGGTGGCCATCTGCCCCCAGGGGTGGGGGCATATGAAAGAAAAATAAATAGAACAGAATGGGAAGGGGGAGGTGGTTGGGGACTACTAGCCACCACAGATTTTTTTTAGGACATGAAAGGGTGGTGGCCCTCTCCCTCCCACCCCAAGTGGAAATGGGGGGACCCCTTGTCACCCGCCCTGGGGGGGCAGATGTCTCACCCCAGGGAGGAGTACATGAGGTGGCCCCCCATCCAATGGGGTGGAGGGGCACCAGGAAAGTGTGGGCAGGGTAGGGCCCCCCCCGGGGCAGATGGGAGCCCATCTGTCCCTAGGGAATGGGGCAAAGAAAATGTATTAAAAAAAAAAATGTCATGGCTGGATTTTAGGGGGAGTGCCCCTCCCACGCCCCCACTGGACCACCAGAGATTTTTTTTTATGGAAAGGGGTTGTCCCCCCCACTTAGGGTCATGTCATGCAGCCCTCCCTGGGGGCAGTTATCTGCTCTTAGGAGGGGGCATGTAACCCCAGGGAGGGCTGCATGAGAACACCCCCTCTTATCTGGCCACAGGGAGGGTGAATGAGATGCCCCCCCTCATTTGGTGTGGGGGAGAGATGGTCACCCCCCATTACATTAGAAAATTACCTGGCGATTTAGGGTGCCCCTCTGCCCCCCTAAAGTGCAGCCTGCCATTTTCAAATTTGTTCTTTGTTTACCAAGCTTGCCTTGGCGCAGAGGCGCACATTGGTGTACCAATCTGGCCGGAGGGTGCCCAAACCTTACTGCCCCAACTAGGGGTGAGAGGGCCACCAAAAATTGTGGGACAGGCCCCCCAGTGGGTGGGTCAGTAAGGTTTGGGCACCCTGGGGCCAGATTGGCACACTATTGGGCCCATCTGCGCCAAGGGGAGTTGGGTTACCAAAGGGAAAAAGTGAAAATGGTAGGCATCATTTTAGGGGGGGCTGTGGGGCACCCCAAACCAACAGGGAATTTTCTAATTGGAAGCGGTGGTGGGCCCCTCCCCCCACCACAATAGAGTGGGGGCCATGTCATGCAGCCCTCCCTGAGGGCAGATATCTGCTCCTAGGAAGGGACACCTGACCCCAGGGAGGAGGGCATGACAGCGCCCCCCTTATCTGCCCACAGGGAGGGCTGCATGAGTTGCCCCACCCCTCCATTTGGGGTGGGGGTGGAGAGGTGCACCCCCCATTACATTTCATAATTTTCCAGCGGTTTAGGGTGCCCCTCGGCCCCCCTAAAGTGCAGCCTGCCATTTTCAATTTTTTTCTTTGTTTACGAAACTTCCCTTGGCGCAGATGGGCACATTGGTATGCCAATCTGCCCCCAGGCTTCCCAAACCCTACTTCCCCATCCATGGGGGGCCTGTCTGACGTTTTGGGGTGGGCTTCTCCCCCCACCCTACACCTCATGCAGCCCTCCCTGGGGGCAGATATCTGCCCGTAGGAAGGGGCAAATGGGTTTTCACTGGGGGGGGGGGGTGAGGTTCGATAGGCCACCAGGGATGGCTTGCAATGGGGGGGGCATGCTTGGAAAGTATTGATTTGTTTTTGCTGGTGTGACCGTAGGTAACGCATGTTTTTTTGTTATTTTTACAGCTTTTTCTACGCGAGCAGCTGCAACGTGATGTGAGTACTGTTTTTTATTATTCTATGGTTAGGGCCCACTGTCAGTGGGGTGGGTGAGACCGGGGTTGGATTGTTGGTGGTGTGGGTGGGAATGGGCCATCTGGGCAGATATTTTGGTGGGCTGGGACACAATTGCAGGGGCAGGCCACAAATTGCCCCCCATGCCAGCAGAACATTGGTGTTTTTCCCTGGAGCGGATGCCTCCCATGCGGGTTGTCCATCTGCAAGCCCAGGCTGAAGCTCTGGCTGTGCTACGTTACAGGTGTCACCTCAGGGGAGGATGGGGATCCTGCCGGGGATCCTTGGAGCTGCCGCTGTGCTTAGGAGACTGTACACCCACATGGTGCATGGATGTCCAAGGCCGAGGACATCACCTCCAACTGTCCTGGAGTTGCGGCTGGGCTGCATTACAGCTTTTCCCTTCGGGGAGGTATTGGCACACTGCCGGGACTCTCTGGTGGGGAGAAGCTGTAACGCAGGTAAGCCAGAGCTCCAGCAAAGTCAGCGGTAATATCCCTGGCCTTGGGCACCCTTCTCCCATGTGGGTCTTTGGAGGGGCTTGTGGGTAATGCATTCTGGGGAGATTCAAGATGCGCAAGTCAGACATCTTTGGATTCCCACGGATTTCTTCTTTTCAGAAATGCATGGGGTTCCCTGTTTTCCTTGGTGACTTGGACACACTAGGCCCATATCTGTATGGTATGCCCGTCCACGAAATTCATCAAATTCTGCTGTCAGAAAAGACGGGGTGAGCCGCGGTTTTGGCTCTCCCTTTTGCCCCCAGGTAGATGCACCCACACATGTGAGGTACCGTTTTTGTCGGGACACCTGTGGGAACGCAGGAAGGTAGGCCATGTGTTGTTGGTGGCATGTATCGGTGGGTGGGCCGAGTGAAATGTGCGGAAATTGTGTTTTGTTACCACATTTCGGACTTTGCAAGGGGTTCTGGGTAATAAATCATGGGCCAATTTGCGCAATTCAGACCTCTGTGGATTCCCACAGGTGTCTTTTTTTCGGAAATGCATGGGGTTCCCTGTTTTTCTTGGAGGCTTGGACACCCTAGGCCCATATCTGTATGGTGCGCCCTTCCACGAAATTCATCAAATTCTGCTGTCGGAAAAGACTTGGTGTTAGCTGTGTTTTTGCCTATCCCCTTTGCCCCAGGTAGGTGCAACCACACATGTGAGGTACCGTTTCGTCGGGACACCTGTGGGAACGCAGGATGGTAGTCCATCTGTTGTTGCCGCTGTGTATCGGTGGGTGACCAGAGTAAAATGTATGGAAATTGTGATTTTTTTTTTTCACCACATTTCGGACTCAGGGCGTAAGCATAAAACTCCTGCGTACCATGGCTCCGATTCTTGGCTTGTGGTACTGCTTGTTTTGTGAAACATTACAAAAAATGTATTATTTTCTAACTGCAAGAGTCGCGGGAATGTAGCGGAGCATTGTTTTTCTCAAAATTCATAGAAGCCATTGCTGTGCCTGGCCAACCATGTCCACCAAATACCTTTTTTCGTAATTTTCCCACTTTTTCTCCAAATTATGGAATTTTCCCCTACCTAGTTGTTGCCTGACCTGCGCAAATCACCCATTCCTAAACTTGGAATTCTGTCTACTTTTCAGAAATGTATGCCTTTCTGTCCTCCAATTCGGCTTTCCTACCCTTTTCTTCCATTCCATCCAGGCATGTCCAGTTGGCAAAAAGGGCCAAAATCACCTACCTCTCACAAAACGGTTGATAACCACATCAAAATATTTTTTTTCGTTTCCACTCAACCTGTTCTTGAAAGCCAGGAAATTGGGGAATTCAGCACATCAAACCATTTGTTCCTAGCTCTTACAAGGAAAAAAACCACAGGCTTCTTTGTACATCAGTTTATTGGCATTTTTTGAAAAACCCAAAAATTATCGCTCTTTTTGCTTATTTACTCTCGCCCTCCTACAGCAACCTAGGATTCCTGAGTGGTGGTATGACCGCCTACATGTGGGAAAAAAAGGGGCCAAATTTGGCTGAGATATATCATGTAACAGAAAGGTTACAAGGCATTGAATGGCGACATGCCAAAATCACCAAAAAAGGCCTTGGCACTGGGACTTCAAACTTACAAATAGGTGGAAAGTGGAGGAAAGAAGGCAGTTTGACATTAAGATCCGGGACCGCAAACGCTTAATGCGGCAGGAAATTAGAGCTTGTAGATTGATTGAATCCAATGGGAGGGCAGCCCAGATAAAGTATGTTAAGCGTCAGTACCACCTATGGCTCCGCCAACATTGTAAGACCCAACAAAGAGGGAAATGGGAACATTTTATTCAGACCCTAAATAGCAGAAATGTGCGCTAGATCTAGGAAACTCTGGCAGAGGCGGGGGCAGAGGCTGAGAAAACTTAACCCCATAAGTAGCAATCTGTGGGTGGAGCACGTTAAGAACAAGTATTATAAGGATAATGTTTGCGCTCCCACGGCTCTGGCACATACGGAATATTGGCTTCTCCCTCTAAGCTTTAATATGGTAAAGCAGACTATTCTAGATCTCAAGATGTCAAATGCACCAGGCCCAGATGGTTTGGCTAACTCTGCTGAAAAAGGACCCAGACAATTGGGCAAAGGTGCTCCTGACTTTGTTCTCATGAGTCTGTAGGACTGCTAAAATACAGTAGACATGGAGGAGGTCGGTACATTTACCGGTGCACAAGAAGGGAGAACAATGTAACATTGGTAATTGCAGACTCCTCTCCATGCTCAACGTTACTAATAAAATATTTAGGACGCTTGTCCTTAGAGAACTAGAGGCATGGGTGGTGACAAAGTCTTGAGCTATGCACAGACTTCTTTTAGGCCATGTTCCGGGACAATGCATAACATTAGAGTCCTGGACCAATTAATTAACACCACATTGCGCAATAAGGATGCCACTTTATACATAGTGTTTGTAGATTTCTGCAGTGCTTTTGATCAAGTGAAACGGGAGACGCTTTGGGCTAAACTAAGTGGGTTAAACTGTCCTGCTTGGATATTGCACATATTGCTGACTCTACATAGTGAAAATAGCACTAATGTTAGACTCAACAATGAGGGAGAATTCACAGATTCGATCAGTGTTAACATGGGAGTCAAACAGGGATGTGTGGGAGCTCCCATGTTATATAATCTGTATATAGCTGATCTACTCCCTCGCATGGCTACAAAAGCAAACTGTCCACCCAAGTTAGGAAACTCTCCTATAGTAGGCATGTTATATGCTGATGATCTGATATTGTTTGATCGAACGTTGACGGGTGTAAAAAACGTATTGGAAGAGTTGGCACTCTATTCGGCCCAGCTAGGTTTAACCATTAATTTGGGTAAGACGAACATTGTGGCGATTGCCAGAAAGGGACCTAGTCGCTCATGGGTTGACATCAGTCTGGGTACAATTTAGATTCGCACAGTCATACCCGTATTTAGGGCTGGAATTTGATGGCCAGCCTAAATACAACCTGATAATTGCCCAAAAAAAGAGACGAGCCAAACTCCTTACAATACAGGCCTGTAAATTTGCCAAGAGGACGGCAGGGTACAGTATGGCTGGGATTATAAAGCTTTACCAACAATGCTTTGTCCCAGCAATCCTGTACGGCCTAGAGGCACTGGCAATGCAGGACCTGAATTGTTTGAATGTACTAGAGGGTCAATGCTGGCGATCAGTACTAGGTATGGGCCTGTCTTGTTCTATCCAATTTTTACGATTGGTACTGGGTTTAACCTCTCTTAGAGGCATGGCACTGCGCGCCCGAGGAGTTTTCTATCTGAAGGGTCTCACTGCACCGGCTTGCAAACTGCTTGCATTGGCGGGTAGCAATTTTGAAGCTGTAAAGGCCCCCTGAGGACTCAATTATAAGCAATTAAATGAAACCTTATTCCTGGGCAAAGACTGGTCTTAAGCTAATAAAAGAATGTTGCCCTTTGTACATTTGAAAACATCTTTTATGCACAAAATGAACAGATGGGACTGGAACCAGAATTATGTACACTTGCCCCCCCCTAAAAGGGTATGAGACGGTCTCCCATGTTATCCCCAGATACAGGAAAACCCAGCACTATCTGATGCTTTGCCCTGATCCTGAGGTGCATCAATTTATGTTAAGGTTGCGCACCAACCAATTACAGGTACTCATGGTAGTGGGCAAAATGCCCGTGCTTGGGCATTTTGCCTAAAGATAGGTGTTGTTGTATCTGTGGGATAGTGGGTAACCTGGAACCAACTAGACATGTTTTGACCCAGGGCCCTCGACTTGGCCCTACGTACATGTGTATGCTGGGTAGACGGGTGCATAATTATGAAGCTATCACCGGAGAATCCTTCTGGGATTACTGTTTAAATTCGAATACCATTGGAATCCAGATGGCGCTATATAGGGTATGGCTTCATGTCAAAAGTATGTTACCTAAGCTGACATATGATAAAGAGCTTGGGGGGACCAAGAGTAAGAAGAATAAGAACAAGAAGAGCAGTATTATTCTTGGCTCTCTGTCACTGCAATCTTTTTTGGGGATGGATGTTTAGTACACTTTATCATTATTACTTTCTGGTATTTTTAACACTATTAGCATTGTTTCCATTATGATTTTTTTTAATCATTATTTTATTTTGTTTATGACTACCTGTGTGTACTTGAAGTAGTAATAAGTGTATATATTTAGTAGATTGAATGATTTATGTGTATTTGTATAAAGTTCCGATTTTGCACTAATTCACAATAAAATTATTATTATAAACTAGATTTATGCTGGGAATGTCTCTGCGCTATGAGTGCCTATCTCTCTTTGGGTGATGGTCTCTGCTCAGTGCAAAATAAAGTTTTCAAAAGGCATTTTAATGGATTTATTAAACCTGAATATGGAACTGTCCACTCTCCAGCATAAACCATCTGAACCAATGACATTAGCAGACAACAATCTTTTAACTTGGTTCCTCTCGCCTCTTCCAGGCAAATCCATGAGGTTTAAGCCATTAGCTGCAAAGACAGTGTCTCTCAGTTTGATAAAGGCAAGTTGGTTTTCACATCAATCAGGCAATATATTTTTCCATCCTTTTTTCCAGGTCCCTATGATTATCCAGTAATGGCCGTATACAAAGTGGATGTGGCAAGGGTGCCACTCTAAACAAACCAAATTGTCTAATAAACTGTTACCCTATATAGGGCTCTTTCCCTAATGCGCAGGCAGCTAAAGCCAGCATAGTTGAGTGGGCTGTCTGTTGCATCCTGGAGTTAAAAAAACATGCAAAATCTTTCCTCACGGAAAGGTTAATATGCACATCATGTATACACTAAGGCTTCTTCAATGGCGTGTCCCACTTTGTTAAATCTGCAAAGCGGCTATAGGGTATACTTGAGATGCATTTTGCAAGCACTATTCTCTCGAGGCAAGTTCTTAAGTTATTGATATCTTTTGCTGGGCTATTCTTTAGACCATTTTTGTCTAGTTGGGCATTCAGTCTTCATTTCTCCTCCATTCTGATTGTTTCTTGGTAGTCTTCCACAAGTATGGAAGAAAGAGGAAGGAGCATAATAGTAAGTTAATTGTTCATAGTGATTACTGTACTCCTAGCCCATAGTCTCCTTTTCATCATATGGTCTTCTCTCAATCCCTCCTAGTCATAATGTATCTATGTATTTGCGCCGAAACGTGACTTGTTGAATCGGCGCCATGCTGACCGTGACTCTCCAAATACCACCCCTGGCTCTTCCTATTTCCCCATCTTCACTGAATCGGTTTCAATAGATTAAGCTCCTTCCTTTGCCCTGTTGCACCTATATGGTGGCTCTGGCCCACAATCTTACCTCCTTTCCCCACCTGCACCTCTCATTGAGGACTTCCCCATACCCTACACTACAACAAACCTGCCCACTGCCAGAGACCTAGACCTACCCCTTCCCGGTCTCCTTCACTATTCCCGCCCACTTCCAACTCTCCACTTCTCTCTGTGACCTCTTCACCCCCAAACCTCTAACTCAACACACCCATCTCACCCTCCCCTGCCACGCTCTGCTTAATTTTTCCTCTACAGCAGCCTGACCACGCTTTCTATGACTGCGTGTTTGGCACTCATATCTGTTAGAGAGCCATCATTATTGTTTCCCATATTTATTGAGGATGGATTCAGTGAATGAATTCTCCCAGAATATGGGTAAATCTGTCATAGCGCCTCCTTCACACAAGGCTGGCAGTTGGGAGTCAAGCGAATGAGGGGCAAGGTTAAGGACTGAGTCCATTAGTCACTGCAGTGAGTAACTTTAACTGTACCTGGGATGTGTAGCTGGGCATTTCACTACTCATCAGATTTCAAAGCAGCTGATTGATGATGCAATATACATCATGGATAAATGGGCTACTTATCTCCTGGTACTACTTTACCTTTCAACTGTTTTCAAAACCTTTGACTACACAACCTAACTTAAACTTCTGGCCCTAAAGATTCAGTTTGCAGACTCTCTTCTTGATTGGTTTACTTCCTACATCTCTTAGACACCATTTGGTTCAGAACTTTAAGATCATTATTCCATCCATTTACTTATGAAATCAGATGGGAGTCCATATTATCACCTTCCACCAGGTGTATTCAAATAATGCATGGAGTCTCAAGGAGCATTCCTCATGGACTCTGACATCTCTATGCACCAGTACGTTGACATTACACAGCTATACACAGTCACATTGAAAACCTCTCATTGCTTAAACTCTGTCTGACACTTATCCAGGTATGGATGACAAGAACCTACCTTGATGTGACCAAAACCGAGTGTATGCTCCTAGGCAACAGAGCTTAACAAAAGCATATCCAGTCTTGGCTATGTGGTATGAATTTGGAAGTGTTCATGCCCACCCTAGCCCTGAGCACCACATCCATGGGTTTTACCTTTGACTGCAACCTGTCATTCAAGCAGAAAATCGTCCATAAATCCAACACAGCCTAATAGTGGCTTTTGCTAGTCTGCAAACTAAAGACGTTCCTTCTATCCTCTAGTAACAGGTACTGTTGCACCCAGATGGTTGGAGCACTGTAGGTCTGGTGTCCCTACCTCGACCCTCACACTATTTGTATGTATTTATATACAGGCAGAACAATGCTCTTTTGATCACAATAGACCAGACAATACATAATAAATCAGATTTGACGGGAAGGAGTGAGCTTCTTACAATGGGGGGAGTTTGAGGGGCATTCTGACCAGCTTGTGGAGGGGAGTAAATGGAACAGTCACCAGAGGCAATACGGAAGTAGACATACATAGATTATGGTCAACCAACATTGGACATTCTTATGTGCGGGTAGGAGATATGGCCAGCTTTGCTCGAAATGTGACCATGATGGGTGAAGCGCTAGAATGGAGGTAGAGGAAGAGAGGGACAGAGGCAGGTTAGAGGTGAGGGAAAAATGTCAGCTAGCAGGCAGATGAGAGGTAATTTAACAGGGTAAGGTAGGCTTTTAGCAAATCCATGTGGACTGTTTCTAGGCGTATCGGGGGAAGAGAATACCATGCAAGTGTAGCAAGAAGAGAGAAAGAGCGGAAACGAGAGGTAGCACAGGGAGGGCGAGGAGCCAAAAGGGTAGTTGAGGCGGCAGAGCAGAGATTACGAGGAGGCTAGTAGAGTTAGATAGAGGAGACTAGATACAGTGGTGCCTTAGTATGGATAGATTTGTGAAGAAGGAGACGACATTTAAATCTGGTCCTGTTTTGCATTGTTAGTCATCCAGTCTGTTGACGGTAAGAGGAAATAGGTGTGAAGTGAGGGAGTTCAAAGAGAGTCCAGGTAGCAAAGTTAATGATTTTGTCGAGAAGAGAGGAACCATAGTTGGGGAGACCAGAGAGGATGTTGGTACAGTAGTCCATTTTAGAGAAGACGAGTGGTTAAGAGATGCTCGGCAGTGTTGAAAGGAAGGAGGTGCCTGGTTTTCCTGATATTTAGGAGGTTAAGGCGATCTGCTGTTGCAGTTTTGGAGATGAAAGTAAAGAAGGTCTGAGAAGGATCATAGAAGAGTAGGGGAGAGTGTCATGTGGGAACTGGATAGGCAGAGGAAGAGCTGAGAGAGAGCTTTTGGCAGGGAAGAAGAGCTAATCTGTTTTGGTGGAGTTTAACATCAGAGAGTACAAAGCCATCCAATATTTAATGGTAGAGAGAAAGCTTGAAATGTTGACAGCGAGATCAGAGGAGAGTTCAGCAAAAGAGAAGAAAATGTGGGTGTCATCCGTGAAGAGTTGGTACGAGAACTAAGAGGAGGAGATTAGTGCCTCAAGAGCAGAGGTGTAGTGTAAAGAGGAGCGGACTCAAGACGGGGCCCTGTGGAACACCAACAGTTAGAGGAGTGAGTTGAGAGGTGTTGTTGCTCCTGGAGACAGAGAATTGGTGAGGTACAAGGTAGGATTCAATCAAAGCAAGTGCGCAATCGCAAATCCCAAGAAGATAGAGTATTCAGGAGATCAGCGTGATCAACCGTGTCAAAGGCAGCAGACAGGTCAAGGAGAATTAGGATAGAGGACAGGTTGGAGTGCTTGACGAGCAATAAAGTTTGACCCATTCATAAGAGCAGTTTCTGTGGAGTGACTGGAGCGGAAACCTGCTTTTAGGGGGGTCTTGAATGTTGTGCATGCCTAATGAATTGGTAAGACAGTTGAGCATATCCCTTTAGAGTAGTGCGGATGCGGAAGGAGAGACACAGGGCGAAAGTTAGCCAGTAGGTTCAGGTCAGTCTATTGCTTTTTCCAGAGAAGGATGACCATGACTGTTTTGAAAACCGAGGGAAAGCAAGCTGAGTTTGAAGGACAGGTTGAAGAGTTCAGTGAGGTGAGAGGCCATTAATAGGCTTGACTTGCTGATGAGCAAGAGGGGTTAACCTTCATCAGTAGAGATAGCACTTTGAGTATTAGTGTGACTAAAGTGGGAGAAAGAGGCAGAAGATGATGGTAGAGTAGGCAGAGTGTAAAATGGTAGAAGGAGGGAGTGTGAGGAAGGTCAGGCGAGAGTCTCTAATTTTGGAAACCTTTGCAGTAAAGTATTCAGCTAGGCCATAAACTGTAAAAGTGGAGTTGATAGTCATAGACTTGGGAATAGTGAGGAGTGAGTTTAGGGTGCCCTGTAGCTGGAGAAGATGGTTGGAGTGAGTCAATGAGGCCTCAAAAAGTACAACATGCTGCAGCAAGATTAATAGCTGACATCAAGAAATATGAGAACCTCTTACCATACTCTGGGAGCTACCTGGCTGCCAATATCGGCCTCGATATTGTTTCAAGTCGCCTGTAGTATATCTGAGGCAATATCAATCCAAGCACCAGTTTACCTAGCAAAAAAGGTACTCATTTCCAGGGTTGTCGGGGCAATTGTAGAAGCAAAATTATCATGAGGCTGAAAAAGCAAACATGTCATAAAAAGAACAGGAAGGTGGGCCTTCCCCTGTTTAGCATGTATACTTTTGAACAACACCCAACCCACTAAACATCTGTATGGCTTCCACTCTACTAAAGTTCAGCAAAGAACTTTCCTCAGCTAGTACTCACAACATGGGACTACCAGCCAGCTTGTCGATCATCATATAAAGAGTCCTCCATGAAAATGTTTTACTTCTATTAAGTCAATCATGCATGATTGGGATTGACACTCAAGGTGACAGGATCAGTTGACAAGCCCAGATCAAACTTCTCTTTTGAACAGGTTCATTGCACATAAGTGTACAAAGGGTGGCCCTAAAAACAAAGAAAACAGACATTCACCAAGTAAAATAATCGTAATGGATCCTCTCTCCAGGGCCCAAGCAGTGTCTTGGTAACTTGGTGGCTTTCGTCTGTTTGGCCTTGCGGGGAAAGCACTAACGTGTCTGCCAGGCCTCCTCAGCAAAAAACAAGTAATTGGACTCAGACTAGCAGAAAAAAACACAGATACATCATATAGGATTATAAAAGAAAGTGAAAAAAACATTAAGGGGACGTTATGGTTAAGTTGTGTTACTAATGACCTATGAAATTCAGTGAAAAAACTTTGTTAAAGGGACGTTATAGTTCCAAGTAAAACCGAAAAACCCCTGAAATTCGTCAGTTATGGTAAGCTAAGCAACAGGGGCGTGGCTAACTGCCATGTGAGGAAGACACATCTTTGAAGAGCTCCGTGCGATGTGTCCACAATCTGCTCCTGCATATGTGTAAAAGACGTCTAAGACATCCGAAAACAACCACAACTATTGCTGACAACATCTGGAGCACCCACCCTGGGTTTCGTGACTGAGAGCACCCTGCTACGACCAGGACACTGCGAAGTGCAACATCGGCGAGATGAGCAGAAAATGGCGCCCGCCACAAGCAAACCCGCGTAACACAGATTGTGACGACGCAGAACCGCGGTCTGGGCCCTGGCAACCCCTGAAAGTTGAAGAGCGGACCGGAGACCCCCGTGTGTATGCAGAAGCTAAGGGAGACGTGTGCACCGTAGCGGTTGGCCAACGTGAGCGGTGCCCCCAGGGGGCGCTGACCACCTGCCAAGGCCCAGAGGCCTTACATGAGAAGCGCTCCCCGGGGATCCCGGAAGACAGGGAGAGAGGCGGCGGCGTCGTGCCCTGACTGCGGCATGTGAGGCCGGCTGCGGCGGAGCGGTGACAGAAGCGGCGCAGGAGAGGCGAGACCAGCGCAGCAGACGGGTGCGCTCGGCAGCTGCAGACAAAGCCACCCTACCGAAGCAATACAAGGTGAGGTGCGGAGGGAGGGAGAGCCCAGGAGCCCATCTACACGCCTGTGCACTGCGAGCTGGGTGTCTTCCCTCCTCCCCGACACAGCCCTCATGGGTAGGGCGCATGTATCCACGCTGGCGGCGGGATATGCCAGCGGGGAGAAAGGTGCAGCGCCTAGATCAGACCCCCCCCAAGGGGGTGATAAAGCGGCGAGCTAGTGGGCACTGCGCGCACTAGCACCAGGGACTGAACTGACTGCTCAGGCCGACGGGCACGCAGAGTGTCCAGCTAAACAGGGCCTTTTCATACGGGAGCTAAGAACTGGCCCCAGCGTAGGACATGATCCGCCCTGCACGTAATTACACAGCCATCAGCCTGTTTTCCATGCTGTGCACTATATGAGGCAGACATAATAAACGTGTATGGAGGGTCGGCAACGCCCTCATAGCAGACCTATGCCTTTATCCAACCCGCCTCAGATTAAGCATACTTAAAAGGCACTAGCATAACCAGAGACTCAATGCACGGCGCCACTACTGCAAAATCAACAACAGCGTGTGCAAGCGTTTGCGCCACCTCGCAACAGGGCAGCAAGCACAGCAAACGCAAGCTGCCTCAGGGAACAATTGAAACCCCAGTGACTCCATTGAGTTGTCCTCGAAGGGGGCGAGAGCTAAGCAGCACCAAACCACCATGGAAACCTACGCTGCTGGAGGGCTCACGGGACCTGACACTGTAAACAAAAGTGCTGTGGAGGTGTTGCCCTATCCCTCTGGAACGGCAGCTGAACTGGGCAACTCCCATATCCTCAAAGCTATTAGGGCGCTGCAGACAACAATGGAGAGCAAAATAGATGCGGTGGCCATTGACTTGGGCCTTTTGCGGCAGGACGTCCGCTCCATAGCCGGCAGAACTGAAGCACTTGAAACTCCGGTCTGGGAAAATACAGAGGCTAAAACACAGCTCCTAAAAGTCGTTGATGAACTACAACAAAGAGTGAAGAACCTGGAGGATAGGGCTGAGGAGGCCGAAGGGCGGGCACGCCGGAATAACATCAGACTTTTGGGCCTGCCAGAGGGCACCGAGGGATCAGATCCAACGAATTATGTGGAGAACCTCTTGATACAGGAGATGGGAGCGGAGAAACTCTCGCAAGGCTTCACAATCGAAAGAGCTCACAGATCTCTCATCAAACGGCCGCCGCCCGGGGCTCCGCCTAGGCCAGTGATAGCAAAAGTGCTCAATTACAGAGACAGAGAGACTATCTTGGCTTTCTCCAGATCGGGCGGCCATATCCAAAGAGATTCTGCAAAAATAGCTATCTACCCTGATTACATTTTTCAGGTCCAAATGAAAAGAGCACAATTCATCTACTCCAAAGCCAGACTGAAAAATGCCGGATTGCGCTACATGCTCTTATACCCTGCAAGACTAAAGGTGATGCACAACAACAGGGCACTCCTGTTAGACACCCCAGCTGAGGCTCGAGAATGGATGGACGGGGAGCAGATCACGGACATTGAAGAAAGAGGACGCAGACCGCGCCAAGCTGCACCAAATTGAACGCACGCAGGGCCAGCAACCTATAAACGCACAGGAACAAATGCAGCTACGCTTCAAACGCAGCAGGAATGATTCCCTATAGGAGCTGTACCGAAGATGGATCGTTCACCCTTCTGTCCCCAGAAGTTATTTGGGTATATAAAACCCTCCCGTAGGGTTCCACAAGACCAATAAACGGTCAAATGCAGCGGAAACGGTGTAGTCATAACGGGGGGAACCTCGCTGGACTGTTTTTTAGTTTGGGGTGTTCAAAGTTGCAGGGGGGAAGGAACACGGGAGTTGGCATCAAAGTTGGTGAATTGGAAGGGGAAACAACAAGACCACATAGATTTTTCATAATTACCACACCAAAGGAGCAGCCGCCAGAAACGCTAGTCACAAATATCCAGCCACCCGGCACTTATGGCTGACAAAATCAAAATCATGACGTTGAACGTCGGGGGCATGAATAACTTTGTCAAGCCACGCCGAATCCACACATATTTGAAACAGAGTAAAGCCGTAATCGCCTTGCTGCAAGAGACCCACTTGAACACACAAAAACTAGAAGCAATAGCCAAAATCTGGCGAGGGACACTTATAGGATCCTCCTACTCCTCCTATGTCAGAGGGGTCCTGATCTGGATTGACCCAACCGTCCCCCTCTAATTGATAGGCACGAAAACCGATGACCAGGGTAGAATGGCCCTAGTACACGGCACCATAGAGGGAAAGGAGGTATGCCTGATCAGCACTTACGCCCCCAACCACAATGCTACAGTTTTTATTCACTCACTATACACACGGCTTAGCCCTTATAGGGACAGCACCATGAAATGGGGAGGGGACCAGAATTGCACTCTTGACCCCCGCAGAGACAGATCAGACAATAAGCATTCCCGCCTGCCAAAATTCTAGCTACCTTAACACGACAGCTCCTACTCCAAGACCTGTGGAGAGAACAGCACCCAGAACAACGAGAGTACTCCTTTTACTCCCTGCCACACTTAGTTTACACTACATTAGATTACATCTTTGTGAGCGAAGAGCAGCAAGCTATGTTCGGGGATGCACAGTATTTGCCAAGAGTATTGTCTGACCACTCACCGTTGGTGGTCACCTGGGTGGTGTCCCCGCCTAGACTCCCGATACCCACTTGGAGGCTCAGAAGTGAGGCTCTGCTAGATACTGCCTTCCGTGAACAAATAAGGGAAAGCACAGTGGACTTCTGGCAGACGAATGTTAACTGTGTGCAACAAATCGGTACGGTATGGGAAGCCTACAAAAGTAGTCATGAGGGGTGTGATGATAGCGGCTGCAGAGGGAGCACAGAGATCCATTACAGCCTCATTGGCACGCACTTAAAAAAGAACTGGGGGAACTAGAAGCGAGAGCCGACTCAACTCCTGAGCATCTGCAAAAGGATGTTGAGCTCAGACAAGCCTGCCTAACTTATTGGGAAAAATTGGGGACACTAAGCCATGCAAAATATATTGAGAGAAGCCATGCCCTTGGGGATAAGCCGGGGAAACTGTTAGCTTGGCTCTACAAGAGGGGAAACCCCCAGGACACCCATCTGCCACGTCCGTAAATCGAATGGCACAACAGCGCACACCGAGATAGAAATAAACTCGGTATTCTCTGAGTTTTATCAGGACCTCTACGCTAGTGCCGCGGCGCCCACAGACACTGCAAAAGAAGATGTCCTAGACATCATCAGGCTACCTAAATTAGATACACAAATGGCAGAGGCCCTAGACGAACCTATCACCCCAGAGGAGGTGCTGGTTACCATTAGATCCCTACCGTCCGGGAAAACCCTGGGCATGGATGGTCTTCTGGGAGAGTTTTACAAGACATACAAAGACCTCCTAGCACCACTATTAGCCCAGGTGTTCAACGAGGCTTATGAGACAGGCACCCTACCGGAAACCATGCGGGAGGCTGTCATAATTCCACTATTAAACCTGGAAAGGACGGAGAGGAGTGTGGCTCGTACAGGCCCCTCTCCATGTTAAATGCAGATAACAAGATCCTAACGGCCCTGCTAGCGAGAAGACTGCGCAGAGTAGTCCCCTTACTGATCCACCAGGAACAGACGGGTTATGTACCTGGGCGCACCATCACAGAAAACCCGCGCAGGTTGCACTACGTCATACATAGCACCGAAAACAGACCCGAGAAATACCCAGTTGTGTCCCTGGACGCCACTAAAGCTTTTGATTCTGTCCGGTGGAAATGGCTGTACGCCGCCATGACAAGAATGGGAATAGGGCTGGCCTTCTTAAAATGGACTCAACTCATATACACCAACTCCACAGCCAGAGTGCGCACGAACAAGACATACTCTGACAAATGGTCTCTCCACAAGGGCACACGACAGGGATGCCCACTCTCCCCCATGTTATACATTATGGCTATCGAGCCTGTGGCTGCTTACCTACGACAGGAATATGGGGATGGGGGCATAGTGATAGATGGGGTGACCCACCTCATTTCTATGTATGCCGACGACACACTTCTTTACCTACACAACCCGGAACACCTACTGCCATATATCCTAGAGGCCCTTGATGGGTTCTACAGATATACTGGGATCCAGATCAACAAGGAAAAGTCCTGCCTCTATCCCCTGGCCGCACTAAGCAGAGACGAGGCCAGATGCCTCCCCGCCATGGCCCTCCAATGGAAGACCACCTCCTTCAAATACTTGGGAATCACTATTCATCGCAGCCCCAAAACCGAACATGCCCTATACACGGCAAGAGCTAAGGATGCCTTAGAGAAATCTATGGACTTTTGGGGCAAACTGCCGCTCTCAGTGGCAGGGAGAGCTGGACTTCTTAAAATGGTGGCGCTATCCAGGCTACTGCACAACTTTACCAACGTCCCATTCGACATCCCCTCTCGATTCTTCAGGGAACTAGACAAGCTGTGCAGACGGTTCCTCTGGCAGGGAGGCAGACACAGAGGGGCGCTGGAGGTACTACAAAGACCCTATGAGAGGGGGGGCATGAAAATCCCCAACTTTGAACTATACTACCTGGCGAGCCAACTGAAACATGTAGTGAAGTGGATGGCGGATGAAATCATGACAGACACTCGACTCTTGCAACCGGCCATCCCCCAGATGCTACTCAGGGATTTACTCTGGGTCCCAGCAGGTGCGATACAAAACTGCCCGTACCTGGTTAAGTTGGGGACCCGGCTCTGGAAATGGGCCTGCAAGGCAGCAAAGATAGACGACCCGTACTCACCACAAATCCCTATCGCGGCAATCTTGGCGGACAGACCCTGGGGGCAAAAAGAAACACGTAGTCATTGGGAGCCTCATGGCGTGGGTAGATTGGGGGACTTGGTAGATGAACAAGGGATCCTAACGTTTGCCGAGCTCAACGAGACCGCAGGACTCCTGATAAGGCAATTTCTGCTCCAAAGAGCAGTGGTGCAGAGGCTCGCGGATAGATGGCCAGAGACTATGAACTCGGAAGCTGAGCATGAGGTCATCGAAACCATACTAAACACAGCTGAGGGGGGACATGAAACCTCACGGCTTTATGAAGCGCTAATGGATAGTACAACTAAGACAGTACTCAAATGCAAAGCGAAATGGGAAAACAAACTGAGCCTGGAATTTGAAGACAAAGAATGGGGAAATATAACCCACTACCATAAAAAGGTCTCCAGGAACGCCCGCCTGCAACTCATACAGTTTTCCATCATCAACAGAGCATTCCTCACGCCGGAAGTCATCTCAAGGTTCAGAGGAGCGGAAGTGCAAGTATGCCCCAAATGTAACCAACCCAGGGTAGGAATGACTCACATGTTCTGGGGATGTCGAGTGATACGAGTCTTCTGGACACAGACAGCTGCAATGTGGCAGAGGCAGGCATCAATATAGATGTGCAAACACCTACAGCATGCATCTTGGGTAGATACAAAAGAAGCAGGAAGAATAAACCCCTAAATAAACGGAAAGACTTGATATACATAACAGTGAAAAGACGCATAGCTATGAGATGGAAAAGCACGAAGAGCCCTAGTGCGGCATTGTGGTGGTGGGGAATCTCCTGAGGTGGGTGGCAGCGGAGACAGGAGCATGGGAGAATGCACTGCAAGGACAGAGGCTCGACACTAGCGGAGACCTGCATCAATGGGTGGCGCTCACAGTGCCATTGCTCCACCCCAGGGAGGAAGACCTTATCTTAGATGAAGCGGGCAGCCCAGGCTCGGAGATTGTTGCAGTTAGAATTGATGAACAAACAGTGATCTTGGGGAATGGGGTGCATGGGGGGGCAGGAATTACATGTGTGAATCATGAACAATGCATTGTTGGAAGTTTGGTTTAAATTGTGTTAAAACTAATAAAAAAACATTTAAATAAAAAAAAGCGTAGCAACCATAACTCGCACCACCACCGTGCACTGCTAAGAATAACACCCATGACATCAAAGATGACATCACAGATATGATTGATGACATCACTGATGACATCACATGTGCATTTAATTTTCATAGTATGTCCCTACAAGGGGTTGTGACTGTAATGTTGGCAAAAAAGTGTCAGGTGTCATCTGGAGATTTGTGATGAACTACATACTTGATTATGCAATGTATTGCTCCAAAGAACATTCCATTGCAGTGTTGTTTCTAGAACAGGAACCTACACATATAGAAACATAAGCATTGGCTGCAGCATACACCATAGAGATGTAATATTTAAAATGTTCCCATGTTGGATAGTAAAACAGTGAATGCTTATGTATCACACTTTTGCATACTGTGAAACATATACTAATTAGGTAATAATGCATCACTTACTACATGCTTGTACTACTACACACAAAACATTAAAACACCACAATGTATACAAATATGGGGCTTATACAGGGAGAGTAAAGTAAGTAGACAAGAGGCAGTATCGTGGGCCACTGTGTATAACCAACATGATTATCTTTACGCATAGAAATGATTGCTGTGTTTCAGACCTGCTTCTTCCCCTATGCATGTGCATCATAATATGGGATTGAATTTTAAGGAAAGTACTGTAAGAACATGTGAGAATAGCAACGTCTACAAATGTAATACCTTTTGAATTTTAAGTTTTTGACTGTCCGTGAATAAACTCACCTGGCCTAGATATGTCAGTGAACAGAAAAAGAAGGGGCTAGACATGTGTCATCGGTGATGTCATCAATCATATCTGTGATGTCATCTTTGATGTCATTCGTGTTATTCTTAGCAGTGCACGGTGGTGGCACGCATTATGGTTGCTTAGCTTACCATAACTGGCGAATTTCAGGGGGTTTTCGATTTTACTTGGAACCATAACATCCCTTTAACAAAGTTTTTTCACTGAATTTCATAGGTTTTTAGTAGCGCAACTGAAACATAATGTCTACGAACATCTGACTTCATTGCAGACCTTCTGGAGAGTGCCACATGACCATATGCTGGCGCGCAGCAAGATGACGTGTCCGAGAACCTGTACGCACTTCACAATAAGATCTGTGCTTCGCGGACAGTTTGGAACTGCATTTTCTACTGTTCTAGGAACTTTCAACTTCAAAATTGCCCTTGAACAGCTCCAACACCTATTCCTACTCATCCATTAACAAATCTAGTACACAGTAGATACTTTTAGCAAAACTGCTATTTATCTTAAAATGGCATCAGCTAAGGCCATCCCTCCTCCCCAAGAGACACCACCACTGCCGTAATCAAGGAGCATGAGAAACACTGCCCCCTACCTTAGAAATAACACACGCGCAACATTTTCCCCTGTCCACCTGCCCCTCCATATTAGTGTTTGGTGCCTCTTCCCTCATTTCCCTCACCACCTTTCGTTCTAAGCTCTCCTGCCAAAAAAAAATCCATCCAAAAACAAAATAAATGTTCCTCTACGAACCACCTTTCACAGTGAAAAAATAGAACTAAAAAAAAACACAGACTCCATCTTTTTTATATTTCTCAGTAAAGTACATAGACTCAATAAGATTTTCCAACATTTCCATTTGCATTTTGTGTTATACTAATGGGAATATTGGGGCGTTCATCCTCCATTCCAGGGATTGGAGCGGTGGATACCGGCCCAGCAGCCCAACTTATCAGCATATGCGAAGCAAGGGTGGATAACGAGGTCTCTGGACCATTATCCCCCCATTCCAGCCCCTGAAATGGGGGATGAAGGACATTAGCAGCCTAGGCTCCCAAAGCGGAAACCCGTGGTACTAAAAAAGAGGATTTTTCGTCCTACACCGGGACGCCTATGGCGTCCCGGTTTAGGAAGGAAAATCCTTTTCCAAGATGGCCACCATGGAAAGGGAAGGCGGGGTTTCCATACAGGGCCCCTCTTTGCTTTCCATTGCCGCCTGCAGAAGGCGAAAAGAAAACCATATGACCATATTACCACAAGCACATTTTCCTTCCCTTTCAAATCTATCCTAATTTTGAATAACTTGACCACAAAGCCAGTCCCAGGTGGACATGGCCACTTTAATCTTATTTTTTGTCCCTTCTGGTCATGGCCAGTAGCCAGATTGTCCGGATCATGACCTTATTCCATGAACCGGACATTCTGGCCACTGCCCATGGCCACAGGCTACCCCTCAGTCACTAAAGCTGTGCCGCTATTTTTTTAACTACATTATGACACTTGTCAAATAATAAAACACTGCCACATTTGTAAAACCATGCTTGTAGATCCTTACCAATGTGCCTTACGCAAGTTTGCTGGAAATCCACCCACGTTTTATTTTTTCAAAAGTGTAAAATAAATGCACATACAATCGTCATATAAGCTACCTTCACAAAATCCATTCAGACTTTACGAAAACATTTATATCTAGATCTATAATCTTTTTGCAAACCTTTGTGTACATTTCTCAAATGGCACCACATTTTTGAGCCTTTACATTATTTTGGGACTCCCCCTCTAATTTTGCTCCCTCTTGACAGAATCCCACCAAACTTTGCAAAAACATTTATATGTAGATATATTATCATTTTGCCAAAAGAAGTATAGATTCATCAAATGACACCTCATTTATAAGCCTATACATTACTTTAGCACCCCCCCTCTAATTTTGCCCCCTCTGCACAAAATCTCACCAAACTTTGTAAACTCATTCGAAATCAGGTCAAAAATATCCCATCCCATCCTCATCACCCCTCACCTCCCCAGAGATTATTTGATAAGTTTGACAAGTGCAATGCTCAGAAAATATTGTCCCGAGGGTACGGGCATGTATTTTTATACATACGTTGATCTATCCCACAAACATTTCCAATGCTTACCTGACTTTTCCTCTTTTATAAACATGCGAAATCTGGCGGCAGGGCGTGGCCATCTTGTGCTAATCTTATCCATTGCTGCATCGGCCTAAGGTAAACTGCCCTGACGTCACTAAATCATATGCCCCGCACCTGAGCCTCACTTCACCAAACCCAGGGATATTCTCCACCTTTCTCGAAGACGTTCCTCGTCAGCGTAGCCAAACGTGCCCATAATCACCTACGTGACGTGACGCAGAACCCAAAAATCAACACACATCAACTCACAACACACCACGTCACAATTCGGAATATTAAACTGGACTTTAAAAGAAAACAACAACACTGTACAATTTGTAAAGTACTCTAATTTCACAATAACCGCTCCAAGATCATCCGACTATTGCTATATTCAATCAAATTGCAAATTTGTTTCTTCGCTCGTGATCCAAAATGTTTATCGTGAGGCACGTGTTGTTCTTTTTGCGTACACAAGGTGTTCGTTTTCAGTAAAAGAAGCGTTTGAGTAGCACAGTGAATTCCAGTGCTTCTGCATCAACTTGCGGCTAGACCACCGTAAAGAATGTTATGTTGCTCCTAATCGCTAGTACAGCGTAAGGGAATATTGGCCCTTGTCGATCATCCCAAAAAAGATTCACTGTGATCCAGGAGTTCACAACTATGTTCAGCTGTTGGTTAAACAATGTCAGTTGGCATCTGGAATCTATGACAATCGCAAAATGGCAGAATGTACCTGTTTCGAAAAACATAACAGAAATATGTCTCACTAGCCGATCTTTATTTCAATTTATCTATTGACTTATTAATTCGGCCTAGAGTTTAAACTAACAATTAGCACAGACATGAAAGAATCTCAACAGAGAGAAAACAACGTGGTACACAATTTGAGATGGTCATACATGACATTTTAATGAAATATTAGTGTTGTGGGGGAACCGAGTGGTGGTCTACATGCACCTCAATGCCGTTAGAAAGACCAATACACACAAAGGTTGTACTTGCATTTCATTGCAATATGCCACACAGAACAAACGAATGCAATGTAACCCAGACGCAATGTTCAGATAATAATAAGTTAATGCTCGTTCGGTTATACAATCGTCGAAAATCAAACTTAGATTATATTCACCACTTCCATTCTTTGGGTGTAACTCAGACCGTAACGCACACTGGGTTCGCACCAACGATTCTTCATAAACTGAATTTACATGTTCCTTAGCCTACTTTTGGAATGCATAACCTTATCATATCTTCATTATTACAAACCTCCTTTCATTCAATTTTTTTCGGAATGGTCCCTTTCTCTCAAGTTAAAAAAACAATTGATCCTTATACTATGTATCCGATGTGTAGGCTTCCTTACCTCGCAAATAAAAATTCTAAGCTGGTGACCTTCACTCAGAATCAAAATACATTCTTATTTTGCACCAACTTTACTCACTGCATTCATGAGAACTGTTATTCTGATCTGCGTCCATCAGGCACTGCAGGTGGCTGCCTGAGGTGCCAGGCTCTAGGGGGCACCAGTCTGACTCCATTATTATTTTAATTACATTTTGACACAGACATGAATAGCCCTTTATTTTCCGCGCTCTGGGTGTAGCACCAACACATCAATTTATAAACA
The DNA here is from genome assembly GCF_040938575.1 of Ambystoma mexicanum. Taxonomy (NCBI): domain Eukaryota; kingdom Metazoa; phylum Chordata; class Amphibia; order Caudata; family Ambystomatidae; genus Ambystoma; species Ambystoma mexicanum. Next base: position 950,439,643 of record NC_090939.1, read on the forward strand.
TCAAGCGTTTTAATTGAGAGTGTAAAATAACCTGAAATTGCTTCTATTTAATATTAATAAATATTGGGCAACCAATATAAACAATAAAGAGGAACTGGCATTCGGAATGTAGTATTACTCTGTAATACCACAAGGTAAGGTTGGGGTTGCAGACTGCTCTCGGCCGAAGAGCAGATCACAAGTCGAAGGGACAGAGGTTGGAAAAATCCAGTTAGGAACCCAGTGCCCCTCTCTCTCGCATTCATTCCCAGACCCCTTATCATGCACCTGCAGTGTGCTCCGTCTCCCTTTCTGTACTTGTCTTTCAATAGACAATACAATCATTATTCTCTGCAGTAAATCCACTCGAATAATATTTACTTGACCTTGCTCTGTTTTTGCTGCTACTTGCACATTCTGTGAGGCCCTCGGAAATGCACACTTTATTACTGTGATGGAAGATGAGTGTTCATAAATGACTGCGCATCGACGCCATGTTATTCTGGCTCGCATTTTTCACACACGCATTACACTTGGGGAAGGGTTTCTCATGGAAAATAAAGTTCTCAACCAAAAGTCTTGAGTAACCCAAGGACTAGTTTCCTTTGTCATTCATTGCAGGTTGCGAGAGGTTTCCAAAGCATGGCATTTCAGGCTTTTAAAGGTTACTGAAACCATCTCAGTCGGTTTTAGCCTCAGGTTTTAGGGGTCCCTGCTTCCTTTTTCTCAAATTTACCAGGTAAGTATGTCCCTGGCATGCTGTTTTTGATGGATCCCCTTGAGGAGAAGAGAGTGGAGTTTCTGACCCAGAACGGCATTCTGCTGCCCCTTAGTTCCTTTGTTTATTGGGGCTGCTGGTCCCGTGGCATCTGCCAGAGACCAAGGGAGGTTTTTTTTGTTTCCTTAGAGGCTGTCTCTTGGCCATACCTATTCCTTAATCCCAAAGAACTTTTCTCAGTCCCCTCCTTCACATCTCAGAACCTTGAGTACAGTCCCTGCCGTGTACTTGCTCCTGCACCTTCCTCTAAAACCTGTGTCTGCCCAAACCTTCTGTTTGAACTGCCCTTCTTGTCAATCTAACTCCTGCTTGTTCTCATCACCTCCCTCTTTCTCCAGCATTGAATCTTTCATATATTCACATACTGTGAATATTATCTGCTGTCAGACTGGGAATCCCCGGTTGCCTCTTTTTTTTTTTCCTAAAAGTTAAAAACAGGTCTGTTGTCTATGCGTTCACACTCCTTATTGGTGCTTTTGGCCCCATCCAATGGGACATCGAATAATTAGTCCCTCCCTTGGAGCCTCTCTTCAGATTCAAACTGCATGCCATGCTGGAAGGAGTCATTGTGTGTTTCTCCCTAAGAGAAAATCACTACTTTAGAATTACTACTTCATGAAAGCTCTGATACACATCTCTACAAGGAAAGTGGACTCGCAACGTCTTGTACACAGATTTCGTTGATGAAGAAATGGGAGCAGATCCTGTTGGGGTAGATGGATTTTATCTCAATTGAAAGAAAATATTCACGCTCTGTATACCATATTATTAAGAATGGATGTGATATTGTTGCAATGTTGTAGTTTTGGATGTATCTATAATAGTTAAGTGTTGTTAAAGGTTACTTATACTGTTATTTTGTGTCAAGTATGATATATTTACATTTGCATAAATGTAGCAATGTAATTAAGATTGTGTGAACATAATATGGTAGCACATTGTGCAATTTAGCGCAATGAGATTTAAAGCGCGGAGTTTCATAGAAAGTGGGAAAAAGCTCTTGAATGTGAAAGCCATTATGCAGGGATGCAGTAATAGGTTTGAAAATACGTAAGCTGAGGCCTGGGTTTGTGAAATAGATTTCTAGCTTGTTCAGAAGACTGGCTTGCTAGGAGCGAAAGTATCAATTGGCAGAGGAACTTATCTATGTTAAAAACCGAATAAAAAAAGGCAACTTGTTTGCCTTTTGTAATGCAAGCTTTTCGGATTTCGGTTGGTTTTCCCCTGCTGGGCATCTAAACTATGCGGGTGACACCCCTGCAACCCCTGCAGCCCATAATAACGAACTAGGGGGGTCAGGGGGTACTGCCTGCAACCCCCACTCCCCTTGTTCGGTATTATGGGATTCAATCTTTTATACCAGGCCAAAAGTGCACTAAGTGTTCATTCAACCTTTCTTTCCCTCTATTTTGAGGTAAACCCAGATGAACAGCTGCAACAACATTGTCACAGTATATTATGCAGCACCAGCAAGTCAGGGACCTCTTCCCTTGCAAATGAAGGTGGCGCACAATAAAACCCTTATTAATATTAAACCGAATTCTTTTTGAGGAGGCCTCCAACCTGTCTCGCACCCAACCTCCACCAGTACCCATTTTCCCAATAGACCAGGAACCAGGCCGGTGTGTTGTCAATTAATAATTTATTAATGTATTATTTTAATATCAAATCAAACAAAGAGATGACGGCTGCCACTAATGTTTTGGCAACGCAAATGCACAGACTTCTAGAAGGTAACCAGGGTAAGAGGTACTGTAATGCGACACTGATTTTGTGTTATGAAAAGCAATGCCAAACAATTTCACTCAAATGATGGCAGGAAGCTTAAGCACTCCCCCCTAGGGCTTCAAAATAGACTAGCTAGCACACATATGAAATTCGATTTTCACACAGGCAATACATTAGAAAGAAAAATCAGAAAATAAAAGGGAATGTAATTCGAAAACCGTGATGAGGATATAGTAGGGGAAGAGATATAAACTAGGTACCACAAGTTTTCAAAGGTTAAAAGATATTTTTTGAAAAACGAAAAGGCAAATCACCCTAGTTTCTTCTGGGGCTGTGAAGGGCTGGCTAGCTCTGAACAATGGAAAATAAAGGAAATGCAATTGAAAATCCGCGCTCAGACTATGATAGGGGAAGAGGAGTACTCTAGGAAAAACGTATTAAACGCATTAATTTTGCTGGCGCTGAAATTGACACACATGCTTTCAACCGTGAGAAAGGCACATATGAACCACGGTTTTCAGTGAAAATGACAGGGGCAACTCACAGGTTTGCTTTGAGCAATGAAATTACTTGCAATGGGAACACGTCTTGGGTTTAATATGGAAGATGCAAATGGGAGTTTGTTTTTAAACACACCATTTAACACATGGAAGAATGGTTTTACAGCTCTTAATGAAGTGACTTCCTGGGGAATATTTTATACATATAATGACTTGCAAAACACAGAGAAGGGATAGGTAGTTTCGAATGCTGCCTGCCCATATCCCGTGAATTAATGATGTGTGAATGAATTGATTTAATTTTTATTTTTTTATTTTTTATTTTACTTGTTACAATTTACAAAAAAATGTTACAAGAAAAGAAACGGAATCTACAATCCGTCCCTCCTTCCTCCTCTTCTAATGAAATGTTTCTTAGGTCCAAACAAAACAGGTCCTTCAAATTCAAGGCTCACGGCCTAATCCCAGTTTATAGTCTTAAAGCTTCAAATTCATATATCGTCCTCCTCTATTGAGCGGTTCCACCATTCCTCTTCTTCACATGTTCTTGACTCTTTGAATTAATTGATTTAATAAGCCAAATATACTAAGGATATACACACACACACACTGGGAATTCTTAAATGGGAAATTGCGAAAATACACGAACATAACTTGAATTCTTCCACAGAAAAATGACTTAACTATGCAGGCAAACAAAGGAATTGTCAGAGGGAACAGAACTATGATAAAAAGGTCAACAAGGGATGATTTTGTTCCATAAGAAAATGACTTAAATGCACAGGTAAAGGATTTGTCAATGGGCGAGTTACCAAAATGCACAGACAAATAAAATATGTTTCAATAAAAAAAGAATGAATTTCACAACATATAGGATAGGGGATTGTTCCCACGTGGAATCTCTAGGGTAGTGTTTAAGAATAGGGGACTTGTTTAATCTGTGGCTGGGGAGGTCTATTCTTACAAGAGAAAGGGACTTTATGGTCATCAAGGGGTGCCAGGGATTCACTGCAGGGACCATCAAGGGGGTCAGTCAAGGCCTCCCCCTGTCCTCCAAATCAGCTACTCCAGCTCCCTGCTTCATTCCAAGACTAGGCTCGATTTCTGCAAGCATAGTTCCAGATTTTAGTCAGCTGCACACCTCGGAGTTTGTAGAGAGAATCCCCAGTTGAGGAGTAACCTATTTATAAGCCAAATTACATCACTGATGAGTCATCATCGCACAACTGATAGGGCAGTGGTCAGTGTTTCCCTCCCCCTGTGCAAGCCGGTAGGTCCAGGGGAGGATACCCCATCCATCATATGTCAAAGATAGGGGGTTGGATCTGGCTTCTGTACAAAGAAATCTCACATTTTGATAAATACCCTTTCTCATCCGATTACGCCACATATGCCAGCATATTCAAACACTATATTTTTTTGTGAATCAAATGATCCGACCTAGAAGTTTGTCGGTTATTCTATGGCAGCGTCACGGTTTTTACTCGTTTTCTGCCCCACTATATTCATGAAAATTGTGCTCAGTTTGCAGAATCTTGATCACTTTCTTCATGTTCCCTCAATTTTTCATATTTCTCGCTCGCACCATGAATTCCCCAAAATATTTTCCCAAATACAGTTGTGTAGGTGTCATAAACATCGTTTTGGTCTCACCAGAAGCAGTTTACGGACAGCTTTCCAGAAATCCGCACATGCATATTCTGGGATGGATATTATGGCTATTACACGATGAAAAGCATGTCTCCCAATTTTACACAAAGGGAAATCCGCTCCCTCCTTAAACCTACCCCCACCCTCTGCCATGTGTTGCTGTGATGACAAGAGGGGCCCTGTTTGAGATTAGATCACATTCCAAGAGCCTCAAAGGCTAGATGCTAGCTCAGGCATGTTTTTTATCCCGGCCTAAGTGCTCCGAGTCCTAAACTGCTGGAGAGCACCCATGCTTGAAGGAAACCAAACTTACATTACCATGACAATGGTCCTTGAAGCCTCGGTTTCCATTTGGATGAAATGCCACTAGAAACCAAGATTTGGGCCTACCTCTGTTGAAAGCAGTTTTTAACCAACCTTTGAAAATGCACTAAATATGCACATGGAAATCCTTGCAAAAGTAACTTTTTACAAGCAGTGATCACAGAAGGTGAACATAATTATATATGTAAAGACTTTAGCTGTGCATTTGGATGCCTTGAGAGTTAATTTTAAAGGTCCAATTGCCATGTTACTGGGTGCAGCTTTTAGCCGTGAAACTTTTTCATTCTGTTGCAGCAAATTATGCTGTGTTTTTGTGATGGCCTCATGATGAAAAAACTCAGTTCTTTTCTTGCATTCCTGCACACATTTTGAAGAGCATGTCTTTAATACAAAGGGAGGCAAAAAAAACTGATTTTGAAGGCCATGATTTTGGGTCAAAGTGAAAGCTCTTATTCTGCAGTGCAAGCTTGCACACATTTTGATAATTTTCATTAGCATGCTGGATGTCGCTGTTTCTGCCAACATGGTCTCAGCCTTTCCAGATCTTGTATCATGATGTCTTGCCTTCATGTGTGGCAAGTAACATTTTCAGGCATCCCCAGGCTTAGATGCCTAAATTTTCTCCTTTGTGGCAAGGGCCTCATTTTGTATGTACTCCAGCGCAGGCCTTATACTGAGGGGCAGGTCCCTCCACTGACCCTCTGCCTTTAGTTATGGCATTTTAGGGCTATTTCACCCCACAACATATAAGCAGCTAGCTATTTGAAGCTGAAATAGAATGAGGGCATGGGCCCAGATTTCTTTAGCTTGGAAATTGTTGTTATAGTGGCCGAAGAAGCATCTGCACCTGGCACTGTCAATCTAGGGTTAGTGGCTAAAACTGTAAAAGGGTGACTGGTAGCGGAAATGACTGTGAGCCTATGGGAAGGTCAAATAGAATAGCAGGAAAAAGATTATAATGTAAACGGAAGCCAGATGGCTTGAACTGGTGGTCGCATAATGGGAGTGCGTGAGGATGCCAAGAATACATATACCGATCAAGGGAGCCTTTTTGTTAGCCCTCTATAGCCTCATAAAGTGCCCATATGTATACCATGCATGTCAGATTTAGCGTTGCAGGTCTGTGACCAAGTGGAATCCCATGTTAAGGTTGTGCGTGTTGCAGAAAGAAACCCAAGAAGAGTGTTGGGCTTGTATTTGCAATGTCATGAAAACTGTATTTCTAAGGGGATGGTGTCATAGTGAAGGCAGTCAATGAGATTTTGGGGATTACATTTCCTATGGTTCAGGGAGACTTCAATCTCCAATGAGTTGTCTAGCCTTTCTCCAAGCGGCCGCTGTGAAATAATCTCGGTTTAATGACAACCCAGCTTTGTGAGCCTCCCTTCCCATCATCTCAGGTTATTATCAAGAACAGGGTCCTACTATTGTGGCTTCAACATTGCTCCTGTCTCTCAAATCCACCCTCCTGGTCTGGCCCCAAGCATCCTGGGTTCTTTGTTGCCTGGCTTCAACCAGCCTTCTGGACCTTTCTTCCAACCTTCTTCTTGACCTCTCCACATTCCCCAGTCTCTGCCATGCTTCTCTCTCCAACTCTTTCTCCAGACTGACTACCTCTCTCCAAACTCCCACCCCAGCAGACTAAGTTTGTGGGCTTGTATAACCATGTGCCCTCTTCTCCTGGGCTGGATTTTATTGTCGGGGCCTGCTTCGGTCTCCTGGAATTGCTTTGGGGCTGCGGTTAACTGCCCCTTCTAGGCTCACCTGAGCTCACTCAGAGTCTTAGGCACTGGACCAAGGCTTTCCATCATCCTGGAACCCACTATACATTTATGTTGTTGCAGATCACTACTTTTGAGGAATCTAAGGGTGTCCTCACTTCTTTCCCCAATATTTCCTCCTCCCAGGTGGCCAGTCAAAGGCTGAAACTCTTGGATCCTGACACTGACAGTGGATATGCGAAGAAAGATCACCTGGGGGGGGGACTTGGGGAGTGGGTATGAGGCACCCCTGGGTGAGACGCAGTATCCCCCATTACCCTTTTACAATGAGTCCACCATTTCCCAGGCCTTTATAGGCTGTTGTTATTCCCTTCCATGTTTTTCCCAAAAATCTTTCCCTAATGAACACTGCTCAGGTACTGGGACGAGGTAGAGGGATACCAAGTACCAAGATCGTTATGTAATGAATGAACATTGCCTAGACTTGAAGCAAAGGTTACGGTAAAAATGGCCCGCTCAGGTGAGGCTAAGAGAAGCATCAGTGGAACGATTGCTGGAGACGCTGGAGTTGAAGCCGGAAAGACGCGTGCCTGAAGTGCTGACGAGTTGCAGAGTCGTTGCAGCAGAAGCTGATCGTGGGGGGAGCAATTGAGAAGTCTCTGGTAGCAGAGCTGGGCTGCATACCTCCTGGACTCAGAGACTCGCTCTCCGTACAGCAGAGGCTGTGGAGACACTGAAGGAGAGGCCCACCGAGCCAGGAGAAGCTACAGCCACAGTGAGCCTGCCATGGCGGAGAAGAGCACCTGGAGACAGCGTACCCGGTGAGTCAGAGGAGCCTTAGTTAGCCTGGGACGCTGAGGTGTAGACTGCATGGTTGCTGAAGGTGGGTTCCCTAACTAGTAAGCTAGAGACCGTTTTGGCGATATGAATGCCGGTGACGTTTGAACTCAGTCAAATTGCTGAATACTTTTGATAATCTTGATGACATGAACCTGGTAAGAAACCTGAGTAAAGGTTTTTGTGAATACCGAACTGTAAAAGAGATAAAGGAAGGCTAACCTGGAGCCGAGCGAAACCCCAGTGTGAATTACATGAAAATGTGAGTTTAAGCAAGCTTTATCAAGTGCCATGGGGAGGGTGCAAGTCTTGCCAAGAGTAAGAGAATTAAAGCATGCAAATAAGCACTTTTTGAATACCGATTTGAATGAAAGCAAGTACGGTTGAAAACTGATCTGAATTAAACCAGTTATTGTGAAATCCTATGCTATAAATGAACTGTGTAAATTGAGAGAACAAGCCATGGCAAGAGCCATAGAAATATATGGAAGTGCAACAAGTGAACAGTGGAAAAACAAGGAATGGTAAAGCATCAGGAGGATGGTAAATGGGAATAAACCAGGTACCACTGTAGAGCTGAAACAATGGCAAAGTGTATGCAAGGAAGAAGAGGAAAGACAGGTGTGTCGGTTGAGAGAATGTAATGTCTGTAAGTAGACTGAGGACAACTACTTATGTTAAAAAAGCCACTTATACAAGGGACATTTGGTGAACTGAAGTTAAGGAACTGTATTTTGTGAAATGATGAAAGGTAACCAAACCAGAGGAGCTGGAAGGTATCACAAAGACATGTGTTTTGAAAAAGCTTAAAGACTTCAAAAGTGTGGCGAAGGGAACCCCTTAGCATTGTGAATGATCTTGAACCTTGGGGGAAGGGAAACCCCTTGCCAAACTACAAGCTGGAATAATCTCTGAACTTCTATTTTGAACACTTCTTTTTCTTATGCTGACATCCCTACATATTGTATACAAATAGCTGTGAGGGCAAGCTTAGGTTTTGGACGCAGACAGACTTTAACTTTGGTCTTCCTGACACAGACTATCCTTAGTTTATTTAGGTAGTGAAGTCTATTTAAATTAGGAAATAGGGCAATTTAGGCCATTTTCCAACCTGCTTTTTGTCGAATAAGTGTATAGCCTGCGGGGGGCGCTGTTGAGCTGCCTGTAAAATGGCCGCCTAGCCTATGAGCTCTGTGAACCATTGACGCCAATCTTGCTGCATCGGCGCATTTCTTGAGTTATACCAGCCACAACTCCTACCATATGCAGTGTATTACCTGAGGCATCTCTCCTCCGAATCTTGAGCAGAATCGGCCTTCTGGGACTGAATTTTGGCTGGCCGAACCTTGGAGCTGCCAGTCCCACTGCAGTGGGGTCGCTGCGGCTCCCTCCCAGATTGCAGGCTGCAGGGCGGGCGCTGGGACAGCATTGTGAACTGCAAGGAGGACCCGCGCCTCGCCTGCGTGGCTGCCCGCGAGGCGGCCAGTGCCCGCGTCTGGGTGCCCCCCTCCCTGTGGTGTCCCCTGGCCGTGCATCGCCAGCCTTCACGGCCGTGCCGGCTCCTGTTTCCCACGGCGGGCGGCCCGTGACACTGCAGGCTCCTCTGCCTCGGCCCTGAACTGAGGCATGGGGGCCGCCCGTACTCTGCAGCGGCCGACTGACATCGAGGTGAGAGGCCCTGGGGCGTGCTGCCCCGCAGCTGTAGCTGAGCACTTCTGGAACCTGTGCTACGCTGTCAGCCCCCTGGGCACCATTGGGAGGTGTTCGCCTCTACTACCCTGCCTGATGCCCCATGACTGAGCCCCCCCCTTGCCACCTGGAGGCACACAGCGCTGTGCTCACCCTGGGGTGTGCTGGCCTTCCTACCCTGCATTCTGTTGCTGCCTCATCGTGGTCCCTGGGCTGCCACGTGGCCCCTGCCGTGGATCCGATCTTTTTCCCCTCTCTGGCACCATCTCTAATTCACCTACAATCACTGGCCTCATGCACAACCTTCTGTGTTCTGTAGCCTCTTGGGCCACACTTATAACACTCCCATGGTGCATCTACTTGCCTCACTGCACGTGACTACCATTGATCTAGTGTACACTACATCTCATCCTGCTCATTGATGTCAATGTGTACATGTGCCTACTGTAACCAGATCAATTTGGGGTTTAGGGGTGAGACAGCACATACATTTTATTTATTTTTTTAAACGGTTTTTATTATTTTTTAAACCAAACAAACAATACAAACCAAACTAGCAGCGTTATTTGCAACAAAACACATGAACATCAGTAAATGAACACCACTGCACCCCCAATCCCTCCCCCCTCAAGAGCTTGTTTATCTTCCTCATTCCGTATCTGCTGCGTGTGGCAGGGTATCGCTTTCTTCTGAGACTGCAGAATCCGTTATTGTGCCAAACAGTCCTGTTATTAACACTCTCCATGCTAACAAGGTACTCACTTCTTCTTCCCCACACTTGCTACATGCCTCCTGCCATACCACCGTTTCAGCCTCTGCCCATTTTTGCAAATCCCGCCACCATACCTCGACCAGTGGCTTATGGCACTGCTTCCAGCCCATGGCAATCCTTCGTTTTGCAAGCACATATGCCAAGTCCTTCAGTTTCCCAACATGTTTAGTATTCCGTGTTCTGGGAAACCCTCCCAACAGGCAGGCCCAGGCCGTATCTATATTGAGCGTGACCCCTTTGTCCGCTAGTTTTTGTGCCACTTCCGCCCAAAAACTCTAAATCACTGGGCAGGACCAAACATGTGTGTCATATCGGCATCTTCCTTATCGCATTTTGGGCATGCTTGTCGTCCCGCATTTACAAACTTAGATATTCTCATAGGGGTCATGTAGGCTCTGTGCGTTATGTACAACTGTATTTGTTGTAATCTGGCATTTCTGGACACCTTCTTGTGGTATCCCATAGCACGCTCCCACATCCCATTGGTCATCTGTTCTCCCACCTCTTTTTCCCAATTCAGCCTCAAATGCGTCAAATCCTTCCCTTCCCGGGTCATCACCATCTCATACAGTCTAGAGATCTTGTGCCCTCCTTCTGACATGACATATATTGTACCCATGGTGGCGTCTGGCTCCTCCGCCAATGCAGTCTCAGGCCAGGTTTTACGAATAATCTGCACTAGCCTCAGATACGTGACATATTGGCCTCTATGCAAGCCTGCCTCTTCCCCTAATTCTTCAAAATCCTTAATGACCCCCTCTTGCCAGACATCTCCCAATGTAACCAGCCCGACCGACTCCCAAAAGGTCCTGATTATCATTCTTAGTTGTTTGTCTTCCCCTGCCAAGGCCACCAGAGGCACTTGCGGGGAACACGGGTACGGGTTCTCCATCAGTCGACAAACTCTACGCCACATCTTCCACCCAAGCAACATCATACCCGGGCGCTCCTTCATTTCAAGTCTAGGCAACCAAATAATTTCCTTTAGGTAAAACGGAGTACCGCCCTGTCCAAACAGCCTAAATTCAGGAGTCACCTCATCAGAGAGCCATTTGGCTACATATTGCAACTGGCCAGCTACATAATAGGCCTCAAAATTTGGCAGCTTAATACCCCCTCTTTCATAGACGTTCTGCAACTTCCATAGCGCCACTCTATTCTGAGTGCCATGCCATAGGAAGTCGCTGCACATACTATTCAGCTTGGCAAAAAACTTTTTAGGTATCATGTACGGAATATTGCTGAGAAAATGTAAGAGCCTGGCAGGACCACCATTTTGAGCATAGCCCCCCGTCCCATCATCGCCAGCTGCAACTTCTCCCAAAACTTCATACTCATACGGATTTTTCCCACAGCCACCTCGGTATTTTGCGAATGTTCCTCCTCTACTGTGATACACATCTATTCCGAGGTAGCGGAATTAGCCAACCGCCCATGGTACCGACAACACTGGCAACCGCTCCAGAGGGGTTCCTCTGTAGCTACCCAATGGGAACATGCTCGATTTTTGGGGATTCACCGCTATGCCGGACATTACCTCTAGAATATATTGAAGATTTTCCTCCGGATATTTCAGATATAATAGCAAATCGTCAGCATATAAGGATATTAGGTGTTTCTCTCCCCCACCTCAATGCCTATCATGTCATATTGTTGTCTAAGGTACACTGCTAGGGGCTCCAGGGCCAGAATATATAACATCGGGGACCAGGGGCACCCTTGTCTGGTGCCTCTGCTAAGTTGCCATCTCTCGGATATCACCGATCCTGTGCGTACCCTAGCCAGCGGTTCACTGTACAGCAATTTTGCCCACCTAACATAGCCCGGCCCCATCCCGTATTCCCTCAGGGCCTCCAGCAACCATGGCCACCTCACTGAATCGAAAGCTTTGACTGCATCTAGGGACACAACTGCCATTTCACCCTCGCTCTTGTTCCCCTCTTCAATCACCCGGTGGAGTCGCCTTTGGTTGTGGGTTATATTCCTGTTGGGGACATAACCTGTCTGTTCCGGGTGTATCAGTTTACTAATAACTCTACGCAGCCTATTGGCCAGGACCGTCGTCAATATCTTGCCGTCCTGGTTCAACATTGATAAAGGCCTATAGGAGCCGCAGCTATGCCCTGGCTTGTTGGGCTTAGGAAGTGGTATAATTATCGCTTCTCTAAGCAATTCCGGCAGCCGGCCCACCTCAAAAGACTCATTGAGCATTTCTAGCATGGGGGGGGGGGTACCTCCTCTCTATATGCTTAATAAAACTTGCTAGGGAGTCCGTCCGCACCTGGGGTCTTACAGGTGGGCAACTGCTTCACCACCTCCTCCAATTCCTCTAGAGTAATCGGTGCGTCCAGCTCCTCCCTTTCTTCGGCACTAATCTTAGGTAATTCCATGTCTCTTAAAGTTTCTCTTATCTCCTCTCGATTGCCCCCCCCCCTTGTCCTCATATAATGCCCTGTAATAGTCTGAGAATGCCTCATTGACTCCCTCTTGGGTGTCCGCTACCTCCCCATCCTCTCTGGTTATCGTCCTAATCGGGGGCCTAGGGATTTCGCTCTTATATAACCACGCCAAAAGACGGCCGGTTTTATCCCCACCTGCATGTTGTCTCTCAACATACTTCTTATAGTTAAGGTTGCAGAGCCTTTCCCAAAGCTCTGCACACCGCTGCTGCAGTTTGAGTACTAGTTCCGCGTCCCCTCCTGCCCTATTGATTTCCTGTTCCAGTTCACCTTCGGCTTCCACTAACTCCATTAGGACCCCATCCTGTAGGCCCTTTGATTTAGCAATAGCAGCACCCCGCAATACCACCTTAAAGGCTTCCCAGAGCGTGCCCGCTGAATCCACACTGCCAGTGTTTTTCTCAAAATAATGTGTGATCTCATCCCTGATATCCTCTCTGAAGACCGGGTCCCTGAGCGCCTCAGCCCGGAGGTGCCACGTCGGTATCCGCGCTCTGGGGCGGCAGTACTGCCAGCCCAGAACCAGAGGCGAGTGGTCCAACAGGACCCTCGCTTTGTAGTCTATTTGGGTGATCTCTATCACCACATCTGGCGTGGCAAAAAAATGATCAAGTCTCGTATGCAGTTGTTGCGGGGCTGAGTAATGTGAGTATTGTGTTTCATTAGGATGTTTCAGCCTCCAAACATCTGCCAGCCCGAAGTCGTCGAGCAGTGTCTGCAATGCCCTGGCCGCTGGGGTGGGCCTATCAATCTTATCATCGGATCTGTCTACCTTGGGGTTGAGCACACAGTTAAAATCCCCTCCCCAAATAACCGCTCCCCCCATACACGCACCCAGGTTGATACACAGAGTCCTAAAATATGCCGCCGTATTTTGATTGGGGGCATACGTATTTATAATGCACAGCTCCCTATTCTCCACCAGTGCCTTCAATATAACTAACCTCCCCTCCGTATCCACCACCTCTTGTGTAAGTTGGAGCGGAATGTGCGGTGCCACCCAGACCAACACTCCCCTAGCGTAGGCAGAATACGGAGAGCCTACTACATTACCTCTCCACTTCTTCCCCACCAGTTCCAACTTTTGCCGGGTCAGATGCGTCTCTTGCAACAGTGCAATATCAATCTTCTGTCTTTTCAAATACATCATGACTTTGTTCCTCTTTAAGTAACTGCTGAGTCCCCTGACATTCCACGTTACGATCTTAAGGTCCCCCATAGCTCATGAGTGTCCTCCCCCCTTCCGTTTAACGAATCCCACTTGCCCACGCGATACAGATACAGCCCTCTGACTTTTACTTGTAGCTTCTTGTACAAACTCAAACTCCTCATAACTATATACACCACAAATTCCCTGCTTCCCTCTCCACCCTCTACCCATCCCTTCCCCAACACCACACACCCCAACTGCTGCCCAGCTCCATCCTCGGAACTCAGGCACCCCCACATCTAGCCCTGCAAGCACCAAACAATGCCCAGAGCTCAGTAGGGTGAAGTCGCCCTAATGGCCACTTAACTAAAGTTACTAAGTGGGGTAAAGAGATCCGCTCTGCAAGACTCCCCTAAATACAGTAATAGTAACAGTGCTCATAATACCCTGTGCAACAGTCTGACCTTCTCTCCCGAAGGCCGCGCAAATGACTATAATCAAGTCCCATGGATCTATACCGCGCCATCTTGTGGCACCCTCCTCGTGCACTACTTATCTCCTCCATCTCCTCTTCCCGTCCGAACGCCAGGCTCCTGGGGACATCCCTGCACGTCGAGCCATCCCATGGCGTCCTCCGGAGTCTCAAAAAACAAAGTTTTGTTTTTATGAAAAACTTTCAATTTTGCCGGATACAGCAACATGTATTTATGGCCCGCCTCTCTCAATCTCCGCTTTACCGTCCAAAAGTTCATGCGGCTACGTTGCACAGTCCGGATAGGCCGTGATGTTTGCTGCTGTAATCATTCCTCCCTTGCGGAAGTGTTCCAATATCCTCTCCCGGTCCCGGTAATTAAGGATTTTGGCTATTACTGGCCTGGGCGGGCTTCCTAGCGGCGGCCTACTTGTTAGAGCTCTATGCGCACGTTCCACCGCAAATCCTTGAGATAAGGCTCCTCCGGGTATCTCTTGCAGTAGCATAGACTCAATGAACTCCGTAGGATCGTGGCCCTCCGATCCCTCTGGCAGGCCCACGATGCAAAAGTTGTTTCGTCGGGCGCGTCCTTCTGCCTCCTCCGCTCTGCTCTCCAAGTTGCCCACTCTCTGTACCAGGGCATGCAATTCGGTCTTATGGGAGGCACAATCCGCGGTATTCGGACTCACCTCTTTCTCGAGGGTCTCCGTGCGCTCCGCCAAGGCCCTGACGTCCTGCCGGAGTAGATTCACTTCCTCCTGCACCTCACCGACCTTAAGGTCCAATGCCGTTTTCGTCTCAGTTACGGCCAGTTCAAGTTTAGCTTCCCAGGCCGCCTTTAAGTCCGCAATCGCAGCTAGGACCTCTTGGTTGGTACCCGTCGCCGTCATGCCGCCTGTAGGCGACTTGTCCTTACTCTTGGAATTTTCCGGACCAGGGGACGTCTTAGCGAAGTCGTCCAAGGTGGGCTGCTTTGCCTTCGGCCTCACCGTTCTACTAGACATGACCCAGAGGAACTGTGTTCTGCACTAGTTACAAATACGCACACAGTACGCCTCTATCGCTCGATCAACGTGCGGCCTGCTCCTTCCTTTGTTCCGGTCGTTAGTCGGCCATTTTGTGTCATCTTTCGTCTCCGGCGCTCCTTATCTTTTTCGCACAAAACTCCACCGCCGTTCCTCCCACGCCTTCCAAAAGTTCACCAAGCGCGGTCAAACCCTTCACACACCGACATGTGTGTTTTCAGCAGTCATAGGCACGTCATTATGCACTATTCTGCCAGGATCATTTCAGGATCTCGGGAGCTCCTCCAGATCACGTCCTCCTCCATGGCCCTCGTAGCCATGCCCCCGACAGCACATACATATATTCCATTCCTACCCTTGGGACATGGCAGGAGCTGAGGACTGCACCGCCATTTTGCGTTCCTTGTATTCCCATCCACTTGAGCTGGGACCTGCCTAGTGGGCTATACTGTTATACTACCCCCCACATCCTGGAACTGCCCGACCAGCCTACGGCTGACAGTTCGGCTCCTGCCGGGGTCCTTCACTCTGCTGTGCCCCTACCCCATCTGTGGCGATCGCTGCACATCGCTTTGTCTAGCTCAGGCTGCGTGCACTGATATCACGATTGGACTCCATATACCTCAACTTGGCTGCAACGTTTACCGCACTGAGATGTCGAACACGTTCCGGGGAGCCAACAAAGTGGGTGCCATGGATAAGTTTGCTAAAGCTGCGCCCAGACCTATATCGGGTCATTCATCGGCTAGCCAGGAAGAGCTTGCATGCCCCCAGATATGCCAGCCCCGATCTCCCTGCGATGATGTAGTCCATGGCCAAGAACTTTACTTCCTTCCACGAAAAGCTGGGCGACATCAACGCTAACATCGCATCACTTTAATCGCAACTTGATCAGGCCGGGACCAGGATCATCGAAGCTGAATCTAGAATTGTGGCTAATGAGGATGGACTGCATGCCCTTCAGGATACAGTGGCTTCCCTTGGAATGCGACGACTTGGAATCCAGATTACGTAGGAACAACATACGGATCTTAGGGGTTCCGGAGAATGCACTTAGAGGCCATATGGAGCTAGCAGTGGAGAGCCTACTCAAGGAACTATTGGGCAACCCTGAACTGTCTTCCTTCTGCACTGTTGAGCGTGCCCACCATGCTTTATCCCCTAGCCCCAAGCCCAGAGATTTCCCCAGACCCACCATTGCTAACATTTTTAGTTACAGGGACTGTGATCTTGTACTCTGTCTATCACGAGACAAAGGTGAACTACGCCTGGGCTCCCAACCAATCCAGATTTTTCCTGATTTCTCCATGGGTGTGCAGCAGGAAAGACGCCAGTTCCTTGGGGTAAAAAAGATGAGGGAGCGCAACATCCCCTACGCAATTCTGTTTCCGGCATGCCTCAAGTTCACCTTTAGGGAGAAGCTGTACTTCTTCACTGTCCCTGATGAGGCAGCGAAGTTCATAGAGGCACAGATACCGCTCAATAATCCAGCCGAGGACCTCATGGATAATAACTGATCAGAGGCCGATTGCTTCCATTCCGCTTAGATCCTTAGTAACAAATATCCTCCAATGTCTGGATTGATAGTAGCGTTGACCTTGTTGTTTCCTCAGGCTATGTCTTGAATATGTGTCAACATGTGACTCGCTTGCCCACACGAGCCACGGAGAGTACCCCTCCGGAATTGTTATCGTCTGATATAACGGATCACGTGTTGGTATTCCATTACCTATTGACCCACTAGTCTGTGCTTTTGACAATTTGTTTTACATCACTGTATGTGCTGATGAGGTGAAACTCTGCTCCGATGGTTCGTGTCGCCGACCTCATGTGCCAACTTTGGTATGTCATTGCTCCTACTAAGTCAATTGCACGTCAGCAGCATACCTCACTGCAGTTGTAACGGTTATTTCAGAGGGTTTGTTGGGTGTATGCCCCTGTTGGGCCACCGTTGTGGTTGGACCTGGTTAGGTTTGGTCCACTGACTCCTGGTGTGGGGGGTCGGTTGAGGAATATGGGATGTGGAAGGGGGGTGACACTGCCGGTTGGGATGGGCCGGTGAGGGAGGGCGGAGGAACGGTCCGGGGAAGTTGTACTGAAAATGACGTAGGTGGCACAGCATTTCACGCTATGGCAGGGCGTCATAACCGAAATAATCCTACCGGTAGGCACATGCTAGGTCATACTTGCTGGGATGTACACTAGAGAAACGTAATGACTACAAATATATTGTCCTGGAACGTTCAGGGACTGAGTAACTACACCAAGGCCTGGATAATTACAGCCTACACCCAAAGGCATGGGATTAAGATACTCATGCTGCAGGAAACTCATGCCCGTGGCCGCTTGGCAGCGGGCATCGCACCATCCTGGGGGCCTAATAGATTTTACACCACCTACTCCACCCAGGCCAGAGGGGTATTGACACTGATACATAAATCAATCAAGTTTGTTCTCCATAAAAACTACATCGATCCCGAGGGTAGGTATGTCATTTTTTTCCCTGTGTTGTTATAATATGCACTGTATGAGTATTTAAAAAAAAAATGGCATTGTGAAAAACCAGGCCTTTCTCCCCTTTTAGGATTCTCAAACTTCGATGTGCCCTGTTACCTGTCTCAAACCGACGCATTTTGAAAACTCCTTTCTTGAGTGTTGTCGTCTGTCCTATTGCACAACCTGCTTGCCTCCTGCTGTCTGGTCTGCCTACTCCACTGACCTTCGCTAGTGTCTTTTCTTCCACCCTCCCCCTCTCCCACCTACTCTATGGTGCTCTCTGTCTCTCCTATCTTTTCTAAGTGCTTCTCTACTGACTATCTGGCTCTCCTCACTAAATCTGGTAGGAAAAAGTTTAAAAAGGACATCCTGGTCTCCAACCTAGGCCTGCCTATCGCTGACACATACACCAGTGCCTCCTCCAAGGAAACTCTCACTGACATCCTCTTTGTCGTGCCTTCACTAGACCTATGGACCCTTCATATGGTCGCTGTGCTCTCCCCTTTCTCCTCTTCTCCCATTAATGGTGGCACCCGCTGGGATGCCCTCCTGGCATCCTTCCTTTCCTCTAAAGTCATCATTAATGTCTACTCCAATGGGACCATCCTGGACCAAGGCCCTCGGGCCAACCTTCACCTCTTTCATAGACGCTTCCCACGCCTCATCAACTTCCTTTCTTCTCCTGCTGTCCCCTCTCCCATTTCCTTGACTACCTCCTCTCCCGCTTCTGCCTCCTCCCTGGCTACCTTGCTGTCCCCTTCCCTCTCTGCCCCTCTCGGGCTCCTTCTACACCTCCACAGGGCGTACCTCTGATCTGTACCCCTCCCCAGAAGTGGTTCAAGGATGGCAACCTTCTCCATCTTGCCACTCTAAACTCTTGCTCTGCTGTCAAACACTCCTCTGATATCTGACGCCTTCTAGAAGAACTTGACCTGGATGTCCTCGGTCTCACCGAGACATGGTTCACGGGCCAGCTCTGTCACAAGCTTTGATTCGCTCTTACCTGATGGCTACAAGATCCTCTCCGCGCCAAGCGCCAACCGCTCAGGTGGGCGTGTAGCCCTGATCTTCCCCGAGTGGATTCCTATCTGTCACTCCTACGCAGGCCTACTCTTCTTTTGAATGCCTCGTCTGCAGGCTCTCTCTCTCCCCTAGCCACTCACTTACTGTGGCTACTATCTATCGGCCACCTGGTCAGATTTCATCCTTCCTGTCTGAGTGGGCAGACCTCTCCTCCTCACTCCTGGCCTCAACTACTCAACTCCTCCTTCTTGGAGACTTCAACGTCCACCTGGATGCCTCCTGTCCTCCCTCTGGACTCTTTCGCAACCTCTGCTACTCTCTCACTCACTATTCTCCCCTCTGGCCTGACTCATTCTGCAGGGCACACTCTTGATGTTCTGATCTCCTCAGACCTTCCCCTCTCTGTCCCTCTCACCACTCCTCTCTCCTGGAGTGATCACTTTCTCCTCTCCTCCCACCTCACCCTCCCTACCCCTCAGGCCAAGCCACTTCCATCACTGCCACCCACCTTCTCGGTCATCCGACCCATGAAGGACGTTACAGCTGAGGCTTTTGCCGCCACCTTCTCAACACCCCCCCTCAACCTTGGCTAACACTCATTCGAGGGGATTGGGTCCTCCGACGTATTCCATATCTATGACAGTAATCACCACAGCTGTGCTGCTTCGGAAACTTTTTCGGCGTCTGCGTCCTGCGTCGATGACGTCGATGCGCCGCCATCGAGGACCTCCTCCGACGTCCGACGTCATCCGATGTGATAAGTAGGACGCACGACGCCAGTAGCCTCAGTTCCGTTTTTTCCGCGAACGTGTTGCTTCGTGTTTCTCGGTTCTAGCCTCGACTCTTTGGAGTTCTGTTCTTTCTGGTTCTTCGAACCTGTTCGTTTGTGAATATTCCTTTGCACGATGTCTTCCACTTCGTCTTCAACCCCGCGTCCGGGCTTCAAGAAGTGCGGGGAGTGTGGGTCCAAGATGTCGGTGACTGACTCGCACGACGCCTGCCTCTGGTGCCTCGGGGAGGCCCACGACACGGTTGACTGTGTCGACTGCCTGTCGCTCACGTCCAAGGCCTTACGCGAACGTAAGAAGAAATTGTCGGTAGGTCGGGTGTCCAAGCCCCGGAAGTCGAAGTCGGCGGGGCTTTCGACGGATGATTCGAGGGGTGACTCTCCGCGTCATCGTCGGAAGTCTCGTCGGTCTTCTTCTAGGAGTCGGTCTCGCCACTCCTCAGCCTCTTCGAGGCATTCTCGGAAGCGCCGTCACCGGTTGCCTTCCAGGTCCTCTTCCGAGGACTCTGCCCGGCACGTCGGTTATCCCACCAGCCGTGCGACGCCGGAGGAATGGGCTTCCTTCGGGAAGAAAATGTTGGCGATTCTTGAGTCGCAGGGTACTCAACCGTCCGCGCCCCCGAGTGGGGTCGGCCGTGTGAGGTCGAGAGACACCGCTCGCAAGAGTGGTCGGCACGAGTCACGGGAGAGGTCCCGTTCGGACAAGGAGGCTCGTTCTCGCCCTACCCGTTCCAGGTCCCGGTCCTCGACGCGATCGAGACCGTGTGCACCTGTGATGTCTTCGAGGAAGACATCGACGTCTGAGGCGTCGAGGGCGTCGACAGGCTTTCTCGAGGCTCCGGCTCCGAGGAAGTCGTCGATGCCGTCGACGGTCAGGTCGTCGAGGGACACGCTCGGGGCTCCGGCTTCGAGGGCTGTGTCGACGCCGCCGATACTGGAGGCGCTGCATCTGACGTCGACGCCGATCCTCTCGGCGCCGTTGCCGGTTTTCTCGACGGCGGCGCCGATTCGCTCGACGCCATCGACGCCTTTCGTGTCGGAGGTGCCCCGTGTCTCGGGTGTACCCCCTAGGAAGGCTCTGGTTAAGAGCAGGCACTCTCGGGTGCCTTTCCACCACTTGGATTATATTTCAGAGGCGGATGAGGATTCGGTTGGCCTGGTTCCTAGTCTGGTGCCAGATGACATTGTCTCGGGCCATAGTCAATTTGACGATTTGAGGCAGTCGCTGCATGATGCCAGTGGACTGGACACCTCTCCGGAGGTGGAATTTGGTCGGCCTGAGCCTGGCTCCCATGCCGATTCCTCATACCGGCGCCTTATGGCTAGGGTGTCTGAGTATCTGGGATGGTCTGCTCCCCCAGGGGAGTTTGTGCAGGATGATCTGACGGACATCCTTGATGTTGGTCCCCCAACTGACCCGGTACTGCCGTTCCATATGGCTTTACAGCGTAGGGTGGCGGCGGCTTGGACTGCTCCGGAGAGTCTCCCGGCAGTGGGCAGATCCTTGTCGCGAAAATACCGTCCAGCCAGTGGCGACCCCTGCTACTTGACCAGGCACCCCACTCCGGAAAGTTTGGTGGTGCAGGCGGCCACGGCCCCGGCAAAGCAGGCGTCGTACCCTACCATCCCTCCTGATAGGGACGACAAACGTTTTGATGGCTGGGCAAAGAAGGTGTTTTCTTCTGGTGGTATGGCGCTTCAGGCGGCCAACTCCATTTGTGCCTTGTCGCGTTTCACGCACACTCTGTGGAACTGTGTTGCGTTAGCGGCTGAACATATTCCCGAAGGGGACGAACGGGATGGTTTCCCTGCTATGGTCCAGGATGGTAAGGATGCCATGTGTGAGTCCGTTCAGTCGGGTTTGGACTTAGCTGAATGCGTCAGTAGGTCCATGGCGGCGAGCACCGTGATACGCAGGTTTGCGTGGTTGCGGAAGTCGGGGTTTGCTCTTGATGTGCAGTCCCGGCTCCTCAACATGCCCTTTGATGGTGAACATCTTTTTGGCAGCAAGGCTGACGAGAGTCTTGAGAGGTTGCAGACCTCAAAGGCTGCAGCGAAGTCGTTGGGCGCTGCAGTTCGCCAACCTCCGCCTTTTCGTCCTAGGGGACAGCAGTGGAGGGGTGGCTCCTTTCGCTATTACTCGTCCTTTGGTAAAGCAAGAGGGGCTGGCAGTCAAAGGGGCCAACGCAGGGGTACCAGAGGTGGACGACAAGGTATCCGTGGTGCCAAGGCCGCTCGGGCAGTTGCCTCTTTGCCCTCAGGTAACGCCGCAGCCGCTCCTACTCAGTCATGAGGCCATGTCCCATGGTTCGCCGGTTGGGGGAAGGCTGGCGCAGCATCTTGTAGAGTGGCGTGCCATTACTTCAGATGTGTGGGTTCTGGAGATCATAACCCACGGCTACTGTCTGCCCTTTCGGCACAGGCCTCGCGACAATCCACCGGGGAACCTCTCTTTGAAGTGTCCGGATCCGCTCCTTGCGCAGGAGATTCAAGCCCTGCTGGAGAAAGGCGCCATAGAACTGGTGCCTGTAGCGGAGAGGAACGAGGGATGGTATTCCCCTTATTTTTTGATTTCCAAGAAAGACGGGGGTTTGAGACCCATCATGGACTTGCGCGGTTTGAACAAACTCCTCAGGAAGGACAAGTTCAAGATGGTTACTCTCTCTCAAGTCCTCCAGGCCCTTCAGCTTCAGGACTGGTTGGTGTCACTCGACCTCAAGGATGCTTACTTCCATGTGCCGATCCATCCCAAGCACAAGAAGTGCCTGAGGTTCGCGGTTGGCGACTCGCACTTTCAGTTTCGGGTCCTGCCGTTCGGTTTGACCTCCGCCCCGAGGGTTTTCACCAAGCTCATGGTGGTGGTGGCAGCGCATCTCAGGCAAGGGGGGATTCACGTCTACCCCTACCTGGACGATTAGTTGATCAGGGGGAGCTCTCCCGAGCAGGTCCTGGATCATCTGTCCGTCCCCTGCCACTCCCTTCACAGGCTGGGCTTCTCCCTCAATTTAAAGAAGTCCCATTTGACGCCAACGCAGAGGCTCCAGTACATCGGAGCAGTGCTCGACACTTCCCTGGGGCAGTGTTTTCCTCCCCAGGTGAGGGCTCTTCACATTCAGCAGATGGTGCGCAAGTTTCAGCAGGCCCAGACGCTCCCAGCGTTCGAGTTCTTGAGGTTGCTCGGCCTCATGGCATCCTGCATTCTTCTGGTGCCAGAGGCTCGCCTGCGAATGAGATCTTTGCAGTGGGCACTCAAGATGCAATGGTCGCAGTCCTCCGGCAGGATGTCGGACCCGATTCAGGTGCCGCCCTCGGTCGCCCGGGACCTTCTGTGGTGGGCCGTCGAAGGCAACTTGATGAAGGGGGCTCCGTTTTGGCTTCCCTGGCCGGAGGTGACGATCGTGTCGGATGCATCCCTCACGGGATGGGGAGCTCATGCCAACGGGCTGACAGTCAGCGGTCGTTGGTCTCCGTCGGAGTCCAGACTCCATATCAATCTGTTGGAGCTGAGGGCCGTCAGGCTAGCCCTGAGGGCTTTTCTGACGACTGTGCGAGGAAAGAATGTCCTGATCCTGACGGACAACACAGTGGCCATGCACTACCTCAACAAAAAGGGGGGGGGCAGGGTCACTTCCTCTGTGCAGGGAGGCGATGCAGCTCGAGTTCTGGGCCATCCAGCAGGAAGTTTCGATCTCGGCAGTTCATCTGGCCGGAGTCGAAAACGTGACGGCGGACGCTCTGAGCAGGCAGAGCACGATCTCTCACGAGTGGGAGTTGGCTCAGGAGATTCTCCTGGAGATCTTCGCCCTTTGGGGGACCCCTCAAGTGGATCTCTTTGCCTCCAGTGTCAACCGGAAGTGCGAAAGGTTTTGCTCGCGGGAATTTCCTCCAAAAGGAGCCTTAGGAGACGCGTTCGTGGTGGAGTGGTCGTTCCCGCTGCTGTACGCGTTTCCTCCAGTCCCCGTCATCCCGCAAGTGCTGCGGAGGTTACGGAAGTTCGGTTCCCGGATGATCCTCATTGCTCCGGCGTGGGCTCGGAGGACGTGGTACCCGGACCTTCTCGACTTGTCCATCTGCCCTCCACGTCGTCTTCCCTACCGAGACGATCTGCTCTCACGGGAGGGGGGTCAGGTTCTCCATCCAGAGGTCGGATCCCTCAACCTTCACGCTTGGCTTCTGAAAGGTTGAGGTATAAGGATTGGGACCTCCCTGAAGACGTGATGGAGGTGTTGCTTTCGGCCCGAAGGCCCGCAACTAAGTCTCTGTACCGTTGCCGTTGGCGTAAGTTCTGCGACTGGTGCAGAGTTCAGAATGTGGATCCTTTTGCATGTGACATCCCCATGGTTCTGTCCTTTTTGCTTTCTTTGGCCCACAGGGGCTTGCAAGTGGGTACCATTAAAGGTTACCTGGCGGCGCTGTCCATCTTTAAGCGCTCATCTGAAGAATGTTCTTACTTTAAAATCCCTTTAATTTCACAGTTTCTGAAAGGGCTCACTAATGTGTTCCCTCCGTCGCCTTTCCTGGTGCCCGGTTGGGATTTGAACCTTGTTCTTAGGTTTCTTATGGGTGCTCCGTTTGAGCCTTTACATTCTTGCCCTTTGAGGCTGTTGACTTTGAAAACTGTGTTTTTAGTTGCGGTTACTTCCGCTCGCAGAGTGAGTGAGTTACAGGCACTTTCTGTTAAGCCACCCTTCACTGTATTTCACAAGGACAGGGTTGTCCTTCGAGTTCGTCCTTCTTTTCTTCCAAAGGTAGTGACGGAATTTCATTTGGCCCAGAAGATTGTTCTTCCGGCATTCTATCCTCCTCCGCATCCTGGTAAGGAAGAGGAGAGGCTCCATAGGCTTGATCCTAGGAGAGCTTTGAGCTTTTATGTTTCTCGCATGTCCCGGGTCAGAGTGGACGATCAACTCTTTATTGGTTACGCTGGTAAGCGCTTGGGGCAAGCTGTGACGAAACAGACTTTGTCCCGCTGGATTATTTTGGCCATCTCGGAGTGTTACCGCTTGGCGGGTAAGGACCCACCGGCTGGCTTGCGGGCCCATTCTACCAGGGGCTTGGCTGCATCTACTGCCCTGCAGAGGGGTGTTCCTATTCGCAACATCTGTGATGCTGCCACCTGGGCTTCAGTACATACATTTGTACGGCATTATTCCCTCGATTCCATCAGAGGGCAGGATCTGGCCTTTGGCAAGGCGGTCCTTTGCTCTGCTATTTGATTGGCTATTCTAAATTTTGTTTCTAAATTCTTTCCCTCCTCCTTGATTTGGTACTGCTTTGGGAGTCTGTCATAGATATGGAATACGTCGGAGGACCCAATCCCCTCGAAGAACAAGTTACTTTCTTACCTGGTAACGTTCTTTCGATGGGATGGTCCGACGACGTATTCCATATCGCTCCCGCCCTGCCTTCCCCGCTGCAGAATTTCTGTTGCGATTGCAGCTTACGTTCCGCAAGGCTTTGTGTCGGACTGGCAGTTGACTAATGTCACACGTTCTGGGGGAAAAAACTACAACTGAGGCTACTGGCGTCGTGCGTCCTACTTATCACATCGGATGACGTCGGACGTCGGAGGAGGTCCTCGACGGCGGCGCATCAACGTCATCGACGCAGGACGCAGACGCCGAAAAAGTTTCCGAAGCAGCACAGCTGTGGTGATTACTGTCATAGATATGGAATACGTCGTCGGACCATCCCATCGAAAGAACGTTACCAGGTAAGAAAGTAACTTGTTCTTCTGACACAGCCCTCTCCACTCTCCACTGTGCTATTACTGATACTCTTGATATCCTTGCCCCTGTCATGAGAATCTGCCTGAAGCCTGAAGCTCAAAGCCAAGTGCAACTCCTGGTACGACACAGACCTCGTCACCCTAAAACGCAAGCCTGCGTCTCTGCGGCATCTAACACCTCTGCTGAACTCTTTAAAATCTGCAAGGAACTGGCCAATCCTGCCACAGTCTCTACCTCTCCTGTCCCCTCCCAGGCCCTCTGTACGGCACTGGCGTCTCACTTCATCTCTAAAACCCAGGACATCCTGTCCTCTCTCTCCTCCTATCCCCTCCCTCCCCCCACTCCCTGCTCTTCCTCTGGCCATTCTGCAGCCACCTCTCCTCCCTCCTTCTCTGCCTTTCCTCTGTTCTCCGCAGACAAGGTTTCTAGACAAGTCTGATCTATGAAAGTCTTGTCGAAACAGGTTCACCCCTGTTCCTCTAAAACTATCAAGGACCACATCGACTCCCTGGCTCCTGCCCTGGCTAATTCTGCAATCTCTTTGCCTTTGCCACTGGAGTCTTCCCACCCCCCCTGAAGCACTCCCTTGTGCACCCTCTTCTTAAGAAACCTACTGCCGACCCCTCCTGCCAGGCCAACTTTCGCCCTTCCTGGGCAAGCTCCTGGAGAAACTGGCCATCTCCCAGCTTAATCTCGACACTGAATCTGTTGGTTGTCTCCATGACCATCAGTCTGGCTTCAGAGCTGCCAGAAGCATGGAAACTGCTCTCCTGAAAATCCGTGAAGACCTGCTCTCCAATCTTGACTCCAATACCCCTTGCGTCCTCATCCTGCTTGATCTCTCTACTGCCTTTGACACTGTCAACCATGCCATCCTGCTCAACCGTCTCTGTGATAACCTGGGTATCACTGGTCAGGCTCTGGTGTGGCTGACTTCTTTCCTCTGCGACCGACCCTCTCAGGTCCAACTTGGTTCCTTCCTCTCCACTATCTTTTTCTCTACATGTGGTGTCCCCCAGGGGTCTAACCTCTATCCCTGGCTGTTCAACCAATAACTGGCATTCCTGGCCCACCACATCGCCGCTCTCTGCCCCAACTTTGTGTTCTGCAGATGACACCCAACTCATCTTCAGGCTACCCTCGGCCTCCTCCTCTACTTCCCTCATCTCTGACTGTCTACTATCCAGGAGTGGTGTGCCGCCAATGACCTCTGCCTTAATGCCAGTAAGACTGAGATTCTCCTCATTGGCACACCCGCTCCCTCCTTTCCTGTAGCTCTCTGGCCGGCCTCTCTTGGCCCTCTTCCTGCTCCCACTTGTTTGGCTAAAACCCTCTGGGTCATCTTTAACTCTACACTCTCCTCGCCTCACATCTCTGACGTCTCTAAGAAGTCACACTACCAACTGCACCTCCTCAGAGGTATTCTTCCTTTCCTCTCCTTCCCCCAGAAGCTCACCTTCTCCAGAGCTCTGTTCTCTCTAGGCTGGACTACTGCAACAGCCTCTTTCTAAATCTGCCTGCTTCTACTCTCCGCCCTCTGTAACTTATCCAGAACAGGACTGCAAGACTTGTCCTTGGCCTCAAGCCCAAGGATCGTATCTCTCCAGGACTGAAATCTCTGCACTGGCTACCTGTGGCTGCGAGGATTAAGTCCAAAACCCGCTGCATCGTCCACAAGGCCTTCTGGGGCCTTAATACCTTCAACTCTCTTCCTAAATAACTTCCTTCTCAAGCTCTTCGCTCATCTGCCTCAAACTCATCTGCCTCAGGGGCAGTCACTTCTCCAAGCAACGAGTTGGTGGTAAATCTCTTTCTTCAGCTGGGGCCTCCTTCTGTAACAGCCTCCCTGAAACTTGAGCATAATCATCTTTGGTTCCGGAAGCACCTCAAAACCTTTCTCTTTGCTTCTGCTTTTTCTCCTCCTCTCCCTTGCTGACTTCCTGGGTGACACTGACTTTGCACTGGTTGCCTAGCCGCCCTCTGATCTCGGGCCCAGGTCCCCGCCAGTCTCACTCCTGCACTGCCCTCCTGGCAACCCCGCACTTGGGGACTGTTTTCTGTATCCCTACAGTCCCACTACCAGCAACTGACACCTGTTGTCTGCACTTACCCTTGCACTTGCCACCTGCTGGCCGTACTTTACCTATAGTTAATTATTTTCTTTTCCCATGTACCGCACTGTCCTCTCCCCCTTCCCACCCGCACTTTTCCCCCCTCCACTTCCCATGCACTTGCGCGATCTGAATGATAACTGGCCTAGTAGGATCGTTGTCTGTCTTCCCTCTGTTCCCCTCGCCGCGCCTTGAAACACCTGTGTATAGGTGCGTTATAAATGCCATATCATAACATATATCATACATTACACGTTGGTGAATAGGAAATACCTTGTAGTGGACACCTATGGTCCTAATCTTGACACCTCAGACTTCTTTATTTATTTTTTTTTAAACTTTTGTTTATTGGCAGGAGGTTAAGACAGGTACAGCACAGTTAGCATGTTAGCAAAAAAACCAATATAACAACTATATGTATTACATCACAGCTAATATCGACATCACATTTTTGAGGGGGTGAATATTGTGGAATAGTGCGCATGAGTAGTGCATCAAGAAGAGTTAGGTTGGGTCGGTGAAAGGGCGGAGGACCAGACAACCCCATCCTTCCAGTTCAGTTAACTGCAGAATTCAGACCACACATTTCCAGGGCGGTAGGGCGTGGGCAAGGAACCGATGTACTCCTCCTCGCACGTTTGTACCCACGTGAGTGCCTTCAACCACATGTCGAGGGTAGGGGAGAGCGGCGCTTCCAGCATTGTAATATACATTTTTTGGCGACAATAGCACTTACATTCAAGAATTTTGACATTTTCCTTACATTTTCTCCCGACCAAATACTGAACAGCAAGGCAAGTGGGTCCATCTCTACAGGGGAGCCAATTATCTCTGAGAGCACCTCCGTCACCTCCGACCAAAACTTGTGAAGCGCGGCACAGGACCAAAACATGTGAACGTGGTCTGCCACGTTTGATTTGCATTTCGGGCATGTATGTGTCGAAGTTAGCGTGAATTTTGCAACTCTGTACGGCGTGTAGTAGAGCCTATTAAGTAATTTGTATTGAATGCAGCGGAACCTGGCATTAAGTGAACACACATTTTGCCCCACATTTCGTCAGTGATCTCCGTTTCGAGCTCCCTGGCCCATGCTTCCTGTGGTTCCGGGGAAATATTCTCTAGTTTGCCCATCTGTATTTTATATAGGGAGGATATTATGCCTCTACAGCCATTGGAGTTTGCTATATACTGGAGTTCAGGTGAGTCTGGAGGCTCCTCGGGGAAGCAGGGCCACATAGCCTGCACCACTGCTCTCAACCTATAGTACTGCAGCAAGTCCAGCGCAGAGCTAGGGTGCCCAGGGCGCAATGTACGGGGGGCGATAAATGAACCATCAGGATATAGGTCCGTCAGGGCCTGATATCCCAGGTTTTCCCAACGTTGAGAGAGGTGTTGGTCATGTGTAGGGGTGAGGCCGGGAAATTGCCATAAGGGGAGCCACTTATAGTATGGGCGCTGTTCAGGACTGGGGGATAGGATGTTATTCCATGCCCGAATTGTGGTAGCCACCGGATCCCATGGGGCATCCGCACGAAAACCATAGTGTAATAGTAGGGTCATGATGTGGATACCGTCTCCTGCCATTTTTTCCAATTTAACATGTGGGGGCGGGTTAGGGTGTGTATACCAATGGGTAGCATGTTGGGCCTGAGCAGCGTTCCAGTAGAAAGTTAAATTAGGGGCATTTAGGCCCCCCTTTTCATAAGGGAGGGTCATATGTTGCCACTCCTTGCGGACAGCGCCAGAGTGCCAGAGAAATTGAGCAAACGCCGTGTGAAGCCTCTTGAAATATTGCTTGTCTTGCCAAAACTGGCACATTCGCAAAAATATAGAGAAGCTTGGGTACCGCGATCATTTTTATTAGGGAGAGGCTGCCCGCAAGGGATAGGGGGAGATTGCACCACTTAAGCATCTTAGATTCAATAAGGTGTGCCGTTGCTTCGTAGTTCTCTGCCAGCAGGGAAGCTTTACCCAGCGACACCTGCACCCCAGACACCTCAGACTTCTTTGATACTGTTGCCTCCATTTTGCTGGATTATGTAGGAGTCCAGATCATTTGGGCAGGGGACATGAACCTAATACTCAACACCAGATTAGATAGAACAGGAATGGCACCCAGACCCCTATCGCGCTCGGCACGTGCACTGCGGACACACATCACATCGCTTGGTGTCTGGGACGTCTGGAGAGTCCTCCATCCCCAGATGCGAGAGTATACATATTACTCATCTGTACATGACAGTTCCTCCAGGATTGATCTCTTCCTGGTCTCTAGCGATCTGACAGGCAGGATAGACGAAGCTCAAATTCTTACTCGTACTCTATCCGACCATGCCCCGATCACTCTGTCGATCAAGTTGGGTCTGCCTGTGCCTACGTCCAGCACTTGGCGCTTCAAATCTGCTGCCCTCCTTGACATAGTGTTTAAAGCCGATATACTGGCAGCCATTGTGACCTTTTTCTAATATAACACCCTAGAGGCTACCACTGCTGGGGTCCGCTGGGAAGCTTCCAAAGTATACATTAGGGGTATGTCCATCTCCAGGGAGGCAGGAGTACTTATGGTGATAAGGAACGACCTGAGTCGGTCCGAGCCAAAACTCCGGGAGCTCGAACGGGGCTGTGTGACCGCAGTTGACCCCATAAAACTTGCACGAATAAGGGAGGAACTTGGTGTATTTGAGGCACACGCCTTGAGGGAGGTTTGTTATTTCAGCTGCCCGCAGGCCACCCGTAAATACCGGGAGGGTGGGAGACCGGGTAGGACACTTTCCAGAATGGTGAGAGGGGGACGGGGCCACAACCAGATTACGTCCGTTAAGGACTCATGGGGCACTCCTCATTGGACTGATCAGCAGATATTGGAGATCTTTACTGAATTTTACACTAACCTCTACTCGTCCCCTCCGGAGCACAGTGAACAATACATGAGGGACCTCCTTGACCAGATCCCCACAACTCTCATCTCCCATTCGTCCAGGGACCAACTAGATTCCCCGATTCTGCTCAAGGAGATTGTCAAGGCTACCTCTGATGTCCAAAAGGGTAAGGCTCCAGGGCCAGATGGACTTACTCCTGAGTTTTACCAAGAACATGTTGCGATTCTTGCCCCTAGACTGTGGTCCGGATCACTCCGAGAGTCCATTCTTACTCCCTCCCTTCGCGAGGCTGTCATAACAGTGCTACTCAAGCCCGATGAACCCGATGACGAATGCAGCCCATACAGGCCCCTCTCGGTCGTGAATATTTACACCAAGATTTTCGCGAAGGTAATACCTAATCGTTTCTTCCCGATCATGACATATCTTGTACACGAAGACCAGGGAGGATTTGTGCCTGGGAGATCTACTTCCCACAACATCCTGCGGCTCTTCAATGTGGTGGCCAGAATTGACCAGAACTCAAGCGCCGTTGTGGTCACGCTTGATCATCAAAAGGCATTTGATATGGTCTCATGGCAGTACATGTGGTTGGTTTTGGAGACGATTGGTCCTAATATGATTAGATATATCAAATTGCTATATACGGCCCCGGCCGTGAGGGTCTGGGTCAATTCTCTAACATCCACATTATTTACGCTCTTCAGAGGCACCCGTCAGGGATGTCCGTTCTCCACGATCCTTTTTGCACTGGTTATTGAACCAATGGCCGACTATGTTAGAGCACGTCATGCCCATAGAGGAATATGTTTGAAAGACTCCCCCGAAATAATATCCCTATACGCTGACGATGTGTTACTATACGCCGGAGACCCCGCCACTCATATGGACCCCATTTTGTGCGACATCACACCTTCTCGGGCTTTACAATGAATTACTCTAAATCGGAAATCTTCCTGCTCACTAATACTACACAACAGCCCGCCTCGGAGTATCCACTGCGCTGGTCCCCCAGTGGGTTCAGATACTTGGGTGTCTGGATGTCCCTGTCTGTGTCCACCTTGCTAACGGACAACTACACTGCTGTTGCACAATTAGCTGAATCCAAAATGGTGAGGTGGCGCTCCCTCCCGCTGTCAATGGCTGGAAAACTCTCCCTCGTCAAGATGATCATGGTCCCTAAATTACTCTACATTTTTAGTAATGTGCCTATTTGGCCCGGGAATCAGTACTTCATGCAGTTACATAGATTGTGTGCACAGTTCTTGTGGCATGCGGGTGCTGTTCTAAAAAAAATGGTCGGACATGACGCTTCCATACGATAGAGGTGGCTTCACTGCTCCAGACCTAAAACTGTATTGAATAGCTGCACAGGCCCAGTTTGCCACGTACTGGTACCCAAGCTCTCTGACTCGCCCGCACGTCAAGCTGGAATCATTGGCTGCAACCGAGGTTAAATCCTTGACCCTGATATTCTATCGTGAATATGTGCCGGATTACCCGCTTGACCCGGTGGCAACTACTCTACTTGCCTGGGGCCGACTTCTGAATCCTACTGCGGAATCTTACCCCTATTACAAATGGCTTCCTATCTTGGGATTTCCTGGGCTGGAACCTACGCACGATAAAGCTCTGGCCCGGCACTGGGGCACTCTGGGGTACCAGGCTTTGACTGATTTCTTTCCTGATGGGCAATGTATTGATCCACAGACATGGAGGCAGGGTCACTCCGGGTCTGCACTCGAGCTATTCGCGCTGCCTTCCATGCCAGGTGGCCCTCTTTCTCCGACGAGCCCCCTGACACCCCGACGGTCGCATATATTGCTAATTCGAGTGGTGCCCGCGGCGTCGTCTCCGCCCTATATAAATTACTGTTGACAGGGACGCCTACTCTGCCTTCTGGTGCTTGTACGGATTGGGCAGATGAACTGGGCCTCGAAATCTCTGACCAATTATGGAAGATGTGCTCACACACAAACAGAGTATCCCTTAATTTCCGTTACCGATGTATGCAATTCAAATGACTGAACAGATTATACTATACTCCCCGTAAAATGTCTAAATTTGCGCACAATGGCACGCACACCTGCGTCCGTTGCTGTCTAGAGGGGGCAGATCATCTACACATGTTCTGGACATGTCGCAGGTTGGGTGACTTCTGGGATGGGATCCTGAAGGCTCTCTCTGATATTATTGGGGTGGTGGTCGACCGTAGCCCGCTGGGAATTCGGTTTGGTGTGTGGAGTTCTGATGACACCAGACGAATGGCTAGATTTTTAAACATTAGCTGGATGGTCGCCAAGAAACGTGTGCTCCAGAACTGGAAGAGCCCCTCCCCACCAACTTTTCACAAGTGGCTTAACGTACTCACCTGGTCCCAAACCTGTGAAGAAGAATACCTTACGTTGCTCTCGCGCACTCTCGCCCTAGGAACATATGGTCCGCCTTTAATACCTACCTTGCCAATCAAGCTGAGAGCACATCTGGCTCTAATTCCCCTGCGACCACATAAATGGGGTTTGACATGTCATTGTGTTTCAAAAGTGGATGCTTACGCTGTCTGTAATGTACTACTTGCTCTTATCTAAAACAGGTCCTGTTGATGAGTTGACTAGGCATTGGGCTCTGACAAGTGTGTGTGCTGTAAACCTCTGCTTATAAATAAAAACGAAAACATTTTTTTAAAAAAAGTGTATAGTTGCAAGTTGAATTCTGTTGTCTGCATCTACTTCATGATGCTTTTCATGATGCTTTGACATATCTTAGAAGGACACTGTACCCCTGCTTCCTCAGCATGTGAAAGTGATACTCGTAAATCCTTATAGAATCTCTGTTATCCTTCGGAGTGTGAAGAAAATACTTGTCTTCAACAAAATTGCAACTTTGCATCATCCACGAGTGTGAAAGCTCTGCTGGTAGGCAATGTTTTGTAAGATTGTATCCTTTGCTTGTGTAAGTGCTGCCTGAAAACAATGAAGGTCCAACATTGTATCTTGCTTGGCAACTCGAGGCTCTGGGGCAATTTGGCTTTGCCTTTAAAATGAGTTATTCTCTACTACATGATCTGCGGCAACAGTAACATTGGAGGTTTTAAAAATACCTTGTGTACAAAGCTGAATGTGTCTCTGTTTTTCTTTCTAGGACTTTAAGACTGGCAAGAGGGACTTTCACACTATTTAACCTAATAACGGGTGTCTGTCCTGTGACCTTCCATTCGACGGATACGAAGGGATGGTATCCGTGGGTTTCATCCCCATTTTGCCCCCAAGTCCATCATTCTCTAGCTTGTGGAGGCAAGTGGTACCCTTGACTGCACTAGATAATGCAAGGGGTCAGAAATGAAAGCCGGACACCAAGTTGACATGTTTTTGGTTATAGACTTTTATTTAACTTAAAAGGGTTGGGAAAATGACTCTCGGACCCTATTTTAAAGAGGATTTCCCCTACCTAAGAACCAAACTCTAAGGATCTGTCTTAGTCAGGATGTCATAAATCAAAAGCCAAACGTTCTATCCTGACCCTCACACTAAAACAAAATAAGAGTGACACGGGAAATGTCTATAAACTAGTATTTGCAAAAAGTGTTCTTAAATAAAAGTATAATAGCTGCATTGTAAATGTTCTCCAAAAATAGGAAAAACTTTAGTTACAGAGGGCGATTCCCTTCTCTTGGATTCTTTACTGGTATCACAAATGTCTCTCGGTCTCACAGTTCTTGGTGTCTTTATGTAGCCCACAACAATCCTATTAGAAAAACTACTTTTCAGCCTTGTAGATTCTTCTTCAACAAAAGTTAATTCTTTCAACACAAGTTACTGCTTTGTTTAACCAACACTGTTTCTGCTTGACACTCCTTGTAAGTTTTGCAACTTTCCTGGTATACTCCCCTGTCAGGACTCTTCATGCACTTTCGGTTGCCTTGTGTACTCCCCTGCCAGGACCTCTCTTCTACTACTTTAATTGCCTGGAGTATGCTTTCCAGGACTTCTTGTATTTTACAGTCCCTTTTTACTTTCAAGTAGCATATGTCTTTCTTGATTTGTTATATCTACTTGCTTTCACAGTTCTCGTATGCTTTCCCCCACATCTGCATTCACTTATTGGGGTTTAATTTGGCACTCTGCCTTTTTAGTTCACAAGCAATTTTCTGATTAATTCACTTTCCGTGAGTTCACAATGTTCAAATTCCCTTTGGTGCAGTCGCCGAAACGCTCTGTGGTCCTCTCTCTGCTCTGACAGACTCGCCGGTTCTCTGAAGTGTTTTCGGGCTTGCACCAGCATGCAAAGCGTTTCTTCGCTGCTTCCTTCCTACTCCGGGAAGCTCTGACTGCTCTCCAGGCTCTCCTCTGGATCTGCTCCTGCTTGCTGGTTTCTTCTTGGCTCCCGGTAAGGACAGCGCTCCTGTTGACTGCTGGACAACCAGGAATCCTCTTGCGGTTCCTGGTGTTTTGACGGCACGCCTCGCTCACACCACGTTACTTTCCTTCTTAGCTGCCAAGCTTCTCTGCTCAGCCACACCGGCTCTCACCTCCAGCTTCCGCACACCGTTTCATGACTTCAGCTTCTACACGCCAGCTCGTGCCTCCAGCTTCTGTCTGCCTTCCACAGAGATGCAAACTCTTCTCCTGAGCCCCTTCTCTGTTCAGTGACCAATCCTGCACACAGGTGTTTCCATACAAAACTAGCACGTTCATTAGACTTGACGTTCCTGTTGCTTTACATCAACTCCTTCATCCTCCTCGTCTAAATACGTACGTAGTTGTGGGAGTTGAAGTCCATTGATGGTTTTTGATGCACAATTCATGGAGAGCCCTTCTTGATGATTTTATATCGAGTATCAGTTCTACATGAAGGAAAACCTAGAACTGAAAAAGCTTCTCTTGGAGCTTTTACTCTTCAGTTCATGGTTGGAAGTTTGGCCCAAAGGGTATTGGAGAAAGGTCTACTTATTTCCTCTACAAGGGGAAACAAACACATGGAAATATGCCATTACGGTGCTGGGCATTAGGGTTTCTTCCTCATGGGTAAAAGTGGGATACCGTGCCTCATCCAATGAAGCCATGACATGACATCCCCCCGGTAGTTGCCTGCTCCCATGTGATCCTCTCTCACGATACCACCCCCAGGATCCGGATCAGGTAGCGGCTGCTGTCCCATGGACACATGGGAGGTCACAGGCAGAGAACAGGTGATGACCCCACTGGATTCATCACAGTGCACAATTAAATTGTTAGTGGATTTTGGTACCCCTAGAAGCTGTTCACTAAAATGTGTTCTCCCCGACTTAGATAGTTGTTACTGTTTAAACCCCAAACTTTACAAGCATACATTTCTTGGGACACTTCTTAGGCATCCTACACTGATAATGGCTGTCATAAATGAGGATTAGCCAAGATACCTACAAAGAACAACAATACTACCTGAAGACTACCTCTAGTCAATCGTTGGTGTGGACTTTTTCAATGTTCTAATAGTTTAATTGGAATTTCAATTGAATGTTGGTCTTCCTAACCATTACCTTGATTTTATACATTTCGAGGCATTGATTTTCAGAACATAATCGACACAAAAAATGTCAAAGTTGACTAATTATTTTGAAAGGGGCAGAGGTTTTATCAAGGACTGCCACCATCTTGGATCCCAATAAGGCAAGGACCATGCGAGTGCAAACCTTTTATCCCCCTTAGAGATGTGCTGAAGCTACAAGCTTCTCTCTGAGTCCCTCTACTTTACCAATGTGTGAAACAGGAGTCCGAAACCCCTGCTGAGCCAGGAAATTCTTGCTCTAATGAACAACTATCGTTGGTTCAAGTTGCCACTTTTTAACTCCCACAATGGTAGCGGCAGTAGGAGAACAGTGGGAGTATAAAACTGTATCCGCACGAGTCCCTCAGACCAGGTTGAATATGCTCCTAATCTTTGTGGTAAGAGTGTATCTGCGCCGTTCAGGAGGACCATGCTATTTTTGTCATCATTCTACTTGATTTCTATTACCAAAGAAATGAGTGCATCAAAGTCTCCCCTTTCAATTTCAGCTGTCTCCAGCGACCCTCCCAGGGGAAAACATTTATCAAAATCACTGATGCCTCAGATTTAGTCAGTACATCTGCCAAAGGTAACATTGACTCGCTAGAGCTTCTTCTGGTTTCTGAGCCCTTGATCTTGGATCTCTTAAAGGGCAGATGCCTACTCCCATACTAGTCAATAGGATCTGATTAACAGGGAGAGACAACTTCTTTTGGGCCGAAGCGGACAGGACTTTTCTCCACAAGCTGGTGGATGATTCCCTTAATAGTCATCAATGGGTTATCGATTTTTATAGGATGATCTGCTGACCTACCCAGAGGATGCAGAGAGGATTTTCTGGGGAGCCCTCTTTTGCTGCCTCCCAGTCGAGCATCCACTAGCTCGGTTGGCACCCAGCCTCTATGATCACCCCAATGTCTGTCACCCAGGGTCAAGGCGAAGTAAATCAAAACACATACATATGCACACAGGATGTAATCCAAGATCTCTAACCTTACACTGTATGGCACAGGAGGAGTCCATATACCTTGCTCTTGCAATAATCAATCTGTGATGTGCTATCAGGGACTCATTGTAGTCTTTCTCGTGTGTTTTATTTTTTTTCTTTACATTTTTTTTACCCACTTTTAAGTGGCCCAAGATTACGACTTGTGGAATGTGTTAGATGGACAATTGAAATGGCAGGAGTGATGCATGGTGCTGTCTGATATGGAGTAATCTTGTTTTCTTTCATGAGGATTATAGCTACGCTGAGTGCCAACCGATAGGAGCTTTGCCCACTGTGTATACCATCAAACAAATTCAGGAATTCCTCCTTAATGCTAGACATTTCTATCATGTGGTCTGCTACTTACTCATTTAAACGCATGACAACAAATAGGCTATGTGACGCGCTAGCGAGTGTTCGTTTTATCAAAAGACGGGAAAGGTTTGTTCATTTAGGACAGGTGTTGGTGGCGTTTGCTTGCACAAGGGCAGTGTGCTTTGGATAGCGGTGATAGGCTCTCAAGAAGAGGAAGAGTATCAAACCTGGGTCCCAAGCTGCCGTATAATATGGCACTGGATGCAGGACAAACGTAGCATTGCTTCATAAGACACTCCCACAGACTTTCTTTACAACCCTCATCATCCTTTGACTACTTCACATCTGGAGTACTGTTCTTTTATGTCACAGTTGCTTAAGTTGCTTAAAAAACAAAAACGAAATACCCTCAGTAGCCCACGATAAAGAGAGCAAGACGCTTTACACTCTCGGGAGGAAAGTGGCCACATCAGCGGCTTTTCAAACCAGGATTGCCAACATGCCACAAGTGGGATGAGATTGCAACTTTAATGGCCTCAGGCCCAGAACGTATAAAGTCCCAACTATCTCTCGCAGTAGTGGAAGGAAAGACGGTGTATAACTGCATCCTAAAATTCGATGCAGCAGACAGCGCTGATAGGATCATCATGGATGGGACGATTATAAAACTGCATGCACGGCTACGCCAATTGGGGTTTAAATTGGAGACGCAGGCTACGCTCCTCAATATGCCTATCGAACCTAATGTCATGTTCGGCAAAGTGGTTGAGGATGCGTTAAAGAGTGCTAAGGAAGATGTCACACTCACCTGTGTCTCTGCAGGAGCGATGGATGAGCCTCCTTTGACCCCGAGTTCTCACTTACCCTGTTTCATCCGGAGGAACACCTGTCAAATATAAGATGCACACTCAACACTCAGACCTGGTTTCACCGGATTACCCTGGGCCCCTTCCCTTCTCTCTACTATGTGCTGTGATGTCTCCTAAGGGCTTACCTTGGTTTTTAGTGGGGTGTGCACTCCATCCTGCATTCGCAGGGGTGCGATTCTATGGGAGGTACACAGCCCTACACTCTTAGGGATGATGCCAATATCTGTTGGCCTGGTTCTGATGCCCCACGCTGTTATATGTCTTCATAGCGAGGCAGAGTGTTCATGTGCTAGTTCCTTCACTAGCAAGAAAGTCCTTTCCACACGGCGAACGTTGCACAGTGAATTTTGAGAGTCCGTTATTGTCCGAATTGTCTTTATTTTGCCAAAGGTATCTTGGGTGAGTAGCGCTGCGTGTAGAACTCAGAACCACCGGTAGATGTGCGCAGCGTTATAGGTTCGAGCGCACCATGGAATGTCTCTCCTTTCCTTTGCAGGAGTGGATTATGGAGTGCTTGCGCCACGAGCCGGTGTTCAACGCTCCTGGAGAGCCTCGGAGGTCTGGTAAGTATGCACAGAGGCTTCGGTAAGTATGCACAGCGTTACTGGAGCGAGCGCAGTAAGTAATGTCTCTCCTTTCTTTTGCAGGAATTTGGGCCCTCAGGTTACGGACCTGGATTCCAGCGTAGCGGGAAGATTCGGTGAGTATGCGCAGCGTTACAGGAGCGAGCGCACTAATGAAAGTTCTTCTTTGTGCTTACAGGTGCAGGTGTAGGTTTCACCTCGTGTCCAGGGAAAGCTGCGGTGTGGAGAAAGCACAGAGGATGATCCGGAGCAGGTAAGCAGAAGCAGGATGATCCGGAGCAGGTAAGCAGGATGATCCGGAGCAGGTAAACTGAAGCAGGATGATCCAGAGCAGGTAGGCAGGAGCACGGCGAGTGTGTTGCTGATGCAGCTTACAGAAAGCAACACGAAGCACTGGAAGAATCTAGGGTGTGGTTTATATAGCCAGCCACACCCGAACACTAGAGAGCTCATGGACTTTCATGCACTTCCTGTTTAGCAACAGGAAGTGGTAACCAGGAAGTTACTACAAACACCAGGAAAGAATTAAAAGAAGGTATCTGCTATGGGTTTTTTTGTGTGCCTATGCCAGGCCTGCCAAGCCTCCACCCAGCTTGCCCCGACTACATGCCTGGTACCCATGACAGAAGAGTACAAAACTCTAAGTCTTTAGGCCAGCTCATTAATAAACCATTAGGTCAAAGAGGCGGAAACAATTTTCGTTGCTTTTGAGGACAAAACTCGCAGAGGGGTTCCGGATATAGCCAAAATCAAAGCTCATCCTGGGGTTTTAATCAAGGACTTCAAGGTTTCCAAAGAGGCCAGTGTAGATCTCGTGGCCGGGCAAGGTCCTCTACTTCCAGAGGTGGAGCAACACCTCCAAAACAATGACCACCCACTTCAGGTGCCCTCCCATGCCTCTCCAGTAGGAGGGCACATTACACACTTCACCCACGCATGGGAGGGAATCACCTCGGACAAGTGGGTGCTATCAACAGTGGAGTTACTGCAGAAACCCTCAAACCACCCCTGGCGTCACAAATTCACCACAAAAGAGGAGCAACGCATCATTCTAGAAGAGGTCTGAAATACTTGCGTACAAGCGCAATACAAATAAAATATATCATTATCGGTAACGCTGCTGCTCTAGGATGCCATCTAAATCGTCCCGGCGAGCCAGGTAAACAAGGGTATCTACTCAACCTACTTCCTTGTGTCAAGGAAAGATCTACCAATGCGCCCATTATTAGACCTGCACCCTGCAAACTCATTTGTCAAGCCACACAAATTCTGCATGACAACGCTACAAGAAGTAATCCCACTGCTAAAGCGAGGGGGGTGGGACTACATGGCAACTGTAACGCTCACCTGATTCTCGCAGAGGCGCCGGTCTTGACTGGGCGACTACCGTATCTTCAAAGGTGATGTGTAGCACCCGGTTGGCTCTTTGGGCTGGACCTCTGTGCACTGTATGCCTGACGTGTAGAGTAAGATGTCTGCAGATAGAAAATATGGGGTTAATGAACTGGGGTTATTGGGGTGTCCCTATCTCTTTCCTCTTCTCCTCTCCTGTAGACCCCCAAAGGTTAACGCTCTCACCTTAGGTAAGTGAATGCCGAGCTCTCCATCTGCCTCGGGGCAGGGTGCTGTAACCAGTTTCTTCACTGGATAGGTAGCGCAGGCCTCTTGACTTCAGGGGACTGCTGTCCGTCGTTTACTGCACGAACGGTAAGTTTCGAGTCATTCAAATGTCTTTAAAGTCTTTAGTAATGATGTCTCTTGTTTTGCAGGGTTCCGGCGATGGCGGATGACAGGCTGAAGTGAGTTGAAGATGGAGCCCGTGTGATGAATAGAAGCGCCTGGAAGCACGTAAGTAAGCGCTTGTTGCCTGCTTCACGATGCGCTCTAACTGTCTTTTTATTTTGCAGGTACGAGTTCGGAGCGGCTGCAGGGTGCCGGAATACCCACTGGATTAGATGTGGAAAGGAGGAAATGCACGTGAGTATTAAAGTTCCCCAATGTCTTTAAACGCACCTTGTTTTGTCTTTCAGATGCGGGATGCAGCGCCGAAGGCCTCCGGAGCGTGCGAAGAGTTGGTAAGATTTTGCCTTTCAGATGCCGGAATGCTAACCTGTTCTTTCTTGTCTTTATAGGTGTTGCTGAAGACTGGATTCAGGATGGTAAGCCTTTGCCTTTCAGATGCCGGAATGCTAACCTGTTCTTTCTTGTCTTTATAGGGGTTGCTGAAGACTGGATTCAGGATGGTAAGCCTTTGCCTTTCAGATGCCGGAATGCTAACCTGTTCTTTCTTGTCTTTATAGGTGTTGCTGAAGACTGGATTCAGGATGGTAAGCCTTTTCCCTTAGGCCCAGGACCGGATGCAGAAGACACGATGAGCGTTCTGCTGCAGAGGTTGCAGAATAACGCAAAGCAAGATTCATCCACCGGGTGTGGTTTAAATAGCCTCCTGTAGTGCTTAGGTGTCTCCTTCCACAGCCACGCCTAAGTAAGAAAAGAGTTCCTGGTAAGAAAAGAGTTCCTGCCTTCCAGAAGAGTTCCAGTGTTCTGAATCTAGGGAGTGGCTCCAGCCCCACCCAACAGGAAAAGTAGTTCCAAACAGAAGAGGATTAGAGGCTCAACTGGCAGGCAAGTAAGCAGCATGGTCTGCTGAAGGTAAGTCCACCCAAGCATTATGAGCCCGGCGCTTCCAGCGCCGGGACTGAGCATATTTATGAGCCTGGTGCCACTGGCGCCAGGACTGGGTCCAAAAGGTCCCAATTGGGACTGGTTGGCACTCGGAACCTGGGTTATGGATCTGCTTCCAAGGGAGTTGGGAAAACCCTGACCTTTTGGAAGCAGAGATCATGACAGCAACCTTGGATATGAAAGATGCCTATTTTCATATTTCAATGTTCCCAGTGCACAGAAGATTCTTGCTTTTCAAGATAGCAAACCAGCACTACCAATTCAAGGTGCTACCCTTTGGAATAGCATCTGCTCCAAGGGTATTCACCAAGGTACTGGCGTTGGTGGCAGCGCACCTGCGCAGGGAGGCAATCCCAGTGTTACCCTACCTGGACGACTGGCTGATTACAGGGTAGTTTCCCCAATATTGCAGGCAAAACACTTAAAGAACAATAAACCTTCTTATCCAATGGGGTTTCTAAATAAACGAGAAAAGGAAAGAATCCAAAACATGCTACTGCAAATACCTCATGATGCCAGTCACCAGATAAGCGTATGCAAAGTTATGCGTTTTCTCGGCATGATGGCATCCTGCATTTACCTGATCCCACACGCACGTTTGCGCATGCGCCCGATGCAGGGGTAATTGGTTGGCGAAACAGTGGTCTCAGGCAAGCGGTCAGTCGGACGATCTAGTGGTCGTTTTTGCCAACACTAGTACAAGCCCTTCGCTGGTGGGCAAAGGAGAATCTGTTAAAGGGAAAACCCTTCCACGATCCGGCGGCGCAAGCAGTAGTTAACAACAGATGTGTCACACTCCGCGTGGGGGGCACATCACCCTCATCTCAAAGCACATGGTCTGTGGACTCACATAACTGCCGAGAACCATATAAACCTGCTGGAATTTATCGGTTTTCAAGGTGCTTCAAGCATTCGAAGCACAGCTGACAAATCAGTTGGTACAGATCCTAACCGACAGCACCACTGCAATGTTTCTGGGGGGCACACATTGTCCAAAATCTGTCCAAGCTAGCACAGAAAATATGGAAATGGGCACTGAAACCGGGGATGTTTCTAACTTCCCAACATGTTCCAGGGAACTCCACACCCTAGCATACTCGCTAAGCAGAGATCCCCTACCAGAAGAACACAAATGGTGACTCGACACAAGCGCCGTAGATCACTATTTTACCCCACGCTAGCCTTGTTCGTTTCAAGGGAAAACAAGCAATGCGCAGACTTTGCGTCCAGGTTTCCCCAACCAGAGTCCAAAGGGAACGCCCTATGGATGGGTTGGTCAGGGAAATTTGCCTACGCTTTTCACTCCAACTCCTCTAATGAACAGGGTGGTGAACAAGATTCACAGAGAACAGATGACGATCATCCTAGTTGCTCCCATGTAGGCAAGACAACCATAGTATCCACATCTGCGCAAACTGGCGAAATGCGATCCCATCAAATTCATGTGCCAGACCAATTTGCTGACCCAGCACTGTTAGGGAGAATTCTCAAAAATGTGCTAATTCCCTCTACCTTAGAGACCCCCAGCAACTTTGCTGGATTTTGAGGACTTGATTATTTTTACCTGGAAAGAGTGTGACTTTTTCCCACTCTCTCATGTATTTTGATATGTGTTTTACCTTTGTGTTTCCTTTGGTTATGGAGTCTAACCAACTCCATAAGCATCATCTTTTACAATTGTGTCACAAAGCACCTTCAGTGCAGTGACACAGGGATGTCTTTCAGATTTCCCAAGGTTTAAATACCTTCCCTGGGATCAACTATTGTTTCCCAGAACAGTGGAGTGGAATTGATTTCACTTAGCCCTGTACATTTCT
Source organism: Ambystoma mexicanum (assembly GCF_040938575.1). Lineage (NCBI taxonomy): Eukaryota > Metazoa > Chordata > Amphibia > Caudata > Ambystomatidae > Ambystoma > Ambystoma mexicanum. The sequence goes on from NC_090939.1 coordinate 950,482,536, forward strand.
AGACACAGCACACCCTATCTTATAATAGAGTGCTGGAGGTGTTACTTAGTATCCCCTATGTCTAGTTACTCATGTAACAGTCAAATGTTACCCTTTCCTCTCAGAATGGGTAGTGGCAGTGGTTTTACAATGAACTACCATGATTTTTCCCGACCACAAACTATTCGTAGCTCCAATAACGTTAAATCGCGGGAGCCATGTTTTTCAAGATGGCGCCCAGCCATTGTTGCTAAAATACTTCCTGGTCTTCTTTTTTTGCCATGTCGTTGTGGAAAGGTCCTTCTAGAGTTTTTCTCTGTGCTCCAAACCAGGTTTGGTCTCTTTGTTCGCCTTTGGCAGGCTTCAGGAGTGAAGACAGCCTCTGGTTCCAGAGTGTCTGGGTTAGGCAGGAAGTGAGGGAGGTGCCTGAAACACCCTGTGCTTAGTCTCCTAAGAGATCCAAATGCACTCTGTAGTGATTGGCTGGCTGACTGACTGCTAGGCTGGAATGAATGGGAGAGAACTGAATGAAAGGCGAGTCTCTTGGATTGGAAGGCAGAGTCGGCCACTGGACGAAGGAACCGAAGAAGAGCTTGAAGCGGACGGCTGCTGCAACTACTGGACAGTTGCTTTGCCCAGTGAAACCCTGCTGCAGGTCCAAATCGACAAGTTCACATCGACAGAGAAGCCCTGCAAAGGACGACTTCTCCCTTTGAGTTGGTAGGACCAATCAACTCCCCAAGTAAGGCTCTTGGACACCCATCTCGAAGCTGGTTACATTTCTTCAGAGTGCTGCAGGAAACTGTAGAGCGACACAAGATTGTGTGCGTTGCTTGTAAGCTGGCCGAAAGGTTTGGAAGATCCTCCGGACTCCGACGACGTCAGACCGACCGAGCCTGACCCCCCTCAGCTGAGTGCGGGACCTCAGAAGCAAGGACAGTCCACCTTGATAGCCAGGACCAGCATTGTTACCAGTGCGGTAGCTCAAACGCGAAACAGCCACTGAAATTGATGTTTGCCAGTTGCAAGCTTTTGACTGTCCAAGTGTAGTGCAGGAGTCCCCTGACGTCGTCCTTGTTGTTCCCACGACTGAGGCCCAGGAACAGTGAGATCTGCAGGAACTGTCAGGAACAGAAGTCATCAGCTGCATCTTTTGCTTCATTGTAAGGTACTGCACAACAAGACTGAGAGAACTTACCTCTCACGGTGAAAGTGCTTGAAACCTTTGCAACTCACAGGCCTAATCAGCTTGTGACCCAACATATGATTCTTCTTTTTACAAACTACTTCTAAGAACTTGTGCAGAGACTTTTTCATTTACTTACCAGAACCGCTTTATCATATCCAAGACTTTAGCCCATTTACTTTGTGCTAGCCTATTGAATTGAATTGACTCTTCTGGTCTGGTGAACTCAGTATTTACACTGTCTAAGAACAATTGTAGTCTTTCATGTTCTGATAACCTTTGCCTTTTACTCCTCATGAAAAGTATTCTGAATGCAAACAGTAAGATATTAATGTCCCCAGCACCCTTGTTATTAAAGTCACCTGTGGATGTAGGTTGTGTCTGTGGGCCATCCCAAAAGGGTCTTATCTGAGTCAGAAACTTAGAGTGTACAGTATTGAAGTATATTTGTGTGTTACTATATGATTGCCTCCTTCTAATGAATGTTTTATAACTGACTGATACATTATTAACTGTTTATGCAAGAAACCTTGAGTGTAAGAGTTTATTTGAATACCTATAACTGTGAATCTTTGTATAACTCCACTACAGCTCACATTTACCCTCTTCAGATAAGTCTGGCTGCTCAACACGCTACCAAAACTGTGTAGTACAAGCTTATACCAAAGGTTGGGTTGCCTACACCTGTAGACATAGTTGTTTGTAGTGTTCCCAGAGGGTACTGCATTCAAACCTTGCCTAACAAGCATGGTGAATAATATTACACCCTCAACCTCACTCAATGAACTTGTCAGCGTGGCTCCTAAGGTCATAGTGTTTGGACATCTAAATATACCACAAAGGTGTATGGATATCCACAAGGAGGTATGTAAACCAAACACTAGACACTGTTATTTCGACAAGTGGAGGAGATTTGTAATTTGGTGCCAGTCTAAACAAATAAACCCCATAGAATATACTCCATCCCACATTCTTCACTATATGCTCCACTTGCTAGACTTGGGGTTAGTATTTAACTCTATAGAGGTTTATCAGCTTACACCACCTCTCACAATAAGATACCATGGTGGAAGGTTCCTGTCATTAAGGCATTTATGGAGGGGAGTAAAGAGACTCCACCCTCCTATTTCAAACCAACCACCAGGCTAGGATCTAAATGTAGTACTTGCAAAGCTCATGGGACCTCCCTTTGAGCCTATGCATAAGTCAAGTCTTAATCACCTCACATATAAGACTGCCTTCTTGGTGGCTATTACATCCATAAGAAGAGTTGGTGAACTCAAGCATTGTTAGTGCAAGGCCCATTCTTTGTCATCCTCAAGGACAAATTGGTTTTACGAACACACCCTAGGTTTTCACCTAAATTAATGTCCATATTTCACGTAAACCAATCCATTGAGTTACCAGCCTTCTTTCAGAACCCAACAAGCTCAGCTGAGAGAAAACTCCATACACTAGATGAAAGGAGGGTGGTCCTTTACTATGTAAACAAGACCAGACCGCTTAGGAAGACAAACCAACTTTTTGTCTCCGTAGCACAGGGCAGAGAAGGGGACCACAGTTCCAAAAATGCCATCTCCAGATGGATTGTCAGATGCATACAGCTCTGTTACTCTTTATCAAGCAAAACACTGCTTTGCACACCAAGAGCTCACTCCACAGGGGATACAGGTGCTACTTTGCTTTTATCGCCAACGTCCCGCTGGACACCATTTGCAAAGCAGCTACATGGAGCTGAGTACACACTTTCACTCAGCACTACTGTATTGACACTCATTCTAAAGCAGAAATCTATTCGCCGCTGGATCTACTCACAACCCACCATCTTCTCCCAACACTGCTCACTAATCTATGCATAGCATGTGATCTAAGCAGATTCCACAAGCCTCAGAAGGGATACATTACTCACCGTAATCGTATTTCTGATGCTTGTATCTGCTTAGTTTCACATGCGCCCCATCCTTCCTCCCTTTGGAGTAGAAGGTGCATAGATGTTTATCTGAGCTTTATCTGATACATATCTGCTTTAATACACCTGTACTCGCGCTACACTTCATGCTACCTCATGTGAGAAACAAAACAATCTGAGTGACCTCGACGCGTGAAGGACCATAGGCACAGTGGACATCACACTAGGAATAGTATTACTGGCCCGCCCTGTCGACGTCCCTTTTCGAGTTTGGAAAGCAACAACTGTAATACTCTGCAGCTTCCACTAGATGTCGGTCTATGCATAGCATGTGAATCTAAGAAGATACAGGCATCAGAAATACGATTAGGGTGAGTAATGTATCCCATATTCCTTAACTACTTTAGTATTATTTTCATTAAGTACACTGTGTAGACAATATTTTGTGTACTTGTGGATTGATGAACTGCACCTTATGACCACCTTGCTCCCCTCCCAAGAGTGAAGTTGTTATGATACAGTAATGTGGTCTTGTCCTGTTCTGCTGGCCATCTATGTATACTGTGGAACGTTGGTGCTGCAGTGATTGGCAGCTAAGCAGAATGTTGGTGATCTTTTGCTATTGAATATTCTGAGTGTCAGTTGCGGCCTGAGCTGGGGGTGTGTGAGGATGGCCAGTGGATGCGCTCCTTGTGAACTGTCCTAGTTCCTGTTCTATGTATATACTGCCAGTAACAGTAACTGAAAATGTGTACATATGTAAAATAAAGCCTATACCTGGTTTCATACAAGTGGCTCCACAGCTAGTCTGTGAGTGAGCCTTATTCTGCCCATCAGGCATTACAACAGAAGTCCTGTTTGCTCTGTCATGTTACCAAGGTGAGAGTCTGATAAAACTTTGTGGTAAACCCTGCTGAACATTACAGGTTGCTTTTTCTAAGCCTTCACCAGAGGAAACCAGAAAAACTGCCCTAACATTCGGTATGACATCACAGCAAACGCATGGAGGGAACGTGGGGGGCAAAATACCACAACGAGTCATGGGGGTGGGACTCCAAAAAAATGGTCACATTAAGCTACTGGTGTGAGACACATTATATTAACTGAAATGTGCAATAGCAACTACCTGAATATCAATTAACCCTTTCTTTAAAATCAGTACTACTTTAATTTTGTGGAAGGACTAATATTGGCTAAGTGACCTTAGGCTTTCAAAGCCTATTTATGTATATTTCTCCCTCAGTTTGTTCACCCTCACCCACCCCCCCCCTCAAGTTGTTTTGCTAATTTATGTGGTACCCAAGTCAAACGTTGGAACCTTTTTTGTAAATGATCCCAGCACTGGGGCTGAAAACATGATCAGTTTGAATGTGGTAACCATTATTAAAGTGTTTTGTACTTTGCTAAATGTGTTATCTTTATTTCTTGTGTGCAGATGCTTATGAGACTGCGAAGATGTTGTGTGAGCAGTACTATTTGGTTGCCCCAGAATTGGAAATTGAAGAATTCAATGGTAAGACTGAAGAAACACAGTTGTAAATAGTTCAGAAACCGTTGATTTTTTAATTGCAGCGGTAAACCTATTTAAATGAAAATATACTATTGAAGTAAAATATTCAAAGATCAGCTATGTAATTCAGGGAGGTGATATGAACACCACATTATATCTAAATGGGTATTGATATTTTGGACACAGGGATTATTGTCCTACTTCCTAATGTATAAATGCCATACTTTTGAGGATGAGCATAAAAACGTATCTTTGGAAAGTGACGAGAAAACAATATATTCTTAGCAGGTTTTTTGGGTACGTAAAGTATTCTATGTACACCATCACATTTTCAGTAAGCTAGTGCCATGATAGCCATTGTTCACTCAAACATAGAAATTGAGAAATATTGTGTAAACCACACAAACCTGATAGATATAGTAATGGTGTACCTCCAGATGTTATGGTCTATAAAGGGTTGTTCGGGGGAGTTGTGTGTGTATGTAAGTGTTTGAGATTGTCTTCAGGAGGTGAAGGTAACTGCTGCAGTCCTGTAGCTCTTGGCAAAGTAGTGCTGGAGAAAAGTCACGCTGCTGAAACTCTACATGGCTAGTAAGGAAACGTTATGGCCATATAACACAGGGAATGGTGTAGTTATTTGTTTATTTCAAATTGCAATTCATAAAACACATACACTATAATAAAACAGGACTTCATGTGCACATTTTCCTAAATTACAATTAATCTCAATAATGGCAAACATTTTATAAAATTATAGCAAACGTCCAATTGAAGAAATTGATCCAAAACATACATCAATTTTACCATTTGTGTGTCCTAATCCACATTGCAATCAATATAAATCTCTCCAAGCACCCTCATACTCTGTACTCATGTGCATTCTTGAAATACAATTAAGCTTCCCTGCACTATCTAAATGTATACAGACATCAAGGGAACCAACATTTTGGCAGGGGAAATTTGGTACCAAGGACATCAAAATAAGAAATGCCTTTTGGTCATTCTCTAAAGATAAGTTTGCACATTAACACTTTGGTCCCAAAGGTAGTTTCCAAAGTAATGAAAATCTTTCTATCCCGAATGTTAAAAACATCTGAAAAATAGTTTGCACACTAAAGTGCTGGTGCAAACATGGCAAATAGGTTTTCACAGATTTCTTCAACCATTCCATCACCATCAATTTCTGTTCCGGCCTTCTATAAAAAGCCTAGGATGCTGTTTTTTCTTACAGGGCGTAGACACTCTTATGAAATTAGTAAACACAGTAGAACAACCCAGATCATTTAACACCCTGCAACATAGCTTAAGTATTGTGATCCTCCATAGTTTTCCGGCAATAGGATGTCCCTTAAAATCAACTGTGAAAACAAAGCACAGCATTGTTATTTGACCAGATTTCAATCCAGAGAACAATCAGGGCAACTTGTAGCTTACCTGATAGGGGTCTTAGACCACTCTCCAGATCTCCATATCTAAAAGTTCTATAGCGGTAGAGTACTGTTTTTAAGAATTGCTTCTGTACCACCTCCATAACAATTAGAAGGTAGTGGTGCCATACTCCTGCTTCATAGCTTGCTAACCTGCGAGATTTCAACTCATGTACTTTGAGTGGCTAAGACTGCGAATACCAGTTGTAAGGGTGCAGAAGGATCAGACGGACACGCAGGTGACATAGTGGTTGCTATAGACGTTTAATTTATTGTAAAAAGGAACAGAAAATGTATCTATCCCTGCTTCTATGATGGGCTTCCCTCTCTCAACTAAAATACTAAGGGTGTTGGCACAATGTCCAAATCCACTGTCCTGTTCCAAAGTCCCTATCTCTGTTCCTTACACTTGTAACTAAAATAAAGGTTGCACCAACATTCTTGGTCCAGGAGAATGACTCCCTTCTCCTGGACTAGGTATCACAGTTCTGGTTGTGATTTGCCTTACAAGTTCTTTACCAGGGGGAATGACTCCCATGTCCACATATTTCATAAAAGGATTGCCAATCTTGTAACACTCTATATCAGAAAAGGCTCTTTGCCACTCCAGGGTGAATGACTCTCTTCCCTGGTTGTATTGTTCGACCAGTGACACTCATTTAGTTAAGGGGAATGACTCCCTTACCAAGGCTTCTTTACTTGATAATTTCCTCTGGTTTTATCAACAAGGCGAATGGCTCCCTTGTCCTTGTATTCAGGCTTTCACAGTTCCACACAAAACCAGGGGGAATGACACATTTTCTCTGGCCTCTCCACTTTAAGATTTCTTAGCAACACAGTTCACACAAATATAGGGTCCTTGACCCAGGCTTCCCCCACTATGGCCCACTTTGTTCACTGGCCTGCTAAGTACTGCCATGAGGAAGATGTTTAAACCTTCTCTACTTCTTCTTAGCTGCGAGTCCCAAACCCATATTTCCAGCTTGTTTAGTAGGAAAGCCTGGTTCACTAACCTTCCAAGAACTGCCACGAGGAAGATGCACTTGCTTCCTTATTCTCTTTTGGTGCAGGTCCCGACCCATGTTTCTCTGTTCTGTTCTGTGGCCAGACTTGGTTTACTTACCTGCCAAGTACTGACACCAACAAGATTACTTATAAAGTCTTCTTTATTCTGGTTTTCAAAATTAGGGGATTTATGATGGCCCCACATCAGAAAGTCCTTCTCAGAATCTTGCCCAATGTTTCTTGCTATGAAAGGGGGTCCTTTAACACCCCTGTTCTTGGCTTCTCTGTATCTTTCTTTTATGAAATACGGCCCGCTCGTGTCCCCACCAGCTGGCTGGGGGCTTCCCCTACCTTCAGGGACCCTCTCGTTGGGCTCAGGTCTGACCTGGGACTTGCACTCTGGTCTTCTGCTGCTTCCACACACGGCTTCCCTTCTTCAGCAGCTCCACAGCTGCTGGCATTCTTCAGTCCTCTCTCCTGACTCGGAGTGCAAGGTCCTTACAGCTTCAACCTTGTAGAGATGCTTCTAACCCTCTGACTGCATCTGAGTCTTTTGCGCCTCGAATCTCGCACACCGAGCTGTGGCCTTTCTGCCGGCTCCTCCAGGGATGGCTTGACTGACTCCTGCGTCCTTGTTCAATGTTTGTCAGTTTCTTTAAAAGTGCTTCACAGAGGGCTAAATTGATCACCTAGGTTCTCGGCAGCATTCTCCATGATTCCGCACCTCCTCTTTGTTTCAGTCCTGGACACATCGGTTTCCCTTAGGTTATCGGGACTCTTCCTCATTTTAGTAGGTGATATACTTCTTGACCTACACACATACTTGTGGTGATGAGGTATTATGTTAGGGTGCATTGTATGTGTGTAGACATGAGGAGTGTACTGGAGATGCTCATACCACGTTCTTCCTAGATCTTATTCCTTGACCCCGGGGGGGAACCGTTGAATAGCTGCCTCACCTCACTGGCCTCATGTGAAGCTGATTCCCCCTGGGGAGAAGTGATATTTAGGGATTCATCACAATGTTTACCTAATAAACTTGTGTCATCGTACTTATCTGTGCTGTGTATGTGTTCAACATTTGACACCCAAATATTCAATACGTTTACATTTCTCCAGCTTATGTTCATCATGATTTCGAGATATTAACCACCATAAAGCTTGAAATCATAAACTTCACATACCCATCAGTAAGCTTTTGGGCAGCTACCAGAATCCTCAAGGTTAGCCCAATATCATTGCCATAGTCCGAACATGGTGGCGTGCGTCATAAAACGTAAGGTATAGCCACGGTTTGATAAACCATTCATATAATGTTTAAACAGTAAATGGGCCATCACACAACCTTGACAGACCCACAATGTATACCAATAAACTTTTTTTAAATGTCCCCTAACCTACAAAATTATATGAAGGCATCAGTCCCCTTATACAATTGTTTGATTATGCGCACTTGTTCCTCAGATCTAAAAGCACTGACCAGAGCAGTTGCCTATGGCCTCTGAGAAGGTGAACCAAGGCCAGGTTGATTGACTCCTTCCTGGCCGCATAGTCCGTGTCAATGGCCAACAACAAGTTCAGACGTTGCTCTGTAGTTCCCAGGGATGCCCTAAAGCATCATCAGACATGAATCCACAACCACATGAATCCACTCCCATCTTCCCACTCCTGAAATATAGCTTAATAAATTGACCAATTATATATAGATATTCAGCAATAACAGGGATAGAAATTAAGATTGGATAAACAGGAGGTAAAAGTAGCTTCTGGGTATCCAGCATTAACTAGTGACCAGAAGCTACCTTTGGGGTACGAGGAGCTATTACATAGCGTTCCACATATCTAGCTGCCAAATAAGATGCAAACATATTTTTTTCAAATATTTATAACCCCTTATACTTTAAATGCTGCATAGATGTGCCCTAATGCCCCAAATGCACAGAGTTAAATTGTGTTGGTTAGAAATCAGTTGGCCTGGGGAGCCAAAAGTAGCTCCTGCTAGATGTTGCTATCCAGCTAACTAGGCTTTTCTGGACAATAAGCAGGAGCTACATATCGCCCAGCTCCCCTCAATTGCGGGCCCTGAACAACATGGAACATTAAATAAAATGTATTTTTGTACTCTATTAATAGTTACAACAAGACCAGAACAGAAAAACATGAAATCTATGATACAAAAGGGTATAAACAAGCTACATATCGTAAAACACCCTTTTCATCCCTCGCAACATTAAACCCATGAGAAAAAAGAAAAGCGAAAAGAAAAAAAAGATAACTATATAGGACCTCGACAGTGAAGAGCCATATCTTAGCGTGAGCAATCTCAACCAAAATTCAAATCACAGCTGCCCCACAACGTTTGCCTGAAGCTCACCACTTAGTCACAGTTACCAGACAGAATACCCAAGACATTTACATTCCCTTATCCCAGAACATCTCCTTGCCCCACTGTTGGGCACTGATTCACATTTTCCCCTTGACTAAGCTTAAACTGACCCAAACCGCCTCGTTCTGGACAGTTGACCCCCACCTAATTCCAGTGTTTTGTAAGGGTACGCCATTCCTCAAATGTGGACAGGTCATCATGTGACATATATGTAAGCTTCTCCATTAGATATATATTCCAAACCTTCTGCAAGCAATCAGATTTGTCAGGTAGAACCTGCAGCTGCCACTTCCGGGCTACAGCCAGCCTGCCTGCCTGCCTGTAAGAGCGCCTCCCACATCCTCAGAAGTCCTTATAAACCCTTGGTGTGGGGGGGGGGCAGGGATAGCAAATAGTCCAGTCAACACTTCCATCCACAGTGGGACCCCAGTGAGGCCCTTGATCCAGCTCAAAAGCTCTGCCAAAAACGTCCCCCTATGTTCACACCCCCTGTAACACATGGGAGGGGAACATACAAACATCCTGAAAAGTGTCTGAGGACCCCTTTGCCACCCTTTGAGGACTTTGAAATCGCATGCGTGGTGATGTTCCTGTGAAATACCACTTTAAATACTTTATCCCACAGTGCGTCAGGAATATCCCCACCCTCTGCTGAGTCCCAGAACACCTTAAAACGTCTCTCTGACACATCACTATTGATGAGATCTATACATTTTGGAACCAATGCCCTTCTTTGCGACACCAACGTCAAGAACCAATTCAAAGGGAGTGAGTTCTCTTCCTAAGTCCACCCTCCATCTGGGTCTGTAAGGTGGCCCTTCAACCTCTGAAAATCAGAAATAGAGAAAGCCTCAGCCCCCAACATGGACCGAACTGCCCCACATTCTTTAAACCTACCTCCCTCAAACAAGTGACATATCCTTTCAAGACCCAAGTCAGACCAAGCCTGAGCAAAACATAAACACAATTTACCGATATCAAGAGGAGGTCCCCACAATGAACTAAGTGGGGGAAGGGCCATGTAGAAAGCATTTTGTTATTTGTTCCCGCCCTCCACAATGACCATGAGACTCCCAATACAGGGTAGTCATGTGCCAGCCCTGGGACTGACCTCAAGGGGGACCACATGAAATCTCTCACTGTTCTAGAATGGACCACCCAGTCTTCAAGGAAAGTCCAATAATTACCCAAATCTTCTCTGCCGTCTTACAGCAGCACCCTTAACTAATGATAGAAATCTGGAAATCCAAAACCTGCGTGATCCTTGGTGAGCGTCAATGTGGCCCTACTAATAGGGGGTCTCTCCTTACCACACAAAATTATAAACCATGAAGTTTAGATCCTTGAGAAAGGTCAGAGAGAGAGGGAGTGGGGATCATGGAGAAGAGGAAAAGAAAACGGGGCAGGATATTCATCTTAACCAATGTCATCCGACTAGACCCAGATAGGATCAGCTTAGACCAATGCCTAACATCTGCCCTAATAGTTTGCAGTAGGGTGACATCATTCAGATAAAACAGTTTGCTAAGGTTTTTAGGATAGGAACTTTAAGCCCCTAATAGCGAAACACAGAATTTCCCACGTAAATACCATTTATACCCCTAGCCCCAGACCTGCAAGCCTGCCATACCTCTCAGTCATTCCCATAAGCATGCAAAGAGAGTCCCCCGAATCGGCCAAGTAAACCAAGATATCGGCAGCACATCGGGAAAGCTTCTTCCAAATGTTATCCGAGCCCTGACGACCTCAAATAAAACCCACCAGGTCTCCATGAATCAGAGAAGGTAGGACCCCATCCAACCTTCTCCCCTAAATGTTGGCAAGAAATTTCACGTCAGCATTGAGGAGATAGGCCAATACGACACACAGTGTACTGTCCTTCCTCTCCTTGGAAATCTCAGTAATGATCGCCCCAACATCGTGTCAGGCAATGAACCCCCCTGCAAAATATTATTGAAGAGTCTAATCAGTATCAGCGCCAAAGTAGAGTGGAACAATTTATAAAACGATCAGAGAAGCCATCATCCCCAGGGAAAGTACACTTTTCATAGACTTAATCATGTCCATTGATCCCTCGCACCCTGCTCCTCCCCAATATCAACTTGAGCATGCACCAGATCATAGTCTGACAACAGATGCGCACAAAGGTCCACTCCCTTGCTTCGATGAACCACTGTTCCTTCGACAAGAATCATTTTGATGCGCGAGAAATAGTCACGAGCTGCAGAGTAGTAGGTAAAAGGCTGTCTAATCATGTGAAAAGCCTTCCATACATCCTGAAAAATCCAAAGTGTCGTTGAGCTCAGGAAACCTCTTTGAGACCCTCCCCTGGTCCCTAGGAATTTGCGTTGGCCTAGAGGTCGACCTATCTCTTCTCGGGTCTAGCATTAGAATCTCCACATACCAACCATGACCCCCTCAAGAAACAGCCGAAGTGTGTGGTGTACCTCCTCCCAAATTTCTAGTCGACTCTGATTAGGGCAATAAACTGATCCCACAGTGACATTCACGCCATCTATTGAGCCCTTCAGAAAGAGGTAGTGTCCCTCACGATCCACAAGCATCTTATCAACCCTAACATTGCAGTTCCCACTATTCAGTATTGAGACCCATTTTCTGTTCTGGCCCGCTGATGCAAAATAGGCCCTGCCCAGTCCTACACCCCTCATGGAGGGTTCCTTGCCCTCAAAGCACAACTGCCTCCTGTGGGCATAGCACATCCAATTTTAATCTCTTAAACTCTCTCATAACAAAGATCTTTTAGTCGGTGAGCCCTCCAAAATTCAAGGCGCCTATATGGAGACCCCATTATATGTCTGTCATCATGTCACCTGACCAAAATCTATGAGAAAGCCCTTCAGAGTAACCACACCACCCTTGACTGAACATTTCACCTCTCAAGGGTCATCTTCAGGAAAAAGGGGAAAGCAAACTTACAATACATATGTCAAAATAATACAATTAAATCCAAATGAACAAAAAAAATCCCCTTAGAATAAGCCAAACCCACCCTTCCACCACAAAGGCGTTCGACTCCCCCCATCACCATCAAGTGAAGGAGACGGAAGCGAACCACCAGAGCTCCACCTCCCTCCTGTCTTCCCTCAGAACCCTCAACCAGCATTACTCCACTGTGTAAATAGGTGACTACGACCAACTTTGCTGCCCAACTCAGACAGTTTAGAACCTCAGAACTACCCCTCACCCCACCTCTCTGGCCCTGAGACGACATCAGCACACCCTTAGACTGAGGATGGGAGGCATAACAAATCAAGACCCCAAGCAACAAATCCCAGCGATCTACCACAGTCTTTCTTCGGCAACTAGATGTTCTGTTTCTTAAATTTACTAGCCCCTTTGATTCCTCTTCGCCCGCTTCTTCAATCGGGACCCTCAGCTTCATCCATTTGGCCCCGTTCCATGGCACCACTTTGATCCAATCTAAGCAGTTCTTCTGTAACACATTATTTAATCCTCTATAGTCAAGAAGAACTGTGCACCTTCCCAGTCGAACACAATCAAAAACGTAACCCCCATCAGAAACATATACCATGTTTATGGAACCATTGCGTGAGGCTGTAGCACTGCTTTTGTCGGGTTAGTGTGAATATGGAGAGATCCTGAAAGATGGAGAGTTTGAAAGCCCCCAGCACAACCTGGCCTTAGGGCTTTGCTTTATTTAGAATCTTCAGTTTCTCTTCGTAGTATTGGCAAAGGACCAGAATCGACCTAGGGTGCTATCCCTGCTCTTGGCTCTTGATGGTCACAGCAAGCCCACCTTCATCCTTGAAAAGAACTCCAAGAGCTTCTCTCAAACTCTCCTCCAACTCTGAGGTCAATTCGTCCTCCCGTTCCAGGAGACCAAATATTTGCATGTTTTCAAAATCATCCATTGGCAGTTTCATCTCATCTCTTTGCCTCTGTCATAAATCAACTCAGATATTACTGTAAGATACACCCAGCAAAGGATAGGGTTTTAAATGATACAGGGTGCAAGCCGTTCGGGTATGTGATGGATTGATCTGCAGTTGAACTACGTCCGGTCAATATTAGACCTTCCAACTGATGCCACTGTATGGCTGTAAAACCAGACAGCCAGAGGGAGTAATCAGTGGAAAGGGCGTGGATAAACAACAATTCGTCAGACTTTAAATCAAAAAGAACACTACATTAGTGTCTAAGCCAATATTTAACTTATATGTGTGGGCGAATGCAGCAACACACTAACCTGCAAAGAGGTCCCAAGTAAGTCTTCATAGGCACACCAGATAATCCATGGGAAAAACGACGACAGGGTTAGGGGAATTAGTAGAGGAAGCTAGACCCGAAAGGCACGAGGGCCGCACTAGTGTCGAGTTGGTGCACTGCAGGATAGCGTCCATGTAGTCCAGTGCACTTATCCACAGGTAAGCAAGGATTCAGGAGGTGGTCAAATGGTGGTAAGGAGAATTGTTGTTCAGTGTCTCAATTGAATGAGGAATGGAGTTGAAAGCCCTTAATTAAGTAGATGGAATCCAACAATCATGGATGGGTCAATCACAAATGGGTTGTGTGTCCGGAGAACTTAGCAGAGAGGAATAATATATACAGACAACCACCCTGTTCTAAATAGGGAGCCCCAACACTGTGGTAATGCTGACAGTTACAACACTGAGGGATTAGATGCTAACGGAGTCCACTGGGAAGGAGAGCGGACAAACTCTGCAACTCTGCAGGACAGGAGTCAGCCTGCGGAATAGGGGACGGGAGGTAAATGAAATCAGCTGAGACTCGGAGCCGACAACTCCGTGAGCATGTTAACAGTAGTCACCCACTGGGAAGGGGAAATGTTGTCGATCCGTCTAAGATCAGAACTCTGTTACGAATCAACCAAATGAAGAATAAGTACTGCTATGCTGGAAACAAAGCAGTCAAAAGCGACAAGGAAACAGCTCCGGAACGCTAAGGAATAAACTATCAGATGCACGAGCGTATATACGCATCCAAGTCACATGACCGCTTGCATACCACGTGATTACCCACGTGATTGGAAACGAAAACACTTCCTAGGCAAAGAGCCGAACAGCCGCCACCTAGTGTAAAATGGTCTGGCTGTTCTATAAGCAGTATGAGGAGGGAGTGCCACAGTCCTGGGAACGTAATGTGCAGAAGCAGGCAAACAAGGTAAGTGGAGCCTGACAGGCATGACAGCCTCTTAAGAGCCGAAAAATACAGACATTCATTTGGGTTTCCAGGATGTCCACTGACATCTGAGCGGTCTCCAACCCAACTACCCTTTCCTCCATTTGTTCCATCTTCTTGTCCATACCATCCAACCTCGCTCCTAGATCAGAATGTATAACCTTCAGTTCCTCCAGAATCACCACATTGTCACTCTTTGTTGCCCCTTAGTCTGACTTCTTCCCAGACGAGGGTTGGTATGCCTCAATGACCACACCAGGGCTGCCCTACGTCAGTTGTCTATGAAATTGGAGTGCCCCCTTCCATCTCATTGGAGCCTACCCCTTCTTCTCGTCAACAAACACATAGGAAAACACAGATTAGAGGCAACGTCCAGAGCAGAGTCGTGTAGCCTTCACGCACTCCACAAATCCAGCGCAGAGACACCAGCTCACTGGTCTGTACTGGATCCACGGGTAGAGTTTCAACAGCCCCCCTCTAACCTTATGAAAGGCCACCCCAAGCAACATCCGGGACTCACTTGTCTGCACCAGTCATTGCGGCCAGCGGCCAGTCATCAGACACTGGAGTTGCCAAGGGCCACGACATCACAGGCAGGCCACAGGCGTCACCATCAGTTAAATGGAGTCCCCAGTCCCCTCCTGTGTCGGACGACTTTGCTAACTGTCTGAGCCACAGATGCCTCTGTCTCCTGGCTTGAAGCACGAAACTCCTCTAGTATGTAGCAGGGGAGTTCCGCAATCCACCATCCACCCTGACGAGCAGGGTGACAGTCACTTTGAACACATTCACCTGCCAAGTGGGGACGCACAAGAAGAGGAAGTCGAACTATGAGCCTGCTGACACCGTATGTGTCTCTTTTGTCATTTTTTCATGGAGAATACACATTTCTTCAATTGCTTCTGTAAGTTCTCCAATGTTGGTATCATTTGCAGGCACCATAGTGCAGCAGATGTTATTAACATGTCTAAAACGTACCTAGTTTGCAGTGCGACTAATCAAAATGCACAGATTTCTCCATGCACTGCATTGAGTCACTTTTCTGTCGCATTTGCCAGCTGTAACGGTTTGCAGCGTGTGACATGCAACCATTTTGCGTTTGTGGCTGCTTGGACCACAGGAAGCAACAGGGATGTAAAAAAAACCAAAGCCCTTGTGTGGTGGGTTTTCCAAACTCTGTGAGGAGGCCTCGGACCAATAATGATTGCTCCTCTTCCTTCTATGCACCATGAGCCCCTACCCCTTTTGTTCCTGCTGTTCTTCCATCATCTTGCTTTTTAACAGTGCTGGGTGGTCGTTCAATGGTATCAGGTCTGCTTGTGGCAACACTAGGGCATGGCTGTGCAGTGTGACAAGAGAACACAGTCCTCCCCAATTGGGAGGCAGCTGAGTTTATGCCTTTATCCCACATGCTCACCGATGGTCCATCAATGCCGCTGTCCTGCTCTGCAATACTGTGGTACTCATCAGAGTTAGCCCGAGGTATGTTTTCCCTGCCAACCTTAAACATAAGGAAAATTATGCAAGCGTCTTTATGTGGACTGGTGGATGACCTTCGTCTAACCACATTAAAGCATGCACATTCTTCTTCCACACTTCCTTGCACGTGTTGTTAATTGTTACTACATCCTGCTTAAATCCTACTAATCCTTCCACTCAACACTGCACCATTTCCCCCTCCCATTTGTTTTCCATAAGTTCTGACCCTTTTTTTCCTGATCAGAGGCCTTGAGTGGCAGCACAGAATGTCATGCCCTGTGGAATTTTTGCTCTGCAGTCTCTCATGATTTGTGATCAACTACTCTCCTTTCCTTGCACCTTCTTTCATATATTCTACTATCATGTGCTTAGTAGCATCTTTTGTGGCCATTGGTCATTATTCCTGCCCCTTATGTCCCAAGTCCTCCAGGATGTCAGGCTGGAGCCAGGCTACAATCACCTACATGGCCCTCAAGGGCCTCTCCATCCCTCCAAAGACCCACTTGGAGTCAGACTTGGCGCTTGTGGCACCATACTCACTCACTCCCATAGGATAACATTGGGGATTGGACTTGTAGTGCATTGATGGGGACAAGATGGATGCCCCCACATATTTCAGTTCCCAGAACTGCATGTGCAGTCTAGTCTTTTGAGTGTGGTTCAGCCCAGAGACACCTGGGATACCCATAAACTATTTAAGCCACGCCCAGGCTGAGAAACATGCTTTGTGTTTTCTGCACCTGCAGCGTGACACTCACCTTGTTCGGATTGGTCTCCAGTAGGCCTGCATCTTTCTTCTGCGCTCAGCTCCTGCAAGAACAAGAACACCGTTAGGAACTGCCTTACCTTGCGGCACTTCTGCCCATCATTCATCGCTTCTTCTATACTGCGGGCATCTTCTGCGGTGTCATTCCCATCCCGGCACGCTGCTTCCAAAGGAAAAGGGAAAAGAACAGAAAAAAGGCATTAGTAAGCATTCAGCAAATCTTCGGTTATTTTTAAAGACTGCACGAGCTTCAAACACTTACCTGAATCCCAGCCGCTCTGGGGGAACTCTGTCTCCGGAACTTCTCATCCATTTGCAAGAGGGAAAAGACACTCCAGGATAGCTTGGAATCATCTAGAGGCGCTGCATACCGCGCTTACTCACCGCATTTCTTCTTCATAACTGGCATCCACGCTGAAAATGTCGCGGCACCTAAAAGACACAGAAAAAGAACTCAGTTCAATACAAATACAAAAGGGTCGCATCGCACATCCCGCTCTCAATCACCTTCAGCGCTACTCATCTCAGCAGCACGTCGCCATCATCTAAGGAAGTAAAGGAACGAAGTTAGAGAACTGTTCAAAAGACTCATTATACTTACCTGTCGGACTCTTGCCAGTGAAGTAACTAGGCACCAACGAGCCCGCATCAATCAATGCGCCCCTGCGCTGAAAGCAGGACGGAGAGCACACTTTCATGACATGTTGAGTGAGGGAGAGAGAGAGAGAGAGAGACACACAGGAAAAAGCCAAAACAATCCACAGGAAATGCATTTTTTGTTTAAACGTATTGCTACCATTTCTTTGAGGGATTTCTATTTCCTTTTCCACAGGCCACCTGTAAAATCTAATAGCAGAGAAAAATGTTAAAGACAACTGATACACCCCATCAAGGTGCTGTGCCCTTCTCCTCTTATCCGAGGGAGCTGGTGCTGCTGACGCTGTTGTTGCTGTTGTCTCGACGTATGTCGCAGAGGTGGATCCATGGTCACTTGTCCGAGGGAGCGCATATATCGCAGTGTGCAGCCCCATGAACCTTGGTTCCTTCCACTTCCTCATGTTGGTTATGTGAGAAACCAAAAGGTGTCTCACCTGTTAGTCCCTGGGGATCTCTCTCTCAGGTGGCCAGGGCACAGCCATTGCCTTTAGATCCAGAGCCTGCGGGTGGACCAGTGTCCTAGGATCACCTGGCTGAGGATTCTTCAGGGAGTGGGGGTGAGACACAGTATTCCCCCTTTCCCATTCACCTAACCCATCCTATTTTTTTAGGATTCTCTGATGTCCCAACTCCCCCCACCCACACTTTCCACACAAACACTGTGCTGAGGAAGGGGGTGGCTGAGAGTATTGAGGCTAACATTTGCATATCCCATCTGACATGTCCTGCTAATCGGGTCAGGTAAAGTCAGGCACTTGACTCTTAAGTGCATTCATCTGATACCAATTAGCTCTCCCTACATTGATAAAAGGCAGAACATAGAGACGCTCTGAGCAAGGTGGAACACGAGCAAGAGCAGAACTTCTGGGGCGAAGGTGAACCTACTGGAGCAGAGCAATGGACCGAGGGACGAGAGCAATGGGTCGAGGACCGCAGGAGTTTGTTGATTGCCATACCCGATACACAGAAGCCTTCCCCATGTGGCACAACACAACCCAGCACATTTTAAAACACCTGTTGCCATTCATTTCTAGGGTTGATTTCCCCAAAGAAATTCTAATGGATCAGGGATCCAATTTCATGAGTAAGTTTATGGGTGAAGTTAAGGAATTACTACACTTTACCACCTTAAGAACCTCTGTTTACCACCCCCAAACAGACAGATTGGTAGAGAGATTTAACAAGACCCTCAAAATGATTCTGTGAAAATTGGTAGATGAGGATGGGAAGGACTGGGATCGTATGATCATGTGGGCCCTATTTGCAGTGAGAAAGGCCCCTCAGGCATTCACCGCTTTCTCCCCTTTTGATTTACTCTACGGTAGAGAACTAAGAGATGTCTTGGATATGCTCCGGGAGAACTGGGAAGAAAGAGAAGAGGCACCAATTCTCCTCTCACAGACAGATGCCCGATTGCGAGAACACATGAAACTCGTCCAGAGTCTGGTCCACACTGACATAGAGAAACTTAAAACCCAACAAAAATATACCTATGACAAGGTAAATTTAAGATAATTTTCAGTAGGACAGGAAGTATTAGTCCTACCTACCTACCTCTGAAAATAAATAAATGTGTCGCAAAGTGGCATGGGCCCTATGAGGTTCTAGAGCAAACAGGGACCTGTACCTATAAAATAGCCAAACTGATAGAAGACAAAGATCCACCTCTACCATGTAAATCTCCTAAAAGAGTGGAAAGAAAATCCTTCCGCTACCACCTCCTCTATATTGTCTTGTTTGGTACCCGAGGAGATAGACAACTCTGAACTTATCCCCCAACAACTATCTAAACAGAAACAAGAACATTTGAACGATCTTGTTACTGCATTCTCCGATGTATTGTGTGAGAAACCATGGAGAGCACATGATACCTATGGGCCATTTGAAGCCACATAGACTCCCAGAAACACGAAAGCAGACAGTAATTGATGGTTAGAAAAATGCTGAAGCCAAACATCATGGAGCCCTCTTTGAGTCCATGGACCTCCCCGATTGTGCTGGTGACTAAACCTGATTGTTCTTGGAGGTTTTGCATAGACTTCAGGCAGGTCAATGCCATCTCCGCCTTCGATGCATATCTTATGCCACGCATCGATGAGTTAATAGATGAACTTGGAAATGCCACATGCCTGTGAACCCTAGATTTAACCAAGGGATAGTGGCAGGTCCTTGTCCGTGGGCCTGATCAGTAAAAGACCGGTTTCTTGATGCTAATGAGACTGTTCCAATTGAAAATTCTCCCTTTTGGACTTCATGGGACACAGCCACTTTGCAACGACTCATGGACAGGATATTACAGCCTTACTCGATTTCTGTGGGGCATATATTGATGATATAGTCATTTATAGTAAAACTTGGGAAGACCATCTTTTTCGTTTTTCTACTATTATGAGACCCTCTGAGAGGCCGGCTTAACAAACAATCAATCAAAATGTAAGCTGGCTCAGTCAGCCGCAAATTACCTAGGCTTCTTTGTAGGGAATGGCAGTGTCCAGCCCCAGCAAGAAAAAGTGAAAGCCATCCTAGATGCCCCACACCCAAGAGCAAGAGAGACATCAGGGCATTCCCAGGATTGATTGGTTATTACCGTAGATTTATCCCAAATTTTTCAGATAGAACAGCCAGACTGACAAACTAATAAATGCGGAATCCCAGAAAATGTGTTGGACTGATGAGGATGATGCATGTTACAATAACCTGAAATAAACCTTATGCCAAAATCGAATACTAAAATTAGTAGACTTCTCAAGGAAATTCATATTACAGACCGATGCCTCCCTCACAGGGTTAGGAGCAGTATTATCGCAAATATACGATGGATTAGAACACCCTATCCTGTTCACTAGTCATAAACCCTTGCCACATGAGAAGAACTAATATGTATTGGAATTAGAGACCCTTGCCATCAAATGGGCAATTAATCCAACTGAGGTACTACCTTCTAAGGAGAAAGTTCACACTTGTCACCGACCACTCACCTTTGGTATGGATAAGTCAACGAAAGGACTCTAACCCTTGAGTCATGCAATGGTTCTTAGACCTGCCACCCTACTGTTTCTCTGTGGAACACCGAAAAGATAAAGAACAGGGGAATGTTGATTTCCTTTCCCGGTTTTCCTGTGAAACAGATATGGCTACATCGCATTGGAGAAGGGTATGTGGGAAACCAAAGGGCGTTTCACCTGCTAGTCCCAGGGGCTCTCTCTCTCAGGTGGCCCGGTCCAGGCCATCACCTTTGGATCCTTAACTCGTGGTTGGACCAGCGCGGGAGGATCCCCTGAGGGTATTCGGGGAGTGGGGATGAGGTGACCGATGGTGAGACGTGGTATTCCCCCCTTTCCTGTACACCTAACCCATCCTATTTTTTAGGATTCTCTGATGTCCCAACTCCACCCCTCCCCCTTTCCATACAACCACTGGGCCGAGGAAGAGGGCGACTGAGAGTAACAAGGCTAACCTTTGCATATCCCATCAGACATGTCCCGCTAATCGGGTCAGGCAAATTCAGGCACTTGACTCTTAGTGCATACATCTGATTCCAATTATCTCTCCCACACTGATAAAAGGCGGAACATAGAGACACACTCTGAGCAAGGTGTAACACGAGCAAGAGCAGAACTTCCGAGGTGAAGGCGAACCTACTGGAGCAGAGTGACGGTACGAGGGACGAGAGCGACAGGTCAAAGACCGCTGGAGTTCCCTACAGAAGGTTGTTGCCTCCAACAGACCATGAAAGACAGGTCGAGAAGGCTGCATTGTGTTTCAAGGTTCCCAGCGACCCTCCCTGGTCAACGGCAGAGTTGGGGAGGTGAGGCCAAGCCTGTGGTACTAACCTCGACTTGTAAATTGCAAAACAATAAAGACAAGAAAGAAACGCATACAGCCGGTGAGCTTGCAAGCGACCTGAAAGACTGGTGTGTGTGTTAAGGAAAGATTGAAGTTGCAACATTATATCACACAATTGAAGGCTGCACACGTGTGGAAGAGAAGCAAAGAAAGGCAGACTTGTGAATGAACTTTGAAGTAACGATAACTGTAAAACAAGTGATACTGAGTAACGGAGTGGTCCAACGAAAGGAAGAAGCCCACTGAAATCTTTGTGAAAACTGAAATGTTTGTAGCGAAAATGTCAATGAACTGTAAAAGCAAGGTGATCAAAATAAACCCAGAGAAAAGGGAAGAGTAAAAAAGTGAACATTGAACTTTGGTGAAGGGAAAGTTGAAGTGGTCCTGCTGAGGACTGTAGTAAAAGCCACGCATATTCGAAAGTCTTTGACATCAGGAAACGGTCCGTGCCTGACTCAGCGAGACCGGAAGTGTAAGAAGTTAGGGGAAGGGAACCCCTAAAGAATGTGAATTAAGCTTTGGGAAGGGAACCCCTGCAAAGTGTGTTGAACTTTTGCTTTGAAGGTCTGAGCTCGACGGAGGGGGACCAGTGTGAACTTTGTTGAACTGTGTATTCAATGTTGGAAAGAGAGACTTTTTAACGTGGAATGCCAGGCGGGCCTCGATCCACGTCTTGAACTGCCTTTGTGTTAAGAACCTGAGCCAGAGCGTGTCATCCTGTCTAGGAGGGCCGTCTTACTCCATGCTGTCTAACATGGGGACGAGAGCTGACTTAGCCACATGTATTCTTTATATTAGAATATTGGTTTTCCTTTCTATACATATTCTCCTTTACACACTTTTTGTACAAGATATGGAGCAAGCATTAGGTTTTGTTAGTATAGGCCATTTTGATTTGACAGACTCAACTAGGACTGTTTTATTTATTTGTTGATGGTCGAGACTACTCCCATCCTAGTTAAAGGGCAAAGCAGGAGTTTTTCCAAACCCAGAAACCTAAATAAAAGTTTTACAAATTGTACCTTTTGTGTCAGTGTCATACTTGTGATACCATGCCTCCCTTACAGTTTTTATAAAAACATGTTCGCCTGCATAGAGGGGTGTAGTTGTTGGGAAGACCTCCTCTTCTTGTGTGCTCTCAGGTGATGTCAATGACCGGCCAGCTGGAAAGTGGTCATACCCGACGATCTATGTAGGTAATTGATTTCGTTAGTTCAGTCAAATACACTCTGAATTCTTCCCCCAGTACCTGCGATGAGTTTTGAGCATTCAAAATTTTTCGTGCAGGAGAGAAAGCTGCAGCACATGCATTCTCCTGCCAGTAACAATTTTGTGCAGAGTGAAATGGTGATACGCGCCAGGTGAGTTACATAATCCAAATAGCGCATGAGGGAGGCAATATAGCCAATTTTTGGCAAGTGTAGTTAGTGCTTTGCCAATTGCTCTTTAAGCAGGACATTTAGTTCCACAGAGCTGTTTGCTTGCAGGCGATAAACTGAGCACAGGCAGTGCCTTCTCCCCAGGAGGGCTGTAACCTCCTTGAATAGGTCATTAGGAAAATGCTGCCCATAGTCTTATCTTAATTCATCTCATATTCCCTATCTTGGAAATACCTCAAACACCAGAAATGTAGCTACCAATGTGCCATCATTATGTGCACAGGGTCCCACCTCAAGCCAATATTAAAAAGGACAGAAAACGACAAGCATGTACCTATAAAACGTACATCTGTCTTGCATGTCCACATAGTCAATATGCAAGGGCCGGAAGTATTGCTTTAGCCGTTTTCAGTCTGTGCCAAAAACTGTTGACATATGATACACTTTCCTATATATTCAGTCACTATTTTGTGCAAGTTTGGAACAAACCACCTTTCACTTATTTTTCAAGCCACGTGTTCTTTCGACATGTGGGCTGGGAAATGAAGCTCCTCTAATGCTACAGCAAGTAATTCTTTGGACATCACTGGCTTTCCTGTGCTATTCTGTCTCCAGATCAAGTCGGTGGGGGAAAGAGAACATCCCCTCTGTATGCATATCTCCTTCTCTTCCTGGGGTGCGTCTCCCTGTAGTTCAATCAATTGAACAATGGGCAATGCATTGAACGGCTTGGTTGCCCCTTTGCTCACAGTTGTTTTTGACCCGTGTATCATCAGGTTCACTGTAACGCTCACCTGGTATCCACGGGGACGTCACTCAGCCTGTTCTGTCCTCTTACGACCTCAAACCCTTCCCTGGAGTCTACTCGACTGGAGACTGGGCCTGAAACACAGGATTGGTAGACTTTAACTCCCTATTGTCTCTATGTGCTTGAACACCTTCTTCCCCGGGGTCCAACCCTTCCCTTTGATCCACAGCTCACCTTGTTTTCTTGGAAAGTGTGCTCTCCGTCCTGCTTTCAGCGCAGAGGCGCGTTGATTGATGCGGGCTCGTTGCTGCCTAGTTACTTCACTGGCAAGAGTCCGTCAGGTAAGTATAATGAGTCTTTTGAACAGTTCTCTAACTTCGTTCCTTTCCTTCCTTAGATGATGGCCGGCAACCGGGGATGGCGACATGCTGCTGAGATGAGTAGCGCTGAAGCTGAGTGAGAGCGCGATGCGCGGTATGCAGCGCCTCTAGATGTTTCCACGCTAACCTGGAGTGTCTTTTCCCTCTTGCAGATGGATGAGAAGTTTCGGAGACCGAGTTCCCCCAGAGCGGCTGGGATTCAGGTAAGCGTTTGAAGCTTGTACAGTCTTTAAAAATAAGGAAAGATTTGCTGAATGCTTACTAATGCCTTTTTTCTGTTCTTTTCCCTTTTCCTTAGGATGCAGTGTGCCGGGATGGGAATGACACCGCCGAAGATGCCCGCAGAACAGAAGAAGTGATGAATGATGGGCAGAAGCGCCGCAAGGTAAGGCTGTTCCTAATGGTGTTCTTGCAGGAGCTGAGCGCAGAAGAAAGATGCAGGCCTACTGGAGACCGATCCGAACACGGTGAGTGTCACGCTGCAGGTGCAGAAAACACAAAGCATGTTTCTCAGCCTAGGCATGGCTTAAATAGTCTCTGGGTATCCCAGGTGTCTCTGGGCTGAACCACACCCAAAAGACTAGACTGCACATGCAGTTCTGGGAACCGAAATATGTGAGGGCATCCATCTTGTCCCCATCAAAGCACAACAACTCCAATCCCCAATGTTATCCTATGGGAGTGAGTGAGTCTGGTACCTCAAGCGCCAAGTCTGACTCCAAGTGGGTCTTTGGAGGGATGGAGAGGCCCTTGAGGGCCATGTAGGTGGTCGTGGCCTGGCTCCAGCCTGACATCTTGGAGGGCTGGGGACATGAGGGGCAGGAATCATGACAGTGACCTTTTCTGTTGCACCAGGAAATAGCTTTGTAGTACCTTCGGACAGGTATGCTGCGTCTTTGGCTGCTCCGTCGGCCATATTCCCCTGTGAAATAAAGTCCCCTGTGTGGGCAGAACACTTTATTATTGCTACCTCCAATTAGACTGATAGTACCCTGATAAGCTGTTTTCATAATTCTGCATGTTGGTCAGGGGACCCATCGCTTCTTCTGAATCCCCTCTGTTCCCATCGAGCTAGCCCTGAGTGCGCTGTGGAGGTGACGTAAGAAGAGTCAAAAGAACACATTTACCATGTGCCCTTCTGACATGCCTAATGCTCTTATGCGAGCCACTAGCTCTGCTGCCTGTGCATAGTAGTGATCCGGCAGTTGTTCCTGCAAGCAGATTCAAAAGTCCCCCCCTTCTGCGGCCCACCACTGCTGCACCTGTATGCCTGCAGCCAGTGTTCAAATCTATTGTTGACGAACCATCAACGAAGATCATGTCCCCTCCCTCTATTGATTCCTCCTTCACCTGGGATCTCCCTTCTAATCTGTCCATGTAAGAAGCGCAGTCGTGAACATACTGTCCTTGCTCAGCGGGATCGGCTGGGTTTACCACGCGACACCTAACAACCACAGTGGCAGGGTTTGTCAATATTATCTCATATCCCGAGGCCCTTTGAGTAGTCAAGGAGGATTTTGATTTCTCCAGTATGGCGAAAAGCGCGTGCTCCACATACAAAACTATGGGGCATCCCATTATAATCCTTGCTTCCTTCTCTATTGCAACTGCTGCAGCTGCAAGCGCTTGCTCGCTGAGGAAATGGTCCTGCATTATTGGGTGTAACAGTCTGCTGCAGTACGCCAGGGACTAGTGCCCTTGTGATTTCATCTGTGTGAGGACAGCCATCATCACTGTGCCATCTGAATGGGAGAATAGATATAACTTTTCTTTGTAATTGGGAGTCCCCAACACTGGTGCGTGTGCTAGTGCCTCTTTGAGTTCGGCAAAATTGTCTTTCATTTCTGCGATCCATTTAATGTGGCACTTTCCCTTCTCTACTTCTTTCAGCGCCAGAAGAAGGGGTTTGGTACATGTCAAATAGTTAAACACCAATGCCCTGCAATAGTTGCATAATCCCAATAATGTTTGCATCTCTTTCACTGTGGGTGAGATCTTATGTATTGCCTCTGTTCTGTCTGGTGTTATCCTTTGTCCTTCTGCCCCATGTATATCGAAAATTCGAGGGAATTGGGTCCTCCGACGTATTCCATATCTATGACAGGTAATGTCCATAGCTGTGCTGCTTCGGAAAATCTTCGGCGTCTGCATCCTGCGTCGATGACGTTGATGCGCCGTCCCCGAGGACCTCCTCTGACGGCCGACGTCACCCGATGTGATAAGTAGAACGCACAACGCCTGTAGCCTCAGTTCCGTTTTTTCCGCGAACGTGTTCGCTTCGTGAATCTCGGTACGCCTCGACTCTTTGGAGTTTGCTGTATTCTTCTCGGTTCGTTGAACTTGTTCGGTTTTTGTGAAGACCTGTTCGTGGCGATGTCTACTTCGTCTTCAACCCCGTGTCCGGGCTTCAAGAAAGGCGGGGACTGTGGGTCCAAGATGTAGGTCACGGACTCGCACGACGCCTGCCTCTGGTGCCTCGGGGAGGCCCATGATACGACGACTGTGTCGACTGCCAGTCGCTCACGGCCAAGGCATTGCGGGAACGCAAGAAGAAGCTGTCGGTAGGTCGGGTGTCTAAGCCCCGGAAGTCGAGGTCTACGGGGCTTTCGACGGATTACTCGAGAGGCGACTCTCCGCGTCATCATCGGAAGTCCAGTGGGTCTCCTTCCAGGAGTCGGTCTCGCCAATCCTCCGCCTCTTCGAGGCATTCCAGGAAGCGCCGGCATCGGTTGCCTTCCGCGTCCTCTTCCGAGGACTCCGTCCGTTGGTGGGTCGCTTATCCAACCATGCAAGCAACACCGGAGGAATGGGCTTCCTTTGGGAAGCAGATGTTAGCGATTCTTGAATCGCAGGGCAATGGTCCGTCCGTGCCTCCGAGTGGGGTCGGTCGGCACCGTTCGAGAGACACCGCTCGTACGACTTCGGGCTCGGGTGGTCGGCACGGCTCACGGGAAAGATCCCGCTCGGACAAGGGTAGCTGTTCTCGCCATGCCCGTTCCAGGTCCCGGTCCTCAACGTGCTCAAGACCACGTGATCATGTGCCGTCTTAGAAGAAGACGTCGACGCCTGTGGCGCCGAGGTCGTTGCGATTTCTCTCGAGGCTCTGCCTCCGAGGGGGTCGTCAACGCTGTCGGCACCTAGGTCGTCGAGAGACACGCTCGGAGCTACGGCTTCGAGGCCTGTGTCGACGCTGTCGATGCTGGCGGCGCTGCAGCTGACATCGACGCCGATTCGCTCGACGTCAACGCCGTTTCTTTCGACGCCGGCGCCGACTCGTTCGGCGCCCTTAACGCCTTTCGAGGCGGTGGTGTCGGAGGGGCCCCGTGGCACGGGGTTAGCCCCTAGAAAGGCTCTGGCTAAGGTCAGGCATATCTTTGGTCCCCAGGTGTCTTCCTCTCACCGCCTGGAGTACATTTCAGAGGGTGATGAAGGCTTGGTTCCGGTTACGGTTCCAGATGAGCTTCTCTCGGGCCATAGCCAGTTTGATGAACTGAGGCAGTCACTGCATGATGCCAGTGGACTGGACACCTCTCCGGAGGTGGAGTTTTGTAGGCCGGAGCCTGGCACTCATGCCGATTCTTCATAACTGCGCCTTATGTCTCGGGTCACCGAGTACTTCGGATGGTCGGCTCCCCCAGGGGAGTTTGTTCAGGATGATCTCACGGACATCCTAGATCTTGGTCCCCCACTGACCCGGTACTGCCGTTTCATATGGCTCTGCAGAGAAGGGTGGCAGCGGCTTGGACTGCTCCGGAGAGTCTCCCGGCAGTGGGCAAGTCTTTGTCGCGAAAATACCGTCCAGCCAGTAGCGACCCCTGCTACTTGTCCAAGCATCACACTCCGGAGAGTTTGGTGGTGCAGGCGGCTACGGCCCCGGCAAAGCAGGCGTCATATCCTACCATCCCTCCGGATAGGGACGACAAACGTTTTGACAGCTGGGCGAAGAAAGTGTTTTCTTCAGGGGGTATGGCGCTTTAGGCGGCCAACTCCATATGTGCCTTGTCTCGTTTCACACACACTCTGTGTAACCGTGTTGCATTAGCGGCTGAACATATTCCCGAAGGGGACGAACGGGATGGTTTCCTTGCTATGGTTCAGGATGACAAGGATGCCATGTGTGAGGCCGTTCAGTCTGGTTTGGACATGGCAGATTGTGTCAGCCGGTCCATGGTGGCGAGCACTGTAATACGCAGGTTTGCGTGGTTGCGGAAGTCTGGGTTCGCTCCTGATGTGCAGTCCCGGCTCCTCAACATGCCCTTTGACGGTGAACATCTTTTTGGCGGCAAGGCTGACGAGAGCCTTGAGAGGTTGCAGACCTCCAAAGCTGCAGCGAAGTCGTTGGGCGCTGCAGTTCGACAACCTCCGCCTTTTCGTCCTAGGGGACAACAATGGAGGGGAGGTTCCTTTCGCTATTACTCATCCTTCTGTAAAGCGAGAGGAGCTTGCAGTCAAAGAGGCCACCGTGAGAGTGCCAGAGGTGGAAAACAGGGTACTTGAGGTGCCAAGGCCACTCGGGCAGTTGCCTCTTTGCCCTCAGGCAACGCCGCAGCGCTACCACTCAGTCATGAGGCCAGGTCCCATGGTTTGCCGGTTGGGGGAAGGCTGGCGCAGCATCTTGTAGAGTGGCATTCCATTACTTCAGTGTGGGTTCTGGAGATCATAACCCACGGCTACTGTCTTCCCTTTCGGCAGAGGCCTCACGACAATCCACCTGGGAACCTCTCTTTGAAGAGTCCAGATCCGCTCCTTGCGCAGGAAATTCAAGCCCTGCTGGTGAAAGGCGCCATAGAACTGGTGCCTGTAACGGAGAGGAACAAGGGATGGTAATCCCCTTATTTTCTTATTTCGAAGAAAGACGGGGGATTGAGACCCATCATGGACTTGCGCGGTTTGAACAAACTCCTCAGGAAGGACAAGTTCAAGATGGTTACTCTCTCTCAATTCCTCCAGGCCCTTCAACTTCAGGACTGGTTGGTGTGTCTCGACCTCAAGGACGCTTACTTCCATGTGCCGATCCATCCCAAGCACAAGAAGTACCTGAGGTTCGCGGTTGGCGACTCGCACTTTCAGTTTCGGGTCCTGCCGTTCGGATTGACCTCCGCCCCGAGGGTTTTCACCAAACTCATGGTGGTGGTGGCAGCGCATCTCAGGAAAGGGGGGATTCACGTCTACCCCTACCTGGACGATTGGTTGATCAGGGGGAGCTCTCCCGAGCAAGTCCTGGATCATCTGTCCGTCACCTGCCACTCCCTTCACAAGCTGGGCTTCTCCCTCAATTTAAAGAAGTCCCATTTGACACCAACACAGCGGCTCCAGTACATCGGAGCAGTGCTCGACACATCCCTGGGGCAGTGTTTTCCTTCCCGGGTGAGGGCTCTTCACATTCAGCAGATGGTGCACAAGTTTCAACTTGCCCAGAATCTCCCAGCGTCCGAGTTCTTGAGACTGCTCGGCCTCATGGCATCCTGCATTCTTCTGGTGCCAGAGGCCAGGTTGCGGATGGGATCTTTGCAGTGGGTTTTCAAGCTCCAGTGGTCTCAGTCCTCCGGCAGGCTGTCGGACCCTGTTCACGTGCCGCCCTCGGTCGCCACGGACCTTCTGTGGTGGGCCGTCAAAAGTAATCTGATGAAGGGGGCCCCATTTTGGCTGCCCTGGCCAGAGGTGACGATCGTGATGGACGCATCCCTCACGGGATGGGGAGCTCATGCCAACGAGTTGACAGTCAACGGTTGTTGTTCTCCGTCGGAGTCCAGACTCCATATCAATCTGTTGGAACTGAGGGCCGTCAGGCTAGCCCTGAAGGCTTTTCTGCCGACTGTGCGAGGAAAGAGTGTCCTGATTCTAACGGACAACACGGTGGCCATGCACTACCTCAACAAAAGGGGGGGGGGGGCAGGGTCACTTCCTCTGTGCAGGGAGGCGATGCAGTTCGAGTTCTGGGCCATCCAGCAGGAAGTTTCGATCTCGGCTGTTCATCTGGCCGGAGACGACAACGAGACGGCGGACGCTCTGAGCAGGCAGAGCTCGATCTCTCACGAGTGGGAGCTGGCTCAGGAGATTCTCCTGGAGATCTTTGCCCTTTGGGGGACCCCTCAAGTGGATCTCTTCGCCTCCAGTGTCAACCGGAAGTGTGAAAGGTTCTGCTCGTGGGAATTTCCTCCAAAAGGAGCCTTAGGAGACGCGTTTGTGGTGGAATGGTCATTCCCACTGCTGTACGCGTTTCCTCCAGCCCCGTCATCCCGCAAGTACTGCGGAGGTTACAGAGGTTCGGTTCCCGGATGATCCTCATTGCTCCGGCGTGGGCCCGGAGGACATGGTACCCGGACCTTCTCGACTTGTCCATCTGCCCTCCAAGTCGTCTTCTCTACCGAGACGATCTGCTCTCACGGGAGGGGAGTCAGGTTCTCCATCCAGAGGTCAGATCCCTCAACCTTCACGCTTGGCTTCTGAAAGGTTGAGGTATAAGGATTGGGACCTCCCTGAAGACGTGATGGAGGTGTTGCTCTCGGCCAGGCGGCCGGCAACAAAGTCTCTGTACCGTTGCCGTTGGAGAAAGTTCTGCGACTGGTGCAGAGTTAAGAATGTGGATCCTTTTGAGTGTGACATTCCCACGGTTCTGTCTTTTTTGCTTTCCTTGGCCCAAAGGGGCTTGCAAGTGGGGACCATTAAAGGTTACCTGGCGGCGCTGTCCATATTTAAGCGCTGTTCTGAAGAATGTTCCTATTTTAATATTACTTTAATTTCTCAGTTTTTGAAAGGGCTCACTAATGTGTTTCCTCAGTCAACTTTTCTGGTGCCCGGTTGGGATTTGAACCTTGTTGTTAAGTTTCTTATGGGTGCTCCGTTTGAGCCTTTGCGTTCTTGCCCTTTGAGACTGTTAACTCTGAAAACTGTGTTTTGGTTGCGGTTACTTCCACTCGCAGAGTGAGTGAGTTACAGGCACTTTCAGTTAAGCCACCCTTCACTGTGTTTCATAAGGACAGGGTTGTCCTTAGAGTTCGTCCTTCCTTTCTTCCGAAGGGGATTTCGGAATTTCATTTCAGCCAGAAGGTTGTTCTTCCGGCGTTCTATCCTCCTCCACATCCTGGTAAGGAAGAGGAGAGGCTCCATCGGCTTGATCCTAGGAGAGCGTTGAGCTTTTATATTTCGCGCATGTCCCGGGTCAGAGTGGACGATCAACTTTTCATTGGTTACGCTGGAAAGCGTTTGGGACAAGCTGTGACGAAACAGACTTTGTCTCGTTGGATTATTTTAGCTATCTCCGAGTCTTACCATTTGGCGGGTAAGGACCCTCTGGCTGGCTTGCGGGCCCATTCTACCAGGGGAGTGGCTGCGTCTACTGCCCTGCAGAGGGGTGTTCCTATTCGTCACATCTGTGATGCAGCCACCTGGGCTTCAGTACATACTTTTGTACGTCACTTCTCCCTCGATTCCATCCGAGGGCAGGATCTTGCCTTTGGCAAGGCGGTCCTTTATTCTGCAATTTGATTGGGCATGCTAAATTTGTGTTCTAAATTCTTTTCCCACCTCCTTGCTTGGTACTGCTTTGCGAGCCTGTCATAGATATGGAATACGTCGGAGGACCCAATCCCCTCGAAGAACAAGTTACTTTCTTACCTGGTAACGTTCTTTCGATGGGATGGTCCGACGACGTATTCCATATCGCACCCTCCCTACCTTCCCCACTGCAGAATTTCTTTTGCAATTGCAGCTTGCGTTCCGCAAGGCCTTGTGTGTCTGACTGGCAGAAAACTGGTGGCACACGTTCTGGGGGAAAAAACTACAACTGAGGCTAAAGGGCGTCGTGCATCCTACTTATCTCATCGGGTGACGTCGGCCGTCGGAGGAGGTCCTCGGGGATGGCGCATCAACGTCATCGGCGCAGGACGCTGACCCCGAAGATTTTCCAAAGCAGCACAGCTGTGGGCATTACCTGTCATAGATATGGAATACGTCGTCGGACCATCCCATCGAAAGAACGTTACCAGGTAAGAAAGTAACTTGTTCTTCTTGGCAGTACTCTAATTTCTCCCTGTCCACTTTGGACCTCTTGTCTGCCAGCAATGTCAGTAGAGTGATGGAGTCTGCCCTGCACTGTTCACTTGTCGGGCTACACATTAGAAGGTCATCCACGTACTGTATCACCATACAGGGGACCTGTAAATTGTTCATATTCATCTGTATTACTCTGTTAAACGCATTGGGGCACTCACAGTACCCTTGGGGTAAACTTGTGTGCACAAATCGAAACCCGCAATAGGTGAACGCAGTGAGATACCTGGAGTTGGAATGTAGTGGGATAGAAAAGATCAATCTCCAGAAAGTATTTGGCAGTTGCAGGTATGTTGCATGATATTTCGGTGAGGTTTGATACGGGTGAAAATTCAGCCTCTGCCACGTTGTTTAGGGGGCGTAAGTCCTGTATGAATCACAACACCCCTCCCTTTGCATTCTTGATCGGGTATATGGCCGTGTGGCATAGGGACATTGGTACCTGTATTATGCCCTGTTGCCGCAACGGGTGGAGTGTTTCATAAATGCCATCATCTGCTTCCCGAGAGAGGGGCCACTGTTTTGCCCGGGACAGTTGTCCCTTTTTTAAATTTTATGTGGACGGCCCCTGCTCCTTTAGCAACCATTGGGGGCCCTTTTGTCCACAATCCTTCGGGGACCTTCTTTAAGTCCTCTCGAGTGTACTTTGCCTGTGTTTTTAACACGCTGCGTCATCTGCAGTATGAACCTTTCTATCCCTTATATGGGGCATGTGCTGTGCAGTTGAAACACCACTTCTCCTTCCTCTTCCCCATCCCAGAGATCTATGTCAGCCCGGACATTTAATGTTAAGGTGGGGTCAATATAGAGTACTGTACGCCATTCAATGTCATCTTCATCGGCCTCACACAAAATCACATGGGCCTCCTTAAGAGTCTGGCGGTAATCGTGCCGGTGCTACCGGCAGGCAGCCGACCGACCCGCAATGAATTACCAGCGCCTGACTTCCCGTTAACACCGGGGGATTACAATCCCGGCGGCCGGGAACTCAGGCACCGGTATGTATATAAATCCCCATTCCCTTAGAGTTCTATGTGACTCTATGGGATGGGGACCACGGAATCACTGGCACTGTTGTTAACGGTGCCAGTGCTTCCGTGAAAACTCTGCGGACAGGTCAGACCTGCCGGGCGGGATGGCACCTGCCCGCAAATTCGTAATATGCAGGTCCGGTAACAACGGTGCCAGTAAGCTTACTGCCAGCATTGTTTCCAGACCGGCATGCTTGTAATGAGGCATCATGTCTTTTCGTGTGATTACCGCTTGTAGATACAGCAGCATCCGTGTGCCTGGAGTGATTTCCTTATTGTATCACAACATAAACGGTTCTTTGGGAGAAAAAAAGTTGATGAACGCTAGACTAGCAATTATTAAACAAACATCAATTGGGAAAAACAATGTGTTATCTATCCCTGAAGGAAGACCACCATGACCCTGGCAGGAGTGCCTGGCTCTAAATGGTGAATGGTGCAACGCCTATCTAACCGGGGTAGATGGAAAGGAAGCTGTCCCTCGTCTCTACCAAATGTATGGTTATATGACATTTCATTAAGAGCAACAAGCATATCACAACCTGTTGGCTATTTCAGACAACAAGACTGGTTATTAGATCTTGTTGAAACAGCTAATTAGCTGGCATGAACATTGTTTAGCCATGGGATTTCTGTACATATTGTATTCACTCT
Source organism: Ambystoma mexicanum (assembly GCF_040938575.1). Classification (NCBI taxonomy): domain Eukaryota; kingdom Metazoa; phylum Chordata; class Amphibia; order Caudata; family Ambystomatidae; genus Ambystoma; species Ambystoma mexicanum. The sequence continues at coordinate 950,516,111 of NC_090939.1, forward strand.
AGGGCGACAAGTTTGCCGCATGCAAGTGGTTGTGCTTGATGTATCGATATATATAAAAATGTACCCATGTCAATGGGACACCTTAAAAGGCTCACATAGTGCGAGTGCGAGTTTTAGATGTTCTCTGTTTTTTCGTATCCCCTTGATTGTCAGGGATATCTGAATAGTCATGGGAACCCCCATGACCAGGTAGGTCGACCGGTTTCAATGGTTTGTTCTATTTCAACCATCTTCTTCAGGACCATTGCTGTTTTCTTTGATGTTTCAGTCTTCCAGCGTGCCTCAAGGTGAGGCAATATGGGCAAGCTGCTCCGTCCCCTGTAGGGAGACAAAACAAATGTGGAAACCTGGGTGTTAATAAAACCATAGTTTAGTCTAGACTGATTTTATAGCAACTATTGGATCACATTGTTAAAAGGATAAAGAGTTAAATCTGTTTCACATATAGTATATCAATATGCATTGCCACATAGCTTTGTGGCAGTGCGCTTGCACTAGTACCCAAAGAAAGGGGTGGAAAGAAGGGAGTGAAATTCAAAAGAAAATATGTTGGTTGCAAGGTGGTACTCTCTCAGAGGACTGAATCAATATATCTAAAGATATGTCAGCTTGATGTTGTAACTATGAAATAACTGATGCTCACTTTAATCTATGACAGCAAGGCAAGCATTTTATGTATATAGAAGTGCCCACCTCTTTAGCCATGGCGCTTGGCAAGAGGCCGGAAACCAGCATGGTATTGAAATAGGCAACTTCTCAATCTGCAGACCGTTCTTCTACAAAGGAGGAAGAAAGGGACCAGCGGATTGGGAAGGAGCGGTACGCTAATCCGTAATGTGTAATGGTCGCATAAGTATGGACGAAGTACTTCTAAAAGTATATTAGCTTACCTAGTCAACGTATTCCGCAATGCTTAGTCGCAAAACCGCTGTGTGCACAGTCCGCTGGGTAGAAAAACGGCCTGCCTGGCGGTTGCGATCTAAACAGAAAACATCTGCGTACATCACAGGAAGGTGGGGCGGTGGGCGTAGACGAGAGGTCAGGTCTCGATTGGTGATTGCGAAATATGGTGGCCATTGATAAGTGTAGAGGATACCATGGCTGGCCACTGTGTGGCCCGGCATAAAATCCTTAAATCCTTTAAAAAAGAAGAATGCGACTGCCAATAGGTTATTGAGAAAGTGTGGTATAAAATATACTGTGGAGGCAGTATGTCGTTAGTTCTGGAGTCTTCTATTTAGCAAACTCATTGGTGTAAAGGGTGGCCTACTGGCAAGGGAATTGTGCATCTCTTGTGTCTAAACCCTTAAGTCAATGCAGTGTTGTGCACTGGAAATGTGTCGCTTCTAAGTGGCAAATAGGAGCCAATTTGACGTGTATATGGTTGCTAAATGAAGATGGATGTGCCTGTACCCCCCATGCATGAGTATGGAGGTGGGGTGTCTGTCTGGTGGCAGTTAGGTCACTAAAGCCATAGCGTGTGCCAAGGAACCATGCCCTAGATTAAGTAAACAAACGTGAGCGATCGTTTGGTGTTACATAAGTCCCGATGGAAAAAAGTCGTGGAAGGGAATAGTTAGGTGTACCAGAATCCCTCCACAAGGCCATATAAGGTACCAAAGGACCTTTCAGAGCAGTCTAGAGAATAGAAATGTGTGCAAAGGGAAGGATCTCTTAGTGTGCCAATTCTGCCAGTTCTTGCCACTGAATGGATTTATTGAGTCCTTGTTGACATGTGTTCAAGCAAAAATCCACATCTGCTCTTGTCTAAACAAGATGTCATGAAAATTGTCTCCTAGTATGGATGTCAATTGCCTCTGCATATGGGTGGCTTGATTTTCTCTAGTATGGTTCATTAGAAATCATCTGCATTATGACCCTCAGCCAAAAAGTGTGGAACAAGAGGTGCCGACAATTTGCCTGTTCTGATGCATGAACGATGCTCAATCATGCGCTTCCTGACTTCTCGTACGGTCATCCCTGTATATTTCAGATTGCAGCGGCAGGTAATCATATATATACTATACCTCTGGTCTTGCAGTTTGTGAAATGTTTTTGTACCCATGGGGTGTGCCATCTAACATTTATTGTTGTGGTTCGTGTGGTCTGAGTGCACATGGAGCATTGGCCACAGGGAGAGTGGCCAGTAGGTGGGTTGAAGTTCCATAGTGTGGGCTGGGTGACGTGAGAAGTGTGATCTACTAAGGGTGAAGTCTTGACCAATTTGTCTCTGACATTCTGCCACCTTTTCAAGGCAATCCGGGGTTTCTGTAGGGGGCACTTGCCAGTGTTTAGAATGGACCACAACTTCTTGATTTCTTTCTTGATTTTGTTGAGATGGGGTGAATAGCTAAATACAGCTGTTAACCCAGTCCTGTCATCTGTTTTTTCTTGTTGTTCAAGAGTGACTCCCCAAGGGATGTTCCTGGCTCTTTTGTATGTTTGGTTGATAATCCTAGATGGATACCCACATTCAGTTAGCTGTTCTTTAAGTGTTTTGGCGTGAGCTGTGTAGTCAGTCTTCGAGCATAGCCTCTGATACCTGAGGAACTGCCCAAAGGGGAGATTGTCTTTGAGGGTCTGTGGATGGTAGCTGGAATAACAGGGAAGAGAGTTTCTGTCTGTCATCTTTTTGTAGACCTTGGATATCCGCCCACCATTCGATGCTGAAATGGCTAGGTCTAGAAAGTGCGTATCTTTTTTGTCCATTTCCAGCGTGAATTTGAGGTTATGCTTTTGGTTGCTAAGCCACAGATGAAAGTCAATCAATTCATCCTTAGTGCCTCTGAAGGTCACGAAAATATCGTTGATGTATCAACGCCAAATTAACAGGTTCTCACGAAAAGGGTTGGTATTCGGGCAGATGTGACTGCATTCGAATGGTCAACGTACAAGTTGGCCAGGCTTGGAGCGAAAGTGGCTCACATGGCTGTGCCAGAGACTTTCTGATAATGGGTGTGATCAAACAGGAAAACATTCCTGGTAAGTGCAATCTCGGCCAGATCAGCTATAAAGCCAGATGGTACTCAATGGAGGTTGATTCCGCAGTCTAACAAACAACGCAGCATAGACGTTTCTTGTTGGGGGATTTTTGTATACAATGACTCTCTATCAATGGTCAGCAAACAGTCTTCATCAGGGTTGAATTAGAGAGAGTTGAGTAGGACAAGCATGGTGGTGGAATCCTTAATAAAGGATTGCATATTTGGAATTTCATTTTTGATGAAGTAGTCCACATACTGCAACAACGGTTCCAGGATGGAATTAATTCCTGAAACTATTGGAGGGCCGGGAGGAAGAAACCGGCCCTCCTGGATTTTTGACAGGGCATACATGGCTGGTATGCAGGGATATGTTGCTCTAAGGAAGTCAGCCTTTCTGGGGCTGATGTAACCTTCCACCTCTGCTTCCTCAATAATCGGATAGATGAGTGCCTGTAAATTAGTCATGGGATCAGTGGGCAAGACGCAATAGCTGGTATTGTCACAAAGGAGGGCTTCTACCATCTTGATATAGTCAGCGGTATCTTGAATGACAGTAGCCCCACCTTTGTCTGCTGGTTTGATGGTAATCTCAGTGTTGTTGGCCAAATCTGTAAGGGCTGCCAGTTGTAATTTAGTACAGTTGTTGTGAATGAATGGAATGTACTTCTCGAGCTCAACAATCTTTTTTAACAAAGCCTGCTCGAATGTGATTGATTCTGCCGAATTCGAGCAGGAAGGAGGAATACATTGGGAGGGAGGGCGAAGCCCTGTGACATCTTGTTGTTCATAGGTCTTGTCTGCAAAAAATAGCTTCAAACGGGTCTTGAGCATGAGTTACATGCATTCAACTCTAGCCTGAAAGGGATCATATCGAGCTGTAGGAATGAATAATGGGCCCTTTTGCAATATTTCTTCTTCCGCTTTAGTTAGCATGCGTTTGGACTGGTTAATTAAGGAGGGAGGAGTGGTTGTATCAACCCCAACCCCCCCTGCTGCAGGTCACCACCAGTGATTGCTACTGGCTTTGCCACCAAGATTTTCTCTGTCCTCTGCCGCACTGGCCTAAAAAAGGAACAGCAGGGGCGTTATTTTGGTTAGGTCCCGTGAACCGGACCCTCCGGCTTGGCCATGCGTAGCTGCCTGACCAGTTACTAGAGTTGGTACTAGAGCCTGACCATGACCTAATTTGGCCCCTTTGTGCGTTTTGAAAACAAAGGTGGGCGGCATTGCGCCTTGTTTGTCTTGCTTCTTCCGTGAAATATTCTTCTGTCACATACAGATATACCCTCACATGCATGAAAGCCTGCAAATCTTTCTTTAATTTGAAGATTTTCTTGTTAAGATGGATCTCTTTGAATTCCTTTAGAGATGCCTCAAGAGTGGTAAGTTTTCCCGTGTATATTTCAAGGGAGTTCTTGCTCTTGAGTGCCTCGCTTTTTTCCATTTGTTCGAGGAGGAGTTGGTCAGTAACACATTTTGCAGTGTTTATGATTAGTACCAAACAGTCCCTGGTACACTTATTGGCAATGAATGACCAATCCTCCTTCAACTTAAGATCGTCCAGGAAAATGTGTGTTCGATGTGGATAATGAACCCATTAGGTGCGGCATGGGCCCTGAGGTACTCCGTCATCAGAGCTCCGTGGAGCTCAGAGCGGATAATCTTTTTCTTAGAATTTTGATGTCGTTCCATTCATCTGTATTGGCATTCACACTATGTGTGAGATCCATCCCTAAAAGTGATGGATTGGCGAGGATCCCATCGACCAACTCCTCCGCGGATGCGAGATAGTGTCCTTCTGCCATATTGGGTTTTAGTTATATAGAGAGGACCGGCACAAGGTGGTAGTGAGCCGCGGTGCTACTCGGAGCGGGTAAAGGGGGGTTGGAGGGGTTTGGGTACTGGACGTCAGGGAGGAACTAAGTTGTTATAACTGATTTGCAAGAAGACGGGATGGTCCCTCCTCTCTGCTAGTTGAGTGAATCAAACCCAACAACTTAAACAAGTTGCACGAAGTACAGGGAATAACAACAGGGTGAATTCAAAGACATTGTGGGAAAACTACTTTCCCTAACCGTTAATCAAACAGTATTGTATCACAACATAAACACTTCTTTGGGAGAAAAAAAGTTGATGAAAGCATGACTAGCAATTATTAAACAAACAACAATTTGGAAAAACAATGTGCTATCTATCCCTGAAGGAAGAACACCATGACCCTGGCAGTGCCTGGCCCTAGATGTGAATGGTGCAACGCCTAATCTAACAGGGATAGATGGAGAGGAACCTGTCCCTCGTCTTTACTAATTGTATGGGTATATCAAATTTCATTAAGATTTCTTATCACAAAAGAGCAACTAGCAAGGCATAACCTGTTGGCTATTTCAGACAACAAGACTGGTTATTAGATCTTGTTGAAACAGCCAGTTAGCTGGCATGAACATTGTTTAGCCATGGGATTTCTGTGCATAATTTATTTACCCTAGGGCATCAAGTTCGCTGCATGCAAGTGGTTGTGGTTGATCGATCGATATATGTAAAAATCGACCCATGTCAATGGGACACCTTAAAAGGCTCACGTAATATGAGTTTTGGTTGTTATCTCTGTTTTTGCATATCCCCTTGATTGTCAGGGATATCTGAATAGTCATGGGAACCCCCATGACCAGGAACGTCGAAGGTGAGGCAATATGGGCAAGCTGCTCCGTCCCCTGTAGGGAGACAAAACAAATGTGGAAACCTGGGTGTTAATAAACCCATAGTTTAGTCTAGACTGATTTTATAACAACTATTGGATTACATTGTTAAAAGGATAAAGAGTTAGATCTGTTTCACATATAGCATATCAATACGCATTGCCACATAGCTTTGTATCAGTGCGCTTGCACTAGTACCCATAGGAAGGGGTGGAAAGAAGGGAATGAAATTGAAAAGAAAACCCGTTGGTTGCAAGGTGGTACTCTCTCAGAGGATTGAATCGATATATCTAAAGATATGTCGGCTTGATGTTGTAACTATGAAATAACTGATGCTCACTTTAATCTAGGACAGTAAGGCAAGAATTTTATGTATATAGAAGTGCCCACCTGTTTAGCCATGGTGCTTGGCAAGAGGCCGGAGACCAGCGTGGTATTGAAATATGCAACTTCTCAATCTGCAGACCGTTCTTCTACAGAGGAGGAAGAAATGGACTGGGGGATTAGGAAGGAGCGCTGCGCTAATCTGTAATGTGTAATGGTCGCATAAGTATGGACGAAGTACTTCTAAAAGTATATCAGCTTACCTAGTCAACGTATTCCGCAATGCTTAGTCGGAAAACCGCTGTGTGCACAGTCCGCTGGGTAGAACAGCGGCCTGCCCGGCGCATGCGATCTAAACGGAAAACATCTGCGTACGTCACAGCAGGGTGGGGCGCTGGGCGTGGACGAGAGGTCAGGTCTCGAGTGGTGGTTGCGAAATATGGCTGCCATTGGTAAGTGTAGAGGATACCATGGCTGGCCACTGTGTGGCCCTGCATTAAATCCTTATGTGCTTCTAAAAAAGAACAATGCCACTCCGAGTAAGTTATTTAGAGAGTGTGGTATAAAATATACCGTGGAGGCAGTATGCAGTGTGTCGTTAGTTCTGTGGTCTGCTATCTAGCAAACTCATTGGTGTAAAGGGTAGCCTACTGGCAAGGGAATTGTGCATCTCTTGTGTCTAAACCCTAAAGTCAATGCAGTGTTTTGCACTGGAAAGGTGGCGCTTCTAAGGGGCAAATAGGAGCCAGTTTGGCAAAAAAAACATGTATATGGTTGCTAAATGAAGATGGATGTGCCTGTACCCCCCCCATGCATGAGTATGGGGGTAGGGTGTCTGTCTGGTGGCAATTAGGTCACGAGAGCCATTACATGTGCCAAGGAACCATGCCCTAGATTAAGTAAACAAATGTGAGCAATTGTTTGTTGTTACATAAGTCCTGATGGAGAAAAGTAGTGAAAAGGAATAGTTGGATATATCAGAATCCCTCCACAAGGCCATATAAGACACCAAATTACCATTCAGGGCAGTGTAGGGAATAGAAATGTGTGCAAAGGGAAGGATCTCTTGGTGTGCCATGAGGGCCTAAATAGAAATTCTGAGGATAGTCTGAAAGTCTTTCCCATTATCCCTGCCAACCAACCTAATAGTATCTGCACCCTAAATAAAATTACCTCGGGTGCAGGGGCTGCCCTCGTAATGTGCTATGGGCATAATGGGCCTGTAATATTGCTGCCACCCTAACTGAATACACGCCGGGAGTGGAACACACCATATCCTTTTCTTTGAATGAGATGTTAATGATATGATATTTATAACGCCCCTCTTCATAAGTGTTTATAGGCGTTCCTGGGTGTTTATAGGCAATCATCATTTAGCCTTCTCTGCAAATCCCTCCCCGGGATGTTAGTGGGAGTGTCTTTTGAATGTAGCAGAGGTGCTACAAGATGTTGCGTCCCTATCGTTAAGGGAAATCCTTAATAGCAGGAACTGTGACAATAACCCCAGAAAAGCCTTGTGTCTCCTTTACTTTTTGACAATTGAAACCTACCCTCCCTTATGCAAGATTTGCTGGCCCCTGTGTCTGTCAAGAAGGAGAAATCCCTCTCTCCTATCTTCACTGCTACCTTGGGTTCCTCGTCAGGGTCTTCGGTTACTGCAAGGAATGCGGACACACACACACTTTCTGTGAGCAGTCCTATTGGCTCGCTATTGTCTGTGGGAACGGAAAAGCATTCCCTCCCAGAACTGTCACTCCCATGTAATGGGGTATTACATTCTGGCCCAACAGCAAACCATCCTACCATCCTCTTGTGAATGTTTTTGCACGGGTGCTTGCAATGCCTGTGTGGGTGTCCTTGGGACACATGCGGGTGGTGTTTGGGCCAATGTCTGTTGCTGCGGGAGCAGAGGTGGAACCTGCTGTGTTGGGAGCTGCTGGGGATGAATCTGCGGAGAGGTTGGAACTGCTGGAGCCGCACTTGCTCTGTGGGAGGGGCCTTCTGTGCTTGCAGTACAAAGGGACGCAATTGTGCAAAATGTAATTGGTTGCCACACATAAAACATGTTCCGATAAACCTACTGTACCCCTATACCAGCCCCCTCTGCCGTGCTACGGGTATCCTCTCACCCTTGGCTAATATCCCATTTGCTGATACGTTCCCCTTTGTGGGTAAAAACCATGCTGCTGGACCCCCAATTTGGATGTACTGTGGTTGCATATACCCCCCTTGTTGGGGTGCACTCCCCACTGGGTACCCTCTCTGTTGGGCGGGGACCACCACTGATGAGTCTGAGATGAGCATTGCCCCTTCCATCGATAATTTGGCCAGCTTCTTTTGTACCAATGTATTCACTGCCTTTGTGGCATTATCTGTTGTCTCCCTTTCTTTATCTTGTTTCCTCTTGCAATATTGTGCAATAGTCACATGAATTTCAGGCCACTCCTTTGCCCCTATCCCCACTATTTTGTCTAGTGAAGCCTGGGGCTGGCAGCCCCTTGAGCAGTATGTGATAGAAAAGTGGTATATATTCGTCCCATGAGCTCTGTGTCTCTAATGTCCAGAGCTCCTGCACCAGTCGTATATACTCTGTTGGGTCCTCTTCTGGCTTCATTTTGCAGGCCAATACTGCCCCTAAATCTGAGCTGTTTGGAGAGATGCTTCGTTGTACCTTACAAACGGGTGCGCAACAGTTGTTGAAGGTGCACCATTATGTATGTTCGTGCTTAGTTTAACCCTGTTGTATCCCGCTTGTTCCCATATTTTATCCCCTCGCTTCCCTATTATTAATGCAAATAGGCTTTTCGTGTCCCCGATCGCCAGAGTAACCCCTGCTCCTTTTCGAGAATGTATGTCCATTTGCTCGCACATGCCATAAGGGAGGGCAAACTGTATATCAAATTGTCTCTGTCGATAGTCTGACATGGTACATAGTGCGCGTCTCCCCTTCTCTTCTGTAACAGTGGCATTTGGGTTGTCTGGGACCCTATGTCCGGTTTCCTTCTTGTGACCTTTGCCATCCCGATTTTTGCTTTTCTACGATGGAGGGTCATTGACCAGTCTCTACTGTAAGGCACCCATGGTGGCAACAGTAAAGACAGACAAAAGTGATCACAGTTCAAGGGTTTTTATTAAACTGTATAGGTAGGTTGGAAAAACGCTTAATCTAAACCTAAATCTAAGATGGGAGCAAGCTACAGCCATCAAATAATAATAAGGCAGTCGTAGTGGCATCTTCTCAAATTAAAAGGGCCTATACTAAAAAAAAAAGAATTGCCAATTTTTACAACTAAATACAAAATTCGAGGGGATTGGGTCCTCCGATGTATTCCATATCTATGACCGTAATCACCACAGCTGTGCTGCTTCGGAAAATCTTTCGGCGCCTGTGTCAATGACGTCGATACGCCGCCCTCGAGGACCTCCTCCGACGGCCGACGCCACTGGATGTTATAAGTAGGACGCACGACGCCCGTAGCCTCAGTTCTGTTATTTCCTCGAACGTGTTCGCTTCGGAGATCTCGGCGTGCCTCAACTCTTTGGAGTTTCTGTTGTTTCTCGGTTCTTCGAAGCTGCCGTTTTGTGAAGTTTCTTCTTCGTGAAGGATGTCTACCTCGTCTTCCACCCTGCGTCCGGGATTTAAGAAGTGCGGGGACTGTGGGTCCAAGATGTCGTTTAAGGACTCGCGCGACGCCTGCCTCTGGTGCCTCGGGGAGGCCCATGACACGGATGACTGTGTCGACTGCCAGTCGCTCACGTCTAAAGCCTTGCGGGAGCGCAAGAAGAAGGTATTGGTAGGTAAGGTGTCTAAGCCACGGAAGTTGAGGTCTGCGGGGCTTTCGATGGATGATTCGAGAGGCGACTCTTTGCGTCGTCGTCAGAAGTCCAGTGGGTCTCGGTCCCGGAGTCAGTCCCGCCACTCCTCTGCCTCTTCGAGGCACTCCCGGAAGCGCCGTCATCGGTCGCCTTCCCCATCCTCTTCCGAGGACTCCGCCCGTCGGCGGGTCGCTTAACCTACCAAGCAGGCGACGCCGGTGGAATGGGCTTCCTTCGGGAAGAAAATGTTAGCGATTCTCGAATCGCAGGGCACCGGTCCGTCCACGCCTCTGAGTGGGGTCGGTCGTGATCGGTCGAGAGACATCGCTCGCACGCCTTCGGGCTCGGGTGGTCAGCACGATTCGCGGGAGAGGTCCCGCTCGGACAAGGGGAATCGTTCTCGTCATGCCCGGTCCAGGTTCTGGTCCTGGACGCGCTGGAGACCGTGTGAACCTGTGATGTCTTCGAGGAAGACGTAGATGCCGGTGGTGCCGCGGTCATCGACTGACTCTTTCGAGGCCCCGTCTCCGAAGAAGTCGTCGGCGCTCAGGCTGTCAAAGGACACGCTCGAGGCTCCGGCCTCGAGGCCTGTGTCGACACCATCGATGCTGTCGGCGTCGCGTTCATCGTCAATGCCGATTCCCTCGATGCCCTCGACACTGTCAGGTTTCTTTTCCTTTATCTCTTTATTATTATTATTATTATCCCTTTTAGATTGGCCTTATGTGGGTGGGAAGTTTTTTATTGTAGTTGGTTTGGCCTTAACTTCTTAATACAGAATCCTGATTCTGACCCAAGGCAAGATGGAGTTTCTCAGTGACTGCTCTGATTGGATAGAGAACCCTGCAGAACAACAATGAACATTCTAAACTGTCACTCTTTGCCTTTCTTCATCTAACACCCATCTGAGAGGAAGTGCGTAGTGGCTGCTCCTGCTTTAGCATTGGGCCTGGTGGATTTTATCCTTCAGGTGCCAGCAGTTGAGCGGCTACTCTCTAGAGGGTGTCTGGAGAAGATCCTTGTTTGCCAGGAAAGTGATCTGAAGATAGGAAACCCTGAAGATATTAAGAAATCATTTTGGAGATAAGTGACTATCTTTCGAGATTTTAAATCTACTGCTTTGCCTTCATCTTGAAGTCGTTTGAGAGAGAACTCGTAAAATGTTTTCTTGGAGCCTGTAACTTTGAATTGTTTAAGTGCGTGAACTTTGGTGTTCGTTTGAAAGTAAGCGCAAGGTTTAACGTGTGTTATGCGTGTGAACTTTCTATCGTGAGAATTCATCTGCACGTGAACTTGTGTGCGTGAGAACTCACTCTACTGCTCGTGTGTTACCAGCGCGTGTGTTTCTTCTGCGAGAATTCGTCTGCGCGTGAACATAAAAAGCACGAGTGTGTTATGCGCGTGAGATTCTATCGCGAGAATTCCTCTGTGCGAGAACTTGTCCGCGCGAGAACTCTACTGCGCGTGTGTTTACCAGCACGTGTTTCCTAGCGTGAGACTTTTCAGCGCGTGTGATTTTAGCGCGGGTATTCTTCAGCGCGGGTGCGCCTCAACACGTGGACTCTTCAGCGCGTGTGCTTCTTTGCGTGCGTATCTTCAAGAATCTTTGTACTCTATTGTATTGTAAATAGTTTGGAACTTAAGAAAAGAATAAAACAAAGGCATTTACTAAAGACAATCTAACTGGAACAATTTGTCAACTTTGAAAAGGCAAAGAGCAAGTCTTCTCAGGTTTGCCTTAAATAAGAAGTTGCTGTAAATTTCAAGAGACTCAAGTAAGAAAGATTTTCAGCTACTTCTGCAAACTTCTCTAAGAAATTTCAGGAGAAGAACTAGGTATGATTCTTAACTTATTAATTATGGATTTAAAGTCAATTCTAATCCTTGAAGTTAAGTAATGAGAGGGTTTGCATCTGTTTTCTTGTATTCTCTGCAGGTTCAGTTTCGGTTAGTCTTGACGCAGTCAGCCTGGTGTTTTTATGTTATCCACTTCCCCCTTTCCCTTAGGGGTGTAGTTAACAGAGCTGAGTTGTATTTCTGGTTCTGAGAATTACACTTCAGGGGGATTGTCGGGGGTTCAGCAGCTTCCGCGGACACAGGACCTCTCAGCCTGACAGACGCCTTTCGAGGCTGTGTCGACGGGGGTACCCCGAGGCTCGGTGGAACCCCCTAGAAAGGCTCTGGCCAAGGTCAAGCATGGCTTTGGTTCACATTCTGTGCCTTCTTACCGCCATCTTGAGTTTATTTCAGAGCTGGATGAGGGCTCTGATGATGGCATGGTTCCTAATATGGTGCCAGACGAGATTCTCTCGGGCCATAGCCAATTCGAGGACCTGAGGCAGTCCCTGCACGATGCTAGTGGGCTGGACACCTCTCCGGAGGTGTAGTTTTGTAGGCCTGAGCCTGGCACTCATGCTGAGTCCTCGTACTGGCGCCTTATGTCGCGGGTCACCGAGTACTTGGGATGGTTTGCTCCCCAGGGGGAGTTTCTTCAGGATGACCTTACGGATATCCTCGACCTTGGTCCACCAACTGATCCGGTACTGCTGTTTTTTATGGCTCTACAGAGGAGGGTGGCGGCGGCTTGGACTGCTCCGGAAAGTCTCCTGGCAGTGGGCAAGTGTTTGCTGTGAAAATACTGCCCAGTCAGTAGTGACCCCTGCTACTTGTCCAAGCACCCCACTCTGGAGAGTTTGGTGGTGCAGACGGCTACGGCCCCGGCAAAGCAGGCGTCATATCCTACCATCCCTCCTGATCGGGACGACAAGCGTTTTGACGGCTGGGCGAAGAAAGTGTTTTCTTCAGGGGGTATGGCGCTTCAGGCGGCCAACTCTGTATGTGCCTCGTCACGTTTCACGCACACTTTGTGGAACTGTGTTTCCTTAGCGGCTGAACATATTCCCGAAGGGGGCGAACGGGATGGTTTCCTTGCCATAGTTCAGGATGGCAAGGATGCCATGTGTGAGGCCGTTCAGTCGGGTTTGGACATGGCAGATTGCGTCAGCCGGTCCATGGCGGCGAGCACCGTGATACGCAGGTTTGCGTGGTTGCGGAAGTCGGGGTTTGCTCCTGATGTGCAGGCCCGGCTCCTCAACATGCCCTTTGACGGGGAACATCTTTTTGGCAGCAAGGTTGACGAGTGCCTTGTGAGGTTGCAGACCTCAATAGCTGCAGCAAAGTCGTTGGGTGCTGCAGTTCGACAACCTCTGCCTTTTCGTCCTAGGGGACAGCAATGGAGGGGAGGTTCCTTTCGTGATTACTCATCATTTGGTAAAGCGAGAGGAGCTGCCAGTCAAAGGGGCCACCGTAGGAGTGCCAGAGGTGGAAAACAAGGTACTCGAGGTGCCAAGGCCGCTCGGGCTGTTGCCTCTTTGCCCTCAGGCAACGCCGCAGCCCCTTCAGCTCAGTCATGAGGCCATGTCCCATGGTTCGCCGGTTGGGGGAAGGCTGGCGCAGCATCTTGCAGAGTGGCGCACCATTACTTCAGATGTGTGGGTTCTGGAGATCATAACCCACGGCTACTGTCTTCCTTTCCGGCAGAGGTTTCAAGACAATCCACCAGGGAATCTCTCTTTGAAGAGTCTGCATCCGCTCCTTGCGCAGGAAATTCAATCCCTGCTGGAGAAAGGCGCCATGGAACTGGTGCCTGTAGTGGAGAGGAACAAGGGATGGTATTCCCCTTATTTTTTGATTTCCATGAAAGACGGGGGATTGAGACCCATCATGGACTTGCGCGGTTTGAACAAACTACTCAGGAAGGACAAGTTCAAGATGGTTACTCTCTCTCAAGTTCTCCAGGCCCTTCAACTTCAGGACTGGTTGGTGTCTCTCGACCTCAAGGACGCTTATTTTCATGTGCCGATACATCCAAAGCACAAGAAGTACCTGAGGTTCGTGGTTGGCGACTCGCACTTTCAGTTTCGGGTCCTGCCGTTTAGATTGACCTCCGCCCTGAGAGTTTTCACCAAGCTCATGGTGGTGGTGGCAGCGCACCTCAGGAAAGGGGGGAATCACGTGTACCCCTACCTGGAAGATTGGTTGATCAGGGCGCGCTCTCCCGAGCAAGTCCTGGATCATCTGTCAGTCGCCTGCCACTCCCTCCACAAGCTAGGCTTCTCCCTCAAATTAAAGAAGTCCCATTTGACACCAACTCAGAGGCTCCAGTCCATCGGAGCAGTGCTCGACACGTTCCTGGGGCAGTGTTTTCCTCCCCAGGTGAGGGATCATCACATTCAGCAGATGGTGCACAAGTTTCAGCTTGCCCAGAGCCTCCCAGCGTTCGAGTTCTTGAGATTGCTCTGCCCCATGGCATCCTGCATTCTTCTGGTACCGGAGGCCAGGTTGCGGATGAGATCTTTGCAATGGGCACTCAAGCTCCAGTGGTCTCAGTCCTCCGGCAGGATGTCGGACCCTGTTCAGGTGCCTTCCTCGGTCGCCCAGGACCTTCTGTGGTGGGCCGTCGAAGACAATCTGATGAAGGGGGCACCATTTTGGCTACCCTGGCCGGAGGTGACGATCGTGACGGACGCATCCCTCACGGGATGGGGACCTCATGCCAACGAGTTGACAGTCAGCGGTCATTGGTCTCCATCGGAGTCCAGACTCCATATGAATCTGTTGGAGCTGAGGGCCGTCAGGCTAGCTCTGAAGGCTTTTCTGCCGACTGTGCGAGGGAAGAATGTCCTGATCCTGACGGACAACACGGTGGCCATGCACTACCTCAACAAAAAGGGGGAGGGGGCGCAGGGTCACTTCCTCTGTGCAGGGAGGCGATGCAGCTCAGGTTCTGGGCAATCCAGCAGGAAGTTTCGATCTCGGCAGTTCATCTGGCCGGAGATGAAAACGAGATGGCGGACGCTCTGAGCAGGCAGAGCGCGTTCTCTCACGAGTGGGAGTTGGCTCAGGAGATTCTCCTGGAGATCTTCGCCCTTTGGGAGACCCCTCAAGTGGATCTCTTCGCCTCCAGTGTCAACCGGAAGTGCGAGAGGTTCTGCTTGCGGGAATTTCCTCCGAAAGGAGCCTTAGGAGACGCGTTTGTGGTGGAGTGGTCATTCCCACTGCTGTATGTGTTTCCTCCAGTCCCCGTCATTGCGCAAGTGCTGCAGAGATTACGGAGGTTCGGTTCCCGGATGATCCTCGTTGCTCAGGCGTGGGCCCGGAGGACATGGTTCCCGGACCTTCTCGACTTGTCCATCTGCCCTCCATGTCGTCTTCCCTACCAAGACGATCTGCTCTCACGGGAGGGGGTGGTCAGGTTCTCCATCCAGAGGTCAGATCCCTCAAACTTCACGCTTGTTTTCTGGAAGGTTGAGGTATAAGGATTGGGACCTCCCTGAAGACGTGATGGAGGTGTTTCTCTCGACCAGACGGCCAGCAACAAAGTCCCTGTACCGTTGCCGTTGGCGTAGGTTCTGCGACTGGTGCAGGGTTAAGAATGTGGATCCTTTTGCATGTGACATTCCCATGGTTCTGTCTTTTTGGCTTTGTGTGGCCCACAGGGGCCTTCAAGTGGGTACCATTAAAGGTTACCTGGCGGCGCTGTCCATATTTAAGCTCTCGTCTAAAGAGTGTTCCTATTTTAAAATTCCTTTAATTTCTCAGTTTCTGAGAGGGCTCACTAATGTGTTCCCTCTGTCACCTTTCCAGGTGCCCGGTTGGGATTTGAACCTTGTTCTCAAGTTTCTGATGGGTGCTCCGTTTGAGCCTTTGCATTCATGCCCTTTGAGACTGTTAACTCTTAAAACTATGTTTTTGGTTGCGGTCGCTTCTGCTCGCAGAGTGAGTGAGTTACAGGCACTTTCAGTTAAGCCACCCTTCACTGTGTTTCATAAGGACAGGGTTGTCCTTAGAGTTCGTCCTTCCTTTCTACCGAAGGTGGTGTCGGAATTTCATTTAGGCCAGAAGGTTGTTCCTCCGGCATTTTATCCTCCTCCACATCCTGGTAAGGAAGAGGAGAGACTCCATAGGCTTGATCATAGGAGAGCGTTAAGCTTTTATATTTCGCGCATGTCCCGGGTCAGAGTGGACGATCAACTCTTCATTGGTTACACTGGAAAGCGTTTGGGACAAGCTGTGATGAAACAGACTTTCTCTCGCTGGATTATTTTGGCTATCTCTGAGTGTTACCGCTTGGCGGGTAAGGACCCACCGGTCGGCTTACGGGCCCATTCTGCCAGGGGTATGGCTACCTCTACTGTCCTACAGATGGGTGTTCCTATTCGTAACATCTGTGATGCAGCCACCTGGGCTTCGGTACATACTTTTGTACGTCACTATTCCCTTGATTCCATCCGTGGGCAGGATCTGGTGTTTGGCAAGGCGGTCCTTTACTCCGCAATTTGATTGGGCATTCTAAATTTCTGTTTTCTAAATTCTTATTCTCACCTCCTTGCGTTGGTACTGCTTTGGGAGTCTGTCATAGATATGGAATACGTCGGAGGACCTAGTCCCCTCGAAGAACAAGTTACTCTCTTACCTGGTAACATTCTTTCGATGGGATGGTCCCCGGTGGGAGGCCGGCTGACGAGGTTCATCAGCGTGTGGGAGTCCATCTCCACCGACCGTTGGGTGCTGGACACCCTGGCCCGCGGACACTCGCTGGAATTTCAAAAGAAGTGTTCTCACATTCCTCCCGTGGCCAGGAAGGAGAATCACGTCCCTCAACTGCTGTTGGAGGTAATGGCGATGCTCAAGAAGGGTGCCATCGAGCTCATCCCCAAGAGGCTCCGGTGCTCCGGAGTATACTCAAGCTACTTCCTCGTCAGAAAGAAGACAGGCGGTTGGCGCCCCATCCTGGACCTGCGTCAGTTGAACAAGTACATCAAGGCACAGAAATTCAGGATGGTCATCCTCCAGCACATGCTGGGACAGCTGGAGGAAGGCGACTTCCTATCGTCACTGGACCTGGAGGATGCTTACTTCCACATCCCCATTCTAAAAGGGCACAGAAAGTTCCTCAGATTCGTAGTCCAGGGGCGTCACTACCAATTCAGAGCCCTGCCGTTCGGATTAAAGTCGGCATCCAGGGTGTTCACCAAGTGCCTCGCACCTGTGGCGGCGCGGCTGAGCCTGCAAGGGATCCACGTCTACCCCTACCTGGACGACTGGCTAATCCGTGCAAGGTCAAGAGAACTAGCTGTCGAACACACAGCGAGGACCGTCCGCCTGCTTACGGAGCTGGGATTCGCCATTAACTACCCCAAATCCCATCTGGTCTCGTCGCAGGTGGCACTGTTTTTGGGAGCGAAGCTCGATACAGTGAAGCGATTGGCATCTCTGTCGGAAGAAAGGACGAAGGCCATTTTGGGCAAGGTGCAGCGCCTGTTGGCCACAGATGTGGCCAGTGTGAGGTCCATCAAGTACCTCCTCGGGATGATGTCCTCATGCATCTACCTTGTGCCCCTTTGCAGACTTCGGATGCGTCCGCTACAAGAGTTCCTCAACACCCGCTGGATTCAAGCGGCGGGCAGCTTCGAAGACAGGATCCCGCTCGACTAGGAGTTCCGTCGGTCGATTCTATGGTGGGGTGCCCGTGCGCACCTCGCGGCAGGCATGGACTTTCAGGCCCCGGCATATAAGGAGACGGTAACGACGGACGCCTCCCTGGAGGGATGGGGGGCCCACACTGGAGATCTCCACGCAAGAGGCCTCTGGCTCCCGTAGGAGAGGTCTCTTCACATCAACATCCTGGAGCTATGAGCCGTGTTCTGGGCGCTCAAATCGTTCCTTCCGTCCCTCAAGGACAAAGTGGTGAGGATCTTCACCGACAACACCACCACGATGTTCTACATCCGGAAGCAGGGAGGCACCAGATCCCCAGCCCTATCCAAGGAGGCCCAGGATCTGTGGCACTGGGCCGTCGCCCAGGGGATGTTTCTGGTTCCCTTCCGCCTGGCAGGAATAAAAAAACACCATCGCCGACTCACTCAGCAGGGAGCTGCGCTCGTGCCACGAGTGGGAACTACGCCAGGACCAGGTGGATCGGCTCTTTCAACGGTGGGGCAAACCCCAGATCGACCTGTTTGCGACAAACTCCAAGTGCCAGAGGTTCGTCAGCAGGTTCGCACAACCGAGGAGCATGGGCGATGCTTTCTCATTCCCTTGAGACAGCCTGTTCCTGTATGCGTTCCCTCCGTTGCCGTTCCGTCTCATCAACCAGCTCAAGAGGTCCAGGTGCAGGATGATCCTCGTCGCAACGGCGTGGCCGAGACAGATCTGGTTCCCGGACCTTCTGGACTTGTCAGCGTCCCCACCTATAAAGCTGGCAACGGACGCGGATCTTCTCTCCAGAGAAGGAGGGGCCATTCTTCATCACGACCCAGAGTCGCTGAACTTGCAGGCTTGGCTCCTGCAGCACTAGAGTTTGGAGGGTACGATATCCCAGCTGACTGCAGAGAGGTTCTTGCAAAAGCCAGGGCGTCCTCAACTCTCAAATGCTATGGACATAAGTGGAAGATGTTCTCTGTCTGGTGCTGTGCACAGAAGATTAACCTCTGTGGATTGCGGCCCCTCAAGTATTGCCGTACCTACTGTCGCGGGCCAAAGCTGGACTGGATCACGCCTCCATCAAGATACATCTGGCTGCCATTTCCCGATACACGAACTACAGGACGGGCGTCCTTGTGGTCTCATCGCCTGGTGAAGGAATTCAAAGGGACTATTCCGATCGTTCCCGCCGGTGAGGGCCCCTGCCCCGGCGTGGGAGCTCAACGTGGTGCTGACCAGGCTCATGGGTGCCCCATTCGAGCATATGCATTCGGCGCCGTTGAAGTTCCTGTCTTGGAAGACAGCATTTCTTGTGGCCTTCACCTCCGCACGACGAGTGGGAGAGATCCAGGCCCTATCTTGCAAGCCTCCATACTTGACTTTTCACAACACGAGGGTGGTGCTGAGGACGCACCGCTCCTTTATGCCCAAGGTGCCATCTGACTTCCACCACAACAAGCCCTTGGTGTTGCCAGTTTTCTTCCCGTCGCCTTCGTCGCCGGCCGAGAGGACTTTGCACTCGCTGGATGTGGCTAGAGCGCTGAAGTTCTACATGGACCGCACAAAGAGTTTTCGGAAGACATCACAGATGTTTGTGAACATTGGACCTGTGAATCAGGGGAAGGCTCTCTTGAACGCTTCCATTTCCAGATGGCTCTCCGGCTGCATCATGCACTGTCACCGGTTGGCAAACCGACCGCTGCCCGGCCGTCGGAGAACCCATTTGACCAGAGCGATCGCTGCTACCATGGCGTTCCTGTCTGGTGTGCCCCTGCTGGACATCTGCAGGGCTGCTACGTGGAGGTCGACGCACACCTTCACAAGATTCTACTGCGTCGATCGGGATTCCAGGGAGGAGTCCAGGGTCGGCCAAGTAGTGCTGCGCAACCTGTTCGCTTAAGGTGAGCCTGGTGAGGAGGTAAGAGTTGCTCAATGTTGAGTTGTTGTATTGCTTAATGTTGAGCCTGTTGCCACCTCCCGTGGTTGTGCATGTGTATACTGCTATGTATTCTTATATTCATGAGCATGTGAATCCATGCCAGACCCCATGCTGGAGAAGGAACAAGTTACTTACCTGTGTTAGGCAGAAACCTGTGCAGTTCCCTTGGGGAACACTGCAAAAGATTTAAGACTACAGGTATAGCAGTAAACCCACTTGGTAGCAGTCTGCACCACCCAGATTTACCTGGTAGCTGTGGCTGAGCAGTCAGACTTCCCTCAAGAAGAGTTAGGCAGTATGCAAAGTATACACAATATGTACTCAGACACAATAGCACAAGCAAACACTGACCAGAGCTTGGTTTCAAAAGTATATAGTTATTTATTTTTAAGAACACATAAGTTGAAAACACTCTAGCAAAGTATAGTAAAAACACTTCAAACACAGTTATAATAAAAGCAGTTTCAACCCTTACTCCTATCTAGCCAACTCTAAGTTAACATCACATAATTAAAACAGAGGTGAGTGCTTAACATTAGATGACACTCTAGTAGGTTCAAGAAAGGGATAAAAAAGAAACAGAAATGGGTTAAACACACCACTCTAAGGTCCAGAACACTTGCAATAGGCTCAAAGAAGCACAAAGTCACAGGTGAGCAAAAGTCACTAGGCAGGGCCCACTCTTAGTGTAGCCGGAGCAAAAATGTGCCCAAGATCACACTGTTATTAGGGATTCAAAGTCTTGCAAAGAGTTAGAAAGAGTTTAGAGTGGTTTTAGAAAGTTTAGCCAAGGTGCTCCAGGCACTCCCAGGTTCGAAAGCCGGGGGCTAAATCTACCCCGTACAGTCGGTAGCAAGGGAAGCCAGGCGGAACACGGTACCTTAAGCGGAAAGGATCCTCCAGCGGTGGCAGTTGTTCCAGGCAGTGGCAGCAGGGCTCGACGTCGGTCAGGGGAGAAGAAGTTCTCGCTGAAGAGCAGAAGAAGAGGGTCGTTGCACTGCCCGGGAAGAAACCAGCCGCGGAGTCCTCCGGTTAAAGGGTTGTACCGACTTTCGTGGTTGGGGTAAAAGTGGTGGGGTTCCGGTTGCCGGGGTGCTTGGCACTGGCAAGGCGGCCACGAGATACCTCGAGAAGCGAAAAGAAGGCGAAAACTGGTTGTCCCCACCAGTCAAGGGAAGGAGCCACTCTGTTAAGAGTTCTCCTCGGTCGTCGGGAAAAGTGGTGAGACGGTTCAGCAGGGCTCCACCGGGTGGTGTCGTCGAAGCAGGTCGGCTCAGCTCTTCCCTCGTCGGATTCTTGGTCCTGTGGCGACTTCTGAAGTTCCAGTCCCCAAAGCCCTGCTTTTATGCAGCAAACCCCCATTCACCCAGCCTAGCTGTCACTCAAACATGCTAAGTGGTGAGCCGGCCGGCTCACCACTTGGGCCAATCAGGACGGAGTGCGACTTGAGTTACCAAGGTAACTCAGTCCAGGGTGCCTAAATCCCCCTCCACCCCTCCTAAGTACCCCAGACAGAGTGGCACCACTTTGGAGGGCTTCTGTGGAGAAGCCCGCCAAAAGTGGAACAAAGGGCTCCCCTTTGGGTCAGAGTTACAGAGGCGAACACCAACGCCATTTTAGAATCAAGTTTTGGCAAAAAGTCCCAACCGGAGTTATAAAAATAAATATATAAACCGGCGGTATGTTTAAGGCTACCGTAAATAAATAATTAAATGTGTTAGCCTAAAACAATGGGAAATCCCATAGGAAAATATTCGCGGTCGAATATAAAACGTAGTTTCCACTGCCACCAGCCAAAACTCGATCAGGGGGGACGGAGACGTGCCCCCTCGACTAACAGACCCTGGGGCAATCGAATTGCCCCAGCCAGTACGTCCACAATATGATGGTTTGTACTGGTTCTGTTCAGGACTCAAGACTAGCAAAGTCTTTGGTGACTTTACATGCCCTGGGAGACAGTAGTCAGTCCCAGGGTATGGAGTCTATGTTGGGGAGTCCCTAGGACACCCCTGGGTCACGGCACAGAGGGTGCTGTGTAACCCACATCACAAAAATACATGAGGCCCTATGGGGTAAAAGACCCCATAGCCCATTCAACACAAGGTTTAACCAAGAAAACACACTTCAACATGTCCAAGAGTGAGGGTAAAAGAGTCTCACTCTTGGCAGGAGAAAAAAAAGAAACCCCAGAAATCCAGCAAAGCTGCTGGGGGACTCACTAGGTAGGGAAATTCAGCCTAAACAGAGAATTCTCCCTAACACTCGCCCCCCCCCAGACTAAGGGACAGGAGGATTTAATCCACTCCTGGATGAACCTCATACCTCTAGTCGATGATATACATCCTAGAGAGTCCATCAGCATTTTGATGGTGACACCCTGACCTGTGCTCAATGGTGAAATCAAACCCTTGCAGGCAGATTGACCATCTCAATAGTTTTGGATTTTCCCCTTTCATTTGCATTAACCATCTCAAGGGTTGGTGGTCAGTCTGAATAACAAAAGTAGAACCATACAAGTATGGCCTAAACTTCTTCAGTGCCCACACAATAGCAAAGCATTCTCTTTCGATAGTTGCCCACCTTGTCTCAGGATCCTTCAGTTTCCTACTGATGAAGCAAATGGGGTGCTCCCTACCCTTCTCATCCAGTTGGCTTAGAACTGCACCTATACCTACATTGGAAGCATCAGTTTGTACAATGAAAGGTTGGTGGTAGTCAGGAGCTCTCAATACTGGAGCTTGGCAAAGAGCTCTCTTCAGTTTTTCAAAGGCCTGATTGCACTCCTCATTCCATTTTACCTTTTTAGGGAATTTGGGAGAGGAGATTACATTCAGTGGAGAAGCTATGGTCCCATAGTTCTCAATGAAATTCCTGTAATATCCAGTGAGGCCTAGAAAAGCTCTCACTTGGGTTTGAGTAGTTGGTGTTGTCCAATTTTGCACAGCTTCAATCTTGCTGGGCAAAGGCCTTATTTCTCCACCTCCTACCTCATGTCCAAGGTAGACCACTTTACTTTGACCAATCTGGCACTTACTGGCTTTGATTGTCAAATGGGCCTGTTCCAGAGCCTGCAACACAAGTCCTAGGTGGTTCACATGTTCTTCCCAGGAGTGGCTGAAGACTGCAATGTCATCCAAGTATGCCATGCAGAAATCTTCCATCCCAGCCAGAACTTGGTTCACCATCCTTTGGAATGTGGCAGGTGCATTTTTTAGTCCAAAAGGCATGACCTTAAACTGGTACAAGCCAACTGGGGTTGAAAATGCAGTTTTCTCCTTGGCATGGTCTGTCAGGGCTATTTGCCAATAGCCTGACGTCAGGTCAAATGTGCTGAGGTACTTGGCTGCACCAAGTTTATCCACCAACTCATCTGTCCTGGGCAAAGGGTGGGCATCAGTCTTGGTGACTGCATTTAGAGCCCTATAGTCCACACAGAATCTCAAGTCTTTGGATCCTGCCTTTGGTACTAACACAACTGGGCTAGACCATGGGCTAGTAGAGGGCTCTATTACCCCGAGATCAAGCATCTTCTTGACCTCTCCTTTGATGTGGGCTCTGATATGTTCTGACATTCTGTATCCTCTGCTTTTGACTGGCAGACAGTCACCAGTGAGTATCTCATGCTGGCCCCAAGGGGTCAAGCCTGGTGACAGTGAGAACAGGGAGGCAAACTGATTTAGCATAGATTTGCACTCCTCTCGTTGCTCAGGTGTCAGGTCTGAAGAGAGGTTGACTCCTTCAACTTTTTCATCTAAAGGCACACCTCTGAGGAGATCAGGGAGAGATTCACTCTCTTCTTCCTCTGCAGCTGAAGCTAGAAGCAAGGCTCCTACATCAGGTCTGGAGATGTATGCTTTTAGTCGGTTGGTGTGGAAGACTCTAGGAGCTTCCCTGGGTCTGCCCAGATCCACCAGATAGTTGACCTCTCCAAGTTTTCCCACAACCTTGAAGGGTCCCATCCATTTGTCTTGCAAGGCCCTCTGCCTTGTTGGGAGCATAAC
The DNA here is from genome assembly GCF_040938575.1 of Ambystoma mexicanum. Classification (NCBI taxonomy): domain Eukaryota; kingdom Metazoa; phylum Chordata; class Amphibia; order Caudata; family Ambystomatidae; genus Ambystoma; species Ambystoma mexicanum. The sequence continues at coordinate 950,539,356 of NC_090939.1, forward strand.
TAGAACTAGTTGGTCTTGAGTAAACTCAACCATGTTAGCCTTCTGGTCGTGCCAATGTTTGACCAGAGCTTGACCAGCTTTCAAGTTGTCACTTGCTTCTGCCATCATGTGTGACATTCTCCTCCGGAGACCTATCACATAGTCAGTCACTCTGACTGGCTTGAGGGGAGGAGCACCTTCCAATCCCTCCTTAATCAGGGCCAATGGACCTCTGACTGGATGGCCATAGAGAAGCTCAAAGGGAGAATAACCTACTCCCTCCTGAGGGACTTCTCTATAAGCAAAGAGAAGGCATGGCAGTAGAAGGTCCCACTTTTTCTTAAGGGGTTCTTCTAAAGCACCTATCATGCTCTTCATGGTTCTGTTAAACCTTTCAACCAACCCGTTGGTCTGAGGGTGGTATGCGGTTGAGAACTTGTAGGTAACTCCACAGGTTTTCCACATGGCTTTCATGTAATGGGACATAAAGTTTGACCCCCTGTCAGAGATTACCTCCTTAGGAAACCCAACCCTGGTAAAAATACCAAGGAGGGCCTTAGCCACAGCCGGAGCTGTAACAGTCCTCATAGGAATTGCCTCAGGGTACCTAGTAGCATGGTCTACTACAACAAGGATAAACCTGTTGCCTGAGGAGGTTGGGGGATCAAGGGGACCAACAATGTCAATCCCTACCCTCTCAAATGGGACTCCCACAACTGGGAGAGGCACTAAAGGTGCCACATTCTTGGAACCAACCTTACCAGAAGTCTGGCAGGTATGGCAGCTCTTACAATATCTATCTACTTCGGCCCCCATCTTTGGCCAATAAAAGTAGAGTGAGAGCCTTTCCTTGGTCTTCTTGAAACTCAAGTGACCAGCCAAAGGTATCTCATGGGCTAGTTGTAAGAACTGTTGTCTGTTCTCTTGTGGGACTACAAGGCGTTTGTAGTCTCCAGGTTCAGACTCAGTGGGTTCACTGTAGAAGAGGCCATCTTCCCAGTGCAACCTATACTTCCCAGGCTCTTGCCCATCAGCTTGAGAAGCTGCCTGGTGGCGGAGACCTTCCAGAGTTGGACATTCTCTTTGCCCCTTACGAAAAGCTGCCCTGCTAGGCCCACCTTCTGCCAGTAAAGACTGCAGCTCAGGATGGTCCTCAGGGTCCAAATCTCCAATAAGGTTGGGGCCTCCTTCTAGCTCTTCCTCAGAGTCTAGCTCAACCACACAGGGTTGTACCTCCCTCTCAGCCTCAGCTGGAGGTGGAGTTACAGGTGTAACTTTGGACAACCTAGGGGAAGTCCTTGTTGGAAGCACTGGAGTGCTTGCTGCTGGCTTTTTTCTAGGAGTCTTGGGTTGCCCCTTTGCTCCTGATCTGGTAGTTACTGCAGTAAGTTGCTCCAGTGGGAGAGGAGTGATTTCTGTCATCATCTCCTGGGATAACCCTCTCAGGGTTTTCTCTCTTGCAGGTTTTGTGAGTTCCTGTAACCTTTTGCTAGGAGGTCTGGGGGTATGAGATACAACTCGAAGAGCTTTGAGGTCATTACCCAACAGAACCCTACCTGGCACTTCACATTGTACACTGACAGGTATTTTTACAGCCATATCATTACATTGGATGAGAACTGGTAACTGGGGACACATCTACACAGGCCCACCAGCTAACTTGGTGAGGCATTTGGGTGCCTTAGCAACATCCTCTGCCTTGAAAAATGATTCATCCACCACAGTTATGCTGGCTCCAGTGTCCCTAATGGCAGGAGTCTCCTGACCATTCACCTGGACACTGTCCTTATAATACTCTTTAGTATTATCTGGGATAGAGTTATAGACATCTAAATTCTGTTGTTCCCACAACCCCAGAGAGACTAAAGAAACACTAGCTGAGACTCCAGTGGGTTCATCAGCTAGTAATAGAAAGTTTCCACTTGCCATATGTACTTCCTCTTCTGGAGCGAAGGCTAAGGAGGCAAGCTGGACCCCTGAAGGTTTACCCTTACATCTGGGATCTCCTTTCACATGGTCAGTAGCCTTACAAACAAAGCATGAGCCAAAGGCTCGCTGGAATGGAGGCTTGTTCTGACCTCCTTCTGGTCTGGGACCAGAAGGTACACTAGCCTGATTTGGTTTCCCTTGTGACTTACCCTTATAGTTTTGTTTGGGGCCCTCTTTGGAATTTGTAGTATTAGAATTCTCTTTGGAGTCCTTTTTAGACTGTTTCTCCCCATCCTTCTTCTGAGTTACCCCAGAATCCTTGTGAGTGGCCCTGTTGGCAACCCACAAGTCAGCAGCCTTAGCTAGTTTCCGGGAATCCAATTCCCTGGAATCAGCCAAGTGTTGTCTGAGCTCAGGAGAGCAGGCATCATAAATAGTCTCCAACATAAACAAATTCTTCATACCTTCATAAGTGTTCACCTTGTAACCCTTAATCCATCCCTCTAAGTTTTTCAAACATTCACTCACCCAGGTAGCCCAAGGGGTACCATCATGCTTTTTGAGGTTCCTAAACCTCTTAAGATACTGGGAAGGGGTCTTCCCAAACCTAGCTATTAAAGCTAGTTTCACACATTCATAGTCCTTCCTATCCTCCTCCCCCATCTCCATTACCACATCAGTTGCAACAGGGGGAAGCCTAGAGAACAACCAGGTGAGTAAGTCATTTCCTGTGATGTTCTGGAGCCCATGATTATATTCAAACAGAGACAACCAATCCAACATATCCAACTTAGGCTCATACATACCAATCAATTCTTTAGGCATCCGGGGTCTTTTAGGACTGGAACTTCTAGAGGAGCCAGAGAGAGAAACATTCTCAACAGATAATTTCTTCATTTCTAAGTCATACTTGAGCTCCATTTCCCTTAGCCTTAGTTCTTTGTCAGTTTGAGCATTAAGTTTCTTATACTCCAATTCTAGTTTCATTTTCTCCAGTTCAAAGTACTGAGGACTAAATGTGGGACCTGGTAAAGGTCCAGTAGGTACAGCAGGTAGAGCAGGCAGAGGCCTAGGGGGGACAGTTACAACAGCCTCACCCTCCTCTTCTGACTCTTCCTCAGAATCATCAACATTTTGTTCCATGTTAACTTCAATACTGTCATCTACAGTTGCTGGAGTGGTAGGTTCCTCTGAACCATCACCCAGACTTTGGTTAGCTAACAATCTTTCAATCAGCTCCATTTTCTTGCCCTTAGTCAGGAGGTCCTTATGTTTACAGAGCACTCTTAAACAATCAGCAGTTTTGGCTGCAAGGGACTCTTGACTATAGCTTTCTATAACTGACATGTTAGAGGATTACTTTTACAGTGCTAAGCTTTGTGGTTAGTTGCACTAAGGTATCTAAAGTACAATAAAATGTATACTCAATACAAATCCCACCGCTGTACACCAGTGTTAGGCAGAAACCTGTGCAGTTCCCTTGGGGAACACTGCAAAAGATTTAAGACTACAGGTATAGCAGTAAACCCACTTGGTAGCAGTCTGCACCACCCAGATTTACCTGGTAGCTGTGGCTGAGCAGTCAGACTTCCCTCAAGAAGAGTTAGGCAGTATGCAAAGTATACACAATATGTACTCAGACACAATAGCACAAGCAAACACTGACCAGAGCTTGGTTTCAAAAGTATATAGTTATTTATTTTTAAGAACACATAAGTTGAAAACACTCTAGCAAAGTATAGTAAAAACACTTCAAACACAGTTATAATAAAAGCAGTTTCAACCCTTACTCCTATCTAGCCAACTCTAAGTTAACATCACATAATTAAAACAGAGGTGAGTGCTTAACATTAGATGACACTCTAGTAGGTCCAAGAAAGGGATAAAAAAGAAACAGAAATGGGTTAAACACACCACTCTAAGGTCCAGAACACTTGCAATAGGCTCAAAGAAGCACAAAGTCACAGGTGAGCAAAAGTCACTAGGCAGGGCCCACTCTTAGTGTAGCCGGAGCAAAAATGTGCCCAAGATCACACTGTTATTAGGGATTCAAAGTCTTGCAAAGAGTTAGAAAGAGTTTAGAGTGGTTTTAGAAAGTTTAGCCAAGGTGCTCCAGGCACTCCCAGGTTCGAAAGCCGGGGGCTAAATCTACCCCGTACAGTCGGTAGCAAGGGAAGCCAGGCGGAACACGGTACCTTAAGCGGAAAGGATCCTCCAGCGGTGGCAGTTGTTCCAGGCAGTGGCAGCAGGGCTCGACGTCGGTCAGGGGAGAAGAAGTTCTCGCTGAAGAGCAGAAGAAGAGGGTCGTTGCACTGCCCGGGAAGAAACCAGCCGCGGAGTCCTCCGGTTAAAGGGTTGTACCGACTTTCGTGGTTGGGGTAAAAGTGGTGGGGTTCCGGTTGCCGGGGTGCTTGGCACTGGCAAGGCGGCCACGAGATACCTCGAGAAGCGAAAAGAAGGCGAAAACTGGTTGTCCCCACCAGTCAAGGGAAGGAGCCACTCTGTTAAGAGTTCTCCTCGGTCGTCGGGAAAAGTGGTGAGACGGTTCAGCAGGGCTCCACCGGGTGGTGTCGTCGAAGCAGGTCGGCTCAGCTCTTCCCTCGTCGGATTCTTGGTCCTGTGGCGACTTCTGAAGTTCCAGTCCCCAAAGCCCTGCTTTTATGCAGCAAACCCCCATTCACCCAGCCTAGCTGTCACTCAAACATGCTAAGTGGTGAGCCGGCCGGCTCACCACTTGGGCCAATCAGGACGGAGTGCGACTTGAGTTACCAAGGTAACTCAGTCCAGGGTGCCTAAATCCCCCTCGACCCCTCCTAAGTACCCCAGACAGAGTGGCACCACTTTGGAGGGCTTCTGTGGAGAAGCCCGCCAAAAGTGGAACAAAGGGCTCCCCTTTGGGTCAGAGTTACAGAGGCGAACACCAACGCCATTTTAGAATCAAGTTTTGGCAAAAAGTCCCAACCGGAGTTATAAAAATAAATATATAAACCGGCGGTATGTTTAAGGCTACCGTAAATAAATAATTAAATGTGTTAGCCTAAAACAATGGGAAATCCCATAGGAAAATATTCGCGGTCGAATATAAAACGTAGTTTCCACTGCCACCAGCCAAAACTCGATCAGGGGGGACGGAGACGTGCCCCCTCGACTAACAGACCCTGGGGCAATCGAATTGCCCCAGCCAGTACGTCCACAATATGATGGTTTGTACTGGTTCTGTTCAGGACTCAAGACTAGCAAAGTCTTTGGTGACTTTACATGCCCTGGGAGACAGTAGTCAGTCCCAGGGTATGGAGTCTATGTTGGGGAGTCCCTAGGACACCCCTGGGTCACGGCACAGAGGGTGCTGTGTAACCCACATCACAAAAATACATGAGGCCCTATGGGGTAAAAGACCCCATAGCCCATTCAACACAAGGTTTAACCAAGAAAACACACTTCAACATGTCCAAGAGTGAGGGTAAAAGAGTCTCACTCTTGGCAGGAGAAAAAAAAGAAACCCCAGAAATCCAGCAAAGCTGCTGGGGGACTCACTAGGTAGGGAAATTCAGCCTAAACAGAGAATTCTCCCTAACAACCTGTAACTGTTGTTCTCCAGCATGGGTCTGGCATGGATTCACATGTAAACCCTCCCTCCTTCCCCTCTGCAGATCTTTACTTGGTCATACTGCCACTCCACGTGCTACCAAATCTGAGGATAGCTGCCAGGGGAGGGGCTTAGGTAGAGGGCAGTCATTGGCTGGGGGCAGTATAACCCAGAGATCAGTGATTGGTTACTACTAAGAAAGACAGATTAGAAAAAAAACTGATACTGATTTTTTCTTTACCGAGGATTCCCGGCCTGACGACGGGGAATATTCATGAGCATGTGAATCCATGCCAGACCCATGCTGGAGAACAACAGTTACAGGTAACTAACTTGTTCCTTCTTCTGCTTTTGTCGTAACTTGACTCGTTGTGAAGAATATATGGGCCTCTGTCCCCAAGTTCCACACGGAGAGAAGAAAAATCACTCCCCGTGCAAGTCTTGAGGCCACAGGTGGTTGTTGTTGTTTCGCAGGAACAGACGCCACCGAGGACCCCAGAGCTGTGGAATGAATTAGGTATTAGTACAAACAAACACAGTACTGTCAACAATGTAACTGTTATGGAAATAGGTCTTGCCCAAGGGTTATATTCTAACTGCCAGTAACTCTGAGGCTGTGGTGCAGGGAAGCGTCTGTAATCCTTCAAAGCCAAGACGCCAGAAACTCAGCACTGGCTACCACCTGATGATTCTTGGAAGTATTCTGAAAACTGTGCTAACGTAGCAGTTCGAGGAACTCTGGAGAGCGTAGAATACTTGACAAAGCAGATAAGGATAATCTAATCAATCCATGAAACGTGAGCTAAAGTCAAAAGGTCCGTAAATCCCAGCAGAAACAAAACGCCAAATCCAAGGAAGAAGAAAACCCAGTCCGTAATCCATAAGCTTGATATCTATAACCAAATGAATCCAACGTGACTTGAAAACGGAAAAACAGTGTTGCGAAACAGCTGTGAAGCGACGAGTGATTCAAAGTGCGTCGATTTTATACCTGTCGACTCCTGATCACGTGAGCAGAGCTCAGGGCACGTGACCGAGAGTTCGGCCCGGAACCAGGAAGTAGTTGTTGATTACTCTTGCTCCAGCCCTCTCGCAATCTCCATGGCAGTTGCCAGCGGAAACGAGGGAACAAATAGTATTGCCCTTTGATAGAGCCTGGAAGTTGGTGACGCTTCCCTCGCACCACAGGTAGCGTGATCATGTGAAGGGCTGACTGTGACTTGGAGATTCTCGCTGTGTTATGTGTCAGAGAATCACCGCGGGTTTGAGTGTTCTGTAAGGCGGTGTGCCTGGTGTGCCTGAGCTTCCTACTGCGCATGACAGAGCCCCCCCGCCCCCCAATGGGCATGTGGGATGGTCCAGGTGGAAACGAGAAACCAACCGCGGGCATAGACATATGTCTGAGGGATCCAACATCGCTCCTCCGGGCCAAAACCCACCCAGTCCACAAGATACTGGAGACCACCCCAACCACACGGGACCCCAGAATGTTCGACACCTCATACACCTCAGAACCACCCACTGAAACGGGTCCCGGGGCAGAGCGAAGACGGGTAGGAGCGGAGCAAGGTTTTAACAAGGAGGTATGAAACACAGGATGGATGCGCCAGGAAGAGGGAACAGAAAGGCGATAAGCCACCGGATTGATCACAGCAGAAATCCTATAAGGACCCACAAAACGGGGAAGTAATTTGCGACACCCTGGTAATTGGAGGTGACGTGAAGAAAGCCAAACCCTGTCTCCCACAGAATAGGAAGGTGCCACAGCTCTCCGCCTATCAGACGCAGACTTCGCCGACGCCTGAGCCTCGCGAAGATGAGTGAGTGTCTGGGCATGAATAGCAGATAGGTCACGAGCACAAGCAACCGCAGCAGGATTAACAGAAAGTGTGAAATCAGGAAAAGGCAAGGTACGGGGATGTTGACCATACAGAACATAAAAGGGAGAAGAACCAGTGGAGGTGTGCAAGGAGTTATTGTAAGCAAATTCAGCAAGGTGTAGGACATTTAACCATGACTGTTGGTGCTGTAGGATGAGACAGCGTAAATACTGTTCCATGGCCTGGTTCACCCTCTGTCTGGCCATCCGTTTCTGGATGATAGGCGGATGAAAAACGGGAATTAATGCCTAGGAGACCTGTGAGCGCCCGCCAGAACCGAGACGTGAATTGCGGCCCTCTGTCCGAGATGATAACCGTAGGCAGCCCAAAAAGACAGAAGACAGATTTAAAGAATAGGTTGGCCAGGGTTGGGGCAGACGGTATGCCAGAACAGGGAATAAATCGAGCAAGTTTAGAAAAAGAATCCACCACCACCCAAACTGTGTCGAAGCCCTTGGTTCGGGGTAAATCTGTCACAAAATCCATCAACACTGTGCCAGGGTCGAGGGGGTACAGGCAAAGGATGTAAAAGGCCCACTGGACGCCCCCGACGATGCTTGCACTGGGCACATATTGCACATGTGTTCACATAGCCCTCAACATCGTGTTTCATGGATGGCCACCAACACCAGCGTTTGAGGAGATCCAACATCCTCTTTTGTCCAGGATGTCCATTGATAGCACTGTCATGGGACCACTCCAGAGCAAAGTTGCGGGTCTCTGTTGTTGGTAATCATAATTTATTCTGGATGAAAGGTAAACTATCATGAAACACTGGATTCCACTCTGATACTTGTTCAGGATGTAATGAAACCCATGTTCGAATCAATTTCAGTAGTGGTAAAGGAGGTGTACATAGACAAATGACATGTTGGTCTAATAGAGTTTCCGGAAAAACAGGTAGGGAGACTCCGCCCGGGGAACGTGATAGTGCTTCTGCCTTTCCATGGGACAAGCCCGATCTATGTTTGATCTGGAAGTCGAAGGCTGCAAAGAATAAATGCCATCGCACCTGCCGGCTATTGATACACTTGAGTGAGGCCAAGTCCTGGATATTAGTGATCTGTGAATACCATAATAGGATATCTAGCCCCTAACAGATGTCGCCAAACCTGAAAGGCATCTTTGATGGCTAATAATTCTTTTTCCGTGACAGTGTAATGGTTTTCGATAGGGGAACATTTTCGGGAATGAAAGGCCACTGGATGTAATTGACCTGAATAAGGGCAATGCTGGGATAACACTGCGCCAAGGGCAAATGAGGATGCATCTGCTTCCACTATGAAAGGGAGTTCTGGATCGGGATGTTTCAGAACGGGGGCAGTAGTAAACAGTGTTTTTAATGCGTCAAAAGCTGTCTGATGTTCTTCTAGCCATACGAAAGGCACTTTGGGACTGGTTAGTGCAGTCAGGGGTGTTACAATGGAGGAAAAATCCTGAATAAAACGCCTGTAATAATTTGAGAAACCCAGAAATGATTGTAATGCCTTAAGATTACTGGGCTTCGGCCAATCCAACACAGCACGAACTTTAGAATGATTCATGGATAGACCCCCAGGCGTAATATGGAATCCCAAGAACTCCACACTGTCAGTATGAAACTGACATTTCTCGGGTTTAGCAAAAAGTGAATTTTGGCGAAGACGGGACAAAACCTCACGGACGTGTGTCACATTTTCCTTTAGGTTTTGTGAAAAAATGAGAATATCATCTAGATATACCGCTACACATACATCCAGCAAGTCATGGAATATCTCGTTCATGAACCGTTGAAATGTGGCGGGGGCGTTAAAATGCCCAAAGGGCATAACCACATACTCGAACAGCCCATACCGAGTACAAAAAACAGTTTTCCATTTGTCTCCGGGGCGAATCCTAAGCAAGTTATATGCTCCACAGTTTAGTAAAGACAGTGGCGTGACTTAATCTATCCAACAATGGAGTGATCAAAGGGATAGGATACCGGTTTTTTATGGTGATGGAATTCAAGTGGCGGTAATCTACGCAAGGACGTAAATCGCCCTCCTTTTTGGGAACAAAAAAAATAGGACTGGCCGCTGGTGAGGTAGAAGGGCGTATGTGACCAATTTTTAGGGCCTTTTGGATGCAATCCTTGAGAGCTTGTTCCTCCGAGGGAGATAGTGAATAAATGCGCCCTGAAGGAATGATGGAATCAGGAATTATGTCAATAGGACAATCATAAGGGCGATGCAGAGGAAGAATTTCAGAAGAACCCTTATCAAAAACTTCCCGAAAATCTTGGTATTCAGAAGGAATGCCAGTTACAACCGCCCCCACCAAGTGTGGCTCTGATAATGTAGAAGAAGTGTCATTGTTCAACGTGAGTTGTGCTATGGCCCCCAAAGCACGTGGGGCTGAATCAATGCCTTCGGGTGCGGTGAGGCAAACATTTTGACATATTTCCGACTCAAAATGAACATGCCCAGACTTCCAGTCAATCAGGGGATTATGTTGTTTCAACCACGGAATACCCAATATCAACCCGAACTGTGGTGTCGATATTAAGTCAAAGGAAATCACTTCCTGATGGGTGTTCTGTATATTCAGGGTGATTGGGGCAGTTTGTTGTCTGATCGGACCGGAAATCAATGCCGTGCCATCAACTGCATGTACAGGTTCTGGGTGTTGCTTGGTAACCAGGGGTAGATTCAATGACTTAGCCAAAACTATATCAACATAATTGCCTGTGGCACCTGAATCAATAACAATAGAAACTGTGTAAGTGACCTCTGGAGTGGGTTTCAAAGTAGCCTGTACCACCACTGGCCTAACCCTCCCAAAAGCAGGTATCATTGCCGAGGGAGTGGATGAACTGCTCGATCCGGCCCTTGAATCTAGGGTCGAGCAGTCCGAAAAACAGAATTTTTTGTCTTGGGACGCCGAGGACAGGTCTTTACAAAATGTCTGTTTAAGCCACAATAATAACAGGCGTTGTCCGTTCTACAGCGTTCTCGCTCAACTTGGGAAATCGGACTGCGGATTCCGCCTATCTGCATGGGTTCACCACCTGTATCTGTGGAAGAGGTGGTCTGAACTGTACCAGGAAACCCTGCTTCATTTTTACATTCAGAACGCTGTTCGTCTATCTGTAGGGCGAGGTCAACTAGTTCAACATGTTGTGTGGGCAAAGAGGGTATGACAGCCATGGCGTCCTTCATGGAATAACTGAGTCCTCTGTAAAACACCACTGCTTTCTTTGCTTCAGGCCAAGAGATCTCAGCGGCCAATTGATTAAATCGGGCAATATGTTCTATGAGTGAACCCTTTCCTTGAGATAATTCCAATAACTCAAGATCCCGGGACTGGGCCTTGTGGCGTGTGTCAAATACCTGAGACATTTCTGTGACTAGTAAGTCAAAATCATAAAGAACAGGACTATTGTTTTCCAGTAACGGGTTTGCCCAGGCGGCAGCTGTGCCAGCTAGATGAGATAATGTAAATGCTGCCTTTGTGGTGGAATCGGGAAAAGCCTGAGGTCTACAAAGAAAATGCAATTTGGATTGGTTTATGAATGTACGAAACTTTCGGGGGTCCCCATGAAATCTTTCTGGAGCAGCCAAAGGAAAAGGCGTGGGCACCAATACGGGAACTTGAGGTGCTACAGTGGGAACAATAGGTTGCGCTACTGCTGGTGGGGCCGCCACCAAATCGCCAAACTCTGCATCAGCGGGTAAGGGATTGTGAGTACTTTGGATGAGGTCTAACCGCTGATGTATGGTGTTATTAGCTGCTGTCATATCCGCCCTCAACACTGTGATTGCCTGTACCTATGCAGCCACGTGGTCGTCGGCTGCGGCCTCCATATTCAACACAACCCGCGGCTTCACAGTCTGTTGTAACTTGACTCTTTGTGAAGAATATATGGGCCTCTGTCCCCAAGTTCCACACGGAGAGAAGAAAAATCACTCCCCGTGCGAGCCTTGAGGCCACAGGTGGTGGTTGTTGTTTCGCGGAAACGGACGCCGCCGAGGACCTCAAAGCTGTGGAATGAATTAGGTATTAGTACAAACAAACACAGTACTGTCAACAATGTAACTGTTATGGAAATAGGTCTTACCCAAGGGGATATATTATAACTGCCAGTAACTCTGAGGCTGTGGTGCAGGGAAGCGTTGGTAATCCTTCAAAGCCAAGACGCCAGAAACTCAGCGCTGGCTACCACCTGATGATTCTTGGAAGTATTCTAAAAACTGTAGCAGTTCGAGGAACTCTGGAGAGCGTAGAATACTTGACAAAGCAGATAAGGATAATCCAAACAATCCATGAAACGTGAGCTAAAGTCAAAAGGTCCGTAAATCCAAGCAGAAACAAAACGCCAAATCCAAGGAAGAAGAAAACCCAGTCCGTAATCCATAAGCTTGATATCTGTAACCAAATGAATCCAACGTGACTTGAAAACGCCAAACAGTGTTGCGAAACAGCTGTGAAGCGACGAGTGATTCAAAGTGCGTCGCTTTTATACCTGTCGACTCCTGACCACGTGAGTGGAGCTCAGGGCACGTGACCGAGAGTTCGGCCCGGAACCAGGAAGTAGTTGTCGATTACTCTTGCTCCAGCCCTCTCGCAATCTCCATGGCAGTTGCCAGCGGAAACGAGGGAACAAATAGTATCGCCCTCTGATAGAGCCTGGAAGTTTGTGACACTTCCCTCAAACCACAGGTAGCGTGATCATGTGAAGGGCTGACTGTGACTTGGAGATTCTCGCTTTGTTATGTGCCAGAGAATCACCGCGGGTATGAGTGTTCTGTAAGGCAGTGTGCCTGACCTTCCTACTGCGCATGACAGTTTTCCCAACTCTTTCTGCTTTCCCAACTTCTTCTGCTTCTTCTACTACTTCTGGCTCCCTGGGGACACAAATACCCTTCTCCGGCATGGGTGTCTCTGGTCTGATCACATGAATTGAGAGTTCCCTTTTCTCCCAAGAACCTCATCTTGCCTTCTGCTTCTGGTCTTCGTTTTCTGCTCTTCCATGGCTCTGCAATCACAGCAACATGGCTCACATGGGGAAATCGCAGCCTCCTGCACATCTCCCATTGCGCAGCCTCTGCAATTGAGAGCTTCACAGAATTACCTGACTACTGCAATAGCTACTAGTCTTAATTGCGTGACTGCTACATCTGCACACCTCTTCAGTTATTGTTATTGTGCTTGTACCGCGCCAAAGCCCATAGGCATCCAGGCGCCGAGAGAACAGAGTGCAGTGAATAAAAAGACTACCGCAGAAGTTTACTCTAATTGAAATGATACGTTTTTAATGAAAACTGGAATGCTGTAGAACTCTGGAAGTCCCTGAAGGTAAGTGTCTTTATGTAATGAGTCTCTTGACAAGTTGACAGAAGAAACAAATGAGGAAAAAACTGTTGTCTTTCTGAGAATTTAAAGTTTTCTAAGGTTGAGAGATCTCTCGTACTAACTTCCTTATTCTTCTTTCTCTTTGCAGGTTATTGGAGGAAGAAAAGGCTTTACTGAAAAGTTTGACGTTAACTAGAGAAGAAAATTGACCCCTTTTTTCTTGTTGAGAGTTAGTGCGCTTGCTACAGCTGGAGCGCGTTATAAATGAAGAGGTTTCCGTACTCAGGAAAAGAACTTGGATTGCGGGATGGTTGCGAGCGTAATCAGAAGAGAATACGTTGAAAAAAGCGTAAGTTCGTCTTATCTGAAAGACTGCAACCTTCTACTGCGAAGCGCGGTAAACAACTGTGAGGAAAACTCTGTGGAGCTTCACGTACGTATGTGCGTAGAAATTATCTTCACACTATGTAATGTTGTTTTGTAACAAAATACATTTGTTTCTGCATGTCTTCTGAATTCTGAGAAAATCCCTCAGAAGATGCTACGCCTGCGCACTAGTTCTGCGGACTGAAGACACATTGTGACAAAAAAATATTATTCTACTGAAGACTGCGGCGAAGGGAAACTTCGGTCAGTTAAGTCTTGTCTGTGATCTGTGGATATTCTGTGAGTTATTCAAAGTATTAATATTTCTTTTCTTTTATTCTTCAGATTCTGTGAGAAGAAGCGCCAGTAGCTTTACACCGCTGTCAGCGGAGAAAATGCAAAGAGCGCGTTTCAGTGGGGGCGGAGCTCAAGTAGCTCTCTATGACAAATGACTAGTTCAATGCTGCTGCTTTGTCCATGATCCTCTAGGCGGCCATCCTATGGGTATTGTAAATATATTGTAAACCTATGGAGGTCTATGGTATTTCAATACTGTGAATGGTGTAAATGCCATGTGTGCCAAGCTAACAACCACCTTTGACCCGCTGATCTATGCAATGAATCCCGCCTGGTGTGAACAGCTGAGTCAAAACTATGAGCAATGGCTGTGATCATGACACTCCCGCAGTACACCACCCCCAGGGTCAGGAAGCGTCTGCCTTTCCCTGGCCACATGAGGAGGGTCCCAGACCAGGTTTCTGAGGAGAATCAGCTCTGATTCTTAACAGTATTCTGTTTGTACAACACACAACATCAACAAAGCCCATCATTTACCCTATGTATGATTAGCGCAGGTAGGTCACTCAAACATATATCCTAGCAAAAGATAAGTCAGCTACCATTTACACCGACTCCCGCTATGCTCATGGAGTGCTGCATGAATTTGGCGTCATCTTGCGATAATGAGGCTGTCTAACTTCCACAGGTGCCCCCATCTGAAATAGAAAGTATGTGTCTGCCGTTCTACATGCCGTGCTACTCCCAGCTGCCCTTGCCATATTCAACAGCCGGGGACACAATCCTTTGCAGTCCTTTACAGTTGTAGGCAATATGTTGGGTGATAAAGCAGCTCGTTTGGCAGCCTTAAGCGGGGCCCCTGTCTCCTAATGAAACTCTTGTTTGTATTTCAGTACAACAGTCAACAATTGCCTCCCTTTCCAGCCTGGCCGTATTACAAGATCAAGCCCCAAAGGTAGAAAAGGTGAACTGGGCTCAGCGACTGTGTAAGTTGGGAAGCGACTCACATTGGAGTTCCCCAGATGGCTGCCTGGTGTCCTCCAAAGCACTCCTACCTTACCTGGCCCACACCACTGCCCTTTTGGGTAAAAATACTATGATTCTCTGTGTGAACCGAGACTGTTTAACTCCCAGTTTTCACTGGTGTACTGTGCGCACTGAACAGTGTGCCTGGACCATAATGTGGGGTAAAATGTAAAAGGGAAGCTGTCTGCAGGTCCGGTGCCAGAAGGATCACTCTTGAAAGTGCAGACGGACCTCATAGCTCCCCAGGTGCCAGAAGCCTGAAATGTGTGATGCTATTAAAACGCTATATGGCAAACCAAAAATTGAAGTAATTTCAGTACCCTACTTCAACAAATTCACCTTCTGCATGTGAATTGACAAAGACGATATTGAGATAATGATTAAATCATTAAATAGTTAATGTGCCCCTGGACCAGACATGATGGCTAACGTGATATTTAAGGCTGATCCCAAATTCTGGTCCCTAATATTAGAAACATTGATTATTCAAATCCTAAAATCCCGCAATATCCCGAAGAGATGGAGAAAATCCATACTCATCTCGGTTTTTAAAAAGGGTGACTGTGTTAACCCCTACGATTATAGATTGTTAGTTATGTTAGATATTAGCTCAAAAGCATTTGTTACTATCATCCCCAAAAAATTTACCAAATGGCCGTTAGAAAAAATGTACTCTGGCCGTTTCCAACAGGTAAGCGCAAATCACACAGCATGATACATAACTGTAGCCCATTGAATGACATTGCCTCACACTGTCAGGACAGTACATATGGTAATCTGTATTTTTTGTTTTGTGGATTTTAGCAAAGCATTTGACACAGTCTCCCGTACTTTATTGTGCACTAAGCTAGAAAATTGGGGTATTGATCATAGACTCCTTTATTTTCTTATATCGCTTTATACTAATACATCTGTATCAGTTCTGGAAAACCAAGGTGGAGAGATTACAGATGAAATAAGAACAAATATGGGTTTAAAGCAGGGCTGTGCCCTGGCCCCATTATTGTATAACTTATGTCTCTTACATGGACCATGCCATTGAGTCCACACTTTCCGTCACGCATCCATAACACCTCAGTGCTTGGCTAGGCTATGCAGATGATGCAATACTTCTAGACAGAACACCCATAGGGCTACAGCGGTCACTAGTTGCGCTTGCCAAATATGCTGAAAATAATCATCTTCGAGGTAACAGCATTAAGGCGAAAATATTGATATTTAGCAAGAAGATAGTCAAACAGAATTTTAATTGGTGTTATAAGGGTTCACCGTTGGAAGCAGTGAATAAATACATGTACCTAGGCGTACCCCTCTGTAGTACCCCTATCTTACCATTTAATGTGATTTTTGTGTAAGCAAAAATAATGTAGAAATGGTTGATACTAAAGAGTTTTATACACAATAAGGTCAGCAACAACATTGAAGGCCTAGTCGCTGTGTACCGTAAAAGTATTCTTCCTGGTATCTTATATGGTCAAGCAATTTTTCACAAGCAGATGATGACGTGGGTGGTGTAAAACCTGAAGGTGTCTCACTTGCTAGTCCCTGGGGATCTGTCATCCAGGTGGCCAGGACACGGCCATTGCTATTGGATCCAGTTCCTCTGGGTGTACTAGAGCGTGAGGAGGAGGGGTCCTCGAAGAGTGGAGGTGGGAAACCGACGGGTGAGACATGGTATCCCCCTTCTGATAACACCTTTTCCCCATCCTTCCACTTAGGATATTCAGACACTTTACCCCCACCCCCCTTTTTTGATACAAGCACTTTCTTACGCCACTAAAGACAAAGGACTAACACTAGAGCCGTTTACCTGACATGTCCCAACACAAGGGTCAGACAATTGACCAGAACCACACACACCTGATGAGCCTTTCCCTTCCCCACAGGGATAAAAGGTGGAGCACGAGAGCACACTACGAGCAAGGCAAACCACACAGCGAGACAGCTATCCCAGGTCGAAAGTTCAAGAGGAGGAAAAAAGCTGCGACAATCCAAGACCCACAAAGACTTTGTGAAAGGAATCATGAGACTAGCCAGCGTGTGCTGCAGCAGAAGTCAACGGTACACAGAGCTCTAGTACACTCATAATCAGGGCCGGGAGAGATGCTTGCTACCGTGGTACCGTCCTCGACTCCAGAGACAAGAAACGCCAAGCGGTTCATCACAGCCTGTGAGTCGAAGGGAGGACCGGTAAGAAACCGAACTGTGTTGAACAAAAGTTGCAAAGGACAAATTAAGGGGAAACCCAGCTGCAGAGAGGTCCTGCACCACGTGGGTGCACACTGAATAGACTCTGGGTGATTCCCCTATTTTTTAAACTACCGATACCAGAAGGCCCTAGGAGAGCCCCAAGGAAAAGTTCAAAGTGGTCATCCCGGGGCCTAGCAAAACCCCTGGTACAGTCAAAAGTCTTTGACCGGCACGTAATTGGAAAGCAAATGGAGATGAATCCCGCATAGTGAGAAAGCAGAAGGAACTGTGTGTTTGGCAAGAGTGAACCCAACAGAGGGATGCCGACCAGAACAGGGCGAAGCATGATGCCCCAATGAACATTGTGTTGACAAAAGCCATCACCCACAGTACATACAGTAAGGAACTTTGTTTTATTATTTTGCACCCATCAGATCCTCAGAGGCAAGAGACTTTTTATAGAATCCTAATACCTGAGAATGGAACTGTAGTCTAGTGCTGGGAAATCACGAGAGTGTGCTACGCTCAGGAGTCCTGCCTTGTCCCATGCTCAAAACGTGGGGAAGGGAGACCCCTGGCTACAACATCCTGACTTATCATTTGTGAACACTTTTTTATTTCTTGTGAACACTATTCCTCACTCATTTTGTATCTAGTCGTAAGGATTGGCAGTAGTTTTTTGTTTTTTTAGTATAGGCCATTTTATTTGACAAGACGCCACTAGGACTGCCTTATTATTTGATGGGCGTAGCTTGCTCCCATCTTAGATTTAGGTTTAGATTAGATGTTTTTCCAATCTACCTATACAGTTTAATAAACACTCTTGAACTGTGATAACACGTGTCTGTCTTTACTGTTGCCACCATAAGTTCCTTACAGTGGATAGACTTGAAGGGAAAATCCTGAGATCAATATTAGGAGTACCCTCTTATGTACCGGTAGAGGTGCTCCGGTGTGAACTTGTGGTACCTTCCATTCATTCTCCTTGGTTGTATCAGCTATGTAAGTTGTTCCTTTCTATCTATGCCCCCTCCCCCACCACCTCCATGGCAAACAATCTGCTTAGTCTTTTAGCTCAATCATATGGTAAGGTTTGTATTAATACTAGCTGAAGAACTTGATTAAAGGACTCTTCAATTTTGATGCGAACAGATTGGTGTCCAGGGGGCCCCACTGTGTTGCTATCCGTGCAAAGACATCCTTATGCAGCATCCAGTTGCTGGAATCGTGCCAGTAGCGGGAGTTCCAATCTGCCACCACATTTGGGACTCCCGGCAGGTATTGTGCCGTCACTGAGATCTTTCGGTCGAGGCAGTAATGCCAGAAGTCCTTCGTCAGCTCCACTAGCATCCTCGACCTTGGACCTCCCAGGTGATGTAGCGCACTGCAGAGATGTTGTCCAACCTGAGAAGGATGCAACATTCCCCTCGCTTTCGCAAACGCTTTTACTGCGAAGGAGCCTGCAAGGAATTCTCGACAATTGATGTGGGTAGCCAACTCCACCTGGGACCACTTGTCTCCAGTTGGCTGCACCTTGTGCCCCAGCTGGCCCTGTTAGCGTTTAACTCTATTATCAAATCTGGGAAGTCCCTGAAAATCGCTCGACTTTTCCAGGCTTCCATGTTCTGAAGCCGCCATTCTAACTCTGATCTCCACTACGGATCCATTGGTACTAGCTGATGATATCTCAGGAGCTCTTGCAAATGCTGGATCTTCAACCTCTGCAGTGCCCTGTAATTTGACAGGCATGGGAAGAACGCTTGAATAGAGGCTGCTAACTGACCTGCTATCCTTGCTGGAGCTTGTATCTGATACCATGGTTTACGCTAGCACTACTCTCAATTCCTTCTTTATGGCTCTCATTTTGGGAGCCGGAAGCTCCAGGGGTGCTTTTGTGGAGTCTAGGATGAACCCACAGAAACTCCATGCACTTTCTGGGGACGAGCTCGGATTTCTGCCGCATCTGCCCAGCCCATAGGAAACTCAGAGGTATCTACGGTGCTCCATGGCTATCAGAACTGTCGGTTAAGCGTCCTTCAGGTCTAACCTCACTAGGCAATCTTCTGTCTGGAAAATGTCTGAGTACCCCCTCCATTTTGAAGTGTCTGTATACCATCCACCCATTGAGTTCCTTGAAGTTGATGATGGGCCTCAACTTCTCCTTTCTGTGCACCAAACAAATGCTGCCTGATAAAGTCTCTCGCTGCACTGTCGCAGCGCTATATCGCTCCTTTATTGGTGAACTGACGCAGCTCCCTCTCTAGGAGTGCACACTCGCCTGGGCATGGGTCTTTGCAGGGGTTCTGCAGTAAACTCCATAATGAGCCCTGCACGGCTTGGAGCGGACAGACATAGCTAAAAAGCCTCTGCCAATCTACTAAACACCCAGATGTCCTTCTTCCCACTGGGAGGTAATTGAGCCCACTCTCCACCTGCTAGGGCTCCTTGGTGGCAGTAGTAGACTCTACCTCTGCTCCCTCAGCTGCTGCGCCCACGTGCCGGAAAGAAGGTATCTTACTGCCACAATTCCCAGTTGTGTGATCTGGGGTTCTGAGGTCTCTTCTGGGAATGGAAGTGACCGGACGCATGACCTCTACTGCGGCCGGTCCCTGCAAAAACCCTGGCTGGAAAATCTTGATGGAGGTTTGTGCTTTTTTTTATGGCGGTGTAGGTGCCTTCAAACCTCCCCATCTCTTTAGCGAAAGCTCCATGAACAAGACACCCAGTGCTGCTTCTCGTGCTTCATAGAAGGCTAGGTCCTTTAGTTTCAAGTCAATCCTTAATAGCAGGCCTCTCCTTCTGTCAGATGACAGTGCGCAGTTTGCGTTCCCCAAAAGAGACACTGCTCTCTGCGCCCAATTTGCTAGTGTCTCTGGGTCCACCAGCTCGCCGGTGTCCCTGGTTCTTTTTACCAGGTCCATGATCTTAACAATCGACCCTGCCAAATCCAAAACCTAGCATCCTTTCCAGGCCCGGTCCGTGTCTTTTCTAATATCCCTGGAGGCCTTGGACACAAATGTAATCGTCTTGGGATCTAGTACTGAGGCTTCTTCCACCTTCCCCGGCCGGTCTGCCCTGGGACGTCCAGCTCTCATACACAGTCTCACCTCCTTCTCAATTGGCTTGCGAAGCCTCTGTGTCATGTAAGAGGATACTCTTGGAGATGGCAGCCAGTCATTGGATCTGAGATGTACAATAGACTCAGGATCAAACATAACCGTCAGCTCATCTTTGGCCACTTCTAGGTGCTTCACTTTCGCTTTTCGTGATCCCACCTTTCGACCTCAGAGATAATCTCGAGTCTGAAATGTTCGACTCTGGTGAAGAGTCATCGTCCTTGCGGGAGAGGGTATGAGGCGCGGTAGAGTTGAACGCTTCATTAAAGCCCCTTTAAGCTTTTCGAACATGTCGACAGCATCATGATGCTTTCTCTTTCCCTCCTTCACTCGACCCGTGGATTGGTAGAGGCCTTTCCTTTGTGAGTCTGTTCTCTCCCCTTTTGAACTACCTGTTTACGAGTTTGGTTAGAGGAGGTGCTGTCCTCCATATCAGGGCTGTTCTTAAGACTATCCCCAATCAAGCACTCCAGTGCCTCCAATCTCTCAGGAAGTGGGTGCACCCCTAGTGCCACCGCATCGACCAGGTAATCTCCTAACACCCTCTTGAAATTGAGGGTTAGATCAGTATCTTAATCTGTCGTCACCTGGTCTTGGCTCCCCACACTCCCTTCATCTGATTCCATTGAAATACTACACAATTATTAAGTGCCTGTACGCCTGAACAGTGCAGACTGAGGGGCATGTCTTCTGTCTTGGGGAGGGAAGGAGCCAGCGGGGATGGGATCTAATAATATGGGCCACTTCTTGCTCCTTTATAAATTGTGTATGAATGCCTCTCTAAGGGTGCCAATGTGGGTGCCTCTTAGTAGGGCACAGTGCCAGCAGCACTCCTCTATGGGGGGTTTGAATTCCCAGCATCCAGCTCAGAGCTGGGAGGCACGAGCAAGTGTCTCACGCGTTAGAAATCCTCCGACAGACTTCCTTGGGCATATGGTTGCCGCGTTATGCAGTAACACGGGCTCTGTGCAGCGAAAAACCGATAAGGCGCCTGTGCGAGAGTGACAAAGCCTCACGCAGGTGCAGATCTCCCCTGCACATGACCAAGCTCTGCCGGCAAACTGCTTTACTCGGTATCAGCGGCAGACATGGGGAAATTATATTACGGAGCGCAATGCTGCCAAGCGCCCTAAACTGCAAAGCAAAACATAACGCAGCATTCCCTCATATCAGATAATACACACATAAAAACGTGCATGAGGCAAACATGTACAGAATAATTTAAACAGGCACTATCACATGCTCAAAAATACCATGCTTGGCACACTGTAGGTGTTGTGATATAAATAAATGGAAACCAGAATCGGGAGCTAATGGAATTAGGTACTTAGCTTCTGAAGAGCAGAAAAGAAAGAGGAAAGGACCTGGACATGAAATGACTTGTGTGGTCTAGGGAAAGGAAATGGACTAGAGGACTACTAAGGACCCAGGTGTTGCTGGGATGTGTAGTTTTAGTTTTGTTTTGTTGTGATTTTGGCCTTTTAAAAAAAATAAATAAATAAGATTTCAATCTGCTGTGATCAGTAGATTAAAGAAAGTTGAAGCATAATGCTTGCCTCCGGTCTTGACATAGAATCCAATATACAATTCATAAGAGGACGATATGCTCAAAGATCCCAAACAGCCCGGTCTCTTGACGCAGGGTCCATTCAGAGACCCATTCAACAATGAAAAGAGGCTTTTCAGGAGTTAATTATTAGCTACAATCTCAGAAGCTCATGACCCATAACTCCAAACCTCAGCACCATATATAGCTACAGGGACAGACTTTCGTTGATCATATCAAGGGCATGTGCAGTGGAATTTCCCCCAAACTTCAAAACCTTATCAGCAGATTGGCCCACTTTGTTGCCATACCTTTAAACCTTCAGCCTCCAATGTTCCTCATTATCAAAGTGAACGCCCAAGTCGTCAAATTGATAGGCTAACTCTAAACATCTACCAATTACCAAACACTTGTCCTGGGGCATTTAAATGGGGCCGATCACCATTGCCATTGTTGTTCTTTCGTTAATGACCAGCTCCTTGTTAATACAGAAATTACAAATGGCACACATTAGTTTGTGTATTTCTATTTCTGTGCAAGTGAGTAGAACAGCGTTGCCCGCAAGTAGTAATGGAATGTCTATCATACTGGGCACCTCCAGCTGCTGGCTTACCAGAAACTCCTCAACATCCTTCCAGAACACGCTAAATTGGATGGGAGCTTAGAAACACAAACCTGAAAAGAAATTGCCACATCGGTTCTTCTATTTATAAGA
The DNA here is from genome assembly GCF_040938575.1 of Ambystoma mexicanum. Taxonomy (NCBI): domain Eukaryota; kingdom Metazoa; phylum Chordata; class Amphibia; order Caudata; family Ambystomatidae; genus Ambystoma; species Ambystoma mexicanum. Next base: position 950,561,299 of record NC_090939.1, read on the forward strand.
GTATTATAAGAGTATTACCACATTACCAACGTGAAGCAACTTGAATATCTCCACATACCCTTCCCTCAGGCCTTCCCTTTTCATTCAGTCCCACAACACCTCCCTACTCAGGTAGTATAAAGCCTTTTTCATATCTACACATCTAACGCTTTCCCGCATTCCCTTCATCCTACTGGGGCATGTGGTGTTGGTTGGGTTTGAAATAATGTTCAAGAAGGCTACAAAGAATTAAAGGCGGAATGGTGAGGTTGTAAGAGGGGCTGCATTCTGAAAGCACAAAACATGATGTGATGTATTGGAATGCCATTATGCTTAAACAGCTCTCTCGTCCCCCTAAACCACCAATCCTGCCTATGTATCTGTGGGTAGTATTTCTGTTTTGTAATCGAGGGCCTTGCATGGTTGCAGGTGTGACATTAGCAGGCGTGACATTTGCAGGCAAGGACTGAGTGACTATTTGTCCTGAGATCAATGATAAGGCATTAATGCTGCTCAAATGTTTATCAGCCGCAAATGGGTCCTCTTTGCATTGGCATGACTGGTAAACTAGTGTTGGCCATGGTACAAATTATAATCTTGTATATTTGGCATTTTAATGTGCAAACGTAGCTGAGAAGCAACAGAACGGAACGATGTAACAAGTGGATTTACCCTGGGTTTACAAGTTGAGTGCAGGGTTTACATCGAAGCTGGAATATGTAGGGGAAGGGTGAGACTCCAAATGGGCAGAAGAGTTGAGTTGAACAATCAATGATTGGAAAGATGTTATTTGAAGTGTATAGTCTTCAGGCCCTTCCTGAAGTGGAGGATGGTAGGGCCAGTCTTATCGTTGTTGGAAACTTGTTCCAACGACAGGGTGCTTAACTGAAAAAGGCCTGTTTCCTGTTTTTCCCTTTTTGCAGTTTCAAGCATAGTTTCCTCAGCCAAGAAGAATGTTGGTTTGGTTGTGACTGTTTTCTAGGCGATGCAGTCAATCTTGAACATGCTTCCTTGAAGGTGTAGACAGTGCAGCTCCTTGAGGATGGGGATGATGTGTATTTTTCTTAGTATGCTGCTGGTCGCAAAACACATTGGTAGTCCTTTAGGCAAATGTGAAGAGGGGTCCCTTCATGTAGCAGGATGGCAATAGTCTTCTCAATCACTTTGCAGAGGGAATGGTAGCTGTATAATGGGGTGATTGAAGGCCTGGTCATCTGGACTGAGTGTGGGTTTCTTCGGCAACAAGAGTATCTGTTCCATTTTTAGAGTATCTGGGAAGGTGCTTAGTGTGAGGGATGCACTGATGACGTTAAGAAGTGGTGTGAGTTCTTCCTCTTTGATGACCTTCACAATGGAGAATTTTAAATGTCGTCTTTGTAATTGTCAATTCCTCTGGAGTACTTGTCCTGAATTCGGTCCATTTGATATGTTGTGTGCTTGTATGGGTGTGATATCTGTGGTATTTGGTGCTGTCAATGTGTTGCCTTATGTTGTATTTTTTATCTGTGAAGAATCTATTGATGGTGTTGCATTTCTCAGCTGATTGTGTTGTTGCTGGGTCTGGCAGCAGGTTTATGTGGTGCTTTATAGCTTGGAAGAGCGTTCAACTCTTGTTGGATGCTTGCATAATGGTTGTTGTGAATTAGTTTGCTTTGGATGTGGTGATATTACCTGCGTGCAGATTGTAGGGTTCTCAGGCAGATGAGTTGTTGGGATTTCTGTGGATCGCACGCTTGCTATCAATGAGTTCCTGTGTGTACCAATGTGTGGAGGACTGTTGATTCAAAGTTTCTGTGATACATTGGAGTTGTTGTCTCAGTTAGGGTGTGGATGAATGTGGTGAGCTAGGCATTGAGATTCTGCAAGTGTTTGGATGTGGAGGGCAAGGTAAGGAGGTTCCTTCTAGTTCATTTATAGGAACATTCTTGAAAGAGTATTGGGTGTCTTGTTCTTTTTGGGCTGGCCCTGAGAAGAAAGAAGCGTGTTGTGGAGCAGGATGGGTATGACTGCGTGGTTTGTCCGATCCAATAGTGAGTGAGGGGAAGACATATGATGGCTGCAAAGGTTGTGACAACCTGGTTAAGTTTGTTGCGGGTTGGTTTTGTGATGTGTTGCTTGATGTCTTGTAGTTTGAGTAGAGTCTCTATGGTTTTCTTGGTGGCTTGGGTCCTGGGCAGGTTGAGGTCTCTGTGGAAATGTTAGTAGTTTTGTTTATGGATGTTGTTATAATGAGGTCTGTGATTTCATTTAGAAAGATCTTGTTGGCTTGGGGTCTGAGCGCGGGTGTGTGAGTGGTGGCAAGTGAGGCGTTCCATGAATGCATGTGTGATGGTGAGCTCCTGGAAGGTGCATGACCATGAGGTCTTGTGGATAATATCTAGCCCTATACTCAACCAACAGCGAAGAGAAGACTGGCAGACTGGCAGTCTTTCGGTATGAGGGCATCCAAAAGATGTGTGGTGGTATGGGTAAGCCATGTTTCTGTGTGCATCTAGATTGTGAGGGGTGATGAGGTTAGCCTAGTGTATTGTTCGCCAAGAGTGCACAGAGAATTATTTATCACCAGTACATTTGCAGAGAAAAGAAAATACGTTGAACGCAGGTAGACGGAGCAATAACTCACAACCAGATACGCAGTTAGCAAAATAATGAGCACTTATATGGCTATTTATTCATACCTAAGAAGCAACAAGTGATAAAACAGAAATAAATCACAGAAAAGATAGAGAATTCAAAAGAAGATACATCATCGTGGGCGTAACTGAATCCCTCATCTCGCCAGAAGCAGCTGGAAGACCCCAGTAACAGTCGGGCAGAGAGCACAACAGCCCACAGGAAGGTCGGAACAAGGCATCCCCCCTCCGACTGAGGTCTTTGTGTTTTTTCCCTCTGACCTTTCCAGAGCCTCCCATTTATACATGCCCTCCTCAAAAAAGGGTGGCAATTTCTCAAACCTTCTGGCATTAGCACTTGCGCATTGCTGAGTGACCGTTGGTTGCCGGCCGGATCAACCGACAGTAACCCCCAAAGAGCAAAGCTTCCCTCTTCTAAAACACCACAGAAAACAATTCCATAACTCATTGCAAGACATAACAAAACCAGCTTTCCCAGCACAATGTCCTTGACTAAGGTCTGCATACCAGGCTCAGCAACGGATAACATTGAAAGCATGTCTTTTAGCAAATCAAGTGCAGTTTTCACTGAGGCATTGAATAAATATCCATTATAGCTCTGAGTGCCCCTAGAATGCACTGCGCATCAGCGCCATGTTTTAGCTCAAGCATAACACCTAGTTTGCTGAATGTTGTACTGCATTGATGAACATGAGGCTACATGTGCGTCTTTGAGGTGGCGTGTGAGTGGTGATGAGAGGGATGACGTTCTGTGGGTAGGAAATGTGTGGCAGGTTGAATGCAAATAATTGAGAATTGGGGAGCTGGGTTTCAGGCCCTTTCTAGGCCCTACCGGGACCAAACCAGAATTACCCAGGCTACAAACTTAGGACAACATAACAGTGTAATACCTAACAATCCATTTCCCATGGTCCAACAATTAGGAATAAAATGCATGTTTAGGAAGGCATGTGCTGCCTGGTAACTTGTGTGCACTCTTTTTCTTATCCCCACCTCTTTCCCTATTTAAGCTTCCAGATTCTTTTTTTTTTTGCAGTTGGTGAGCTTGTGCAAGTGAATTTAGGTCACAAGACCTCAGTTCTACCCAACTGCTTAGCCCCACCCTTTCCTATCCTTAACTGTCAGATGACAGGATGTCTTTCCCTCCATGTTTTTAAAGTGAAGGACAGACTAAGAGAAGGGTAATTAGGACAATAGTTATAACACTGATGATTACATGCTGGATGGTACAGAGATCAAAAGCATGTTATGGGCCTTCATACCAGACTGTGTAATCTGCAGGCATTGTGCCTCTGTTGTCGATTTAAAATGTTAGAAGTATTTAATCAGCCAGTAGTGCTAGAAGCTCATGTATTAGCCCCCAGGGTGGCGGGGAGCAGCCGATCAAGTTCCTTGGATCGCGCTCTGAAACTGGTAATCTCAGCCCATGTTTCATGGAACCTGCAGGCTGTCCTCCCCGGCCCACATCACCATCTTCCACCCACTCTGCCTTAAATTCTATTTTTACTGTGCCCCCCCCCCAGCCCTTCCGCCCCACTTATCTCTTTTCATTGGCGGCAGCAGCAGCAGCCTCTGCTGCCCCGCCGCACTTCTGTTGCGCTTCATGGCCGCCATGGAAATGGAGGAGCCACCTTCTAGATCCATGGCGGTTATCATGTGCCAGTTTTTTCATTCAATGAACAGGACTCTGTGCATGCCCTGTTAGTTGAATGAAAATAATATTTTCTTTACACCCCAGGTTTCCGGATTGGAAACCTGGAGTGCTAATAGCCTTAAACCCCTCTCCAGCAGGCCAGATTGGGTCTTAGTGGCCCAGATAGCCTTGTTAAAAACCCTCTCTTCACTCAGGGCTTTAACTCTGGCCCTGGGCCAATAACACCCGGCCCACCAGATCGGGCTTTAACTCTATATTAGTTCTTTTTATGTGATGACTGGCCCTTCAGCTTTGAAACACAATTCTGATGTCTAAGTGCCTAACAGATGCTCAATAAAATAAAATGAAATAAATGTCCTTTGTGTTGGGTCCATTCTTAATGTGATGCCTACAAACTTGAAAAGCAATTAACTGCTGAACATACCAAAACAATGTATTTACCAAAGCCTGTATATCTTCAAATTAGATATTTTGTTATTAAATATGAGGCTTTGGAAGCAGCTTAAAATATTTCATGAGTAGTCTAATTTGCTCATACTCTTCAGAGTTTTTAACTGTGTAAGTTTGTAGATTAGTCGAGCTATGAAATGTGGAAGGCATATATTTCTGTTCACATTGTGAAAATTATGTGAGAAACCCCCATTTTTGGTTACTTTTTCCACTTGGTCCTCTTCTCACATTGCCGGTACCCTAGTGTTGGTGTGGATCACACCTGTCTCTTACACACAAAGGATACTAGAATGTTTGATAAGAATTGAGAAGGAGAACATTACCCTAATGATCTTGGAGCTCGTCCCAACAACCTTTGTACAGAGTTCTGCTTGTTGGTGCATGCTGTGGTTGTCGAAACCCTTTCTTGGTTCAGAACCTCATGTGGGGGGGTGGGGGGGTCAGACATGTGAGGTAGACCACTTAGTGACGGTTTTTCAAAAGATGCCATTATAGTAATTCAAAAGGTTTGATAAGGATTTCCCTGCCTATCAAAATAAACTAAAGGAAACACTCTAACAAAAGGTTTCTGTCCCTCACAATTATAACATACAACAACGTATCAAGGTAATATATAGCAATTCAAATATAACAGAAATAACAGTTTTGCTGTCAACCTGGTAACTGTCTCTCCTTATAATCTGGGTGAGTTTCTCTTCCCCAGATTCAAGCAGGATTATATTCAGCAGTTCCCAGAGAATAAGGAATCCCTATATTTTAAAATATATATATATATATATTCGTTTATTTATAAATCCGCACACAGGTGAATATATACATTAACATTTGCTTGTAACCTCACGATACGCATGTGAATTGACATTTCCCTTATCCCACCCTCGTTAACCCCAAATTGGTCTTGTCACTCAATCTCACTGGGTCGGGCCAGGTGCAGAATGTTCGCTGGTTAAGTGGAGGGCTCTCGTGATTAAGCGTGGCTTATAAGTCAGGGCCGGATAGTTCTGGTCATAGTCTAACAGCGGTGCCTAAATGTTCGTAAAACGATGGAGCAGGCCCGCTTTGGCTGCCATGACCTTTTCGGCTATTAATATGTCCCAAATTTTAATCCACCAGAGGGTCATCAGGGGGCCTTCCGCGGATCTCCAGGTGCGTGCCACTGTGATTTTGGCCGCCAGCAGGAGTTGGGTCATTAGGGCGGCCTTCCTTCCTGTTCTCGGTTAAGAGTCTGGGATCGGGGTTCCCAAGAGGATGTGCTTGGGGGCCAGCGGTATTGTCGCTTGGGTAATATCCTTTATTGCAGCGAGGCATTGGGACCAGAACTCCCTTACCTTAGGGCATGTCCACCACATGTGGAAATAGGATCCTGGGAGGCCACAGAGGCGCCAACAGAGTGGGTCCAATGCCTGCTGAAAGTGGTGAAGGCGAAGAGGGTGGGGAGGTACCAGCGCAGAAGCAATTTGTGGGCGTATTCCCGATTAGTGATGCAGGGGGAGGCCTTGCGCATTCTCGACTAGATGTTCATCCATGTATGGTCCTCTATAGCGTGACCCAGGTCTGCCTCCCATTGGGTCATATAGGAGGGCTTAGTGCGGAGAGAGTCATCCTGCAGTAGTCTATAGAGGGCCGAAATCTTCCCTCAGGCAGGCAAGTCAGTTACTGTAAGCTCTAGTGGGCGGGGGGTCGTGCTGCTGCCGCTCCGGTCCGAGGGTGGGAGCACCAGTGCCTCAATTGGGCGTAGGTGAACTTATCTGTTTCCGCAAGTTGGAAGGTTGTTTTGCATTCTTCAAAGGTGAGAGGGGCGTCCCCTACGAAGAGCTGCCACAGCGATTCGAGACCTCCTGCCACACAGTTCCTGAAGTTCATTGGGCAGGAGCCCGGGGAGAAAGCTGGGTTAAGGAAGATTGGGGAGAATTAACTCAGTGGGATACCACTATGTCTGCAGGCCCAATCCCAGGCCTTCCTCGATTGTTTCGTGGAGGACAGCACATCTGGCCAAGCTCGGCGCAACACAGAGGGAATGAACGGGAGAAAGCGGAGGGGGAGAGAGAGGCAGGATTGTTCGATCTCCATCCATTTCGCGCACCCTGTAGCGATTCCCCATGCTTGAAAGTGGGCCAGCTGTGTTGCTAGTTGGTATTTGCGGAGGTCTGGAACCTCCAGTCCACCCAATTTCGCACTGCCCACCATGGTTCTTCAGGGAATCCGCACTTTCTTGCCCTTCCAGATAAAGTCAATAATTTTCCATTGAAGCGGCTGCAGGGAGGGTAGCGGGATTGAGACGGGAAGGGAGGAGCAGGTGTAAAGGAACCGCGGGAGGAGGTTCATTTTGCATGCCGTAATGCGGCCTAAAAGAGAGATCTCTTGCAACTGCCAGCGGTTGAGATCCTTCTCCATTTCCTTGAAGAGGGGGATGGGGGGGAGTTCATCTGGTAAACCTTTGTTGGATGGGCGGGGATCTGGATCCCCAGGTATGGGATGGAGCTGACACTCCTTTGCAATGGGCTTTGCTTATCTAGGGCTTCCCTTTCACCTGGCCCCAGGCCCACCCCTAGGGCTACTGATTTTCCAAAATTGATGGCGAAACCTGCTACCCTCCCGAAACTATGAATTTTGGTCAGGGCCGCTCTCATGGAAGCCTTTATGTCTGTGATGGTCAGCAACAGGTCGTCTGCGTAGAGAGTAATCTTATGTTGAGCGTGGCCTATCTGCGGGCCAATGATCTGAGGGTTTCGGCGGACACGTTGGGCCAGGGGTTCCATGGCCAAGGCAAAAGTAGGCGGGACAGCGGGCATCCTTGTCTCGTTCCACACGTGAGAGGGATTGGGTCCGACAAGAGGCTTTTGATTCTCAGCCAGGTCTTGGGGGATTAATAATTGGTCAGGACCATTTTCTTGAAGGTCGGGCTGAAGTTGAAGGCCTCGAGTGTGAGGCATAAAGGAAACCCTATCTTGCAACAAAGTTCAAAAGTTCTTTTTGTTCCAACTTGAACTTCCACCAACAGTTCACAATGTTCCACAGGTTTTTCCTCTGTCCACTTGTGATGAAGAGTTCAAAGCAGCCTCTCATAAACCAAGAATATTTCCATAGTTCATTACGATCAACAAAATGTCTTTGCGAGGGTACTCCTGCAGCAGTTCACAAAACACTTGTTTCAGCAATGTCAGATCATTCTGTAGCAATTTACAATACACTTGCTTCAGCAATGTTTATTTGTCTGGATGATTCTGCAACAGTTCACAAAAAACACCTTAGTGGTTCCGCCACTTATTCTTCAATACTTTTAAACACACCACAGTACTTTAATGATTTCCACCTGGTCCTTTCACCTGCCAGATCTACTGCCAGAAGAGCCTTTGCCCTGGTGTACTTTCCTGCCAGGATAAAAATAAACTAACTACTACAAGTACTTCTGTGATGTGATAAAGGTTTGCTTCCAAAAATGTAGCAATGTTTTTTGCTTCACAACATCAAGTTTAACTACTACTTCTGGGGAAACAAGAAACACGTTGGTGCTGTTTCTTACACACCTGTAATTGCCACACGCAACGCAGGTTATGCTCCACTCCTTCTGAATATCTTCCCCCCAGCCACTCTTGTTTCCCACTACCGCATTAACCAAATGCTGACAACGGTTTTCTCTCACTCTCACACTTTTTTCGCTTTGGCAATGTTGGTTTAAGCCAGTTCCTCTTAGGACCTTGTTTACATGCTGGCAATATGAATTACAAACACTTGAATTCTTAATAGCCTTCTCTTGATTTTGGCAATGTTGGTTCTTTTTAACTTCCTCTGATATTATTCTCTTTTGGCTTTGGCAATAGTTGTTTGTATTAATGTTTCGTAATATTGCCCTCTCTTGTTGCTGGCAATTATTCTAACCCACATACATACAATCACACCTTTCTGGTCTGCTTGTCAAGTTCTTATCCTGCCCCTTCTCCTCTTTAAGTCAGCTCGGGTTTCAAACTGATTATTATTCTGTATTACATCAGTTCGGCATTCAAAATAATGTTTGTTTTGCCACTTCACTCTTTTTAAATTGGTTTCATACTTCATGCACCCAGACTTGGTCAGCAGGCGGTCACAGAGCGGTCTGGGGTCACGATAAAGCAGTGAACTCAACTGGTCTGGCGTGCTCATCCGCTCTGTCCGCTGCCCCTAGCTCTTCTGCTGCTCTGTGCGGGCCGGCAACCTGCTTCTCTCGATGCCCACACCAGTTGAAAAAGGAGCGCTTCTCGCTTTACAGGCTCTCTGGTGCTCACCTGCCACCAGAGCCCGTGTTACTTTGGTGGAAGCATTTAAACTTCACGCTTCCCGCCTCAAGACCTCTGCAGCCCCGGTGTTCAAAGGGAAAGCTACCAATTCCAACGCTTCCCGCTATTCGATCTCTGCAATTAAGGTCTTCGGAGGAAGAAACCCTCTCAAGACCGGCATCTGCTCGACACACAGCATGCCTCTGCTATCTCCAGCTTCTTCTGCAAAGTGGAGGTACCACGACTGCTGCACCTCCTGCTAGTGCTCTCAATGCCCTGAACCTCTATGGCCTTGTATGCCTCTGAGTCTCCCTTGGGTGTGGGTCATTAACATTAGGCTGCAACTTGCAGTCTCTTGCCTCTGCAGCCCTCTTCTTTGTCCCAGTACTTTGGGCATTGTGGGACATGAAGTCCACAATATCCAAACCATCTTTTCTAATGCAAATATCATTACCAACTTAATTTATCTCCTTAATTATATTCCCTAAAGGAATAGTATAAGGATTCAATGGAGGGTTTGACTGTACCAGGGAATTATGGTTTTCAGAATTTAAATTGTTGATATTTAAAGCCTCAGCTTTTATATTGCCCTTCTGGTCATAGGTTCTTCCATCTCTTTCAATGTTAGTGTCTTTAAGATGAGGTTTCTTACTCCCAATGCATAATTGATTGACTGTTTTCATCCACACAACGTCCTCCTGTTCCCCATGGGCCTTTCTCCTCTCATGTGATCCTCCCGGCTAATATCACCCGCCAGGGTCTGGATCAGAAAGCAGCAGACTTCCCCTGGCCACCTGGGAGGAGACTTTAGGTCGGTCTTTGTGAGGACTCCTCAGCATTCATCACACTCAGCTATGACAAATAGACAAGTTATTTTGATTATGTACCCCTTTACCTTCCGAACTCACCCCTTTGTTTTAATGCCCAATAAAAGCCGTTCATACTTTGGTTACATATATGAGTGTTTTGTTCCTTGCTCCTCATGACACTGGGCATATGATTTGAATACTTTCACTATAAAGCAGGCTACAGTATTTGGTTTTGCCAATGATTGTTTATATTGTTATTAATGCAGATAGATAATGCTAAAAAAAATAACTATTGTGATTTATACCACGCACTGCTGCTATTTTCATGGTCCGCAGGCACTCTGGCTGGTTGAAAAGGAAGGTGGTTGAAAAGGAAGGAGGGCTGAGATGGCTTTGATGTGCTGTTGGTAGTTTGACTTCGGGAAAAACGGTCACTGTGTGCTGTTGTTTTTAATTCATAGAATAGGCGGTGTTTGTTATATGATTGTGTGTGGGATGATTTGTGTTAATTGGTTTTGTTTTCTGTGTTGTTGTTTGGTTGGATGTTACTGCGGTAGCGATATGTGTGTGTTTTATTTGGTATTGGAGAGTATGAAGGATATCGGAATGTTTTTATTAGGGTAGTTAGATAATGCTTTATTTCGTTGTGGTGTCCAGGTTTCGGTTCATTAGGTTTTGGGTGTTTCTCTTGTGTTGTGCTTGCTCTTTCCTTTCAACAGTGTTTCCCGTTTAGCGTGGTGAGTTACTGAGCCACATTTTTAGACACTTTCTGAATTTTAGGTGGTCTGCTGCTGTTCGTATTTCGTTCAGAAGTGAGTTTCAGGGGCCACCAGGGGGCGCACAGGTCATGGCAGCCTGAACGCTGTGCTCCCACGAGGCCGGGCCGAAAAGGGATTTGAGCCCCCTCTAAACAACCCCCCCCCGAGGAAAATAGAGAGCGGTTACCGAGAGGCGGCTACCCCAGGCACACCCTGACGGAAGACCGACGTCCGGGAACCTTTGTGAGCCCAAGAATGAGACCTCATTAGCCCAGCGTGTGGGAGAGTAGGTCTCAGCTAGGTGATCCCGACGCGACAGGCACCTGGTAGAAGCTGGGCAGGATAAGCGACAGTACAGCAGGTCCAAGGCGAACCGCCCGAGAGACGACCAGATCCGGGCCGTGCCCCCCCCGAAACACCCCCCGCCCCGGAGGGTGGTGTGGACCTGGAGAAGTGTGAGGGCCCTCAGCGTAAGGCTCTGAGGGAGGACCCAAGGAGACACTCTGAGGCCCGGCGCGGGGCGAGGAACGGCTCATGCCCTGGGAAGGGTCCTCCCCCACAGTGCAGGAAAGCGAATCTTGGCCAGCGGAGACTGAAGCGGGTGGAGGCCCGGGCGACAGCACCGAGATCTCGGTCATAAGAAAGGAAGGGCTGAGCGAGCGAGGAGATGGAGACCAGGCACTGAGTGGCCAGCATGCAACATCCAAGTATCGGAGGAAGTGAAGAGGAAAGGGATACAGTGCGGCCCCCCCGACACTGTAGACAGAGGAGGGGGAACACCCTGGGACAGCTCTAAAGGAGGAGTTTGTACCCACCCCTGAACAAAGAAAGATACGAAAGGGAAAGGGCACTGGTGAAGTGGCGTCCCACTCCTTTTCCCTCCAGCGGACACCACCAGAGCTGCACAGACACGGGGGGACCCCGAGCCAGGACGACAACCCTCTATCTACGATCTGCTCAGAGCACTCGGTGCATGAACGAGGTGAGGAGCAGCGGGGTATCTGGGGCCAGCCCTAAGTGGAGTGCAGGGTACGTCCAGCGAAACCAGGACATGAGGGTCCCGGGGGTGTCCATGGTGAGTGGCGGCGACGGGGGGAGAAGCTAGTGAGATGAGTCACAATCACGCCACCCATTCCATTAGGCATCGTGTGAAAATCCAGGGTCGGGGCGAAAGACCGGGGCCTAGAAGAAGAACCCGCACTGATGGTCTCCCACAGCGGGCCCCGCGACCCGCACCCTCTGGGCCTTTGATCTCTCACCCTCTGCCCAACCAGGCTCCTGCGGCCAGCTCCCGCCCCAGGCGCCCAGTATAGCGGGCTGGCCTCCCCCCTGCAAACATTTTGCCAAAGAACTGAAGAAAGGAGTCCTACAGAACCAGGGCACCCTCCACTGGATCTCACAAAGCAGAGAGCTCCCTCATACCCTAACGAGGGTGGAAGTCAACCACTAAAAGACACTAACCCACAAACTCGGGCGAACAGGAAAAGGTGATGAATCCCTCCCCCGTATAGACTACTTTGTAACAAGGCGCCCCACAGGCCGCTGGAGGGGGTTAGAGGGCAACAGCGAAGAAACCCTCCTGGGAGGCGACACTGCAACCACCCCGATCAGGGGAGCAGATTGAAGGGAGAGAGTCTGGAACCTTAGTCCTACCTGGGTGGTGTCCCCGGGATTGCGCTCGGGGCGAGTGCCCGCCCATGAAAAACACACCAGACCTGCTCCAAATCCCAGCACAAGCCCAACAACTGGCCCACTTTGGGGCGATACGCTCCCTCAGAGGGAAGGGAGACCCCCTGCAGCCCCCCACAAGCCCATCAGAACCCTGAGGGGTCCAGGAGGTACCAAGTGGGAAAGAGCCACGCAGGTGGTGGACCTGACACACTGGCAACAGTCTGGATTAGTGCAACGGGCGCCCCCCACCTCACACAGCACTCTGACAGCGCAGACGCATAGAAACACAAATTAACCGCCCTGCAGCTGGTAGATAGTAACCCCAGCTGCACCAGATAGTCTGAGGCAAACCCCTGTACCATTCGAGGACTCCAGATAACACCAAGCAACCGCATACTAGGTCAGGGCCCCCAGGAACCGTCACCAGGGCGGGCACCCACCTTGATATAAGTCTTCACTTAGCTCACCCCTACCGAGGGGGGAGAGAACTAACGAAGGCGGTGTTAGGCAGAAACCTGTGCAGTTCCCTTGGGGAACACTGCAAAAGATTTAAGACTACAGGTAGAGCAGTAAACCCCTTTGGTAGCAGTCTGTACCACCCAGATTTACCTGGTAGCTGTGGCTGAGCAGTCAGACTTCTCTCAAGAAGAGTTAGGCAGTATGTAAAGTATACACAATATGTACCAAAACACAATAGCACAAGCAAACACTGACCAGAGCTTGGTTTCAAAAGTAGATAGTTATTTATTTAAAATACACATAAGTTAAAAACACTCTAGCAAAAATATAGTAAAAACTTCAAACACAGTTATAATGAAAGTAGATTCAATCCTTTCTCCTATCTAGACAACTCTAGGTTAACACCACTTAATTAAAACAGAGGTGAGTGCTTAACGTTAGATGACACTCTAGTAGTTTCCAAGAAAGGGGAGAGAAAAAGCAGAAATGGGTTAAACACACCACTCTCAGGTCCAGAACACTTGCAATAGGCTTAAAGAAGCACAAAGTCACAGGTGAGCAAAAGTCACTAGGCAGGGCCCACTCTTAGAGTAGCCGGAGCGAAAATGTGCTCAAGATCACACTGTTAGTTAGAGATTCAAAGTCTTGCAAAGAGTCAAAAAGAGTTTAGAGTGGCTCAGAAAGTTTAGCCAAAGTGTCCCAGGCACTCCCAGGTTCGAAAGCCGGGGACTAAATCTACCCCGTACAGTCGGTAGCAAGGGAAGCCAGGCGGAACACAGTACCTTAAGCGGAAAGGATCCTCCAGCGGGGGCAGTTGTTCCAGGCAGCGACAGCAAGGCTCGACGTCGGTCAGGGGAGAAGAATATCTCGCTGAAGAGCAGAAGAGAAAGGTCGTAGCACTGCCCGGGAAGAAACCAGCCGCGGAGTCCTCCGGTTAAAGGGTTGGTACCGACTTTCGCGGTATGGGGGTAAAGTGTGGTATTCCGGTTGCCGGGGTGCTTGGCACAGGCAAGGCGGCCACGAGATACCTCAAAGAACGGAAAGAAGGCGAAAACTGGTTGTCCCCACCAGTCAAGGGAAGGAGCCACTCCGTTAAGAGTTCTCCTCGGTCGTCGGGAAAAAGTGGTGAGACGGTTCAGCAGGGCTCCACCGGGTGGTGTCGTCGAAGCAGGTCGGCTCAGCTCTTCCCTCGTCGGATTCTTGGTCCTGTGGCGACTTCTGAAGTCCCAGTCCCCAAAGCCCTGCTTTTATGCAGCAAACCCCCATTCACCCAGCCTAGCTGTCACTCAAACATGCTAAGTGGTGAGCCGGGCGGCTCACCACTTGGGCCAATCAGGACGGAGTGCGACTTGAGTTACCAAGGTAACTCAGTCCAGGGTGCCTAAATCCCCCTCCACCCCTCCTAAGTACCCCAGACAGAGTGGCACCACTTTGGAGGGCTTCTGTGGAGAAGCCCGCCAAAAGTGGGACAAAGGGCTCCACTTTGGGTCAGAGTTACAGAGGCGAACACCAACGCCATTTTTGAATCAAGTTTTGGCAAAAAGTCCCAACCGGAGTTATAAAAATAAATATATAAACCGGCGGTATGTTTAAGGCTACCGTAAATAAATAATTAAATGTGTTAGCCTAAAACAATGGGAAATCCCATAGGGAAATATTCGCGGTCGAATATAAAAAGTAGTTTCCACTGCCACCAGCCAAAACTCGATCAGGGGGGACGGAGACGTGCCCCCTCGACTAACAGACCCTGGGGCAATCGAATTGCCCCAGCCAGTACGTCCACAATATGATGGTTTGTACTGGTTCTGTTCAGGATTCAAGACTAGCAAAGTCTTTGGTGACTTTACATGCCCTGGGAGACAGTAGTCAGTCCCAGGGTATGGAGTCTATGTTGGGGAGTCCCTAGGACACCCCTGGGTCACGGCACAGAGGGTGCTGTGTGACCCACATCACAAAAATACATGAGGCCCTATGGAGTAAAAGACCCCATAGCCCATTCAACACAAGGTTTAACCAAGAAAACACACTTCAACATGTCCAAGAGTGAGGGTAAAAGAGTCTCACTCTTGGCAGGAGAAAAAAAATTAAACCCCAGAAATCCAGCAAAGCTGCTGGGGGACTCACTAGGTAGGGAAATTCAGCCTAAACAGAGAATTCTCCCTAACACTCGCCCCCCCCAGACTAAGGGACAGGAGGATTTAATCCACTCCTGGATGAACCTCATACCTCTAGTCGATGATATACATCCTAGAGAGTCCATCAGCATTTTGATGGTGACACCCTGACCTGTGCTCAATGGTGAAATCAAACCCTTGCAGGCAGATTGACCATCTCAATAGTTTTGGATTTTCCCCTTTCATTTGCATTAACCATCTCAAGGGTTGGTGGTCAGTCTGAATAACAAAAGTAGAACCATACAAGTATGGCCTAAACTTCTTCAGTGCCCACACAATAGCAAAGCATTCTCTTTCGATAGTTGCCCACCTTGTCTCAGGATCCTTCAGTTTCCTACTGATGAAGCAAATGGGGTGCTCCCTACCCTTCTCATCCAGTTGGCTTAGAACTGCACCTATACCTACATTGGAAGCATCAGTTTGTACAATGAAAGGTTGGTGGTAGTCAGGAGCTCTCAATACTGGAGCCTGGCAAAGAGCTCTCTTCAGTTTTTCAAAGGCCTGATTGCACTCCTCATTCCATTTTACCTTTTTAGGGAATTTGGGAGAGGAGATTACATTCAGTGGAGAAGCTATGGTCCCATAGTTCTCAATGAAATTCCTGTAATACCCAGTGAGGCCTAGAAAAGCTCTCACTTGGGTTTGAGTAGTTGGTGTTGTCCAATTTTGCACAGCTTCAATCTTGCTGGGCAAAGGCCTTATTTCTCCACCTCCTACCTCATGTCCAAGGTAGACCACTTTACTTTGACCAATCTGGCACTTACTGGCTTTGATTGTCAAATGGGCCTGTTTCAGAGCCTGCAACACATGTCCTAGGTGGTTCACATGTTCTTCCCAGGAGTGGCTGAAGACTGCAATGTCATCCAAGTATGCCATGCAGAAATCTTCCATCCCAGCCAGAACTTGGTTCACCATCCTTTGGAATGTGGCAGGTGCATTTTTCAGTCCAAAAGGCATGACCTTAAACTGGTACAAGCCAACTGGGGTTGAAAATGCAGTTTTCTCCTTGGCATGGTCTGTCAGGGCTATTTGCCAATAGCCTGACGTCAGGTCAAATGTGCTGAGGTACTTGGCTGCACCAAGTTTATCCACCAACTCATCTGTCCTGGGCAAAGGGTGGGCATCAGTCTTGGTGACTGCATTTAGAGCTCTATAGTCCACACAGAATCTCAAGTCTTTGGATCCTGCCTTTGGTACTAACACAACTGGGCTAGACCATGGACTAGTAGAGGGTTCTATTACCCCGAGATCAAGCATCTTCTTGACCTCTCCTTTGATGTGGGCTCTGATATGTTCTGACATTCTGTATCCTCTGCTTTTGACTGGCAGACAGTCACCAGTGAGTATCTCATGCTGGCCCCAAGGGGTCAAGCCTGGTGACAGTGAGAACAGGGAGGCAAACTGATTTAACATAGATTTGCACTCCTCTTGTTGCTCAGGTGTCAGGTCTGAAGAGAGATTGACTCCTTCAACTTTTTCATCTAAAGGTACACCTCTGAGGAGATCGGGGAGAGATTCACTCTCTTCCTCCTCTGCAGCTGAAGCTAGGAGCAAGGCTCCTACATCAGGTCTGGAGATGTATGCTTTTAGTCGGTTGGTGTGGAAGACTCTAGGAGCTTCCCTGGGTCTGCCCAGATCCACCAGATAGTTGACCTCTCCAAGTTTTCCCACAACCTTGAAGGGTCCCATCCATTTGGCTTGCAAGGCCCTCTGCCTTGTTGGGAGCATAACTAGAACTAGCTGGTCTTGAGTAAACTCAACCATGTTAGCCTTCTGGTCGTGCCAATGTTTGACCAGGGCTTGACCAGCTTTCAAGTTGTCACTTGCTTCTGCCATCATGTGTGACATTCTCCTCCGGAGACCTATCACATAGTCAGTCACTCTGACTGGCTTGAGGGGAGGAGCACCTTCCAACCCCTCCTTAATCAGGGCCAATGGACCTCTGACTGGATGGCCATAGAGAAGCTCAAAGGGAGAATAACCTACTCCCTCCTGAGGGACTTCTCTATAAGCAAAGAGAAGGCATGGCAGTAGAAGGTCCCACTTTTTCTTAAGGGGTTCTTCCAAAGCACCTATCATGCTCTTCATGGTTCTGTTAAACCTTTCAACCAACCCGTTTGTCTGAGGGTGGTAGGCGGTTGAGAACTTGTAGGTAACTCCACAGGTTTTCCACATGGCCTTCATGTAGTGGGACATAAAGTTTGACCCCCTGTCAGAGATTACCTCCTTAGGAAACCCAACCCTGGTAAAAATACCAAGGAGGGCCTTAGCCACAGCCGGAGCTGTAACAGTCCTCATAGGAATGGCCTCAGGGTATCTAGTAGCATGGTCTACTACAACAAGGATAAACCTGTTGCCTGAGGAGGTTGGAGGATCAAGGGGACCAACAATGTCAATCCCTACCCTCTCAAATGGGACTCCCACAACTGGGAGAGGCACTAAAGGTGCCACATTCTTGGAACCAACCTTACCAGAAGTCTGGCAGGTATGGCAGCTCTTACAATATCTATCTACTTCAGCCCCCATCTTTGGCCAATAAAAGTAGAGTGAGAGCCTTTCCTTGGTCTTCTTGAAACTCAAGTGACCAGCCAAAGGTATCTCATGGGCTAGTTGTAAGAACTGTTGTCTGTTCTCTTGTGGGACTACAAGGCGTTTGTAGTCTCCAGGTTCAGACTCAGTGGGTTCACTGTAGAAGAGGCCATCTTCCCAGTGCAACCTATACTTCCCAGGCTCTTGCCCATCAGCTTGAGAAGCGGCCTGGTGGCGGAGACCCTCCAGAGTTGGACATTCTCTTTGCCCCTTACGAAAAGCTGCCCTGCTAGGCCCACCTTCTGCCAGTAAAGACTGCAGCTCAGGATGGTCCTCAGGGTCCAAATCTCCAATAAGGTTGGGGCCTCCTTCTAGCTCTTCCTCAGAGTCTAGCTCAACCACACAGGGTTGTACCTCCCTCTCAGCCTCAGCTGGAGGTGGAGTTACAGGTGTAACTTTGGACAACCTAGGGGAAGTCCTTGTTGGAAGCACTGGAGTGCTTGCTGCTGGCTTTTTCCTAGGAGTCTTGGGTTGCCCCTTTGCTCCTGATCTGGTAGTTACTGCAGTAAGTTGCTCCAGTGGTAGAGGAGTGATTTCTGTCATCATCTCCTGAGATAACCCTCTCAGGGTTTTCTCCCTTGCAGGTTTTGTGAGTTCCTGAAACCTTTTGCTAGGAGGTCTGGGGGTATGAGATACAACTCCAAGAGCTTTGAGGTCATTACCCAACAGAACCCTACCTGGCACTTCACATTGTACACTGACAGGTATTTTTACAGCCATATCATTACATTGGATGAGAACTGGTAACTGGGGACACATCTGCACAGGCCCACCAGCTAACTTGGTGAGGCATTTGGGTGCCTTAGCAACATCCTCTGCCTTGAAAAATGATTCATCCACCACAGTTATGCTGGCTCCAGTGTCCCTAATGGCAGGAGTCTCCTGACCATTCACCTGGACACTGTCCTTATAATACTCTTTAGTATTATCTGGGATAGAGTTATAGACATCTAAATTCTGTTGTTCCCACAACCCCAGAGAGACTAAAGAAACACTAGCTGAGACTCCAGTGGGTTCATCAGCTAGTAATAGAAAGTTTCCACTTGCCATATGTACTTCCTCTTCTGGAGCGAAGGCTAAGGAGGCAAGCTGGACCCCTGAAGGTTTACCCTTGCATCTGGGATCTCCTTTCACATGGTCAGTAGCCTTACAAACAAAGCATGAGCCAAAGGCTCGCTGGAATGGAGGCTTGTTCTGACCTCCTTCCGGTCTGGGACCAGAAGGTACACTAGCCTGATTTGGTTTCCCTTGTGGCTTACCCTTATAGTTTTGTTTGGGGCCCTCTTTGGAATTTGTAGTATTAGAATTCTCTTTGGAGTCCTTCTTAGACTGTTTTTCCCCATCCTTCTTTTGAGTTACCCCAGAATCCTTGTGAGTGGCCCTGTTGGCAACCCACAAGTCAGCAGCCTTAGCTAGTTTCCGGGAATCCAATTCCCTGGAATCAGCCAAGTGTTGTCTGAGCTCAGGAGAGCAGGCATCATAAATAGTCTCCAACATAAACAAATTCTTCATACCTTCATAAGTGTTCACCTTGTAACCCTTAATCCATCCCTCTAAGTTTTTCAAACATTCATTCACCCAGGTAGCCCAAGGGGTACCATCATGCTTTTTGAGGCTCCTAAACCTCTTAAGATACTGGGAAGGGGTCTTCCCAAACCTAGCTATCAAAGCTAGTTTCACACATTCATAGTCCTTCCTATCCTCCTCCCCCATCTCCATTACCACATCAGTTGCAACAGGGGGAAGCCTAGAGAACAACCAGGTGAGTAAGTCATTTCCTGTGATGTTCTGGAGCCCATGATTATATTCAAACAGAGACAACCAATCCAACACATCCAACTTAGGCTCATACATACCAACCAATTCTTTAGGCATCCGGGGTCTTTTAGGACTGGAACTTCTAGAGGAGCCAGAGAGAGAAACATTCTCAACAGATAATTTCTTCATTTCTAAGTCATACTTGAGCTCCATTTCCCTTAGCCTTAGTTCTTTGTCAGTTTGAGCATTAAGTTTCTTATACTCCAATTCTAGCTTCATTTTCTCCAGTTCAAAGTACTGAGGACTAAATGTGGGACCTGGTAAAGGTCCAGTAGGCACAGCAGGTAGAGCAGGCAGAGGCCTAGGGGGGACAGTTACAACAGCCTCACCCTCCTCTTCTGACTCTTCCTCAGAAACATCAACATTTTGCTCCATGTTAACTTCAACACTGTCATCTACAGTTGCTGGAGTGGTAGGTTCCTCTGAACCATCACCCAGACTTTGGTTAGCTAACAATCTTTCAATCAGCTCCATTTTCTTGCCCTTAGTCAGGAGATCCTTATGTTTACAGAGCACTCTTAAACAATCAGCAGTTTTGGCTGCAAGGGACTCTTGACTATAGCTTTCTATAACTGACATGTTAGAGTTTTTTACTTTTTCAGTGCTAAGCTTTGTGGTTAGTTGCACTAAGGTATCTAAAGCACAATAAAATGTATACTCAATACAAATCCCACCGCTGTACACCAGTGTTAGGCAGAAACCTGTGCAGTTCCCTTGGGGAACACTGCAAAAGATTTAAGACTACAGGTAGAGCAGTAAACCCCTTTGGTAGCAGTCTGTACCACCCAGATTTACCTGGTAGCTGTGGCTGAGCAGTCAGACTTCTCTCAAGAAGAGTTAGGCAGTATGTAAAGTATACACAATATGTACCAAAACACAATAGCACAAGCAAACACTGACCAGAGCTTGGTTTCAAAAGTAGATAGTTATTTATTTAAAATACACATAAGTTAAAAACACTCTAGCAAAAATATAGTAAAAACTTCAAACACAGTTATAATGAAAGTAGATTCAATCCTTTCTCCTATCTAGACAACTCTAGGTTAACACCACTTAATTAAAACAGAGGTGAGTGCTTAACGTTAGATGACACTCTAGTAGTTTCCAAGAAAGGGGAGAGAAAAAGCAGAAATGGGTTAAACACACCACTCTCAGGTCCAGAACACTTGCAATAGGCTTAAAGAAGCACAAAGTCACAGGTGAGCAAAAGTCACTAGGCAGGGCCCACTCTTAGAGTAGCCGGAGCGAAAATGTGCTCAAGATCACACTGTTAGTTAGAGATTCAAAGTCTTGCAAAGAGTCAAAAAGAGTTTAGAGTGGCTCAGAAAGTTTAGCCAAAGTGTCCCAGGCACTCCCAGGTTCGAAAGCCGGGGACTAAATCTACCCCGTACAGTCGGTAGCAAGGGAAGCCAGGCGGAACACAGTACCTTAAGCGGAAAGGATCCTCCAGCGGGGGCAGTTGTTCCAGGCAGCGACAGCAAGGCTCGACGTCGGTCAGGGGAGAAGAATATCTCGCTGAAGAGCAGAAGAGAAAGGTCGTAGCACTGCCCGGGAAGAAACCAGCCGCGGAGTCCTCCGGTTAAAGGGTTGGTACCGACTTTCGCGGTATGGGGGTAAAGTGTGGTATTCCGGTTGCCGGGGTGCTTGGCACAGGCAAGGCGGCCACGAGATACCTCAAAGAACGGAAAGAAGGCGAAAACTGGTTGTCCCCACCAGTCAAGGGAAGGAGCCACTCCGTTAAGAGTTCTCCTCGGTCGTCGGGAAAAAGTGGTGAGACGGTTCAGCAGGGCTCCACCGGGTGGTGTCGTCGAAGCAGGTCGGCTCAGCTCTTCCCTCGTCGGATTCTTGGTCCTGTGGCGACTTCTGAAGTCCCAGTCCCCAAAGCCCTGCTTTTATGCAGCAAACCCCCATTCACCCAGCCTAGCTGTCACTCAAACATGCTAAGTGGTGAGCCGGGCGGCTCACCACTTGGGCCAATCAGGACGGAGTGCGACTTGAGTTACCAAGGTAACTCAGTCCAGGGTGCCTAAATCCCCCTCCACCCCTCCTAAGTACCCCAGACAGAGTGGCACCACTTTGGAGGGCTTCTGTGGAGAAGCCCGCCAAAAGTGGGACAAAGGGCTCCACTTTGGGTCAGAGTTACAGAGGCGAACACCAACGCCATTTTTGAATCAAGTTTTGGCAAAAAGTCCCAACCGGAGTTATAAAAATAAATATATAAACCGGCGGTATGTTTAAGGCTACCGTAAATAAATAATTAAATGTGTTAGCCTAAAACAATGGGAAATCCCATAGGGAAATATTCGCGGTCGAATATAAAAAGTAGTTTCCACTGCCACCAGCCAAAACTCGATCAGGGGGGACGGAGACGTGCCCCCTCGACTAACAGACCCTGGGGCAATCGAATTGCCCCAGCCAGTACGTCCACAATATGATGGTTTGTACTGGTTCTGTTCAGGATTCAAGACTAGCAAAGTCTTTGGTGACTTTACATGCCCTGGGAGACAGTAGTCAGTCCCAGGGTATGGAGTCTATGTTGGGGAGTCCCTAGGACACCCCTGGGTCACGGCACAGAGGGTGCTGTGTGACCCACATCACAAAAATACATGAGGCCCTATGGAGTAAAAGACCCCATAGCCCATTCAACACAAGGTTTAACCAAGAAAACACACTTCAACATGTCCAAGAGTGAGGGTAAAAGAGTCTCACTCTTGGCAGGAGAAAAAAAATTAAACCCCAGAAATCCAGCAAAGCTGCTGGGGGACTCACTAGGTAGGGAAATTCAGCCTAAACAGAGAATTCTCCCTAACAGGCGGCACCAGCCACGTCCAAGAGAGGCAGTGCAAAAGTGTCAAACCTGCTAACACTGCGACCACACGTATAACACATTGGCAGTAAACACACCAGAGCCCTAAGAGCTGGAACCAACGCATCAACATCAGACACGACGTAGCTATATGAGTTGGAAGAAAGCCCTCCAGGAGTTCCGATTTTAAGAGGGGACAAGGGGCTAGGACAACTCTGTCCCTGAAAACGAGATGGACTTGTCCGGGGACCCGACTAAAGCCGCCACGGCAATGCAGAAGGGCTTTGCCTCCGTGTTGCAAGAAATCAGAGATATGCGAACGAACATAGCTCAAAAGCTGGAGAAAATGGATCAAAGAGTGGACAAAGTAGAGGACAGGTTGCTCCAACTTGAAACTAATCAGTCATCATCTACCATTCTGGAGACACAGATCGATATAAGACTGGCAGCCCTGGAAAAGAAAGACGAGGAAAGAGCCCTGCAAATGGACGATTTCGAGAATAGGGAGAGGAGGATCAATCTCCGGTTCTTTGGCATCCCGGAGGTGGACGGGGAGACTGAGAGAGACATTTGTTGTGTGGTCAGAGATGTGATCCACCTCCTGTTTGGGAAAGAGGCGACTACAGAACCCACTATAGACAGGGCGTACAGGGAAGGGGGTCAGAGCAGGGGGCCCCCGCTCCATCTTACTGCGCTTCCACAACTACACCGAAAAACAAAAATCCTTGAGGAAGCCAAGAAAGATCTCAATATCACGTATAACAATGCAAGAATATACATTTTTCAGGACCTGTCTGCTTTCACGCTGACCAGACGAAGACTGTGCTGCCCCCTGACTCAATGTCTGCGAGAAAAGGGGGTACGATACCGGTGGGGCTATCCATTCTCCCTGTCCTTTGAATATATGGGCCAGAGAACTCGCCTAGTCACTGAAGCTGACATCAAAGGGGCAATTCAGGAATACGTGGATACTACCAATAACCAGAGACACCCCATTGGGAAAGCAGTGGCTGGCCCAAGTGGAAAAGGAAATGCGAGGGACAGGAGGAAAATCCAGAGATCCAGAAAATGCAAGACATTGAACACTCCCCCACCGACCCAGGACAGAGGCAGGGGTAGCCCTGAAGGATGACTGGGGCCCCAGACTGGACCGGGGAGGCTATCCAGCCTTCTGATCTAAGACACAGTGAGCTTCCTCAGCGAATAGCAAGTATGAGGGAGCTACAGGGAGAAGACATCTTCCATGATGGGGAAGGGGATTGGTATGAGGGGGGCTCAATGGGTGAGGAAAACTTGAAAAAGCGGCCCGGCCGTAGCGGGCATGATGGTGGTCCAATCAAACACCAGGCGCCGGGGAAGGGATGAGGGGGGACACGGAGTAATTGTTGCAGGACTGATAGGAAGAAAGGGGGAGAAGTTGGGGTTAAGCTTCACCAGGAGAGGAAGGAGTACAGGGGAGAGGGGTTGGGAGGAGGAGGGAGAAGTGAACAAAGGGGAACAATGGTCTCAAACTCACACCAAGCCCCATGAACGGGGCAAAAGCAAGGCAAATTAAGTCAGGGGGACGCCCTGGTGATGTCCACTAGTGACACTCTTACTCTCAAGAATGGCTGACAGTACTAGAGATAGGCTCTCTCAACATCAGGGGGATGAACTCGCCTACAAAAAGTTCTCTCCTAAGTAGGGAATTTAGAAGGGCCAGATTGGATCTGCTCTTCCTCCAGAAGACACTCTGGGTGATGGGTAAAGAACTGTCCCTCTGAGGTAGAGGAATAAGGAGGTAATTCACACCTCGTACAAAGAAAAGGGGGTTGGCGATCATTATGGCCAGTGACATAGGCTTCAAAACGGAGGCCTCGATTAAAGACCTGGAAGGTCGTTACTTACTAGTTAAAGGGAAGCTCCAGGTCACCCGATTGACCCTAGCGGTGGTCTATGGTCCGAATGAAGGACAGGTGGCTTTTTGGTAGGAGGTAAGGGACAAACTAAGACTCTTTGTGGAAGGCACCCTAATAGTGGGTGGGGACTTCAACATGGTAATGAACCCCTCAAGAGATAAAAAGAGAATGGCACTCCAATCTCTCCAGGTGGCAGACGGCCGCATATCTCAGAGTTTTTGCAAAATTAACCAATGCTGGGCCTGGAAGACACATTCCCGAGCTCGACGGGGGGGTGACCCAATCCATACACATACTATTCGAAAATCCACAAGACCTTCTCCTGGATTGATTATATCCTGGTAGACAATCCCCTGCTTGCCCATGCGAAGGGCCACAGGGTGGACCATGTCCCCTGGTCTGATCATGACCTAGTGAGGATTACCTTATTGGGAGGCTGGGGTCGACAACATACAGGAAGATGGAAATGAATCGACGCCCTGTTGAAAGACTCAGCAATCGCCAAAATGATGCTAGAAAATATAATAGAGTACTTTGAATTGAATGATAATGGGGAGGTCAACCCACATATATTACGGGATGCATTCAAAGCCACCATTCGGGGGGCCCTGATAAAAGTGGGGGTGCAAAAGAAAAGGCAAATGAAAACACAGGGAAAGAAATACACAGGAAAAGCCCCTGCGGAATAAAATAGCAGTACTACAGCCGGGACAACTGTTGGGCAACTCCATCACCCCGGACCAAGCGGCAGCTCTAGACCAGTGTAAGTCTCAATTAAAGGACCTCTTACTATCCCCAACGGAAGGAGGCCTCCAATTCCTCAACCAAAAATATTATGAAAAGGGCGGACACATTTTTGGCATGGAAAATGAGGGAAGCCCAGAAAAGTAAAATGGTGAAAGCCACGAAATCTTATGAGGGTGGGTTAACCTATGACACCACGAGTATTGGTGAGATCTTTAAAGGTTATTATGAAAAACTATACAAATCTGAATTTGACGGTAACAATGCCCCAATTGAAGATTTTCTTGGAAAGATCCTTATACCTGGACTAGCAAGAGAGGTAGCAGATAATTTAGAGGCCACTATAGAGGTGGAGGAAATTGTCCAGGTGATTAAGACAATGAAGGGAGATACGACACTGGGGGAAGATGGGTTCTCAGTGAAGTATTAAAAATTATTCCGCTCTACCCTCGCCCCACAACTGGCTAAAGTATATAACAGTTCTCAGGGGGGGGCCCTACACGAGACGACCATGGGGGCCATAATAGTGGTGTTACCAAAAGAGGGTAAGGACCCGACGAGTGCTCCTCATACCGCCCAATATCATTACTCAACACTGATGTTAAAATCCTTGGCTAAAGTGCTCGGTAGGAGGATGGAGGGAATTATGCCCTCTCTGGTCCACCGGGATCAAGTGGGTTTTATTAGGGGACGCCAGGGGTCGGATAACATCCGCAAGACCATAGACCTTATCCACCATGCACAGGAAACCGACCTAAATGCTAGCCTGCGTTCTCTCGATTCGGAGAAAGCCTTCGACAGAGTGGAATGGCGGTATATGATGGTCCTCCTTCAGAAAATGGGATTCGGCGAACATATGAGGAAATGGATAGCCGCCCTATACAGAGCTCCCACAGCAAAAGTACAAGTAAATGGGGAGCTCACAGTCTCTTTTAACCTTACCCGTGGTACTAGACATGGATGCCCTCACAATGGAAACTCTAGCGATAGCAGCGAGGACACTCCCAGAAATAATGGGGATTTGTAGGGGTCTGGTTGAATTCAAGCTCTCCATGTTCGTGGGTGACATCCTGGGCTACATTGTAGACCCACACAGGTCGCTTCCTCCCCCCCCCCCCCCTTCTCGCTATAATTAAAACCTTTGGGGCATTCTCAGGGTTGAAAATCAACAAATCCAAATCAGTGTTGCTCCCCCTTCGAGCACACCACCCGATCTTAGATTCTTTGCCCACTTTTCTTGGGATCAGGGTAGAAAAAACTGCCATTCAGTATATAGGTGTACTCCTCCCTAGGGACCTCCCGACACTGGCGTTCGCTTATTACAATCCCTTAATGACCAACATCAAGAGGGATCTAAAACAGTGGGGCAACATGATTCTGTCTTGGTATGGCCGCATGACGGCAGTAAAAATGAACATCTTACCAAGACTACTGTACTTGTTTACAGTCCTCCCCACAAAGGTTCCTGAACATATCTGGAGAGATTTCCAATCGGAGGTGCAGGGATTTATTTGGCAAGGCAAACCCTCAAGGACCAAGAGGGTCACTGACTTCCGGCACTATAACAAAGCGGCTCAACTCCGGGTCCTCCTAGAGCACATGAAAGACGATAAGGGTACGTATTGGACTTACCTAGAAGATATGGATACTCGTCCACTCAAAGTAAGGGACCTTTTGTGGGCCCCACGGAAGGTTATTCCTAGTAGATTACTTGATCACCCCACATTAGGGGTATTGTGGTCCCTGTGGAGGAAGGGCGTGCTGACAGACTGTCTATCCACATGGCCCTCTCCAATGGTATCGCTATGGGGATCCGTACTTAGGTTGGGAAAGAGGGTATTCTGGGGAAATGTTATGTTTCTCAAGGACTGATTTGAAGTTTATGAGATATGTACCAATGGCCCTTGTCTTGTTTGGATTGAAATGCTAATAAAAATCTAAAGTTTAAAAAAAAGAAGTGAGTTGCAAAGTTTTTCCGAGATGCAGGAGAATGCTGACCCACAAAAATGTCTGCTTGAGTATTGTTTTGGTTCGAGGCGAATGTTGCTGAACCTTAGCGTTCTGTTTGGTTTGACGATTGAGATTTTTCCTGTATGAATTTCACTCTTTGTGCAGAGTGTGTTAAACAAGAATGATTTTCTGACTGGTAGCCAATGCAGTGCTGGTGTAGTGTGTTCTCGCTTAGTGAGTCTGAGTAGTAGTTTAACTGCTGCGTTCTGTATTTGATGTGGTTTTTTTGTTAAGGTAATCTGACATTCCGCGATTGATGCTGCTGGCGTAGTATATTCTTGACATGAAGAGGGAGATGATGGCGAGTGTTTGATGTGGCAAGGTGAATAAAGGTAGTATCCGCTTGAATGTGTGTTGATGGAATAAGCACTTATTTACTACTGCGTTTACTTGCGGTTCGAGAGTTAATCGTCTGCTAATATTCCTAGGTTCTTAACCACTTTGGAAGGTTACAGCCGATTTCCCATTTTGGTGGGCCATGGAATGTGGTGTTGGTTTGACGGGTCGTTGGGCGTGATCATGATTTTAATCAAATCTTTTAGAGTGTGGAAAGAGATCTCTGTAGCACTCAACAGTTGTACAGTTATCGTCCCACAGATGAGCAGTACCATTTTCCGTAGTACCTACATTTGTAAGGCATTACACAACATGACTTACTCTTGTTATAACATTCAGATTGTAGGAAAGGTAACAAAGCCTGGCATGGTTAAAGAGTGGAGGATATCGCAATAGCATTTTTCATTTTAAAATACAAGTCAATCACTTGTTTGAATTTGGTGTTTGCATCACTTTACGCTGGAGCATATTGTTGAATCTGTGTTCATTATTTTCAGCTAAAGTACCAGACAGACCTATTCAAGTGGTGTATGTTCCATCACATCTGTTCCACATGCTGTTTGAGCTTTTCAAGGTAGGTGAAAACTTTGTTTTGCGATTTTCCGTGGAATTTTCTTCTTTCAATAGATTTTCTTCTTTGTAAATTTGTGCTCATCAACAAAATGTGTCCCAAGACATTTGAACACCCTTGAATATGTACAAAAGTAATTTTGTTTGAGAACTGCTGCCCAGCAAACTAAATATTCTAGCAAGAGCATCTGAATTAAATCTAAAATGTATGATTTCCCAATGAAGTCACATTGTATACAAACAAGAATTGTATTGATTAAATGCTGACGTTTTACATACTGGGACGCAGACAATGGAAATGATCAAAGCTTGCTCATCTGTTGCTGCAGATCACATGGCAAGTATACATGGGCAAAGGGTATTTTGATGGATGCAAAACGAGCATTGGCAAAGGCAACAGTGTGGGTTGTTTTATAGGCATAAGGTAGGCATTTGGAAAGCACTTTGTGACGAAGCTCCTGTACTGACTCTGGGGACATCTAGTGGGGTCAACATGAGAGCCAGGAGCATTCATGAGTTAGTTAGTAAGAGATGGTTCCGGGGGTTGAATGGGGAGGATCCCCTGGCGCCCCTTACTTAGTCTCTTTCATGGGGCAGAGAACAATTAAATGGAGCATACCTCCCTATAATCACAGCAGGGTCTCCTCAAATAAACCTAGACATTACTCTAGTCAAGATACTTCTCCCCACACAGTGACCCTTGCCATCTTTCAAAGACTCTGGTCCTTTGAAGACTCTTTCTCAGAAGGCGGTCCTGCCCATTTAAGGGAGAAAGTGCTTGACTTTCAGAATCACAGAGAATCTGTACAAAGCCCTCATAATTCCCAAAGAAGTGCCTTTCATTTAGTTCAGAGGCTAAGAGAAATCTAAACGCTGCCCTTTAAGAGGTCCAGTTTGTGCAATTTGAAAAGTAAAACTAGAGACTAGCTGTAATAACTGTCCCCTGTATCCTTAATCACAGGCCATTCATATATCCAGGAAGCTGATGCAGAGTGGTCACTCTCCCTTTAAGTGAGCGCTATTCAAACTGTGGGGCCACAGCGTCATGTCCAGGGGGTCACGCAACCACAGTCTGAAAAAAAATATATATTTTTTTTGAGAGTCTAGATTGTAGACTAAAAAAACAACCACAGTAATTGGGGCATATATAAGGCCGATCAGGGGACGGGGGAGCGGTAGATTGGCAATGTGATCCCACATCAAAAACCTGTCGCCGTGATAATGTATTTTAGCAACTGGGTAGAGTTACATCAGTGTCTCCTCTTAGTATCTTCCTGGGCTACACCTGGAAGACTATGTGCCTGATGAGAGCACAACGTGATTACGTTCTTTCAAGTGTTTCCCCAGATCTGACAAAAGAAACAGTGATACTCCACAGAGACACAGTGTAACTGATAAGCAGGGGAAACTCTAAAGTTCATGCACCTGGTGGTGGCCCGGTTTCACCAGGCAAGAGATTAGCATCTTTTCTCTTGAACATGCATGATTCTCTCTACCAGTGCGCCAGTCTTTTTTTCTCTGTTCCTCATTTGAACAGGGACCCAGAGATTGGGGGAATGGTGTTTCACCGGAAACCTCCACTCCACTCCAGCGGTAC
This sequence comes from Ambystoma mexicanum, assembly GCF_040938575.1. Classification (NCBI taxonomy): domain Eukaryota; kingdom Metazoa; phylum Chordata; class Amphibia; order Caudata; family Ambystomatidae; genus Ambystoma; species Ambystoma mexicanum. Next base: position 950,590,507 of record NC_090939.1, read on the forward strand.
GACCATGTTCCACCAGAGCCAAATACTGGCCTTGACAGTCAGTGGCCTACTCGATCCCCATGCGCTTGGCCCACCTACTTGCCCAGGGCCGATAGTGCACGCTAAAATAAAGCATTGTAACCCATTATTTCAAAAACGTTCACAGGGCGAGACAAGAACCCTCTCTCCCTGAATGGTTGGGGCTCCCTCGCTACGCTAGGTCGCTATGGCAAATTCACCAGCCGCTACTGCCTGTGGGACTGTGGGGGGAGCCCAGGGACTTTGGTGGGAGCAAGATTGGGGGCGGGGGCATGGGATACTGGTGGGAGCAGGATGTGGAGAGCCCAGGCACTGGGCTAGGTGTGTGATGAGGGGTCCAGAGACTGATGGGAGCAGGTGGGGGAGCCCAGGGACTATACTGGGAGCAGGGTGTGGTGCTGGCGACCAATAATTCATAGCCATTTGGACTTGCTGTTCATTTGGCATTTTTGTGGGGACTCGGCCTGCCCAAATTATGCTCAGTGGGGCCCAAACCAAAAATGTTTGAAGACCACTGCTTTAACAGAAAAAAATCATAGGAGTCAAACGGAACATGTAGCATATGCATCCTTGATTTCCAAAACGGTGGCCCAGTCCCCATAGGACATATGAAGCACTTTGCAAATTGCTGCCTTATTCGTGGCACAGTTGTATGCCTAAATAAAGGATGCTCTGAATTCCCTTACACAGGTTTCTGTGCGAATCTATGCTGACACCCAAAGCAATTTGCACTTTTAAGCGGGCCTTGAACTGAGACTCGCTGAATCAAGTAATGGCACACTTTGTTGCCTGCTTGCCTGATCGCCTGTCATTGGAGAAAGAAAATGTTATGTCAAAGAGATCCTTTCCCAGATCTCACAGTGAGCCCATTCTTCAGAGTTCACAGAGACATAGAGGTATGGGCACAGGGACAGAAGAAAAGTTATGCATTGCTGATGCGCCTCTTAAAGGCTTGGTCTTCCCTCAGGTAATATGATTAAACCCAGGTGAATTAACAATCAATAACCAATCACAACCCCTTTACCATTTACTGTAAAAAAAAGTGCAGGCCCCCACAAAAAGCCCAGTCAAGAAGGTGGGTTTACAACACTAAAAAAGCCCAGAGCATAAGGTAGGCAGTGTTGGTCGGTATTTGTCAGGAGAAATGATTGAGAGATACACGTCGTGGATTGGCTATTCCCACTGTACACATTTCCTCCAGTCCCCGTCATTCCTCAAGTGTTAAGGAGGTTACGGAGGTTCGGATCCCACATGATCCTCATTGATCCGGATTGAGCTAGGAGAGCGTCGTACCCAGACCTTCTAGAAATGTCCATCTGCCCTCGACGCCATCTTCCCTATCGAGAGGATCTGCTCTCGCGCAGGGAGTTAGGGGGGTCAGGGTTCTCCATTCAGAGGTCAAGACTTTCAACCTTCACGCTTGGAATCTGAAAGGTTGATGTATAAGGATTGGGACCTCCCGGATGACGTGATGGAGGTGTTGCTTTCGGCAGGCGGCCGGCAACCAAATCCCTGTACCGTTGCCGTTGGCGTAAGGTTTGTGACTGGTGCAGAGGACAAAATGTTGATCCTTTTCAGTATTCCATTGCCGTGGTTCTGTCTTTCTTGCTTTCTTTGGCCCACAGTGGCCTTCAAGTGGGTACCATTAAGGGTTACCTGGCGGCGTTGTCTGTCTTCAAGCGCTCGTGTGAAGAATGTTCTTACTTTAAGATTCCTTTGATTTAGCAATTTCTTAAAGGGCTCACTAATGTGTTCCCGCCGTCCCCATTCCAGGTGCTGGTTTGGGATCAGAATTTGGTCTTGAAATTCCTGATGGGTGACTGTTGTATTTCAAGACGGTGTTCTTGGTTGCGGGTACTTCCGCTCGCAGAGTGAGTGAATTACAGGCACTTTCATCTAAGCAACCCTTTACTGTTTTCCACAAGGATAGGGTTGTTCTGAGGGCACGTCCTTCCTTTTATACCTAAGGTAGTGTCTGAATTCAATTTAAGCCAGAAAGTGGTTCTTCTCTCTTTCTATCCTCCTCCTCATCCTGGTAAGAAAGAGGAGCGACTCCATAGGTTGGACCCTAGGAGAGCTCTGAGCTTTTATATTTGTAGGATGTCCAGGGTCCGAATGGACGATCAACTCTTTGTGGGATATGCTGGACACCGATTGGACCAGGCTATTGCCAAAGAGACCTTGTCCTGGTTGATTATCCTCACCATTACTGAATGTTACCGATTGGCGGGTAAGGACCCTCCTGAAGGGTTGCAAGCTCATCCATTAGGGGAGTGGCTACTTCCACAGCCCTACAGTGGGGAGTTCCTATTAGGAATATTTGTGATGCAGCCACACGGGCTTCTATCCACACCTTTGTTAAACATTACTCCCTGGATACGGTGCATGGTCAAGATATGGTCTTTGGTAAGGCGGTTCTTTATTCTGCTATCTGATTGGGTACTCTAAATACTGCTACGCCCCGTCCCCTCTCCTCCATACTTATGGGACATTCCTCCGTCCTGTGGTACGGGACCGGAGCACTTTGTAAAAAGCATCACATTTTTCAAAGATATGTCCTTCCTCTCTTTTTACGTGGAGTGCCGCATGCGGCTGTAACCCCGCCCTCCTTAGCCCAGCGCATCGCCCATCAGTCCTTTTCTCCACACTATCGGGACTGGACGCACTTCCATTTTTGGGGGATTTTTTTCCTTCCAGTGTCCTCTCTCCTGCTCCGGCTTACCGGTCGCTTTGTAGTCCGTCTATGCCGTTTTAGTTAGATTTTCCCAATTGGTCTTCCTGCGATCGACGCCTCGTTAGGGTGGATCCCATCCTCTTTGTTTAGAGTGTTTGGGTCCGGACCACCGTTGGCACTCGTGCTTTTACTGCGATTCCCTTTCGGTCCGGGCGCTTCAACGTCGTCTGGAGCGGTGGCAGGAGGTGTTTCAGCACACTCCTCCTCCACATTTTCAAAGCTTCATCGACGAGAAGAAGAGACGCCTGGTAAATTCTTTAGCTTTTAGAGCACCCCGGCCGGGGGACTCCTTCCTGTTGTATTCCCGGTCCGGGAGGAGCTTCAAAAGCTCTGTTACCGGGGTTTGCCCTGAGGTGCCTTCTAGGCCTAAAAAGTATACCACAGTTTTCTCCGAGGGCCTCCGTAAGGGGCCTATTGACACCGGATTACAATCCTAGGCCACTCCTGTGGGGGCTGTTTCTGGGCCCAGTTCTACTGAGACGGTGGGTACCGGAGCTTGCTTCGAGGTCTCCTTGTCTGGATCTTCCCATACAGACACCGGGGTACGCCCTGAGGCCTCTGTGGAGACTTTCTGTACCGAACTAAGGTTCGAGGCCCCTCGTGAGGGGGATGTTACCGGTTCAGGTCCAAGGTTCCTCGGGTTTGAGGCCAAGGTGACCGACAGTTCCGAGAGGCCTGTAAAGGTCTTGTCGGTGAGCTATACTGCTCATCGTTCCTGCTCGGGCGTTGACACCGGTTCTGTTGAGGGGGGCACAGAGTGAGGTCTCTGATCGGAATTCCTCTGTTACCGGCGTGGCCGAGGTCCCTCTGTTAGAGGCTGATTTGGTTGATAGCATGTCTCAGAAACATCCTAGGACACACAGTACCGGCTCTGCAGAGGTTCCTTGTGTCAAGGCTAAAATGAAGACCCCTGACCCGCCTGTGGAGACCCCTGCCTCACTCCCACATGTGTCGCAGTTCTCTTCAGGTGCTGACAAAATGGCGGCCGTTCCCACCAAGACTACTGCGGCCATTTTGGATTCCTCCCTTACACCTACACCATCAGCATTAGGTGCTGGGAGCGGTTTTTCAGGTGAACATCGTTTTCCTTGTGCACATCCTTTTCGTCCAGTATATGACAGGAATGCTTGGATGCCTTTACTGTGCACTGTGTCGCTCCCTGCGGCATCTGCGCCCTTGATCTACGTTGATTTGAGTGGAGAAGGGCCTTCTTGGCAGCCCTCTCCCTTACGCCCCTGGAGCTACTCTGCTCATGAGAGGCCCCTTCCTGCCATGCCTAAACCATCGGCGGAGGACGTTTTTTCCAGAAAATTTCAAAGGCTTATGCACTCCGACCCCATGAAGGAGTATTTCCGAGGTTTGTTTAGGGAAATATGCCCTCCAGTGGCTCCTGCACCGTCGGTTCCAGTCGCGGCACCGATGGTTCCGGCAGTTCCACCTGTACTGGCCTGCCCGCCTCCAGCACTCCCTCCCTTGTCTCCAGTGGACAAATCTTCAGCAGGGCCAGATGCGACGCAGCTTGACCGGGATGTGTCGGATGACACACAAGGGGGTCAGGACAGCGAGGACCAGCCCCGCTCTGCTAGAGCCTTCCACGACTGCGTGCTGGACATGTGTCTTCTGGATGTTCCAGTACCCGAGGCACCCACTCCCCAGGAAGGGGTGCTTTCTGGGGCGTTCACCTTGTCTGCTCTGGTTTGTACCGGCTTGTTCTTCCAGAAGGATGTTTTGGCCGAGGTCCGAAAGGTCTGGGATAAACCACACTCTGGACTAATTGTTAGCAAAAAGATTGACGCTCATTATAGGCTTCATTCTTCGAAGAGGTAGCTTTAGCGTCTTGTGTGCCCCCTTCCTACACAGTGGTCGTGGCTGCCACGTTACAATCCAGACTGGCTTCAGCGTCATCTACAATGGCAGCACAGGTTCTGGCCAAAGAGGACAAGATTCTTGACTCTTTGGGGAGGAAGATCTTTGCTAATTCAGCCCTGCAGTTGCGTCAAGCGAACACAGAGCTTGTGTTAGCAGGGGCAAATATGAAAATGTGGAAAGGTCTGTCGGGATTTGAGGAATTCATTCCCGTGGATAAACTAGATGATTTTAAAGCAGGTTTGTCAGATGGCTGGGTCCTGGCGCAGGATATGCTTGAGGCTGCAGCACATCATGTCGACACCTTGGCTCGGGGCCTCATGCTTGGCGTGGACCCCTCTCGTCAGGCTTGGCTTCATGCCACAAAGTTTTCCAAAGAACTGCAGGATAAAGTTCTGGACCTGTCTTTTGACGGCAAAGAGCTTTTTCATTCATCGACAGACGTTGAACTGACCAAAACTAAGGTCAGCACTCAGACTGCCAAGTCCCTTTCCGTCTTGGTGAAACCGCCTTTCAGGACGCAGAGGGCGCCTTCGCAGTTTCGGCCTTCATCTGGTTTTTGGTGGTTTCTAGATCGGAAGACGCGTAGAGTCGATACTCCAACAGGAAACACCCGTCGGCGTCAGCAACAGGGCTGTTTTTTCTCTCAATCCTCGGCCTTCTCCTCAGGTTCTGATGGTACAGCCACCGAAAAGCAGATAAATTATGTTTTTCTGCGCTCGCACGAGATGCCGGTGGGAGGGCACATTGCGTCTCACTGGGAGGTGTGGCAGACCATCACGAGGACCGGTGGGTCTTGTCAGTTGCTAAGGCGGGCTTCCGCTTGCCCCTTCCCCTAACGCACCCTTCAATCCTCCCTTCCAGCAGTCAGTATCACCCTCCCTCAGAGCCGAGATCCAGAAGCCTGTGGATCTCAGGGCGGTGGAGCCCGTTCCCCTAGGGGAGCGAGGAGAGGGCTTCTGCTGTTTACGGTGCCCAAACCCAACCAGGCTGCCCTGCGCACCATCCTAGACCTTTCCCAGTTCAATCTCTCTCTTCCCCAAGAGAAATTCAAGATGATCACGCCCTGTCAGATAAAGTCCTCTTTGCAGAAGGGCGACTGGCTCAGCGTGGTGGACCTTCAAGATGCTTATATGCATATCCTTATTTGGAGTCCGCATCGGAAATACCTACGGTTTTCCATGGGAGAGGAGCATTTACAGTTTTGTGTGCTCCCGTTTGGCCTCAGGTCGGCACCACGTGTCTTTACGAAGAGGATGTCGGTCATCGCAGCTTATCTTCGGCTACATGATATCCATGTGTATCCGTATTTGGACGATTGGCTGCTGCGCAGTCCTTGTCCTCTGTCAGCCTCGAACAACCTTCTGTCTCTCCTCCAGCTCCTATTCCATCTTGGGCTGTCAGTGAACTGGCGGAAATCCTCCATGACGGTCTCTCAGGACTTGATTTTCCTGGGTTTTCGTTGGAACACAATCGACTGCAGGGTATACCTGACCGGGGACAGAACAGCGGATCTTTTGGCCACGGATCAGGTGTTCATGCGGTCGGAGAGCATGTCAGTCTGGTGGTTCCAGAGACTTTTGGGCCTCATGGCCTCGTGTGTGCTGGCTTTTCCTCTTGCTCGCCTCAAGATGAGGACGCAGCAGATGGCTCTTCGGAGCTTTTGGCGCCAAGCAGTGGATCCAGATTCCAAAATGATCCTGGTTCCATCCTTCATGAGGATAGACCTCTTGTGGTCGTCTTCTCTCAGCAATCTGTCGATGGGTGGGGCTTTTCAAGACCCCTGCCTGCTATTGACGGTCACGACGGACTCCTCCATTCTGGGTTGGGGTGCAACGTTGGATGTTCTTCAGGTTTCCGATCTCTGGTCGTCGCAGGACAAACGGCTTCACGTAAATCACTTGGAGCTCCTGCCGATATTCCTGGTGATGAAAGCATTCAAGCATGTCATTGTCAACAAAGTGGTCCATGGCTGCACGGGCAATGTGGTGTCCATGTTTTATATCAACAAGCAGGGGGTAACAAGTCCCCTCCTCTTGTGGATCTTGCCAATTACATTTGGGAATGGGCTGTTCAGCATGGAATCTGGCTGGTGGTAGTACACATCCCGGGTCAGCTGAATGTTACTGCAGATGCCCTCAGCCGATGAACAATGGTCAGCTACGAGTGGGAACTGAACACAGAGGACCTCTTACCGATCTTCCATTGTTGGGGCACTCCAGAAGTGGACCTCTTCGCAACATCGACAAACGGGAAACTTCCCCTGTATGCTTCCAGAAATGGGCTGGGACCCTCTTCTCTGGGAGATGTTCTCCAGATTTCCTGGCAAAACATGAGGGCCTATGCTTTTCTGCCTCTGCCTCTGATTCATCGGGCGCATTGCAAGCTGAGAGGCTGTCAAACTCATAAAGGAATAGGGGACTCGACCCCCTCTCCCGAACCACAGAAGCCGAATAGATCGACCCTCCCACCGTGGTTGCCACAGGCACCGGAAATTAATATCACAGGAAACCACGTGACAGCCAATGGGGGGAAGACAGAGTTAGGGAAAGGGGATGGAGTGACAAAGGAAAGGAAGGGAAAACATAAACAAGCAAGTACATAACAATATACTCAATACTCCTATACGTGTACCTGTAAATCCTGAACACCTAGCCTAACGTCCTAGACATGCAATGAACTTGCTACATACCGACAGTACTGTACCTTATTAATGGCCATGTAAGACACCACTTTGCACACCACAAAACATAAGGTTAGCACTTTAAACATAACATAAGACTGAAACAACCTGGGACACATAACTCTTGAAACACAGAGGTTTGCATACAAGCAAAATGGCACAAACAAAGGGATGTCCCTTTCATGAAGATACAACGACTCATGGCCCAATGGGCACAATGAAGCAACAAACAAGGGTCTGCAACAATTAGACAAAACACATACCCGTTTTGCTGTGTGGACCCTAAAGAATGAGGATATCCTCCTATAATCCCAGCGCACTGTTTGTCAGTTCTGAGACTCATGGCATGTTTCCTCACACTCCGTGGGTCTCCTTACATATAGCGTGTTGCATCACATACTCTCAGCATGGTTCGTATCATAAATAAACAAGCAGAATAAATCATGATGTAACACCAAAACATGAGCAATGCAGTAGTAAACATAACTGATGGTCCGGATGCCTCACTAGGACATCCGGACCCTGATGTTCGATGGCCAACAATCTGAAGGAAGCCGTTTCACCGCCGTGACCCCGCGACTGTTTCTTCTCCTGCTTAGAAAGGCTGCAAATCACCATCGCGGCCCGGGGTGAAGCTCCAAAAGTCCTTCGGCGTCCAAACGCTCCTGCATGCCCTCGCGTCCTCAGCTGCCGGCGAGTTTTAAACAGTATTACTAATGACCAGCTGGCGTGCCGTGCGAACTGGAAACTACCCTCATCCCAAAGCCTACCGGGAAATATAGTTTATCTCCTCTTGGGACATAAGAAGCGCCGTCCTCTACCCCAAACCAAATTCCTGACAGAGGCACAGTGAATTGTTCTCTTCTGTTCATAGCACTGGGGTCGCCGGCCAGGTTTTGGTTTTCAGAGCTTCAGCATCTATCAGTGTGTGCACCCATCAGGCTTCCAATGGTTCCCAACCTGCTTCACCAGAGCGATTGGCAGTTGTGGCACCCCTCCCCACAATCATACAACTTGGCGGCATGGTGCCTGAGTTCAGATCCCTAGAGCACCTCAATTTGGCCACAGATAACATGCACATTATTCAGGCGGCCAGAAAGCCCTCGACCAGATCTCAGTATAAAAGTATTGAATGTATTCCTTACGGCATTGTGCCATAAGCCTTTTGAGCCCATGGCTACGGTAGACCTCAAGTACCTTTCGTGGAAAGTGTCGTCCTTGGTTGCTGTGACTTCAGCAAGGCGTGTGAGTGAGCTCCAGGCCTTGTCGGTGGAGCATCCCTTTCTGGTTTTTCATAAGGATAAGGTTGTCTTGAGGGCGAATCCTTCCTTCCTTCAAAAAGTGGTCTCTGATTTTCATCTGAATCAGTCAGTCTCCTTAGCTGTCTTCTTGCCAAACCCAGCCTGAGAGGCTGAGAGGGTTTTGCATTGCCTAGACGTTAGAAGAGCTCTTAAGTTCTATCAGGACAGAACATCTGAGTTTAGGAACTCTTCTCAGCTTTTGGTGACTTTTGGTAATCTGTAAGGTAAGCCGCCTCAAAAGTGACCATCTCCAGATAGATTGCTGCCTGTATTGCGGAGGCTTACGCTGTTGATGGCCTTCAACCTCCAAAAGGGATTCGTGCTCATCTTGTACAGGGCAAGGCGGCTGCTGTTGCCTTCCAAAAGTATGTCCCCTGGGAGACCATCGTGAAAGCGGCTACGTGGGCCTCCCCATCCGCTTTTTGTAGGCATTAATGTCTAGACCGGAGCTCCAGAGCTGATGCTCAGTTCGGTCAAGCTGTGCTAAAAAACCTGTTTCAACAAGGAGTTTCCATCCACCCGTGATTTCTGTGAGGAGTGCTTGGGAATCTCCCATAAGTATGGAGGAAAGGGGACGGGAAGTAGGAGTATAATAAGGTTACTCACCTTAGTGACTACTTTGCTCCCAGTCCATAGTCCCCTTTCCTCCATATGCCCAGCGCAGTCCCCTCTAATAAGGTTCCTCTGCTATTGCTTAAAGGTCTCAGACCTGGCAATAGAAAAGGACTGAAGGGCGATGCGCTGGGCGGAGCTAAGGAGGGCGGGGTTACGGCCGCATGCGGTACCCGGCGTAAAAAGAGAGGAAGGACACATTTTTTAATAATGTGATGCTTTTTACAAAAAGTGCTCCGTTCCCGTCCCACAGGACGGAGGAATGTCCCATAAGTATGGAGGAAAGGGGCTATGGACTAGGAGTAAGGTAGTCACTACGGTGAGTAACCTTATTATTCTTTTCCCTCCTCCATTTTCTGGTACTGCTTTGGGAGTCTGTCAAAGATGTGGAATACGTTTGAGGACACAGTCCATTCGAAGAACATGTTACTTACCAACTGGTAACGTTCTTTCGATTGGATGTTCCTCCAGCGTATTCCACATCGCCCTCCCAGTCTGCCCCTCTGGAGAATTTCCTATGCGATTGCAGCTTACGTTTCCGCAAGGCTATGTGCAGTCAAGCAGGCATTGGATATGTTCATGTCCCACGTTATGGAGGAAAAAACATAAACTGAGGCTACGTGCGCCGTGCGTCCTATTTATAACATCCAGTGACGTCACCCTCGACAGAGGCGTTCGATGGACATCCACCCGACACCATTGACGCAGGGCGCCCTCTGCCGAAAAAGTTTCCGAAGTACACAGCTGTGAACATTACATGTCAAAGATGTGGAATACGCCAAAGATGTGGAATACGTTGGAGGTACATCCAAGCGAAAAAAAGGTTACCAGTTGGTAAGTAACTTGTTCTTCTCCATGGCCACTGAGGATTTACATTGGGACAGCCACACGATCTCCGAACTCACAAGTTCTTTAGTTTCCATGTCCTGAAAGTGGTATGTGCAGTACTTTGCTGAACATCCGGGGCTGTCACACTGTCCGTTGCCAGCTAGCCTGAACCGTTTGCCAGAGAATGTCCTTTCAATTGACAATTGTTAAATTTTCCAGGCTTGACTAATAGCGGGGAATAAGAATTCTCTTTAATATGTGTAGTACTGCGTTTTAGCAAGGAACTGAAGTCCCACAAATTGACAGAAACTGGACACCTTACTAAAAGTTGAGCCACTGAAAGTAAAGCTGCTGAACACAGTAGATTTCCAGCTGGTACTTTACACAGCATCGGTTGAGCAGACCATGAAAATGTATCATGGAGGTGGGCACAGGTGGCTTGGATTTTCAGGTTAGTATCTTGTAATACACGAGTCACATTCACCAATGGCTCCCCGCATATTTTCCCCCCTCTGGATGGACACTTTACAGCATCGGTTTAATTTCTACCAGGCACCAGTCGAATACAATGTATTTGTGCTCATTTATTAGCCAATCGTCCTGCATGAATGTGGTTTGTGACTCAACTGTGTTGGACAAATCGGCCAAACTAGACAAACTGTAGTCGAGATCTTTGGCAAGTTCCTCAGTCAATTGCGTAGAAGCTTCAGTCACTGTTAGTTAGCTTGTGTTGTTTGCACACGAATTGGAGAAACTATCAACGTCAATTTGTTTATTGGGTGGACCTTTTTTTGCAGTTGTAGATTGTGTCAAGTGGTCTGCGAGGAATTCCAAAGCATCTTTATTATATTCAGTTTCATCCTGTGAGTTCTCACATTGTAGCAATGGTCCAAGAACACTTTGCTGGCTTCGCCGGTCACATTGCATTCAGTTTCAGGCCATTTGGCATAAGCATCACATGTCTGCTTATTGAATGGACCACGCTGTGCCTCAAATAGTAGTTGCTCCATGGTGAAATCTGTTTAGCAAGCGACATCTTTGGTTTCATTTGTTGTCTGTGTCTTTATACTTCCTTTTCTTTCTGGGGCTCTAGGAGATGGGTTGTAAAAACATGTTCAATGTAAATCACACATATAGTAGATAGCACTTTAAATAAAAAACATGTTATGAAGAAAACACCAGCCAAAAACACTTCTAGAAAACTAAATTGTTTGTTAATTACCCTTTTTTTCTCAATTTTCTGTGAAACCGTGGTGTTCTCTGTAACAACCGCACCAGCAAGCTGGTCCGCCACCTCTGATCCATGTGCCTCCTCTTTTAATTCCACACTTTGTATACATCCCTTGAATTGAATATTATTATTTTTTTTAAAGTCAAACGTATTGGAAATTAATCTTTTATCGCTTATACACATACCCTCGCAAACAGTGTATGTCATTTAGTCCAAATATACATTTTGAATTTCACCTGATTGATGGCAAGTGTACTCAATCAGAGATCACCATGCCAAACATACTGATTGTAATGTTGCCCTCAAACATTTTGCAATGTATTCTGCATTAGGGAGGAAGTGTAACATTTGGACTGAAATCATAAAAGTTTGAAACACTGCACGTTTATATGAATGTCACTGTCTTAATAGTATACTATGTAGGATTGACTTTCTTTCGTTCAGGGGAACTGTCAGTATGCGTACCTCATACTCTGCACCAGCTCCAAAGGATGATGTATTGTAGTTGAAGTACCAGCATCCCCTAGTAACACAGTACTTGTTTTTAGTATGGATGAAAACAGCGAAATGGAACGCAGACAATGGTACATATAAAGAGAAACCCATAAATGACACATAGTGTAAACAGCCAACCGGATACATAAACAATTTCATATTATTTTAAATTACAAGGATAATACATTCTCTTAATTGAAAAGTGAAATGAAATTACCAGATAGGCGCTTAAAGTTGTTGCTGACTCGAGAAAAGAAATGGATGCAGAATCTTGCTCCTTCATTTTCAGTGCATTGTCGCACGAAGTGGTAAAAGGGAAAATTAGATTTGCATTAGATATGTGGGAAGATCCAACTGTCGATAATATGAATTTCTGCAGGTCTGTAGGGCTCACCATTGGTATACTGGATGGTGGTTTCGTCACTTGCGCAGGTCTGTGCTTCCGTCAGTATGCTCTCCTAAAAAAAATTGACATTTCAAGCAACTGATTACGAAAAGATTATGCTTCTTTTGAAGGGCACTATTACATTGTTTTCTATGGTGATAATTACTTTCTAGGATGATCCATAAACCAGGGACAGATGTGTAGTAAAATGTGGTATAGTTAAAAAGTAATACAATCTGGTAAATATGCAAACTTCAGTAAGACACATTTGCACCAAAAGCACCAATCCGTTCATATCATACCTGTTCAGTACCCCACCGCCTACAGCTAATTCATCATCCGGGACTCACCTGAGGCAGCGTGTGCATGAAAAGAGCTGGAATTGCATTTGGAAGCAATTAATGAGACGTTGTGAGTCGATGCTTTTTTGTGTACTGCGATTGGTCGTACATATCATCTGTAAAGTGCAGGCTGCAAATGCAGAATCGATTGGCCCTCGAGTCTCCCAAGACAGCCTGGGCTCTGCTTTCAAGCTCGTCCACCGGAAAACCAAAATGTCAAAATGTCGAACCCATTCTCTTATTAAATCAATATTCCTCGGGAATGTATTTATGATTGTGCCCTTACTTTTGACATGGCTCCTATAACGGCAACCGTAAATCATACAAGCAGGCATTCTTGAAAAATCTATAAGATCTGTATAAAAAAAGTACACATAATTACAAAAAAAATCCTACTGAATGCATGAGATTGATGGAATTATATCAAAGTTGTCTATGCAATGTTTGTTTTGGTCAAAGAAGCAAAACCTGTCTATCGTTGTCGAATATACACTGGGATAACTTTAATACAGAATTGATTGATGCGACGCGAATCGTAACGTTTTACTCGTACATTGAATGTACTTTCATGCATCAAAAGGAAACATGCTTATAGACATTGTCTGAGAAAGATGCGATTCTATCACAATTGACACTGATGAAATTTGTTATATATCGAGATCAGAACAGTTTAAACAGTAAACAATGGTAAAGCCATTGAGATGAATGAACATTACACTACTGGGTACATTCGTTCGAAATAGATAGAAATGTTGAGATGAGAAAGAGATGATTATAGTGAAGTTAATAGGTAGCCTGCCCTTACCTTGACTAACAAACAATTAGATTCAGCAAGCAGGGTAGTTAGTAGCAGGAGAGCAGGTAGCACGATCAAGAGTTGACTTCCTGTGCTCACAGATGTTCACAGGTAGCATGATCATAAGTTGACTTCAAGTGCTCACAGATGTTCTCATGATAAATATCAAAGGATTTATAAAGAATTAGAAAAGTGGGTGTGTATGTGAATGAGTAACATGTTTCTGGCGCGGTCTGATTCAGGGGAGCCTGGAGACAGTGGGTCTGGCTAGGCTATGTGAACAATGGCCCCTGCGCGTAAGATACCTCTGAAGTGTACATGGTGTTTGACACCTCAGCCGTGCCCAACATGGCAGCCCCCTCGGAGGGCATGGCCACAGGTGCGAACTGCCATTGATCTTGGAGGGGGTGGGAGGTGCATGGCCATGAGGCATGCAGAAAAGGGCCGGAACACTGCTGAATGGAGACACACTTATGTGGATTGCAGGGGCGCAGTCTGCTTCAGCGGAGCCTGGAGACGCTAGGTCTCGGTAGGCCATGTGTACAATGGCCGCTGTGCGGAAGATACCTTTGAAGTGTACATGGTGTTTGGCACCTTGGCCGTTCCCACCCTGCCAGCACCCTTGGGGGCACACGGCCACAGTTGAGAACTGCAATTGATACTAGAGGGGCCATGGATTATTGCAGAGGGGGTGAGTGTAAAAGGCCACCAACCATTGTTGCATGTCACTCAGAGACAAGTGAGCGTGTCCTTGATTCACTGAAAAATGTAAACAACTATTCATAAAAGGTGATTTGTATTTTATCTTGTTGCTGCTGTTGATGGCACAAATGTAGTACAAATTGTATACTTCGGGTTGCAGCACAGTGTGGAAAAATCCCCTGTACTGACCGCTGTCACTGGGGAATTCGGCTCAAATGGCTCCAACGGCACAGGCGGGTATTACTCATCGAACGCGGTATCCAAGCCTCCCATGAAGCCACCATGTAAACGACCGATTGGCCACCAGCCTGTACCACCTGTGGAAGAGAAACATACAAACTGTATTTACATCAACTTGATAAGTGTACAAACCTTAGTTGAAAATGCAATCTTGTATACTATCGCAAAGTTGCCAGTACAAATATTAATTCATGGATCAATCAACCTGGGCTTTAAAGTGTTGACACATTACAAAAGTGAGCACCCATGCAATCCATAACGTTAGGGGCACACAGAAATATTGTTTCTTGGTTGTACGAGAAAGACACATTAGATGACCAATAGGATTTCCCCAAATAGCGAGAGATGTATTGAATTGCCAGACTACATTCATTTGGCAGTGATAGATCAAAGTTACGACTATATAGGAGACAAACATGAAATGTTAGTGGCCTAAGTGACATCACATCTAGAGTACACATACACGTTACTTGGATTGCGAGGGCGAAATGTTGCACAAAGTTCTTGCATAAGCACCATCATAATCCTCAACACGGACCTTGTGAGGCAGGCTGCCCTGAAGTAATGCAGCTCGGTAACGCATAGCGGTGGTGTGTCTTCTTCCGATATGTAGGCTAAGCATCCAGAGTTTTCGCGGCAGCAGCAGTTCTCCTCTGCGCTTGCCATTACCTTGCACCGATTGCAGGTACACCATGTGGAAACGTCTTCCATGCGACTAGGCTCAGGCTCATGATGCAGTGATTCGCCCTCCCAACTGTCGTCTGATGCCCCATCGTTTCCGCATATTTCTCTTTCAACTAATTCTGCATCGGAATACTCCGGCTCGTACTGGTAGGGCTGTATTGTTGCCATTATACGACAAAATTAAAATCAATAGTAATGCTAGTACTAGTATCTCTTTGCATGGGCTACGAGCAACGAAGATAGCTGTACAGAGCAGAAACGAGTCACAGGATATACAAAAAAACAGTGAAACGATTGAAAAAGCAACTCTGATGTTGTCTGATGAGAAGCGGTCTGTTTATACTTATTGAGGAAAGAGGCGTCCTTCCATTTCCATCGAGACACATCATTAGCTGGTGCACAGAGAACGTTGAAATGAGACGTGCATTTGCATTGTGAAATGGGCCATACACGTTTGTGATGTCCGCTTCAGGGGCGGGGGATATGATTTAGTGCAGCGAGGGCAGTCGAACTTAGGGCGATGCGGCAACGGATAAGATTAGCACAAGATGGCCGCGACCCGCTTGTTCATTTCACATGTGTAAAAGTGAGGAAAACTAAGGTAAAGTGCATCGGTTCAGTTTAGTGAGAGCCAGCATATACAAGTTATACAGAAGGTGGGAGAGAGCTGAACCCTGTGGGATCCTGCAATCGAGAGAAATAGGAGAAGAGTTAAACGGGGGAAGAGAAACAGTCTGGACCCGGTTCGAAAGAAAAGATGACAGCCATTTCAAAAGAATACCAGAGATGCCAGCTTCATAAAGACACTACAAGAGCCTGTGATGATCAACTGTATCAAAGGCTGCAGAGAGGTCCAGGAGAATGACACTGGTCGACTTGTCATTCCCAAGTCAAGAGGTGTAAAGCTGGACGCTCAAGCTTCGTCTACCTTGCAGCTAAACTCTGGAATGACCTCCCACCGACCCAGTGGGCTGAGAAATCCTACTGGATCTGTCGGAAAGCTCTCATAACTCAGCTGTTCGCCTAAACTCGCAACACCACTGACTCACTGCCCCCAGTCGTCAAATAGGATCGACATCTCTCCCTAACTATACCTCTAACATACTTGGTATTGCCTCTCAATTTAATAATTTGTGCTACACCTGTAACAGCACCCATGTTACCCCACTTTTTGCTTGGTAATGTCTTTCATTCATGTAATTTGCTCTACAACTGTAACTGCGCCTAGGCTTCCTTTTCTCAATTTTGGATTGCGCTATATCAGTAACCATCCCTATGCCAGCTTCTTTGGTGCTTGGTAATACCTGTCAATCATGTAATTGTGCTACAACTACATATGCAACTGGGACCTAGGCTACCTTATGCCTTTATGCCCAAAAACCACAATCATATGACTAAGTTTGTTTTCGACATGTAACTGCAACAGCACCTCAGTGCCTCTGAGTTGTATGTGCGCTATACACATTTATTTTTTATTTATTTTTATTTATTGCAACGCCCAAACCCTTAGGTATCACGGGGTAGGTTACATAAGGCAGTCTTAACTGGTTACAAGGAAAGTTACAGCATTACAATATTACAAACATGATTACAATGGAGTGTTGGGGTTCACATATCGGGTATAGCATGGTAGTTGAGCCTCAACAGTCAATGAGGCTGGGGTGGCAGGACGGGTAACCAGGGTGGTGAGGAACTAGGGGGTCAGAGGTAACATTGTTAGAATTGGTTAAAGAGCCAGGTTTTGACCAGACTCTTAAAGCGTTAATGGGAGTGCTAATTTCTGATATGTATTGGAAGGGTATTCCATATTTTAGTCGCAACAACTGGAAAGCTAACACCCGCTGCTCTAGTGTTCTTGAACCTAGGGACGTAAAGGTGGGTGCTGGAACCTGATCTGAGTGATCTAGTAGTCTTTTTTTTGAGAAAGTGTTGTTCAGATATAGTGAGGCTAAATTGGAGATACATTTGTATGTGGTAGTGAGAGTCTTAAATAGAATTCTGGCTTTGATTGGGAGCCAATGTGCCTCTTTCCTAATATTAGAAATATGCTTATTTCTTTTTATACCAAATGCAGCCCTAAGAGCTTTATTTTGTAATAGTTTTATTTTGTCTATGTTGGTCTTTGTGGTTCCTAGGAGAAGGATATTACAATAGTCCAGTTTCGAGAGAATCAGGGCCGAGCTAATGCGAGGCAGTTTTTGGGGGGCGGGGAGAGAAATTTGCAGCTAAGTGCGATACGTTTGGCCATATATGCGTATATGCGGTAGTCGAGGCAAGGCTACTGATAAGTTTACTCATGGTGAGGTTGCAGTCTGTATGGACGGTTAGAGTTTTTACATGTTTGAGAACTGGGATTGGGGTGCCATCGATGGTGATGGTTGCATAGTTTGGCATGGGGGGTTTTCAGTCCCCAGACCAGGCCCATATGAACAAAACTATAGAACTTAGACAAGCTTGCCTAACACATTGGGAGACAGTGGGGAAACTAAGCTACGCAAAATACACTGAGAGGAATCACGCTCTAGGCGATAAACCCGGGAAATTGCTCGCCTGGCTATATAAGCGCAAAATCCCCAGAAAACCCATCTGTCTAATCCGGGGCACAGATGGCCTGAATACCCACACACAAACCGGGATAAACCTAGCATTCAAAGAGTACTGCCAGTCCCTCTACTCTGACCCCTCACCACCCACGGACACTGAAATTGAAGATGTCCTTGACATCATCAAGCTACCACATCTAGGAACACATAGCCGAGACCCTGGACGGCCCCATCACCCCAGATGAGGTAAAGGCCACTATTAGAACGTTACCTTCTGGGAAAACACCAGGGCCAGACAGACTCCCAGGTGAGTTTTATAAGACCTACGAAGATATACTAGCCCCACTATTATCCCAAGTGTACAATGAGGCAGACGAGGAAGGCCGCCTTCCCGATACCATGAGGGAAGCTGTCATCATCCCCTTGTTAAAACCCAACAAAGACAGTTCAGAATGCGGCTCATACAGGCCCTTGTCCATTCTCAATGTGGATAACAAGATACTGGCGGCGCTACTGGCAAGGAGGCTACAGGAAGCCATCCCGCTCCTAGTTCACCATGACCAGACGGGGTATGTGCAGGGCCATTCCATCACAGAAAACATACGTAAACTACACCATGTCATATACAGCATTGACGGCGAGCCCGGAAAATGCGCGGTGGCATCCATAGATGCCTCCAAAGCATTTGATTTGGTCCGATGGAAATGGCTCCATGTCACTCTGGCTAAATGGGGATAGGGCCAGCCTTCTTGAAATGGGTCAAACTCACGTACACAAACCCCACTACCAGAGTACACTACATACTACCTTACATACTGGAGACATTGGAGGGGTTTTTATAGATGCACAGGGATCCAAATCAACCACGATAAGTCTTGCCTCTACCCCCTAGCGGCCCTAAGTGCGACCAAAGAGGAACACCTCCCCACTCTAGCTCTCAAATGGGAACCTACCTCCTTTAAATACCTGGGCATTAGGATTCACTGGGACCCCAAAACTGAACACGCGCTGAACACAGTGAAAGCAAAGGAGGCCCTGGTTAAATCAATAGACTTTTGGAGCAAGCTACCACTCTCAGTGGCCGGTAGAGCAGGGCTTCTCACAATGGTAGCATTACCTCGACTCCTATATTTCTTCACCAACGTCCCGTACAACATCCCACAGCAATTTTTTAAAGATCTAAATAAACTCTGCAGGAAATTTCTATGGCGCGAAGGAAGACACAGTGTTGCCCTAGAAACAACGCAGAGACCGTACGACAAGGGAGGCCTCAAAAACCCTAATTTCGAACTTTACTATTTAGCAGACCAATTGAAGCACGTGATCCAATGGATGGCCGATGACATCTCTATGGACACTCGCCTTCTACAGCCTGCAGACTCCTGGAAGCTACTTAGGGACCTCCTCTGGATCGAACCAGACGCAAAACAACAAGACTCATACTTAATTTGCCTAGGAACTCTGATATGGAGGCGTGCCTGCAAAACTGCCAAATTAGTCGACCCTCACTCCCCGCAGATCCCGATAGCTGCAATCATGACAGCCCGGCAAGAGTGCCAGAAGGCGATTAGAAACATATGGGAACCTCTTGGAGTTGCCACCCTGGGAGATCTAGTAGACGACCAGGGCATCCTTACGTTCATTGAGCTACAGGAGACCACAGGGATACCAACAGGTCAATTACTCCTACACAGCGCTGTTGTAAAAAGACTCACAAAACGATGGCCGGAAACAGAGACCCTTGACACCGGACATGAGGTCATTGAGAACTTGTTGAGCGCTGCAGAGGGAGGGCATGAAACCTCAACGCTCTATGAAACACTGCTCAACTGCGCCACACAGCAGGACCTCAAGAGCAAAGAAAAATGGGAGCTAGAACTCGGCATGCAGTTCGAAGACAAAGAGTGGGAGGTTATAACACACTACCATAAAAAGTATCTAGAAATGCTCGATTACAGCTCATACAATTTTACATCATCAACAGGGAATACCTCACTCCAGACATCATCTCTAAATTCAGCAGAACAGGTGCTGCGATGTGCCCCAAATGCCAGGAACCCTGCGCTGGAATGACCCATATGTTTTGAGGATGCCCGGCAATACAAGCCTTCTGGACACAAATCAATACTAGCGTGTCCGAGCCAGACATCACATGGGATGTGCAGTCACCTAAAGCCTGCATCCTGGGCTCAGACCCTAAAGGCAAAAAGAACAAGCCTCTAAATAGACTTAAGGACCTCATGTACATTCTGGCAAAAAGACGAATCGCCATGGCCTAGAAATGCCCCAGGCCCCCTAGTGCTGCAATGTGGTGGGAGGACCTCCGCAGATGGTCAACAGCCGAAATAGGGGCTTGGGAGCTGGCACAACGACAACAAAAGCTAGACACTCTGATGATCTATTACAATGGGTGGCCCTCACAGTGACCCTGTTCTGCACAAAGGAGGACAGCTCCTCCAATGAGGACTTGGGCAGCCCACGTTAGCCCTTGGCGCACATAGACTGCAGTATAAACTATATGGTCTTGGACTGGTTGGGAGGGCGGGATAGGGGGAGTTAATTGTGATTATGTAATTGCTTTGGAAACGATATTAAGTTTGTACTGTTATTGGAAAATTAAAAATAAATTGAAAAAAAGAGGTTGCCTAAGATGATGAATTTGGTATTTGGCTTCAGTAAGGGGGTGAAGATTAAGGGGATGTCGGTTTAGGGGTGGTTAACCTTGTTTGGAGATCTGTAGATCATGAGGAAGTTTGTTGTAGTTTTAGGGTCAGTTGTGAGTTTAAGGAGTAACAATTCGTACCCGGGTATTGGGTCAAGTGTACAGGTTCTGAACTGTAGTGAGGCTTTGGCGATGATGGCCACTCCTCCTCCAGTGGTGTCCTTAGGGTCGGCTCTTAGAATTGTATAATATGGTGGGATAGCTAGGGCTAGTAGTGGCCGGAGGCTTCGTGGAGCCAGGTTTCCATCACCACTAGGAAGTATAGGTGTTGGTCTAGAAGCAAATCATGGATCTCGATGGCGTGCATGCAGAAGGATCTACGATTCAGCAGGGAACCTTTGAGACTAGAGTTGGGAATTATCTGGGCCACAGTGGTGTCTGAGTGTGTGTCTGATTTAGGAGGAGATGATGGTATAAGCAAAGGTGAATTTGGGGGTGTGGCAGCTGGTGGCTGGTACCAAGGCAGTGCTAGAGAGTGGAGAGTCTGAACGGATGCTGGCTGGGGACAGGGGGTGTGTGGCTTTGATGGGGCGGGTTGTGGAAAGGAAGACAAGGTGTTGAGGAGCTGGATAGGGGCAGGGGGGCGCTTTAGGGAGGAACAGTGTTAGCTAAGGGAGAGAGTGGTGTCTGGGGCATCATAATCTGGCAAAGCCATTCTCTGCTCGGGTGAAAGCACCAGATGTGCAAGGTAGTGGGCCCGGCATGCTGAGTGGGATACCAGTTTGGGGGGTCATGGAGTCCCAGGCAAAATGCGATGGAGCTAATACTGTGGGGTCTAGAGGGATGTGGTGCTACAACACTGAATTTGGGAAGGGGCTGATTGCGTGAAGACCTTTCCCTTTTTCCTGCATTTGGGCTCATTGTGTTTTCGGGCCTCCAAGATGGCCGCAACATCTCCTCACTGCGAACTGCTTTGGGCTTGCTACTGTTCTCCCCCTCCCATTGGTTGCACTGGTCGACCTAGACCAATCACAGCAACCAGGAGGTGGGAGCCGGCCCAGTGTCCAAGGCCCACACAAGGCCCTGCATTCTTCCTTCATGATCCTTTGCACACAAAGAGCCCTGCGATCTCCCTCAAGAAGATTTTCAGCCTGCCTGCATATTTCCACCAGTAAGCGCTCCATTATTGGTGTGTTTTGCACTTGATGTGGCGCGCTTGGCATCTATCATGCAATATTGTTTGTAACCTTGCTAGCAATGCGCTGATCACGTGAAGAGCTTTCCCTTTGCCTATTTCTACCCAGAACCTGGGTTTTTGCCACATATTTGTTTTTCCTGCATTTGGCCTCATTGTGTTTTTGGGCCTCCAAGATGGCTGCAACATCTCCTCACTGTTAACTGCCTTGGGCTTGCCACTTGTCTCCCCCTCCCATGGGTTGCACTGGTCGACATAGACCAATCACAGCAACCGGGAGGCAGGAGCCGGCCAGTGCACCAAAGCACCAAAGCCCCCAACCCCCTTTGTTCACCTGTGATGTTGTGTGTGCCCCCAAGCTCCTTTTCTTCCCCTGTTGTCCTCCCCTCATCCCTTTCCCCCTAGCCAAAAGTGCCCCCTTATTAAATTGCACTTGCATGCTGCCCTGCAACCTGGGGTAGGCACCATGTATCTGCCTATTTCTGAAATCTCGCATCTGTGTGTCGCTGCCACCCTGCAACATGGGGTAGGCACCATGTATTTTTCTATTGCTGGACTCTCACATCTGTGTGTTGCTGCCGCCCTGCAAAATGGATTAGGCACCATGTATTTGCCTATTGTTGGACTCTCACGTCTATATGATGCTGCCGCCGCGCAACATGGGGTAGGCGCTATGTATTTGCCTGTTGCTGGACTGTCGCATCTGTGTGGCACTGCCGCCCTGCAACATGGGGTAGGCGCCATGTATTTGCCTATTGCTGGACTCTCGCATCTGTGTGGCGCTGCCACCCTGCAACTTGGGGTAGGCATCATGTATATGCCCTCTGATTTGACTTTGCATCTGTGTGCTGCTGCCGCCCTGCAACATGGGGTCTAGCTCAATGGATGTGATCACCATGTACCTTTCTTTTGCTCTTTGCATATGATGTTATTACCTTGCACAATGTTGTAATGCAACTCTTAGGCTTCCTATTTTGTAACCGAAGCACTGAAAGCAATCTCTTATGCTTAAGTGCCTAGATACCCCTGAGTTTTGCACGCTATACAAATAAACAATTACAGGTACAAGGCTGGATACAATGACTAAGAGTTGGTCATAACTGGTCATCTAGGTGGTGGTAGAGTTGAAACATCTTATGAGGTAGTAAACAATGGTAGTTCACAGTTAGCAATGGATTGACTCTTGTCTAAGAGTTGCTAATACGTGGTGAGTTAGGTCGTGGCTGAATCATAACATCTTGTGAAGCAATATACAGTAGTAGATCAGAGTTGATAGTGGGTTTGCACAGTCCACGAATAAATAAATAAGCCGTGCTGATGCTGGAGCAGTAGAGCTATGTGGACGCTATAGCAGTGAGCCCCAGTAATACATTAATAAGATGTACGGCACAGGTGGCGGGGGCTGAGTACAGAGGTAGTATTGGCTAGCGGGCACGTCTAGCAAAACCGCTGGTTAGAGCATACAGTATTTTCAAGTTTTTGGGTAAATGCATTCGAGAGTAAACAAACGGAACTTTCAGTTAGGTCAAACATACGAAGTGGACAGATAGTAATTTCAAATAGTCTGGTTGATGCATGAACAGTATGAGTATGTAGTAATCATGCGTAGCGAGACATAACATAGAAATGGGGTGGGCTGCGTCACCTGAAGACCAAAAGTGGTGCGCAGTTGGGGGGGTACTAAAGTCAGGCAAGGGAGATTGACACTGCAATGGATAGGGAGATCCGGTGGTGGTGATAAACATTGGTATCGCTCAGACCGTAGACAGTGTGCTAGGCAACAGGGCTGAAATTGTGGGTGGTCTTAGTGTTGAGAGATAGTGCGGGCCGGGAGCCACATGGTGAGTAGTTTGGCGACCAGGTGCATGATGCGAGTGATAGTGCAGGTGTTTGGCAGGATATTTCTTCATACCGAAAGTGCACGGCAGTGCAGATGAAGTTGGGAATTGAGCAGGATGAATTCAATCGCACTCATCAGCGCTTACCCGGCTTCGTCTGATCCATGACAGGAGTGTGCTGCAAGAGAGGTGGAACGATCCGACAGGCTCGGACAAGAGCTTTTGGTTCCAGGCCTTCGGTGGGAGGGCCGGTTTACGCTTGTCGGTCCCACTGGTTGGATGAAGTACTCGTCGGGGAGCCAATCAGAATCATGAACTCAGGAAGCAAGTGCTATGTGAGTCAAACGCCCATTTTAGAGGGGGACACGAACAGCTGGGATCTAGGTAAGCATTACGGAGATGCCGTGTTGCACATGAAATGAGCTACGGGCTGCCTTTTGGTTGCTTCAGTTCAATAAATGAGAATTTTCAAATATAAATCAGCTGATAATGCAGCTTGCAGCACACAGAATGCAGGAGGTGGAACAAAGGGCTTACCTCGTGGTGCAAAGTAGAGGAATGGTGTTCCGCACAGTGCTGGTGGAGCCTTCCTGGCCTTGCTTGGACACAAGTGATGAAATTAGGTTTGTACAGGAGCCTTTGGTTCCGGGCATTTGGTGGGAGGGCCGGCATACACCCGTCGGAAATGAAATATATAAAATAAATAAATAGTGTGTATGATGACAAGAATGACATTATGGACTGGTTAACTGCATTTGAGTATGCATGTGACGTACAAGAAGTAGTGGATGCTGATAAAATTGCATGATTGCTCAGCCGACTGTCTCGGTGCAGTGCTATTATGGATATGTCAAAGGCAGACAGAAAAGACTTTGCAAAATTGAAGCAAACTGTGGTCTTAATTTTTGGGAAGACTTCTGCCCAGTACTTGAACAGATTCAGAGATTACAAAAAGAAAGAAGATAATACTTGGGTTTCTTACGTAGCTGATTCCTTTAAGAACTTGACTGGTCGGGTGGAAGGTTACAAGGTCACCACCTTTGAGGGTATGATGTATTTAGACATGCTTGAACATATTTCTGATTCTTGTTCCCCTGAGTTGAAGTAGCACTTGGCTGACTCTAAGGAGATAGATCCTAAGAAGTTATCCATTGGAGCAGACATATGGGTGTCACAAACAGTGTCCCATAAGGACAAGCCTGCAGGAGGAGGAGAAAAGGACAAGGGTAAGGAGGGTGAGGGATCTGAGAAATCCTCCTCTCAAAATGGCCACAAACAGTTTAACAAGGGTAAGTCACATGAGAATAGTCAGAGCAGTGGGAGTAATCCTCCCAAACATAGCTCTGGTTACAATAAGCCTCCCTATGTACACAGACCCAGTGGATCTTGCGTGGCTTGTGGAGCAAGTGACCATGTGAAGGGGGATCCCAGATGTAAGGTCAAAATCTTGGGGGTATACTCTGAGAGTCTGGCCTTCCGCTCTATTGAGGAGCAAGAAATTATCATGGGGACTCCTTCACCAATGGGATAGAATCTGAAGTAGTACTAGTTTTCCTGGGAACCAAGAGTTTCATAAGCTTATGCTAGGATACCTGACACCAAGCACTACAAAGACAATGGGCTTCATTACGACTGCGCCGGTCTGGTAACAACGGTGCCGGTAAGCCACAGAAGCACCGGCACCGTTATTAACGGTGCCGGTGCTACTGTGTTCCCCATTCCCATTGAGTCATGTGGGACTCAACTGAGAATGGGTATTTACACTTTACCGGCGCCTGACTTCCTGGAATGCTGAGGTTGTAATACCCCGGTGTTACCGGCAAGCCAGGTGCTGGTAAATATTGCAAGCCGGCCCTTTTTTAAGACATGTTCCTCAAAATCAGAATATGTAGTTTTGTGATTCAAAACAGTACTGCGTTGGGTGCTAAATCCTAAAGACAACCTTCTGAGGTTATGCGTTAGCACAATACGCAACAAAACTAAATAGAACGCATAACAGGAAGGAAAGAAAGGTAACAGTATCGATAGCCACAACAGTAACGGTATCCACAAACGCAGGTAGCTGCAAGCAGATCCAACAATCAGAATCCTGCACAATATTATGAGTGTGGTGAAGCAGGGAAATAAAAGAATTCTCACTCATTTGTTCCTTATGAGACAAATCTTCAGGTGATGGAGAATGCACATGGTTGGCAGAAAATGAGGGGTTGAGTATTCTTTCTAGGAAATAAAATAAACCCAATAGGAAGGCACTCAGGAGTAGGAGAAGCAGCAGGCGTTTGGGTTTGGAGCAGTACCAGGGTCTGGTTTCAGTAGTAAACGAGGAATAGATACTGTTTGGCATTATGAGAAAGTTTGTCGCAGTAAATGTCCTAATAGAATGAGGTAAATAAAGGTTTATAGGAGTTTCAGGAGTGTCCTTATGCCTCACCCTGTACACAGTTCATTAAAGATGCCGGTATTCACCGCCCTGGACAATCCGTTGCAGAAAAGGAAGCAATGTCAATCAGCACTGTCGCTTTCGTAGTCTGAAGTTAAACCGTGGTTCCTCTTTCACTCCTGTGCTGTCTTTTGGAGGCATGATACCAGGGGAAACTATGCACAGAGAAAGTCTTTGGTTATCAGTCATTTTCGGCACCGATTCATCCCATGGTAACTCGGTAGACATGTTCCCTGACTGAAATAGAGGCGCCCTCTTTATGTGGCTCGCATGTATCCAGTTACGATGTCCTTCACACCTGACAGCAATCTGAGTGGCCAGGAAAACTTTCACAGGGCCTTCCCACCTTAGCTAGATGATCGCTGAAGATTCTTTGTGAAGACCCACTCTACAGGCTGGATGGAGTGGCCCGGCCCTTCCAGAGATTTAGGCAAAGAGTATTTGACCTGTTTATGGATAATAGACAATCTCTTAGTAAGCTCCAAACAGTAATCACTCAACAAAGGATAAGGGCATTAGACTGTTTTCTTGGGCTAGGGATTCCTCATATATTGGTGGGTCATCCCATTACAATCTCATAGGGTGTCAAACCTACTCAGAGTGCGGGACAGTACGTATAGACATTAGGGCTAGAGGCAAAGCATCTAGCCACTTGAGAGTGCTACTAGCACAGATCTTGGCCAATTTGCCCATGAGTATGGCATTGAAACGTTTCACAATACCAGCTGCCAGTGGGTGGTAAATTGAGTGCTATTTCTGGCGTATTCCTAGCGCTTGACATACTAACTCCATGGGTTTGTTGACAAAGTGAACACCATTGTCACTTCAGATTGAATGGGGCAGTCTGTATCTTGGAAAATACTCTTTCACCAAAGCCTTGGCAGTACTCGGAGCAGTATTGTCTACCATAGGGAATGCCTCTTCCCATTTGCCGAACATACTTACTACAACATATCTGAATCTCTGACATTGTGGCATTTCTATGTAGTCCATTTGGAGGCATTCGAAAAAGGAAATTCTGGGGGTCTGAAATGACCTGATTGTGTGTTAAGAAAGCAATACAATTTTGACATGTAGCTATGGCTGTCTTTCGTATGTTAGTATTATACTATACTTCTCCCAACAAAGCTACAATTGCATCTGCCCCTATTTGGGAGGGCCATGTGCCATAGTGACCATCATAAGCACATATTTGTTGGGTAACATCCATAACCTCTTCTCAGACTTGTGTACATAACACCCATCAAGGGTGGCATTGCTATTCAATTTCTCAATGTCCTCTTTTGATGTATCTGCTTGTATTTATTTGACACATTCAAAGGAGTTATCAAATTCAGTAGTTGCTGGGGAGCTCACTGTTACATAGGTTAAAGTGGCAGGTGTCTGGGCAGTTAATTTAGCTGTCCTATCAGCAAAAGTATTACCTATTCCCACTTCATTTGTCACTTTCATGTGGTCGCTACATTTTATGATAGCCAGCTGTTTTGGAGCCGTTAGTGAATTCAATAACTTGGTGATCAGCATTCCATGCTGTATTTTGGTGCCGTGAGAAGTAAGAAAACCCCTCTGAGCCCATAGTCTTCCAAAATTATGCGCCCCGCCAAATGCGTACTGGCTATCACTATAGATATTAACTCTCAGACCAAGGCTGGGTTCACTTGCTCGAGTTCATGCAATGGTCTCTGCGGCCTGGGCAGAGTGCTGTGGTATTTTACAACTTTCAACCACAGTTTTCAATGTGTTTATAGCATAGGCAGCCCGTGGGAGGCACTGTTTGGTAATTTAAAACACAATCCATCCATGTACAGAGTTCCATCAGGATCAATCAAAGGTACATTAGTCAAGTCTATCCGTCCCTTTGCTTCCTCATCTGTTGTTAAGATACAGTCATGCATTACAGTGAGGTCATCAGAATGTAGGGGTAGCACTGTGGCAGGGTCCAGTGAATTACATATATTTATTGTTATGTGTGGTGCAAGTAAAGTTAATTTGTATCAAGTCAATCTGGCATTTGTTATAATCTTGTTTTGGGTCTTATTCATCAGAATATCTATGGCATGAAGGACCCTGACAAACAGTGGATGTCCCTGAACTATACTTTCAGATTGTTTGACAGAAAAGGCAGCTGCTGCTATTGCCCTGAGACATCTTGGTAACCCTTTTGCCACAGTATCTAAGGTGGAGGAAACATAGGCACAAGGCCTGTCTTTATCTCCTTGCAATTTTGTTAGTACAGACAAAGCACACCCCGATTTTTCATGCACAAAGAAAGGACTTGGCATAATTGGGGGTGGTGAATTGCACAAGGCCTGTGTCAGCATATCAAAGCTTTCTTGGTGCTCTGGCAACCAAGGCATTGGGGTTGGAGTCTCTTTAGTGGTAAGTTGGAGTAAGGGTTTTGCTAAGTGAGAAACATTGGGGAACCATTGCCGGCAGAAAGAAGTCATACTGAGGAAACCTCTCACTTCTTGCTGAGTGGTTGGGGCTGCTGTACTAAGTACTGCTTGTTTTCCCTGTGGGTGTAACCTCCTTTCACTCTTTAACAGGAGATGGCCTAAATAGATAACTTGCTGTTGACAAAACTGTAGTTTATTCTGCGAAGCCTTATGACTCAAGGGTGCTAAGAAATTCAATAGCTGGACTGTACAGTTTATGCATTGCTCCTTGGTGTCAGCAGCTATCAGTAATTCATCTACATATTGCAAAAAGGCTGTTCCACTTGGGAGGGGAAAGCAATCTAGCTGTGCTTTTAAAGCTTGACTGTAAATACTGGGGCTCTCAGTGTAACCCAGTGGAGCTCGGCAGAATGCATAAGACCTTCCTTCTATGTTGAAAGCAAACAAATACTGGCTATCCTCATGGATTGGGACACTAAAGAATGCATTCTTAAGGTCAATAACTGGAAAATACTGGCAGTGGGTGGCAACATGGTAAAGAGAGAAGCCGTATCTGGTACTACAGCAAATTGGGGCAGCACTATCTTGTTAATAGCGCACAGATCAATAATTAGTCTCCATTCTGGTGGTGCATCCTTGCTAACCTTTTTACAAATTGTAAGTATTGGGCTGTTACAGGGGCCGCTTGCTATCTGTTTGATAATGCCCTTATCTAGTTAATTCTGTATCACTAGGTGGATCCCTTCCAGCGCCTGTTGTCATTTTGTATTGGGGTATTCTGGGGTAGATGGCACCATCTTAGTGTTATGCGAACAGGTTCTACCTGGAGACTTCCTACATCATTTTTACCCTTGGCCCACACTCTCTCATCAACAACTTGTCATTCATTTTGAAGGACACCCGTGGTGGTAGTAGTAGTGTTTGCAAAGCCTTTTTGTAGGTAATCAGACATGCAAGTGAGGTAGACTCCATCGGGCGTACAGTAAATAGTATCATGCAATTTCTTACGCAGATCCATTCCCAATAAATTCAAAGCGCATTTGTCAGAAGGCACAAAAGGAGCGACACATGAAATAGGTCCTATAGAGAACTGAACAGGCTCCCAGATAGTGCTGTGAACAGGGGTATTCGATAAACCTACTGATGTGTTTACCTTCCCAGAGCGGGGCACAGTAGGTACCAATGTATGGCAGATATATGTGTGGGTAGCCCCGGTATCAAGTAAGAAGTTCATTTTACCTGGTGTCGCATCTTTAAGTGATAGCTCGACATATGATCCCTCTAGTTCTACTGGTATCTGCCCTCTCCCTTTTCCCTCTCTTGGGCATCCCTGTTCCACATAATCATCTGAATATGTATCATCTTCATAATACTCTCTTGCTGAATACTGTTGGGCTTGTCTGGGATCAAAATAATTCTGCTGCTCTTGGGTAGTTTTAACTTCTTCACCATTGCTTTGACTCATCTGACCTCTGGCAAAACCTCGCCCCACTGACCTTCCTCTTCCTCTAGGCCTCACCGGGCAGTCACGGATACAGTGAGCTGGACTCTTACAATAATGGCAGCCATCACCTGAACCACTCGTTCCATTGAAGGGTGGTGCACTTACACCTCTTTCTTTCCCTCAATGCATACCTCTTCTCTCTGTATACTTGCTCCTCGTCCTCGGTCAGGAAATGCTTTCTGCATCAAAGCCCTAGTTTTCAAACTATTCAGCTTACTTTCCTTCTCAGTCTTTTCTTTAGTGTGTCTATCCGCATAATACCTGGCCACAGTTAATATCTGAGCAGCGTTTTGGGTTGACCATGTGGATTCATATGTTTGAATGTCATGTTTAAGGTAAGGGAGCAGACCTTCTACAAAATGTAAACAGAAAGCCATTTGCCCTTCTGTGGTACTTAGGTCCATCCCGCTAAAAGCCTGCTCCATCCTTGCGAAATATTTCTCAACTGATGCCCCTAGCTCCTGCCTACAGGAGGTCAACTTGTCCCAGTTCATTTGCTTTATGGATACTATCTGTTCTATTCTCCTCATTATGTGTGCTGGCATGGCAAGGATGCTATTGTCTAAACAACCCTACCCGTTCCTGAATTTGGTTACTTTCTCGGTTTCTAAGGCAGCCCATTTAATGGGTGGCTCTTGACTGTCCTGTTTTCTGCACTGCCTCCAGATGTCTGGAAGTACAATGCACGAAAATAGCTGATCAATATAATTTAGGGGCCCAGTTTTCAGGACACGGTTAGTTTGGCTATTACATTGCTATGGATTCTGCCTAATATTTGGAAAGTCTTTGGTAAAGGATAATAGTTCCATACGGTTCCAAGGCACATGCACAGGATGTGTGGGGTTATTACTGTCAAACCCCCGGCACTTCTCACATAAAGAGGCAGTGTGATGCTGGAGTGGGTTAGGGAAGTTTAACGAGCCAATGAAGTAGTGTCAATATGATATCTGAACATTCATCTATAGAGATAACCCATTGTTGACTATTTGTATCCATTTCCCTGTAGCAGTCTGGAAAATCATATTTTCCCTTTCTCCTTTCTTGATTACCGATAACCTGTTTATAGGCTAACCACACCTTGGTGCACACATATTTGATAATTTCATTTGCCACAGGCTGTTCTACTTGAGGCGCGCTATACCTTGCTATCTGAATCCCTTCATCTCCTTTAGCTATACAAGCATTTGCGTAGCGTGCAGCTTCATTTGTTTGGAAAGCAGTTATGCTACGAATGACACCTATGGGTATCTGGTGGAGCAGAGGGCTTCTTTGACTGGTCACATAATTCAGGCTGATTATAAGGAGGCAGAGGAGGTCTTTTAGTGGCGAGAAGGCATTCCAATAAGGGATCAGCTTCTTCATCAGTGTGTGCCATGGGTGCTGTGGCATCAGTACAGGGTTTAGATACATATGCTCTTACTGCCTGTATCACACATTCCCTGCCATCCTGTTCCTATCCTTATTTCAGTTTCTGGAGCTCATATTCGTTAGCTTTATCCCTTTCTGACTGAGGCTTTTTATTCTTTAGCCGTGCTTCTCTCATGGACTTCTGCCTGCCTGGCATATTCTTCCCATTGCCTGTAAGTTTCCCACTGTAGTGGCCTTACCTTTTTTTCCTCTTTAGCTGCCAATGTATCCCTAAGGCACTCTATCCGGTCCAAATCGAATATCGACGCCGGTCTGAAGAACAAACAACCGTCGAGAGCTGCACAACAGACTTTGGGCCTTGGAAGGCCTCTGGCTTCGGCCCAGGCCTTGGAAGGCTTCTGGCCTCAGCCCGGGCCTTGGAAGGCCTCTGGCCTCGGCCCTGCAAGTAGGGAGAGTGGGGGGTGGAAACATACTCTACACTCTTTATTTTCCTACACAAACTAGCCCGCTGCCATAAGGTGACATATGGAGAGGACTCCATTTAAATTTTGCCCCAAGTGCAACCACAAGTACCCTTGCATTGACAAACACGCCACCTGCAATCTCTGCTTGCCGAGGGCCCACCCCGAAGTGCAGAGCGTGTAAGCTTTTTAAAGCTAAAACACTCAAGGACCGCTCCACTAAACGTTGGGCCCAACACAGGCAGCTCGAGGCCATGGAAGCGGTGGGTGCCTTCAGTGATGGCAGCGCCGCTGCCCATTCGGACGGCGAGGGCACAGGGGTGTCGAAAGACACCCAAGCACTAGTCCCTGACCTCAGAGGATTGTCCGGCAGGGCAGTTATGGGGAGCACACCCGGTGACACAAGCGCTTCCCTTTCTTCTTCTACATCTACACACACTAAGTCCAACCAAGACATGACACACGGCAGCCGTCCACAGTTGCCAAGAGTGCCTTGCTTCCTAAAGTAACGGAGGTTAGTTCGTCAGGAGACGAATCCGACCTCCACCCCCAAGCCGCACACCCAAAGTCGGCTCTGGCACCCGTTCGGCGGCTGCCTCCGAGTCCCGACGTGCGCACTCTAAAGAGAGAGAAAGTACCCTCGAATCTCGACGCCAGGCGTCCAAACATTCCGAAAAGGCCAAACCGTCAGGGAAACACTCTTCCACTCACGGGAAAGGGGACAAACAGCAGAAAAGGTCTACACTTACAACTTCTGCACCCCAGGTACACAAGGACAAACACAGGTTGTCAGATAGGGACAAATCTAAGACCCCTGTGACTTCACCCAGACTCACCCCTCCCACTTCTTACGATATGAGATTAGAAGAGGAACCTCATCAGGAGGTTGTCTTCCCCAGTTCCAGAGAATGGAGAATCGAGGACATAGACAGGGTGATGAGGAGAAGGTCTTCCTTAGCTAATTTTTAGGAAACAAATCCACAGCATTTTCTTAGCTATACCCCTGACAATGCTAATCCTTCAGGATCCAAGGACCCCCAGCCTCCTAATAAGAGATCTCGGCTTGATACTCCATCTCAGGGACTGTCTTCAGACCCTTACCATATTCAGCCTTACCAGCAGTATGACGATGACCTAGGATTTATGGTGCTGGACGACTAAACTGGGCTCGAGTATTATGGAGATGATAAGGGCCAGGATGAGGAGGAGGAAGACGAAGCGGTTAACAAGGAACCACAGGTTTCTGACTCACCTATAGATAACCAGCCCCTTCTAAATCAGGTCTTGGCTAAAGCTGCAGAGCACTTCCACATAGATACGCAGGGGGTGCAGGAGGAGAGGGACTTTGCAGAGGAGCTAGTGGGGGACAAAAGAGCCATTGCTCAAGCCATTCCTATTCTCAAATCAATCCAACGTAGAATTGATCCTTCCCTTCACAATCCTAATCTCACTAAGGCTGTGAACCCCAGAATTGAGAAGATGTTCAAGGCCGCACAGTCAGACCCTCTTTACATAAGGGGTCAACTCAAGCCCGACTCCTTGGTAATCACTAACAACGGAAAGAGTGCAGGGACACCTCTATCATCATCGGAGGCTCCCCCAGACAAGGAGAGCAAAAGAATCTACGGTTTAGGAAGAAAAGTAGCCTCCACTTCCGCTTACCAGGCAAGGATCGCCAACAGCACCACTGTGCTGGCAAGCTATAATTGCCACCAGTGGGAGCAGGTAGCAGCCCTCATTGACTCTGCACCGGAACCACTAAAGGGTCAGTTGGCCGAGATCGCGTCGGAGGGTAGAGCCGTGTCCAGTTGCATTCTGAAGACAACCTTTGACACCGCAGATAATGCAGGACGGCTCATTGCAGAAAGCTCTGTCATTAAGAGGCACGCTTGGCTAAGACAGTAAGGGTTTAAACCCGAGACCCAGGCAACCCTTATTGACATGCCGGTGGAACCGAATGTCTTGTTTTGCAAAGCAGTAGAGGATGCACTAAAAACTGCCAAAGACGAGTATGATACTCTAAAGTCCCTAGGATAGTTGACTAATAAGCCCACTAATCAAAGAGGGAATAGTCATTTTCACCGCTCACGTGGACAAAATTCCCAGCGGGGCTCGAATTATTCACAGGGACAGGGTACATCATGGGGTGGCAACCAGCAGACTACCCAAAGTTACGGCAGAGGTAACAAGAGGACCCGTGGTCGAGGTAGAGGCAGCCCCAGCAGAGGCGGCGGTACGCCTCCCGCAAAGCAGTGACTTTCCGCTCAGGGTCCTTTCCCATGCATCCCCAGTAGGGGGGTGCATTTCCAACTTCACCCAAGCATGGGAAGGGATCACATCGGACAGATGGGTGCTGTCCACAGTGTCCGCAGGATACTGCATCAAACTGCTAGAGCGCCCCCGCAACCATCCTCCACGTCAAAAGGTACATTCACTGGACCACCAGAAGATCCTCTTTGAGGAAATCGTCAATCTTCTCGCAAAGAACGCAATAGAACTCGTCCCGGGCAACCAGGTAAACAAGGGTATCTTTTTAACTTACTTTCTTGTGACAAAAAAAGATTTGACAATGCGCCCAGTATTAGACTTACGCCCTGCAAACAAGTATGTCAAGCCCCAAATATTTTGCATGACTGCTCTCCAAGAAGTAATCCCCCCTCCTAAAAAGGGGGGATTACATGGAAACATTGGCCTATTTTCATATTTCCATGTTCCCAGCGCACAGAAGATTCTTGCGCTTCAAGGTGGACAATCAGTACTACCAGTTCAAGGTGCTTCCCTTCGGTATAGCCTCGGCTCCAAGGGTATTCACGAAGGTACTGGCGGTGGCGGCAGCACACCTACGCAGGGAGGCAATCCCAGTGTAACCTTGGACGACTGGCTCATCACAGGGGAGACCCCAGTAATTTGCAGATCAAACATCCAAAGAACAATCAACCTCCTCTTCGAATTGGGTTTCTCTATCATCAAGAAAAAATCAAGCCTGGTGCCAAACACCTCCAAGCAGTTCCTAGGAGCTGTACTAAACACCCAAGAGGGGTTGGCCTTTCCATCAGAGGAAAGAATTCGGAATCTACTATTGCAAATTCCTCTATATCAGCCCGGTCGCCAGATAAGGGAGCGCAAAGCGATGCGTTTGCTAGGCATGATGGCGTCATGTATTTACCTGGTTCCCCACACGCGCCTGTGCATGCGACCCATCCAAGAATGGTTGGCGAAACAGTGGTTTCAGGCAAGTGGTCAGTGGGACGATCTAGTGGTCGTTTCGCCAATACTTGTACAAAATCTTCACTGGTGGACAAGAGAGAACCTGTCAAAGAGGAAACATTTTTACGAGCCGTAGGTACAAGCTGTAGTCGCTACAGACGGGTCCCTGTCAGGGTGGGGAGCACACCTCCTCCACCACACAGCTCAGGGTCTCTGGTCTCACTCAGTGGCCAAGAATCATATCAATCTGCTAGAACTCCTGGCAGTCTTCAGAGCGCTTCAAGCGTTCGAACCCCACCTGTTGAACCTGTCAGTACAGATCCTAAAAGACAGTACGGCAGCGATGTTTTACATAAACAAACAGGGAGGGACTTGTTCGCCAAATCTGTCCAGGCTTGCCCAGAACATTTGGACATGGGCACTCAGACAGAACATTTACCTGTCCTCTCAACGTGTTCCTGGGGATCTCAATTCAATAGCAGACGCTTTAAGCAGAGATCCCCTCCCAGAAGAGCACGAATGGTGTCTACACAGAGAAGTTGTAGACGATATCTTCTCACAGTGGGGTTTCCCCACTATAGACCTATTCGCCACAAGCGAAAACAGGCAATGCCCAGCATTCGCATCCAGGTTCCCTCAGCCAGACTCCAGGGGGAACGCCCTATGGATGAACTGGTCAGGGATGTTTGCCTACGCTTTTCCACCAACCCCTCTCATGAGGAAGGTGGTCAACAAGATGCACAGGGATTCGATGACGCTCATCCTAGTTGCTCCCATGTGGGCGAGGCAACTGTGGTTCCCACACCTACGCAGACTAGCAGTGTGCAAAGCCATCAGACTCCCGTGCTGGCACAACCTACTATCCCAGCACCAAGGTCAAACAGTGCATCCTCAACCCAGCTCAATGAACTTAGCAGCATGGCTCCTGAAGTCATAGAGTTTGGACATCTCAACCTACCATAGAGATGCCTGAACATCCTAAAGGAATCTAGGAAACCAAACACGAGGCACTGTTACTTCGATAAATGGAAAAGATTTGTTATCTGGTGCCAGAATAAGCAAATCAACCCGGTTGATTGCACTCCTTCTAATATTGTCACCTACATGCTCCACCTGCTGGATGTAAGGTTGGTATTTAATTCACTCAAGGTACACCTGGCGGCCCTGTCAGCCTACACCATCTCCCATAGCAAAGTTTTGTGGTGGAAAGTACCAGTGGTTAAAGCCTTCATGGAGGGAGATTCCACCCTCCAATTTCTAACCCACCACCAGGATGGGACCTTAATGTGGTGCTTGCTAAGCTCATGGGCCCACCATTCGAACCCATGCATAAAGCAAACACCTGACCTATAAAACGGCCTTCTTAGTAGCCATTACATCCATAAGAAGGGTCAGTGAAATTCAGGCTCTGTCAGTGCAGGATCCTTTCTTTACTGTTCATAAGGATAGACTGGTTCTACGAACACACCCTAGGTTCTTACCTAAGTTCATTTCAGAATTCCATGTTAACCAGTCCATTGAGCTTCCAGCCTTCTTCCAAGAACCCAGAAGCTCAGCTGAGGTGAAACTACACACTCTAGATGTGCGAAGAGCGGTCCTCTACTATGTAGACAAGACCAGACCGCTAAGGAAAACAGACCAACTGTTTGTCTCCGTAGCTACAGGCAGAGAGGGAGATCGCGTCTCTAAAGGTGCCATCTCGAAGTGGATAGTCAATTGTATACAGCTATGTTACTCCCTTTCTGAAAGAACTCTGCCTTTTACGCCAAGAGCCCACTCTACAAGAAGCACAGGGCCACTCTGGCTTTCATTGCAAATGTACCCCTTGACACCATTTGCAAAGCAGCTACTTGGCGCTCTGTTCACACTTTTACTCAGCACTATTGCATTGACACTCATTCCAAGACATATACTCAAGTAGGACAAGTGGTTCTAAGACACCTGTTTGCTCATGACCCTTCTCACATCCCACCTCCTTCTTCTAACACTGCTCGCTAATCTATGCACAGCATGTGATCTAAGCAGATTCCACAAGCCTCAGAAGGGATACATTACTTACCGTAATCGTTTTTCTGATGCTTGTATCTGCTTAGATTCACATGCGCCCGCCCTTCCTCCCCTCTGAGAGAAGGCGCATGGATGCTTGTAGTCTTATCTATCTATCTGCTTGGATAATCTGTACTCGCCCTACTCCTCATGTCAGAAAAAATACAATCCGAGAGGCCTACACGCGTGAGGGATCATGGGTACAGTGGACGTCCCACTAGGGATAGTATTACTGGCATGCCCTGTGTCGACGCCAATTTTTGAGTTTCAAAAAACAAACTGTAATGCTCTGCAGCTTCCACTAGATGTCGGCCTATGCACAGCATGTGAATCTAAGCAGATGCAAGCATCAGAAATACGATTACGGTGAGTAATGTATTGTTACGCTCACCTGGTTCCCACGGGGGCGTCGACCGGAACTGGGCCGCTGTTGTTTCCACCAGCGTGACGTGTAGCGCCGAGATGACTGACTGGACTGGCCCGCTCAGCCTAGTTTGTCTGGCTCGCAGGAATATTCTTCTGCAAAGGAGAAGAGGAATTAACCACCCGTGGAATTGAGTGTCAACCCACCTTCTCCACTCCCGTTGTCTTCCCACAGATCACTCTTGATGTCCCCTCCTTAGTCTCACCTGATGGTTTGGAAGGATGAGCTCTCCATCCTGCGTCGACCGCAGGGGCGCGTTGATGACC
Source organism: Ambystoma mexicanum (assembly GCF_040938575.1). Taxonomy (NCBI): domain Eukaryota; kingdom Metazoa; phylum Chordata; class Amphibia; order Caudata; family Ambystomatidae; genus Ambystoma; species Ambystoma mexicanum. Next base: position 950,627,773 of record NC_090939.1, read on the forward strand.
AGTTACTTCACTGGCGTAGAGGAATTAATGAGTTCCAGTATTGACTCTAAAGTCCAATTGTTCGTAAGAGTTCAAATGTCTGATCTTCACTCTGTCCGATTCCTTGCAGGTTGCCAATTAATCCACTCGAAGATTTCCAAATGGCAATTGGTAAGATTCAGGTAAGTCTATTGTGGTTTTCCCCTTAGGGGCTGGGGTACGGCGATGAAGCAGAGTTGACTGTGCCGACCCGAGATGAGGTGAGTACCCCCCGTGGTAAATCAGGTAAGTCCTTTGGGGTAGATTGTATAGCCTTAGAGAGTCCCCTTGCTCACCTTGCTGTCTTTGTCTCCTTAGGTGTCGGAGGGCGCCCGCGAGATAGAGAGAGCGTGATGGAATGCTGAAGTACCGCCAAGCAGGTGAGTTCAGCGCGGCGCCGTAGGAATGCAAAGCAATGCTTCAAAGACTTCTGTCTTTCAGCTCCGTGGTGAAATGGATCAGGATTCAGGTAAGGATTAAAGTTAAAACTCCTGTTCTAACCTTTATCCATCTTTTCTTCTTGTTTCAGGAGTCCCAGGACTGAAGCGGGTGTGGCTGAAGACTGGAGCTGCTGAAAACACGGTGAGCGTTACGCTGCAGCAAACAGAATAACGCGAAGCACGTGTGGCTGTCCGGGCGTGGTTTAAATAGCCTTGGAAGAAGATCCAGGTAAGTATTCTTCCACAGCCCCACCCAAGTAACAAAATAGTCCCTTCAGTAAAATAGTCCCTCCTAAGCCTCATTTGGCTTGAGTCTTCATGCAGCATGGTCTGTCTCAGGTGAGTATGCAGCATGGTCTGCTTCAGGTAAGTTATCAATAATGAGCCTGGCGCCAATGGCGCCAGGACTGACTTTATCTTTATGAGCCTGGCGCCATAGGTGCCAGGAATGCACCCAAACAGCCCCTAACTGGGGCTTTTGGGCATGCTCCAAGTGGCATGATGCCTGCTTCCGGGGCTGCTGGGCCTGGTCTGGTCTTCCGGGGGCAGGCATCATGACAGCACTCCCCCTCAAGGCCCCTCCTAAAGTCGTTCTCCCCCTTGGCCGTGGTTTGTCTGGAAATTCCCGATGGAACCTCTTCACTAAACGAGGTGCATGCACGTGGTCACTAGGTTCCCAAGACCTTTCCTCCAGACCATAACCTTTCCAGTCAATTAGGTAAAAGAGTTTTGATCTCACTCTTTTTGAGTCCAAAATATTCTTGACTTCGAACTCGGGCTCCCCGTCTATGAGGATAGGTTCAGGTGGAGTGGTTAGCCTAGTTCCTGGTTGCACTGGCTTCAAAAGAGACACGTGGAAGACGGGATGGATTCGCATACGAGCAGGTAGGTCCAACTTGACGGCCACTGGGTTAAAAATTGCCTTGACAGAAAAAGGTCCCAAATACCTGGGGTTAAAGGTCCGAGTCCCCTTGAGTGGTAAGTGCTTAGTGGCTAACCATACGTGGTCCCCTATTTGGTATTGAGGAGCTTCACTTCTGTGCTGATCCGCATCCTTTTTGTATTTTTCCTTAGCCTTTTGCAAATGGATGGTTGCTTCTTTAAAGGCTTGTGTAATAACAGCGTGGAGATGGTCCACTGCGGGCATCTCTAAATGCTGGGGTGAGTCCAAATCCGAGGTTCGAGGATGGTGCCCATAAATGGTAAAAAAAGGACTTTGTCCAGTTCCTGAGTGTACGGAATTATTGTACGCATACTCTGCGATCCACAGAATGTCTTTCCAATTCCCCTCAGACTGATGTAGCATACAACGGAGGTACTGTTCAAGAGTCTGGTTGGTCCTCTCCGTTTGACCGTCGGTCTGAGGGTGGTGACTGGTCGAAAGCCTAACATCAATTTGTGCCAGTTGGCAGCATTTCCTCCAAAAATGTGAAATGAATTGACTGCCCCGATCTGAAATTAACACATTTTCAAGGAATTCCTTGGCCAGGATTGAAGCTGAAGGTATCCCTTTTAAAGGAATGAAGTGGGCCATTTTAGAAAAAAGATCTACAATAACTAGAATGGTATTGTAACCTTGGTACTGGGGTAAATCCGTGATAAAGTCTAATGACAAGGTATGCCAAGGGGTAGGTGGTATGTCTAATGGTTGCACTAATCCAGCAGGATTTTTCTTTTGCCCTTTATTTTGTGCACAAATGCCACAAGACATGACAAATGACTTGACATCCTTTCGCCAGGTGGGCCACCAAAATTGCTTCCTAATTTTAGCTTCGGTTTTTGCAATACCCGGATGCCCTTCTATTAAGGTGTCATGGTAATGGGAAATGACAAGTTCCTGTAGTTCTTTTTGCGGTAAAAATAGCCGGCCTTGGTAATAAGGTAAATCATCGATGACAGAGTACTCTGGGCCTTTCTTTGCCCAGTCCTGTAGGGCAACGGAATCAAAGAGTTGGTGGATCTTGTTTTGAATGTCCTCCAGTGTCTGTATGGATGTCAGGCCAAGCATTCTCTGTTCCGGAATTATGGGTACGGGTTCTAAAGTTATTTCTGCTTCTCCCATTCCAATCCGGGACAAGGCGTCTGCTTTACCATTCTTACAACCTGGTCGATGGGTTATTACAAAATCAAACTCGGCGAAGAACAATGCCCAACGGAGTTGGCGCGAAGATTGGGCTTTGGCTGTCTTTAGGTATTGTAAGTTGCGGTGATCGGTGATGACCGTGATGGTATGTCTGGCACCCAGTAGATAGTGCCGCCAAGCCTTGAAGGCGGACTTGATGGCCAGCAGCTCCTTGTCGGTTATGGCATAGTTTAATTCGGGGGCTGAAAATTCTCTTGACCAAAACGCCACTGGGTGAAGCTGGTTAGTTTCGGGATCCTTTTGGGAAAGGACTGCTCCCATGGCTGAACTGGATGCATCTGTTTCCACTATGTAGGGAAGCTCGGGGCGCGGGTGTCTTAATATGGGAGCAGATGTGAATTTAGCTTTTAACTCTTGGAAGGCGTTCTTGGCTTCCTCTGTCCACACAAAGCGTTTGTTTTTTCGCAATAGCGTCGTAATGGGATGTACAATGTGCGAGAAGTCTGGGATAAACCTGCGGTAGAAATTGGCAAAGCCAAGCATGCTTTGAACTCCTTTGATTGAACTTGGCGAAGGCCAATTAAGAATGGCATCCACTTTTCGTGTATCCATCCGGATTCCTCTCGGGGTCAGAATAAATCCAAGGAATTCCACTTCCGTAGTGTGGAAGATGCACTTTTCCAGTTTAGCATATAATTTATGCTGGCGTAACTTCTCTAGGACTGCACGGACGTGTTTTACATGCTCAGATTCTGATAAAGAGTATATTAAGATGTTGACGATGTAAACAACCACACAAACGTCGATAAGCTCTCGGAGGACATCGTTCATGAAGAACTGGAAGGGTGCTGGTGCATTGCATAGTCTGAAGGGCATCACCTGGTACTCAAATAGTCCGTACTGGTGCGAAAAGCAGTCTTCCATTCGTCACCCTCTTTGACACGTACCAGATGATATGCCCCCCCGAAGGTCTAGTTTCGTGTATATACAAGCGTCCTTCACCTGGTCTAGTAGTTCTGGGATCAAAGGCAGTGGGTATCGATTCTTGATGGTTATCTGATTCAGTGCGCGGTAGTCTATACATGTTCTAAGGTCGCCTTCCTTTTTCGGTATGAAGAACAAAGCTGAAGATGCAGGGGACTTGGACGGGCGAATGAAGCCATTAGCAAGGTACTGGTCTAGGTACTGGCGCAAATGGAGATTTTCGGGTTCCGTAAGGGCATAGATTCTGCTGCAAGGTGGTTGTGCTCCAGTTACCAGATCTATTTGACAATCATACGATCTGTGAGGTGGTAAGGTGTTTGCCTGTTCGTTTTGGAAGATATCCTGAAAGTCTTGGTATTCAACAGGTAATTGTATGGCTACTGGAATTACTGGGGCCAGGACTGAGTTTTGAGTTTTCCTTGGGTAGCAGGTGTGAGCACATTCTGGGAAGGGTTAGTCTCTTCTCTCGCCAATCAATACAGGGATTATGTTTTTCCAACCAAGGTATCCCCAGTATCAGCTGAAACTGTGGGGCCTTGATTAAGTCAAACACCATAGCCTCTCGATGCCCATCTTGACTCAGCAATGTCATCTCTGCAGTGGAATGAGTTACGGGTCCAGAGGCAATTTCCGTTCCATCTACAGTGGTGACATCGGCCGTGGTCTTGCGGGTGAGAGATAGATTCATCCTGGTAGCCAATTCCCAGTCCAAGTAATTTCCTATGGCTTCACTGTCTACGTACGCCTTTACTGCGTGCATGCGTGATGGCTGCTCTGGATCTACAAGGACCATGGGTATGGTGAAATGCGAGGTCAGAGTGTCCTTCTTTAAGCTCGGCAAGCGGACCTCTACGCTTGCCAGGCGTGGTCGTTTCCCGAGTCAGATTTCACATGGTTTTCGTCTGCTAATCCTATGACTTTCTTGGGTGGTTTTACAGGGCAGTTCCGAAGAAAATGACCAGTAGTTCCGCAATATAAACATAATTGCAGTTGCCGTCTTCTATCTCTTTCCTTCTGGGTTAATGGTCCTTAACCCCCCCGATTTGCATAGGTTCTGAGACATCTACTCCCTTGGAGCTTACGTGGGTTTTAACCAACACCCTGTTCTCAAACTTGGTTCGGTCAGCCTTCCTGGTTTGAAGTCTGTGATCGAGCTGGACCACTAGATCTATATATTCAGCACAGTCTTGAGGCGGGTTCACGATTTGGGCCAAAACATCTTTGAGTTCTCCCCGAAATCCTCGATGGAATAATGTGATTCGCTTGGCTTCAGGCCATTCGGTTTCCACTACTAATCTATTGAAAGTTGCAATGTAAGATGAAAGATCCTGGTTACCTTGACGTAGGGATAAAAGTTTGTTGTCCAAAGCCTGTCCTCGGGAGTGTCGGGCGAATAGTCTTTCCATGCTTGTTCGAAAACCCTGGAAATCTCGAAGAATCGGGTCATCCTGGTTAACTAGTGGAATGGACCAATCCGCCGCACTGCCGCTGAGATATGACAGTACAAAGGCTACCTTGGCCTGATCGTTTTGGAAAGCTCCAGGACTACATAAAAAGTGCAAGCGGCATTGATTCATGAATGTTGCAAACCCTTTTGGGTCTCCGGCAAAGCGTTCAGGCGGAGCCAAAGGAACGGCTCCAGGTAAATTTATCTGCACTGGGTTACTCGATGGTACAGGAGCTGGACTTGCCCCAAGTCCTGGTAGAGGTGTTTGTCCAGCCTGGCTCTGTAATAGTTGTCTGGCCAACTCATCAGTTTGTTCTTTTGACACTATCAGTTCCCTCCTGAGGGCATTGGTTTCTTGGCGGGCGGAATGCACTTCGGCCCTTAATTCCCCTAATAATTGGGCCAACTGATCAGTTTCCAAGGTCTCCATGACGCCCAGGTGGGTATTTGTGGGTAGGCTTCGCGTTCTGTTACGCTCACCTGGTTCCCACGGGGGCGTCGACTGGAACTGGGCCGCTGTTGTTTCCAGCAGCGTGACGTGTAGCGCCGAGATGACTGACTGGACGGGCCCGCTCAGCTTAGTTTGTCTGGCTCGCAGGAATATTCTTCTGCAAAGGAGAAGAGGAATTAACCACCCGTGGTTTTGAGTGTCAACCCACCTTCCCGTTGTCTTCCCACAGATCACTCTTGATGTCCCCTCCTTAGTCTCACCTGATGGTTTGGAAGGATGAGCTCTCCATCCTGCGTCGACCGCAGGGGCGCGTTGATGACCAGTTACTTCACTGGCGTAGAGGAATTGGTGAGTTCCAGTATTGACTCTGAAGTCCAATTGTTCATAAGAGTTCAAATGTCTGATCTTCACTCTGTCCGATTCCTTGCAGGTTGCCGATTAATCCACTCGAAGATTTCCAAATGGCAATTGGTAAGATTCAGGTAAGTCTATTGTGGTTTTCCCCTTAGGGTTAGGGGCCAGGGTACGGCGATGAAGCAGAGTTGACCCGAGATGAGGTGAGTACCCCCCGTGGTAAATCAGGTAAATCCTTGGGGGTAGCTTGTATAGCCTTAGAGAGTCCCCTTGCTCACCTTGCTGTCTTTGTCTCCTTAGGTGTCGGAGGGCGGCCGCGAGATGGAGAGAGCGTGATGGAATGCTGAAGTACTGCCAAGCAGATGAGTTCAGCGCGGCGCCGTAGGAATGCGAAGAAATGCTTCAAAGACTTCTGTCTTTCAGCTCCGTGGCGAAATGGATCAGGATTCAGGTAAGGATTAAAGTTAAAACTCCTGTTCTAACCTTTATCCTTCTTTTCTTCTTGTTTCAGGAGTCCCAGGACTGAAGCGGGCGTGGCTGAAGACTGGAGCTGCTGAAAACACGGTGAGCGTTACGCTGCAGCAAGCAGAATAACGCAAAGCACGTGTGGCTGTCCGGGCGTGGTTTAAATAGCCTTGGAAGAAGATCCAGGTAAGTATTCTTCCACAGCCCCACCCAAGTAACAAAATAGTCCCTTCAGTAAAATAGTCCCTCCTAAGCCTCATTTGGCTTGAGTCTTCATGCAGCATGGTCTGCCTCAGGTGAGTATGCAGCATGGTCTGCTTCAGGTAAGTTATCAATAATGAGCCTGGCGCCCATGGCGCCAGGACTGACTATCTTTATGAGCCTGGCGCCATAGGCGGCAGGACTGCACCCAAACAGCCCCTAACTGGGGCTTTTGGGCATGCTCCAAGTGGCAAGATGCCTGCTTCGGGGCTGCTGGGCCTGGTCTGGTCTTCCGGGGGCAGGCATCATGACATGTATCCCATACATTGTACGTCAGCAATATGTATTACAGATTTATGATTCATTCTTTACAGTTGGTTCAAGATAGCATGTGCTTTGTGCAAAAGTTCAGCATACTGTAACAGCTAGCAAGCTTCCCTTGAGAAACAGGAAGTCTGCGTCGGGTATTTATTTATGTATACGCTTAGCCCTAGCATTTGCAGTTACTTGAGGAAACATCTTGAGAAAGTTCTGCAAAAAGAATGACATCTGTAATGTCGTAATGTTCAGCCTGGTGGGTCCAAAGTTCACATCTTTGTATTACTCATTTAGCCAAGCGAGTTTCTGACTGGGCATGTATAAGTAGTGAGACAAGCACACCTCTCTAGTGAATCAATAACACCTGCAACCAGGTTGCTGATGGTGATAACGAAGTAAGCACCCATTCAATACCAAAGTACCTCAATTATATTGTGAAATCAGTCCCAATAACTAGCCCTGTAGATCACCCTGTAGAGGCTACCACATCTGCTAATGTGGTAAATGTACAGGCAATGGTACAACGTACTGAAACACAGCAATATCCCCTGATGGGCTACCCGTGGTAAATGTACAAACTGTAGAAAAGGTAATAAATGATGATCAACAGCTAACCTTTAACAAAACTTACACAGGCTCAGGAACTAATGAGGCCTCTGAGCCCATAATGTATGAAGTTGATCTAGGAGACACCTACACCACAGAGTCTTCTATACATGTAGTAAGTCGGATCAATAACATCACAGCAAATGTCTTGCTGACACATGAGCTTATCAAATCCCCCTAAAATTGCCACAGTAACACATGAAGCGTACAACATCTTACAGATGGTAAATCAAGAACCAGACAACTCTTTGAATGACAGCATATTATCAACTGCAATGTTTAGTATTCTTGAAAATCTATCTACAGTGGTAGAAAGATATATACGATTAGAGAATAAGATCAATATCCAATCCATTCTACTACACAAACGTATAAATATAGGTTGAAAAAGTTTTAAGGAGCAGGGAGTAAACACTGAAACCCTTGCCAAACCCCCCCCCCTAGAGGCAGGCGCTAGAAAGTTGCCATAAAATGATGACAAGCCCAAAGGTGCTATTCCATCTAATCCCAAGGGTAAAACATGGTCTAAAGCCCAAAAGAATAAATCTATAGCACAAGCGTGTATGTATAGTAATAAAAGAAATAGAAAAAAGAATCCATGGCCCTCATTACGAGTTAGGAGGTAAGGTACGGCCCTTGCCGGCATGGAGCAAATACCGTGTCTGTGTTGCCACAAGGCCACTATTAGAGGACGATTACGAGTACGCGGGCACAAGCTTTGCGCCATGCCGGTAGCGACCTTTCCGCTCTGCCGTAAAAGGGCGAAAAATCGCCCTTACCGGCATTGCGCGAAGCGCAGATAGCTCCACCGCCATCCAAGCCATCGGCATTAGCGGTGACTGCTATTAGCGGTCACCGCTAATAAGCGGAACCGGAAGTAGCGTCATCGCACAGGAATGGGAAAGAGCACGGCGGCCATCTTTAAAAACACAATCCATTGCCATCCTCTGTAACCAGGAGCCATCTCACCACCACACCTCTACCACACCTCTACCACGACCTGCAGCATATCACAATGCCCAAGGCACTCAAAGAAAGTGCAGAGCGCTTGCGCAAGGAGCGCTTCTCACCAGAGGAGTTGAACATGCTGGCCGAGACGCTGCAAGAACATGCGGATGTCGTCTTCTCCACCGACATGTCCCGACCTGCAGTGCAGCGGAAGAAGGAGATCTGGGCGGAGGTGGCGCAGAAAGTGAGTGCTGTTGGCACCACCCCCCGCACTCCTAAAGATGTCCGGAAGCGCTGGGACGACCTGCGCTTACGCGTGCAGAACATCCTCTCGGCCAACCGCAAGCAAGCGATGGCAACAGGTGGAGGTGCGGACTCCCCCATAAAGATGCAACACTGGGAGAAGATCTGGACAAGCACCATTGGGATGGAGGCTATTGAGGGAGTGGGGGACATGGAGCGAGGAGCCCTGTCATCGGCTGATGCAGGTAGGTGTCCCAAATGTAACACTGCAAAGACCAACACGATGATGTCCCCCTGAACTGACAGTGCAATGATGGAAAGCATGGTCCACCAGACACATATTTGCAAGACTGCCTACAGGCAGTGTACAGCACCATCTTGTCCACATGCATGATGCACCACATATATGTCTCATCCCAGACGCATCCCTGCATCACCCACCCAAAAGCCAAGCAACCCGTATGTCACTACCCCAATGCCAATCAACTGCCATTCCATATCAATGCAGCTACCCCAATGCATGCCTGATGCATGTAGACCCATCACTAATCCTCTCCCTCTCTTGGTCCCCCACAGACACGCCATCAGACAGCGATGACCAGGACCCCAGGGAGGATGCTGCAACACCACACAAGAAGGCCAGGGGCATGGAAGGAGAAAACCGCCCTTCTGCATCAAGGGGAAGAGGGCAACCTGGACTACCGCGGAAGGGCAAGACAACCCGAGAACCCACAGCACCAATGTGCACTACGGCCCCCACCACAGCACCCACACCAGCCACCAACACACAGGAGCCAGTGGCTGAAGGCACTGTATCGGCTGCCAGCAGTACTGTGGGGGAGACAGCTGCCACAGCAGCCGTGTCCGATGACAAGGCAGATGTTCTGCCACATGGCACAACCACCGCTACAGGCCCCCCACATTCACCACACCCCACCCCATCCAGCATACACAACAGCAACAGCCATGAGCTGTCTCCTGGGGAGTCATGGCCCGGTAGTTTCAGTCCCACGCCAACCGTGCATGAGGAACCAACCATGTCGGTAGCACCTCATACATCCACCAGTGTCCTGAACAGCCAAGAGGGGATCAGGGCAATCCAGAAGCGGCAGGAGGAGTTGACAGGGCTGTTGACACAGCACATCACGGAATGTGGCCGGGCAAGGGATGGGATAAGGGAATGTGCTTCATCCCTCAAATCTGCAATTGAGACCACCTCAAAAGACAAATGCAGTGAATTGGAAGCAATGTGGCAGGTCCTCACCCAAATGGTGGCAGCAATGGAGGCCATGCGTCCGGCACAGGTAGCAGAACCTCCTGGGACATCCTCCAATGCCAGCTCCACTAAGTCCAGCCCCCTGCGTAGGTCTGGCCGGAACCTGCGTAGGTCAGACAGGGGTCCACCTGCTGCCGGAAGAGGAGAAGGGTTGTAGGTTCAACCAGGCATTCTGGTTTCATGTAGACTTATGGTGCATGCCAGTGCACACCATGTGTGGGGAAGTTGAGGGGGGAGGGGAAGGGAGGAGAGGGTGTGTGAGGGAGTTGAGGGGGGAGGGGGAGTGGGTGTGTGGGGTGGAGGGCCTGTGCACTTGATATGTTACATATTCTGAATACACCTGTTGTGAAATCTGAATTCACACGTGCGGACATTGCTTATTGTGTACGTGTGCTTTATTGGTGAACAGTCTACAGTGTCCATGTCCCTGACACACCCGGTGCCCTGAGTTCCACCTCCATGTCACACTCCCCATCAATGTGTGCTAGAAACATTGGTCAATCAGAGTCTGACGCATGGCACGTCCCTCCTGTGCATCGCTGCCTCCCTGAAGTGCAGCCCCATCTCCACCCTCCTCATCCTCATCATCAGCTGGTTGCAGTTCAGCATCAGGGGGCAGAGGCACATTCCATCTGATGCACATATTGTGTAGCATGACACATGCCATGTCGATCTTGCTCACCTTCTCATGGCCGTACAGGAGTGCCCCACCAGACCTGCTGAGGCAGCGAAACTGTGCCTTCAAGAGGCCAAATGTCTGCTCAATCACCTCACCACACGAGTACGTGTATGCGCACGATTGTAGTCATCGTGCCTGTTCTGCGGGTTCCGGACTGGGGTGAGGAGCCACCTCTTCAAGGGATAGCCTGCATCACCTGCATGTGGGCAACAATGATTATGTGTAAGTCCTCACATCATATGGGACCTGTATCAATGACACCATAGCATGCATTTATATCCTGCTTGCACCCACAGATGCATGCATGAATAGAGACACATGATGTGACTGCTATGTGTGTATTCCTCTTATAGACAGGTGTGCGTGCCATCGTCTAGTGGGCGCAGGGGTGGCCAATTCCTGGTGAGCGCTCATGCACTGTGGTAGTCCACGCTGGTTGTCGCCATGATCTGGGTGATGTGCAGTGATTTGTATGCTTTCATCCGGTCAACGTTGATGGCAGCCTCATGATGATCTCACTATGCACGACAAATGGTGACATGCTCTTTTGGTGGACCTCTGTGTTGGTGTAGGGGTGTGTTCATGTATTTTGCCCTCCTTTGTACGCAGTAATAGAGACCTGTCCTTTTTGATGATGGTATTTGGTGCTGTGCAATGGCCATCCTAATTGCCTGTCGCTGCATTGTGTTGTGGGGGCTACGTTCTGATTATGTGCAGTGTACATGTTGATGGCTATGGAATGGTTGTTGCACGGCATCATTTTCGTGGTAGGGCAGCTTACGTCTTGCATTTTGTGGTCAGGTGTCGGGTCAAGTCTGGACTGCTTTGGGGTATGAGCATGGTCCATCCTCTCAGGTACTCTCAGCCAGGTAAAGTATGCATCTCCCCCCCCCCCATCTCAGCCACGTAAAGTATGCATCTCTCCCCCCCATCTCAGCCAGGTAAAGTATGCATCTCACCCCCCAATCACCTACCCACATCGCATTGCCATGAGCCTGACGTGCAACTCACCGAGTAGCCAGGATCTGTGCCCTGCGCGTCGTTCCATGTAGCGTGGTATCGTGGAGTTCTGCATGACCATTGAATCATGGGTTGATCCTGGAAATCGTGCACAACAATGTGTGATGATCTTGTTTGGGTCACATACCATTTGCACGTTGATGGAGTGGTATAACTTACGGTTGCGGTACACTGCCTCCATGGCATGTGGGACCACCAATTCGACATGGGTGCAGTTGATGGCGCCAATGCAACCAGGATGCCGGCCAGTGAATGGAAACCAACTTTGGTGTTGGAGATCTCCTGGGCTGTCCGTGGTAGGAAAATGTGGTCGCCTGTGTGCTTCAGGAGGGCATCGAGCACTTGGTTCAGCGTACGTGAGAATAATGGTTGTGATATGCTATGCATGTGCCCCACTGTGTGCTGGTAGGTGCCTGTGGCCAGGAAGTGGAGCACGGACACTACCTTCAGTAGAGGTGGGATGGCGGTGCGTATTTCAATCAGGCTGACAATGTCATGTATCATGTCCACAATGGTGGTGATGGTGTCCCGGTCAAGGCGGTACAGGGTGTGGATCTGCTCAGTGGTTAGGTTGAATGGACTGGCTCGGATGCAAGGGATTGGGGGCTGCCTGCGTGGTAACACTGGCTGCACTGGTGGTGCATGCTGGGACTGCTTCACCCTCCTTCTCCTCCTGCCTCTCCTCTGTGCTGCCTGTTGTTGTTGTTGTTGCAGCAGTTCCACTGCAATTAAGTCCTCCAGCCCCAGCATTGCTAGTAGTATTGGAATCATTTTGGTGTGTGACTGGGTGTGGGAAGGGGTGGGGTGTGCTCCTTTTGTGCTGGCCCAGTCTATATTGCCTCCACCTGTGCCGATTGTGTGCACCTGTGGCAGTTGGGAACACTGCACATGGCCGTTTACGGGTGGTCCGTGATGCCGGTATTTACTCCATGCCGGTAAGGTACTTTTCGGGCTTCAGTAGGCCGTTATTTGCATGTCCGCCTGACTTGTGATGTCCTCCTGTTTACGCCATGCCGGTATTGCCGGCATGAAGGGTCGCGTGCCCGCGCCCATACCGCTATTAGAGGCACCGTTAATTACGGTGCCGCTAATAGCGGGTTGGTGGGTCGTAATGGCCCGGAGCAGTAAACGATGCCGGTACTCCTTTACCGGCATCGTTTATCCCTTACCTCCAACCTCGTAATAACCCCCCATGTGTTATAGGTGAGGCTGAAGCAACATGCATTATATTAAATGCCAAACATCCCAATATGGAAAGCGGCACACATACAAAAAAGGCTAAAGTGAAGCAATCGAAGTTCCAATTCACTAAATCTAAAAAATTGTCTAAACATAAAAATAGAAGCGATATTAGTAACCACAATGAAAGAGGATATTGAATGTCTATTTGTGAGTGATTGCGTGTCAGCCCCTAACAAGGACACGGTCAGAAACAGAACTAATGAGGGATACTCATTGTGATAAATTTAAATTGATTTATTTAATATGCATATAGCCACAATAGGCTTTACATATACATTTTAAAATCATCATCACATCATATATCACAATAAGCATTCTATATATAAAAATACAAAACTACATAATCACAGTAAAAAGTATAATAAAAACAACTCTAAAGTTTAGTAAAGAACATTCTGGGATAGCTGATTAAGAATTCCAAGGCTGTTTTCATGAAAACACATCATATGATTGATGATATTGAGATCATATCCTTTTAGGCGTTTCTCCCAGATGCTATCCATATTGTTTAAATCACAGGTATTGTCGTATGCTTTAACATATCTTAGTCTTACGGCACATAAGCTTTCACATACACAGATCAGATGATGTGCTGTCTCAATGAGATCATCTCACATAACCGACATAATCTTTCTTTTCTCATAATACCGAGTCTAGACCCCAAAATTTCAAGGCAATTGGACATGATAAACTTAAAAACTAAAACGGGGTGCCAGTACAATTCTCTCTATACTGTTGAAATATCCCACTATTATTTTTCGTTGTTAATTGTATCGTGTTTCTCATTTGACCGAAAGCCAATATCTCTCTTTTCAGTAAAAATGTTACTTTTGCTGTCGAGTATGACAACCAACCAATAGCATTTTCTTTTGCTCATTTGTGATAAGTGGATTTCCACCAGTCAAGTGTATATAATAGTTTATTCGAATCTATTGCATTAAATGTTTTGATCATGTCAAATATTAATGTTCCATTAGCTAAAGTACACAGCTTTGTGTATAACATGGCAGATCTGATTTCCACAACATCACAAAACTTCATTAAGTTACACTCTAAAATAATGTATTCATTGGGTAGGGCTTTCGGCATGCGAAATAATATTTTTAGCATTTTGCCTTTAAATTTGTTCAATTCCAGCATTAGTTTTGACCCCCAAATCTCAGCTCCGTACAATAGACATGATACAATTTTTGTTTCATATGACAACAGTATTGTCTTGATAGAAATCCCTGCTTGTTTTCCAATAAAAATTACTTAATGGCATAGTACTGTTCATACATCTTGCTTTAATATCTATCCACTGTTGCTTCCATGCGAGCATGAGAGGTGCTGATCTAAGATCACCCCTAGGTATCTATAGTATTCAACATTTTCCAATTTTTGACCATCAATGGTCCGTTTGAGGGTTTTTTTGTGGTAAGCGGTTAGATCTTCCTGAGAAGACTACAACCTTTGTCTTACTGAGCTTATATTAAGTCCATTCTTCAACGCAAAAGCTTCTAATGCTGATAATTTGTATTGAAGACCAGCCGGTGTGTAGTCTAATAAAAGGAGACCATCCGCGTAACCACACCAGCCAATTTTCAAAGGACCTATCTTTAAGCCATTTGACATTAATTCATTGGAGGCCTGCAGTAAATCTGCAAGGTATAAATTAAAGAGGGTTGCATCTGAATTACATCCCTACTTAGCACCTCTACATGTTGGAAAAAGCCCAGATACCTTACCCTCTACATCTAGTCTGACTTTTACAGAGGTGTTCTTATGTAATAATCTTATCATCTATAATAAACTAGTGTGAATATTCCAGCGTAACAGCTTATTCCATAACCTATTTCTTAGAATGGTGTCAAACGCGGCAGAGAAATCTATAAATACAGCGTAGGCAGGAAGGTGTAGTCTTGCCCAGGTATATTCAATAGGTGATACTACAATGGTGACGTTATGCAAAGTAGATGATTTCACTTGAAATCCTGATTCATTTGCAGATAATATTTGACAATCATTCAATCCATTGGGTCAGCTCAATATGTAGTATTTTAGCGAAGAGTTTCGCTGCAATAGCCAGCATCGCTAACATGTGATAATTGCCTGTGTCTTTGGTACAGCCTTTTTTATGTACCGGTAGTATAGAACTTTCCTGCCATGTTTTTGGCACCTTGTTCTTTCCTATCCACCAAAACAAAATATATAGAGCATTAACCCTTTTGTCTGGAAATAATTTCAGTAGAGCATTACACGTACAGTCAGGTCCCATGGCCCTTGAGGAAGGGAGTTTTGTGATTAGTTCTTTAATTTTCTCTACTGATAAACTGCATTCCTATCCACTAGCCACTATTGTGGAAATTTCATCAGGGGGTTCTACTGCAGCTAACGTTCTTCCAACATGAACGTACCATTCGGATTCAGCCACACAGTTAACAGGGAGTACTTTCTTTTTCATCTGATTAATAATTGTCCATATGCCTTGCTTATCATTTGATTTAACAAATTGGCCAAAGTACGCCATATTTAATTTGCTTTCTCTCTTTTATGCCATCGCAGCCATTTCCTGTGCTCAATCTTTGCAGCCTTGATTCTCCAATGTACATCTTGCATATTAGTGTCTATGATTGTACTAATTGTTTGACGCAACTGTTTTTTGCTGTATGGATATCATTGTCAAATTTGGGCATGTTTCACCATTCAGACGTTGATATATATTTGCGTTTATGTGCAATTACATGTTTTATTGAGACTATTGCTTTTTCATAGGCTTACAAGACCTTTAGGTCATTGTTATCTGGTATTGCTTTACAATGATCAATGAAATGAGTAAGTTCTATTTCAACTATCTGATTGCCTTTTACCCAATTAATGGGATTCCATGTTATTCGATTACCCGCATTATTTACTGCAATATCTCCGACCATATCATAGTTATGTGTTTCTGATGTACCATTCATTAAAAGTAGGTAGAGTGGGAGATGATCACTCTCTTCTCTACTACCAATAATCATGTCACAAAAAATGTCTTCAGCCAATTCATTCATTCATTAATTACATTTTAGTCAATAGTAGACATGCTAAATCTTCCTATTCTTGTTGATTTTCTCATAGAATCACTTTTGCTTATACCATTCAATATTTTTAACTCAAAGTTAATAATCAGCTGATTCCATCCTTTGGCTTGTTTTTTAATAGACTCCAATGTATATGGTCCTTGAAAATTCAGCTAGAACAGCATTGAAGTCAACTAATAAGATGATCGGATATTTTGAGTTGCATTCATTCAGAATTGTACAAATAGTTAGGATGTTCTCCTTATTAAAGCTACCGTTAGGTGAATTATATAGATTAATCACAAGCATTAATGGGTATACATCATTATCAGTTTTAACCATCACAGCTAAAACCATGTCTGTTGACCATTTGGTATCTGCTCCTGTCCATGGATGGCGTATAGATGTTATAAGACCTCCTTTAGGATGTCTTAACGGTATCTTTTTAGCTGATCTTCATATGGTTGTACGACCATCAATCTTGCAGTCACCGCACAGCCACGTCTCTTGTAGAGCGGCTACGACAAATAGATTCATATTTTCTAATAATCCCTCTTCAGAGATATAGTGTAAATGTCCTCTTGTGTTCCAAGATAAAACTAAGTCAGTGTTATTGAGGTTGTTTGTGTAATTGGGCTTTGAAGGCTACAGGGAGCCATTGGCAGTAGCCTTCAAACATATCAGAATCAGCATCTGTTTGTTCTGCGTTTAGAGTTGTTTTTGGTATTTTTTGCATCCAGTGAGACCTAGCCGGTTACTATTTTTCACTACCACATCTCTCTGTTTTTGATGATTTTGAGTCTTAATAGGCTCACATTTAGTTGATTTAATATATGTCTCCTGACATGAGTTTCCCATTTTTTAAAATCCCATACCATATTGTAACATAAAATCAAGAATCACCTCAGTAGTACACCATATCTTCGTGGTCACTCTATTCATTTCAACTAGCTGGTCAACAATATGTAGATCTTGTGAGGTTATCATTCTCAAAGGAACGATTTGATGACATAGGTCAAGAATCCGTTTCCTATTGAGAAGTATGCCATTATTATTTTTATCATCAACTTGAAGTTGAAGAGCACGTGTCTTGTTAATCACAGAGTCATTAGTTATTGCATCTAATTTAGAGGGATTGGTCCCATCAGGTTTTGCATTGTCTACAGTCATCACATTTGGGGCTTCATTTTCAACTATTTCAATGAAAATGTGTTACAGATCAGGTAGTAAACTATCTAAAATATTAGCTTTTTTCTTCCTTGCTTTAACTATCTTACGTTCTTTTTGTCCCATTGATGGTGGAGCGTTTTGCATTGGGGTAATTGCCTCAGCCAGATAATGCCAGATAATCACAAATGTCATTGGGTCTTTTGTTTTTCTTATTCGCATTGTGCTTATCTTCATTTATGGGTGGGACATATTCATGTATCAGATGATCGGTTTTCTATTATTTGTACTTATTGGGGAGTTCCTTATTTTAGTAGCGTCATTGCTACACGTATTATGTGTAGGTTGTTTTTCACCAATACTAGAAATATCAGACGCTATCCGATTATAAATACTACACATTTATTTTCTCTTCTTGGATCTTTTACCTGTGTACATTGCTGCTTGAGAAAACTTTCTTATTTGGTTTTTTTAAGGGTCTTTGTTTTACACTTTGCTTTATTCTGATTGTCTTTTTGTACTCGATGATTTAATGCATGTTTTCCTATGACATTTGACTTATTACGACCTTCTGTTGTTGCATAATTATTAATCTGAGAACCTCCAGTGTGTTCTATGTGGCTATCTGCAAAACCGACAATATCAGGACTTGTTTGGTGACGAGATTATCATGTCTGTGTTTTTACTAGTGTCTATTTTTCGCCCTTTATTAATACTTTTATGTAATAGCAATGGATGAAGATCAAGTTTCTGTTTAATATTTTCACTTTTATCTACTAACGTGGCTAACAGATTTTCCAGTGCCTCAAACATTTCATTCGATTGCATACTTGTGGTACTTACTTCAATTACTTCCCTTAGTTGTTCATTGGTAAGGTCTATGTGGGGCGGAAGTGCTGTGCCTGCAGGTTGTATGGGGTTAGATGATGAAATATCACCAATCTTAGTGTCAATTACAACCAGCAGGCCAATTTTTGGATCAACTTCGATTCGGTCCATCATTTTTACGGGAGTTGCTGGAAGTTCAACTATAGTGCCTATGGTCCCAATAATCCCATCACTAAACACATCTCCAGTTTCTCGCCGGTCAGCATTATTTATCTCATTACCACCCACGGTTTTTGCCCAGGTCTCATTTACCTCGGGTAATGGTGTTTTCTCATTTTATGTATCGATTAAAAAGTCTTGTTCTACATCTTCATATGCAACATCTGTGTTGTGACAGGAATTTTGTGCATATTCAATTGTATGTTAGCCTGTTCATCAAGTACATCGCCTAAACCTGTCTGCATCTCTGTCACAGCTAAGGATTTGAGGTGTTCATCTCTTATGTTGTCTTTTTTTTTTTCTATCTTTTTAGACAGGGTCATTGGCACTAGAATGTTCACAGTATCAGAAGTAGGAATAGTTAACATTTGGGTAATGAATTTTGTGCTAATACATGGCAGTGCTGCACTAAGTTCTTTAGACAAGGAACATAACGTTGCCTCTTCTATGCTACTAAGAGTACATTTTTTTTGTCCCTCTGTGAGTTCTTTTTTAGCAAAAATGTTAGTAATTTTTGTTAACCCCGAGTCATTGAGGAGACCTTGTTTATGTATGGTTTTGCGTGCACACGCGCGATTTAGGCGTTTGGGATAGGGCTTCCCTTTCAGGTTCATTTTGATCAGAGGGGTCGATGTTTCTATACCTAGTTGTTTCATGTAACAGTGTCTAGTACAGTGGTGCATCGTTTAAGTTTTTACATTGGATCATTTCACCCGCAATAGTCCGTACCTTTCACAAAATACATAGCTAGTTTCCAAACAACCACAGCAGACTATGCTCAACAGTGTAATACGCTGCAGCTAAAGCGGTCAAATCCTACTTGATTAACAAATCTTCTACCCCACTGTGCGACTAATTTACTTACAAGCGCTAGTTCCAATCGCACACACCTATTTGTCAGCACGTTTAGTGTTTATAATAGCTATCGCATTTCTGCTTTGAGACACTCTTACAGATTTTTAAAAGAGGTTTGCTTCCCTTTGCAAGTTTGCGGGACAACCAAATGCAATTTGAATATAGTATAGTGCTATGGCACTGGCGAAAACCAGCAAACAGCAAAACAGTACACTTAACAGTGCACTTCAGAAGATGCGCGCGCACTTGCCAGAAATAGGGTTGCTGGGAAATGAGGGAGTGGCTTAATGACACACACACACACACACACACACACACACACACACACACACACACAAAGAAAACTGGGATTGGGCTGAGCATTTGAAGTCTCTATTCAACTTCTATCAGTTCTAAGGGAAAGTCCTTCTGGAACGTCTGTAACAATCCATGTAGGAGAGTTTAGTCTTCACCTTTCAATGCTCCTCCACAGTGTGTCCCAACAGCAAAACAGCACACTTTGCAGTGCACTTCTGCAGATGCCCGCGCACTCGCCAGAATAGGGTTGCTCGGAAATAAGGGAGTGGCTTAATGACACACACTGGATGCTCCGTGTCTTTCAGAGCTCCTCCAGTGCATTTCCGCAGATGCGTGCCACTCGTTGACTTCCCTAGCCCAACAACTGACGGCTAATCAAAAACATGTATCAACAGTCACACATCTTCCAGTTAAAAACAGCAATGCCGCGTACAGTGTACATGAGACTGATGCTGTAGCAATTTAAGCTTTATAAATATGTCCTCTGTCCAATATAGACTACACCTCCCCCCGAATTGATCTTATATTCTTACAGGCCGATTCATGGAATTCCTCACAAAAGTGTCGCACGCGGCTGGCGCAGAGCGTGCCCGTGCGAATGGCTGCGCCAGCCGCGTGCGATAAAATCAATTTCCGCGCACAGCGTATTCATGGATTCTCGCCTCCAAAAGCAGATGTGGCGCAGAGTGGCGCAGCGACCCTGCAGCAGCGCCAGTTACGCCCCCAAGAACGCCCTCGCGCATGGAAAAGTCATCAAGATCGCAAAACCATCGCAAAGGGCTGCGCCAACTCTGTACCAGTTTACCGGACTGGCAAACAGCAAACGCAGAGTGGGGAACGTGTATTACGGGTTTCGGGAACACGCGTGCGCGAGAAGTCTCACACACGATCTGGCCTGGGGGAGCGTGTGCGTGTATTTCAGAGGTGCGCGAGAAGTTTCACACGCGAATGGGCTGGGTGCGTGTATTTCAGGGGTGCGTGAGAAGTTCCACACGCAATTGGCCTGGGTGCGTGTATTCCAGAGGTGCGTGAGAAGTTCCACACACGATCGGGCCTGGGGGAGCATGTGCGTGTATTTGAGGGGTGCGTGAGAAGTTCCACACGCGATTGGCCTGGGCACGTGTATTTCAGAGGTGAGCGAGAAGTACCACACGCGATCGGGCCTGGGGGAGCGTGTGCGTGTGTTTCAGGGGTGCGCGAGAAGTCCCACACGCGATTGGCCTGGGCGCGTGTATTCCAGAGGTGCGCGAGAAGTTCCACACGTGATCGGGGCTGGGGGAGCGTGTCCGTGTATTTCAGAGGTGCGCGAGAAGTTCCACACGCGATTGGCCTGGGCGCGTGTATTTCAGGGGTGCGCGAGAAGTTCCACACGCGATTGGCCTGGGCGCGTGTATCTCAGAGGTGCGCGAGAAGTTCCACACGCGATTGGCCTGGGCGCGTGTATTTCAGAGGTGTGCGAGAAGTTCCACACACGATTGGCCTGTGCGCGTGTATTTCAGGGGTGCGCACGAAGTTCCACACGCGATCGGGCCTGGGGGAGCGTGTGCGTGTATTTCAGGGGTGCGCGCGAAGTTCCACACGCGATTGGCCTGGGCGCGTGTATTTCAGAGGTGCGCGAGAAGTTCCACACGCGATTTCAGCAGGGTACGTGTATTTCAGGGGTGCGCAAGAATTTTCACACGCGATTTCAGCAGGGTACGTGTATTTCAGGGGTGCGCGAGGATTTTCACACGCAATTTCAGCAGGGTACGTGTATTTCAGGGGTGCCGGGGAGTCCTACATGTGATTTGGCAGTGTGGGTTCTCCCAGGTGTCCCCTGTACACCCTGCACGGCCCCTGCAGGCAGCCCACACCACAGGGGACTACCCTGCATCCCTGGTCATGTCCCGCAGGCAGCCCCACCCCCCAGCATTGCGGGGCACCTGCCAGCAGGCCCCCACTCATGTCCCACTCATGTCCCCCTGCACCCCCACCCCCCAGCATTGCGGGGCACCTGCCAGCAGGCCCCCACTCATGTCCCCCTGCACCCCCACCCCCCAGCATTGCGGGGCACCTGCCAGCAGGCCCCCACTCATGTCCCACTCATGTCCCCCTGCACCCCCACCCCCCAGCATTGCGGGGAACCTGGCAGCAGGCCCCCACTCATGTCCCCCTGCACCCCCACCCCCCAGCATTGCGGGGCACCTGCCAGCAGGCCCCCACACATGTCCCCCAGCCAACATGTCATCACAATCTAGATCCCTGGCCCTTATGGTCAGCCTCCAAATGCAAAACACCCACTCGAGTATTGCATCCACCCACTTAGAAATGGAAATGACATGATAGAACCCCAATAGCAAGTTTGGAAATGAACACATGGCCCTCACATACACCCAATGGGTGTCAGTGAATCTCAAAACCCATATCATGATATGCATGATACCAATGAGATGATACTACACATTGAAGTTTGATGAAAAAAATGTATTAAAAACAACATAAATGGAATTAAAAATAAACAAATGGCAATGGGAATCAAAAACCAAAAGCAGCATGTCCGTAAAATAATGAAAAACGACAAATCATAATCCAAAGGAAAGGTGTCCAAAGTCACAGTTCAAGAAAGTAAATCCAAGGTAAAAACAAAACTGAAAACCATTGCTCCATGGGTAAATCCAAAAAAAAATAAAAAAATCCAACAGTCAACTATATACAGATAAACAAACCAGGGTCCATGATCCCAACTGAAGAAATGAAACCTACATAAAAATACTACCTAATAAAATAAAACTATATACAAAAATGTGGCCCATTGTCCAAAAGGTCCAAAATAAATAAAAAAGCAAAGGAAACCTAACACTAACTACATAACTATTTACAAGGGCAGCGGGCTAGTCCGACGGCTCACTGGTTGTTGTCATGGGCCAGGGCATCATCGAACTCCTGTTCAATGGCTTGGAGGCGGGCATGTTCCCTGGCCCTGAGGTCCCGCAGGGATATTGCAGTGTCCAGCTCCAACTCCCTGCGAAGACCCTCGAGGCACTCAGCCCGCCTCAGCGCCCTCCGCATGGAGTTCTCCGCCCTGACCATTGTGAGCCGTTCCTCCTCTGCCCGCTGCCGCTCCGCACCTATCTGCTGGCCCAACCGCTCCCACACGGAAGCCATTCCCATTCCAGGGTTCTCCTGCCCTCCGGCCGATGCCTGCACCCCTGATGTTGATGGCCCCGAGCCTCCCACGTCGAGCCTGCCGCTGCCTCCGATGCAACTGCCTTTGCCAGCACAACGGCATCCAGGCTGATGGAATCCACCGACGCCGTCGTGCCCGTGCCCTGCCCGATGATGCCGTCACATCCTCCATCTGCTGGGGTCCAGTTGCTGGTGTGTCTACCCCTGCTGGACCTCCGAATCCCGACTGTGGCCGGGATGGCATCCCCACCGAGGTGGCTGCATTGGTCGGGGCAGGTCCACAGGGGGCCCTGATGGCATCTGGGCCGGAAGACGGCATGGAGTACGACTGGCGCATAGCCTCCACAGAGGAGGAGAGGGTCGCCAGAGTGCCCGATACATGTACGAGACCCCCGACCATGACCGCTCCCAACTGGGCCACGTTGGCACGGTGCTCTTCGTGATGACGTGCGTGCTCCCCCCGGGAAGCACGCACCTCATCACGAATGACAGCCGTGCGCAACGCGACACCAATCAGGACCTTCTCCATACGGCCAGGGGTCCCGTCGTCCGCAGGTGGAGGGGAGTCAGATGACATGGACATCCCCCCCTACCTGCGGACGGGCCTGGGATGGGGCATCCCTGCTGGTGCATGGTGGTGCAGTCACAGTGTCAGGGACAGCACACTTGCACCAGCAGGGATGCCCCCACCAGGCCCCATGTGCGGCTCAGTAGCGGCCTCCTCCTCCTCTGTGGAAACCACCAACCTGGATGGCTCCACACCGTCTTCCGCCGTTGCAAGCCCCTGTGGGGGCTCACCCACCCCTTCCGCTGCAGCCGTGGGGGCATCCCCGCCGCTTAGCTCCACAGCGCCGTCTCCGCCCTCTTCTTCACTTTGCGCTGTGTAGAGGGAGACATAGAACACAAGCATCAGGGTACTGTACATTGGTCCCCTAGACAGGAAGCAATAGCAGATGAGTGGCACTGTCAAAGATCACTTCCATCATGTCCCTCCACAACACAAGGGTCAGTGCAGGCAAAACACATGCAGTAACAGGCATGGCGCATGCTATGGACATAAGCAAACATGTCCAAGGGACTCTTGAAGCATACAATGTTGTTTTTGGACTCACATGCATCATGGGTCATGCCTATCACATGCACACACTTCAACGTATTTTCATCCATCTGGACTCGTACACCCCAGACACAGTGGATGCAAGGATAACTAGGCTGCATCAGTGAATCTGAACATTGTCACAGACATGTGTCATGCATCCATGGCATCCACAAGTCACAGACACGCATGTCAGAAACACAGACATGGACACCATACATGTACATGGCATCAGCACCCATCCCTCACCCACACCCATGTCCAGGAACAGAGACTGGCCTGCTCTCATGTGTCCATTCCGCATAGGGCTCCCCATGTTACATTTAAACACATACACCAACCGTGTGCTTCACACATTACTGGTCTCACATGCATGACCATGATGTCCCTGCACACACACACGCGTACATGGCCTATGTCACACATACAGGCAAGTATCAGACAACCAGCACCCTGCAACATGCCCTGTCTCACACAGCAATGCTTGGCCACTTACCGCTCGACTCCAGACGGGTCTGCCTCTCAAGGATCTGGGCATGGAGCGCTGGGCGTACGTGTTCCAGGACCCTCAGCTGGATGGTACTCATGTTGCCCCGGCCCCCCTCCACGAGGCGCCGGGCCTTTATGAGGGTCCTGGACCTGAAGTCCTCCCAGCGCTTCTTGACTTGCTTGATGTTGCGGGTTGCCACCCCCTCCACGTTGATGGCAACCACAAAGTCGTCCCAGATCCTGTCCCGTCCTTCCTTGTCGGCGCGTGGTGATCCGAAGAGGGCATCATACTGCCCCAGGACAAGCTCCACCAGGACACCAACTTCCTTCTGACTGAAGCTGGTGGCCCTCTGCCCCTCTGGCTGGGGGTCGCCAGTGGTCTCGGATGGTGTTTTCCCCGACATGGCGACCCCCGAGGCAGGCGTGGTTGGGCAACTGGGTCCTGGGGCTGGGCTGTGGAGCGATGGTATCCCAGTCGGGAGTGTTCTGTTCCAGCAGGGGTGGACACAGCAACTGGACACCTGCAGATGGCTGATGTGCAGGCACCAAATGGCAGGGCACGGTGGCAGCAGGCAGGCAGGCAGGAGCAGATGGCTCGTGGGAGGCTGCTCGGAGCTCTGGGGGGCAGTAATTCGGCCTTTTGGGCAGGAGCGTGGTCTTCCGTGTGCTTACGCGTGGCCAGCTTGATACGGAGTGATTTGGCACGTGAAAATTCTGCATGTCAGCGTGTGTATCGAGGAAAGGCCCTTAGCGCGTCAGCACGCATACGCGATTCCATTGGACCAAAGGCCCTTAGCGCGTAGGCGTGTCTGTGACGTATCGTGCACGGGCGTTGCTTTTCCTGGGGTGCGGTGCGTGTGTTTTGCAGGCGTTGGGGTTCACACGCTATTACTTCACAGCGGGTGGGTGTTGGCTACGAGTTCTTCTACACGCAAGGCAGACGGTGAGTGGTACCCTGCTCCCCCAGGCCCGATCGCGTGTAAAAACACCCGTGAGCCCCTGAAATACACATACCCCGCTCCCCCAGGCCCGATCGCGTGTAAAAACACCCGTGAGCCCCTGAAATACACGTACCCCGCTCCCCCAGGCACGATCGCGTGTAAAAACACCCGCGAGCCCCTGAAATACACGCGCCCAGGCCAATCGCGTGTGGAACTTCTCGCGCACCCCTGAAATACACGCGCTCAGGCCAATCGCGTGTGAAACTTCTCGCGCACCTCTGAAATACACGCGCCCAGGCCAATCGCGTGTGAAACTTCTCGCGCACCTCTGAAATACACGCGCCCAGGCCAATCGCGTGTGAAACTTCTCGCGCACCTCTGAAATACACGCGCCCAGGCCAATCGCGTGTGGAACTTCTCGCGCGCCCCTGAAATACACGCACCCAGGCCAATCGCATGTGGAACTTCTCGCGCACCCCTGAAATACACGCGCCCAGGCCAATCGCGTGTGAGAAACTTCTCGCGCACCTCTGGAATACACGCACACGCTCCCCCAGGCCCGATCGCGTGTGAAACGTCTTGCGCACCTCTGAAATACACGCACACGCTCCCCCATGCCCGATCGCGTGTGAAACTTCTTGCGCACCTCTGAAATACACGCACACGCTCCCCCAGGCCCGATCGCGTGTGAAACTTCTCGCGCACCTCTGAGATACACGTACACGCACTCCCAGGCCCAATCGCGTGTAGGCCTTCTCTGGCGCACATTTTTTTCCTGCGCAGGGACGCTACCGCCTGCTTTTGTGTGGCGGACATGTATGGGCCTGTGCGCGTCTTTGGCCGTGCGCTGTTTTTCCCTATTCGATTCCATGAATACGTGTTGCAGGCGAGCGTGTGGGCGTTCTGCGCACTTGCCTCCTGTACTTCCCCCGTGACGCCCACGTTTTCACGAGTTGTTCCCCATTTTGCGTGTGACGCCCTGTGTTACGCCTACTTTTGTTATGTGCGCCGCGCTATGTGCGAATTCGCTGTGGCCTTATCGCACGGCGTTCGATGACCTGTGCGCCAGCGTGCGCCGCACACTTTTTCAGCGCACATCCAACATTTTGCGCGCGCACAGACTTCCATGAATTGATGTGTGATGTTTTCTGTGCGATAATCGCACTTGCACTGAGATTTTCGCTATTTCACTGCGAATCGCACGTTTTCGCACACGTGCGCCGTTTTTTCGGCGCACATTGATTCCATGAATCGGCCTGTTAGTCTTTTACACTCACTAGTCCCTCTTCGCACAATCTGTTCTGAGGACATTAAAATAGTTGATCAGATTGAACATTCCCCAATATCTGTTTTCAACATCTGGTTTACATTTGATGCAACCGTTGAATATATCTTGCACTATGAGGCCGATTTAAATAAATTAGGATTCAGCTGTAAAGTGGTGACCATGCACCCTCAGAAAAATACGTAATTGACCAAACTGAAAGCTAGGTCTGGTGTAATCCAGAAGCATATAGAAAAATACAAAATGCGCCATGAGAGAACAAGTTCCGATATAGCAGTGATTACTCATTACAGTTACAGTTATCAGGATGCCAATGAAGTGAATGACAGAAATACACATGAAACCAATGGCGAAGGCTATTGTCAGTGGCTCCCATCAATTTTCAAGGCCCACTTTGTAACCTCATCTTGTTTACCCACCATTGTATGTGCTTGGAACACGAGGAGCCATACGCACCTATCAGCTGAGGAGGGGCTTCTTGCCCATCTACATCTATTCTTGAGGGTCGCCTTACAAGAAACATGGCTACTTGAAGCCAATGAATTAGATGGCTGTAGTACTATACACCAAGTAGCCACAAAAGGCCCCATCGGTAGACCCAGAGGTGGACTTTTGATCTCTACCCCGTCTTCCGTGGGTCTTGAAAGTGATGGGCAAGTCCTCACAAATGGTGCTGGCAGGCCTCGATGTTACATGATGGTACATAAATGAACCTTATAAGTATATATGATCCGCTGGGAGTGGTTGCCACTACCAGGAATGTGAAAACTGTCCAAAAACTACTCTAAGCTTTTTCCCCGAAAGTACCGCCATTGATAACATAAATAATGGTGTCACCGTACAAGATAGTTCCCCTATGTCGTCCCCGGTCAAGTCTCTGACATTGGAGGGGCAAGGCTGAGCCTGGGCGTTCTTTGCTTTTTTCCACACTAGTTAACAAGACTAAATGGGAACTGCCGAGGTGACCCAACCAAAGCAGCAGTAAAAGTGCATCCACACTAGATTGTTTTCTTAAATGCTGCTGCAATGTATTTGATATTACACATTTGAATTGGAACGAGAGAGGAAAGTGACCACATGCCACTATGTGTTGCACTTGATATTGACAGTTCCAACAATCGTAATAAAGACTATGACGAGAATGGTGATAGTTATATTAATAATAGTAACAACCGCCTACAATGGAATCCCAGGAATCTGGAAAAAGCGAATCTGCTGTTGCCGATATTCTCAGCCCAACATGTTAATGGTGTAATGAGAATGTTGTCCACTATCATAGAAGACTTTTGGGCTCTTACAAGTAAGATTAAGGAAGCGATTAAACCATGCCGAGTGATACATAGCCCTTATGAGCGTTGGAACTCAACAGGTAAAGATAATAGGCGCTATAATAGCAAGAGACAAAGGGAATAAAACAGTTAAGGAATCAGATCTCCACCATATTGTCCAAGGTAAGAGTATGTAATTGTGATTGGGAGATAAGTTCTTCCATTAAAAAAAGCCAAATGTACCTATAAGAGTTGGTTGAAAATCCATCAGTCTGCAGCCGAGAGAGACAAATGCTGCAGTTGGCAACCCATACTCGTAGTGGCAATACAAATGGAGTCTGGGCATTAATCAAAGGGGCGGCGAAACGGAAACGTGTGCTACCAGTAACAAGTGTAGCAGAGAAGGGTTGGGAAGAACACATTGCTACCACCTTGAACAGTATGATCCTTCCTGTTTCGACAATAGAAATACCTATGCAAGGCTGGGAATGCAAATCCTCGGTGGCTGATATCATAGCGAGCATTAAGAAACTAAAGTCCTCACGCGCCTCTGGCCCAAATGGAACCTGTAACAACTTAATTAAAAAAATATCCAGCCGAATGAACCGAGGTCCTTTATCTGCTCTTTATGGAGATAGGCAGGAGTGTATGATTCCCCCGATTGGTTTCAGACGAAATTCAAACACCATTCATAACTTGTTGATATTAGTGTCAGCAGTTGAATATGTGAATATAATTTTAAAAAATCTGCAGTATATGGTGCATACATAGACTTCAGCGCGGCCTTTGATGCAGTGATGTGGGACAGTTTGTGGGCTAAGCTTATGGCGTGGGGGATCCCTGTAGGCCTATTGAATATGATAATCTTGTTATACCGGATACCAGTATAAGCATTTGCTTGAATGTAGAGGGTAAACTCTCTGATTCCTTTCCCACAGGACGGGGTGTGAAACAGGGCTGTATCTTAGCTGCAATATTGTTTAACCTTTATCTAGCAGACTTGCCAAAGGCGTTTCTGGGCTCTAGATCTCAGCCTGTTAAGATCGGTCAGCAGCTAATAAATTGGTTGGGCTAAGCGGACGATCTATTAATACTTGATTAAACTCAAATTGGCCTACAGAGTCTAATGGATTGTCTAAATAGGTATGCTATAGACAATGGGCTCAAAGTGAACATTAGTAAATCGAAGATCATGATTTTCCAAGGAAGAACATTTAGCACAGGCCCTAAATACCTACGGAAATATGATTCTTTACCGCTTGAATGTGTATGTTAATGTTAAAGGATAGTTGTACCGCGCACTATCACTACCGTAGTGGTCCCCTGGCGCTCTGGCGGCTCTGAAAAAGGGGAGGGGGGTGAGTTAGTGGGAATAAGCTGGAAATGTGCAAGAGAGCAGTGATGTGCTGTTGGCAGCCTCAGTCCGGTGGGTCCGTTGACTGGGCTTGGGGTGTTTTACGGTAGGTAGTAGTGTGCTGTTGTGCGAGTCTGTGTGGTTTGTTTTGTTGTTGCAGTGTAGTGAAGTTTGTGCAGATTGTTGTGTTGTAGGCTTGTTGTTGTGTTTGGTAAGAGTTTGAGAGGTGTATGCAGAGGGGTGAAATTGTTAGTGGATCGGTTAATTGGCATTGCTGTCCTTGCAGTTATGTCTAGGTATGATGCTTGCCATCATTCACTATTCCATCTGGTTGTGGCACTTGCTAATCTTCAATATCCTATCTAGATGTGAGGCAGAGTGGTGATCACTATTACATCCTAGTGTGGCACATGCTAACATTCAATTTCTATCTATATGTGACGCGGGCTAAGTTAAGAATTCCATCTAAGTGTGGCACATGTTAACATTCAATTTCTATTTGTAAAACAATATAAATATCTGGGCGTAACAGTAGATGACACCCTAAAGTGGAAAGATCATTGGAACACGACAAAAATTAAATGTATGAATATCATATATGCGTGGAGTGCTTTTATAGGCCGACAAGGAGGTATATCGCTTAAAACCATTCTCCTGCTCTACACGGCTAAGATCACTCCAATACTCATGTATGGTGTGGAAGTGTTGGGCCATGATTTTAAATCGGAACTGAACTGCTTCGAAGCAAACATTTTAAGGATACTTTTTAGAATGCTGAAGAATCTACCAGTCAAATTTCTCCAGCTTGAGTTCCACATAAAAAGTAAATTATTGTTAGATAATAATACCATCATAGTGTACTATTTAAAAGCATATGGAACTATCGAAGCCTATGAACACTTGGGAACGATGGCCAATATCAGGCGAATCTATATCACATGGTCAACAGGTTTTACACAAGTCAATGATAGTGATAACCTTGAGACATGCAAACGATGGCTCAAATAGAAAATGGCCATGTATAGCTATGAAGTAGACTTTGTGAAATGATCCACAAATGGACATAGTGGTAAATACACAGCGTACCTCAATACCTATATATATACTCGCGTTTCTGAGTAGCTGGATAATAAGAAGCTATCTACTGCTAAAATGTAACCAATGTGCGGTGTTGGAAGTCATGGGAGCGTGGCTACATGTATGTCGACATGAACGTTTATGCAGACTGTGGTAACAATAAAATCGAATCTGTAGAACATCTATTGGCTTACTGTGAAAGCTTGAATAAAAAGAGCCAAATGAGTAAAAGCATATTACAACAAATGTGACAGCACTAAGACAGATAATAAATGGCTTAAATTGATAGAAGGCAATGATATACATTTTATATATTTTAATGTGAATTTTTATATGCAGTGTACAGACATTTTAGACAAACTGTCTAGAGATGTTTATTCATATTAAAATTTAGTTTTTTATAGATGAATTACTTAAATGTTTTAATAATATAGTAGGCCCTCAGTAATAATTGTATACAGGTATTTGTCTACTTGTTGAACAAGACCTATTTCTAAGATTGAATGCTGTATAGTCTATATTTGAAATTATCTGTTTTCATGAGGAGTTGCACATATATACAAAGCCATCTCGGCTATAAGTATATAAATAAATAAAATTAAAAAAAAAAAATAGAAATAAAGGCCATCTAGTACCAGATTGGTCAAGGATCTTGGCTCTACCTTGGCCATGAAGTAGAGGGGGGAGGGTTCAGCCTCTACCCAGTAAAGTACAAGACTGGCCTAGCCCCACTACCCAAACCCAGGTGAGAGCCTTCTTGGGTTTCACTGGGTACTATCGACATTTTATTGCAGTCCCTGTCGATAAATGAAAAGTTTAATATGTAAACTATATCATTTTAAATAAAATAAAAATATATATAGGGCAGACTATGGGGTATACCGTCATTTCATCTACGGGCTTTTCATCGCGGGGTTTTTTGCCGCAATTTTTATTTTCGAAATTTGGTGTGTGTCTAGGGGAATATTAAAATAATTAAATGGATGGGGGGATTGGGGCGGTAAACCCCTCCAAAAAAATAAAAAAAAATAATAATCGATGTTTTTAACATTGGGGTATTAGACCTTTGAAAGCCTTGGACTTAGCAAGTGAGAAGGGGTTCAACAAACATCCGGATGTGGTTTCCCCAGAGGATGTCTTTGTGATAAGTCACCAGGTATTAACAATGGGAGATAGGTTTCCTCTCGATCGACAGTCATTAAGTATAACTGGGGAAGCGTCTTCCACTTGGAAGGTGGAATATGCAGCTGGGCCAGAGCAAGGGAGGAATGAGGGGGTCTCTTGGGCCTGGCTGCCGGCAGTCCTAACGGGCCAGTCTTTGAATTAGCAGTGAGCTAGAGAGGAGTCAAGAACGTTCTCTTTGGCCTCCTGGAACAGGATAAGTCATAACCACCTTTTTAGTGAGGGAGCGGTGAAGTGGGAGGAATTCGATTTGATTTGCCTCCAGGAAACATGGCTTTGTCATAAGCCATGTCTGGATAGTTATGCTGTGTTGCTGTTTGTAAATCCAGCCGTTGGGGGGCACTGTGTAAGACTTAAATCAGGCCTCTTAGTGGCCGTGCATAACGGCATATGCCTGGAAGTTGTATTTTCCCTGAACCCCTCTCCCTATATTCAATTGGTGGTGTTGCAAAAGTCCATGAATGATCAAAAAAATCCATTGCTAAGCATGAAATGAAATATTTAGTTATATTGAGTTTGTACTGGAACTAAGTTGAAGTGGCTAACAGGGGAATGTATTACAACTGGACTTGATTTGTTGGATGATGTGATAAGCGGTAAGGGCAGAAGACATGTAATAATCTGTGGGGATCTGAATTGTTACTGTTTAAAACAAGAATGGGGTTGTGTTTAAGGCTCACCTGCAGACATTAAATCCACCTGAAAAGAGAGGATTGGCCTGGAATCTGGCAATGGATTCAAAAGATCTTCATCTGCTTAATGGTCATATCGCCGGAGATATACCTGATGAATGTACGTGGTCTAGGGGCTTGCAGGTTACCACACTAGACTACGTATTTGCATCTCGTAACCTGTTGTCAAGGATGAAAACTCTGGTGCTAAAGAATATTGATATCAGTGATCATAGGATGCTGACTGTTCTTTGTCCAGATAAACTCACCAAGCCTGCCCACGAATGGATGTCAGTCTGGTGGCTATTAACAGCGGGTGTAGGGTTAATATGACACAGAAAAACAGGATTGTTTTTGTGTTTCAGTTCATATGGCAGTGAACTGTGTAGACGGCTGGGGAAGTCCACGCCCATGTAAACTATGTTCTGCTTTTGTGATTGTTTGACAAACCAAAATCTTTTTTTAGTGCCATAGGGTCAAGCTACCACCATAGCTATGATAAGACTACTGCTTGATAGAAGTTGGGAGTTTAGAAGAACCTTGAGGAGAGCTACTAAAAGAAAGGGAGGACAGGGGGGAGAGGCTGACCCGTATGACGCTTTAATCATGAAATTAAAGGAGTGCAGCGGCTGGGTTTGGTGGTATAAGGCTAAACTAATACAGCATAACACTGAGTACATGTTAAAAGTGGTCTGCAGTAAATACATTTGAGAGTTATGGAGCCTTCTTAAAGATGATAATTCTCTTCAGTTAGCTCTGCAGACCAATACTGTCTCAGAAGCGGCTTGGATGCCCATTTTGAAAATGTATATTCAGTAGGAGGCGATTATGAAATTAGCCAAGCTAACCCTTCTGCCAGAGCGTGGATAGTTCGTCCCCCTCCGACTTAGAAGACATTAGGTCTCAGATTGTTAAAACCAGTTCATCAAGGGCTCCAGGCCCCAATGGCTTAACAAATGCTATCCTGAAACAAAATCCATTAGCTTGGGCTTCTTTTATGAGTACTCTATTTAAATAAATAGAAAGGTGGAAACCTATTCCAGAACCATGGAAAACAGCAACAATGATTCCGATCTTCAAGAGGGGTAATAGGGACGGGCCAAAGAATTATCGCCCTATTGCTCTTCTTGATGTCACCGGTACGTTTTTTGGCTCGTTTTTGTTAACCCGCTTGTCGGGGTGGGCCCGTAGGGAGAATCACTGTGATGGGTTCCAAACAGGCTTGTCTTGTAGATTGTAAAGGGACGTGCGCTAGAAGGTAGAGGGAAATTCTACATTGCTTTTGTAGAGCTCGTTGCCGCCTTTAACAGTGTAAACAGTGCCACATTATGGGAGAAACTGTCTTACAGGAACTGCCCGACGGACCTGAGAAAACAACTCCAATGTCTTCACACAGGAACCTCTGAGGGTTAGGTTGAATGAGAAGGGTTTGTTATCGGAGGAAATCCCGACATATAGAGGTTTGAAGAAAGTATGCCCTCCTTCACCAGCGCTGTTTAATCTTTTTGTGTCTGACATTGGGAACTGTGTATCAAAAGCCCAAAGCGTTCCTCCAAACATCGGAAATGCTAAAATAGGTTATCTATTATACGCTAATGATCTTATTTAGATTGATCAGACAGCCATTGGTCTTCAACGCTCACCCGTCTAGAGGAATATGTTAAGGGGAACAATCTACAGATCAATGGCGCAAAAACAAAAATTCAGATCTTGGAGAAACTGCTGCGTAGAAAATCTACGAGGCATTCATGGGGGTTGGGTCCCTCTCGAATTGACCAGGTCTCTGTGTTCAAATACTTGAGAGTGCTGATCAATACGAGTTCTATTGAGGCAAGTTCAGTTTAGCTTCAGAGAAAAAGCTAAGCCAATGGCGAATCAAGCAAGGATTATTTGTACAAAATATTGGCGCTTCTCCATGATACTAACTTTAGAGTTTTACAAACTTAAAGTGACAGCCACTTTGACTTACTGTGCAGACGCCATGTTTTTAATCCGGAATTTGCTATGGGTGAGGTTGGAGGGCCTGTTTAGGAAGAAGGTCCTGCTACTCCCCACGTCAGTACCAATCCATATTATTTCCCGGGGGTTAATCTCGCTGCAGGCCATAGTTCATTGGGCTGCACTGTCTCTGTATAGGAAACTCTCCTGATTTTTATGATGTAAAAAAAGGAAATTGTCAGAGACAGGGTGTGGGAGGGTACGCTACAACAATGGGTGAAAAGGTGTATGGATCTGCTTGACAGAGTTGGCTCCTCAGAGGAGGAACTTCCGGACAAGGTTAAAATAAGAGTCTGGAGGGCACATTGGATCGTTACCTCTGAGGAAGCTAACAATTACACATTTTATTACCACCTGAGACATGAAGTGAGGGCATTTGGCTGTCTGCCAAAATACCTATCTAAATTCCCCAACAGCTGTTTCAGATCACAATTTATGAGGATTCGATTGAATTTAATGCCAACAGCAGAGATATCAACAGTGAGAAAGAAGCCGTGACCTACAAACGTTAATTGTGTTCATTGCAAAAGCCAGGAAGTGGAGGGGACTTTAAAGCATCTACTACTGTTCTGCCTGGTATGGACGGCATTGAGAACTACTTATTTTAAATCTTTTATAGAGGCACAGAGCACTTTATCTGCTGAAGAATGGTGGCTGTTTTTAAATAGTGGGGAAAACACATTCCTGGTTTTAGCCCCGGTTTTGTTTTTAGATGCTAATTTGAAACCAAAGATGAAGTGATGTTGAAAGTAGGTGATTGTTTTATGTGCTCAAAAGGAGTTTTATGTTACCATTTGCCTTTGGTTTAATGTTAAAATATTAAATTAATTATTGTGTTGATGGTTGTAATTGCAGAAAGATTTGTAATAAATCAAATGTTGCAATAAAAAATAAAAAATTACGGAAGGGATTTGGATTTCATCAGTCCATTTCCCAGGGAACAGCAATTTAGAAGCGACCAACTCAACCACTTGGGGTGCAACACCTACGACTGGGAGTTACACATTAACTCCTTGTTACCCCTGTTCCAGAGATGTGGGTTTCCGGGTCTGGACTTGTTCGCATCTCCTCTGAATTCCAAGTGCCACCCACCCCCACGGTTTGCGTCTAGGGCATGCCAGAGTCAGGGGTCTCTGAGAAATGCGTTCAGCTCTGCTGGCATTGCCACAGTGCTATGGGTTTCCTCCTCCACTATTGCTCCAGTGGACACTCCGCACGTTCTGGGCGTCGGTGGGCTGCAGCCCAATCCTGATCGCCCTGCACTGGTCGTCGAGGGTGTGGTGCTCGGATCTGCTGCAATTGTGCTCCCAGGGACTGGTCCATCTTTCGATCCTCAGCAAGAGCTTGCTGATGCAGCAGGGTGGGGCAGTGGAGGACCAGGCCAGGATGGCCCTAGAGGAATGGTCCTTGATTAGCTGAGGCTCCAGCATCCTCAGTTCACTTGAGTACAACTGGGACCTCATTCAGGAGGCCATAAGGCAGTCTACGTGGGCTCAGTACAAGAGTAAGTGGACACGATTTTGCAAGTAGGCTCGCGACAAGGGGCTTGACCCCCTCACCTGCTCCCTGGACGACATGCTGGCTTTTCTGCATATCTGTCTCATTCCAGCATTCAGGTCAACACCTGCCACACCTATCTCGTGGCCATTGCGGCCTACAGGAATTCCCCAGAGCAAGTTTTTTTCAGCAGCTAATCCGGTTGTTAAGGCCCACCTCAAGGGGTTGTCCACGCTCTTTCCTCCAGTACATAAGCCCCATCCGGTCTGGGACCTTAATGTGGTACTGTCACCCTTGCAACACAAGCCGTTTGAGCCGATAGTCTTGGTGGACAAGAGGGCTAGTGACACTGAAGACTGTATTGTTTGTGGTACTGTCTTCGGCGTGCACAGTCAGCGAGCTGCAGGCTTTGTCATCATGGAAGCCTTTCACCAGGTTTCATAATGAAACGGACATCTTGCACACTCATCGAAACATTTTGCCCAAGGTGGTCACTCCATTCCATTTGAATCAGGAAATCTACCTGCCGGTGTTCTTTCCAAACCAGCTGTCCGATGCCGAAAGGGCTTTGCATTCCTTGGACCTCAAGAGAGTCCTCAAGTTCTACCTCTCTCTGACAAAATCCTTCAGGAAGTCTAAGGCATTGTTTATCACGTTCGGGTGTACATCCCCTGACACCCAGGCTTCCAAAGCTTCCATCGCCTGTTAGGGTGGTCCAGACCATTTCGAAAGCGTATACCACCATGGGCAAACCGGTTCCTGAGGGGATTCATGCCTATGCGGTCAGAGCTAAGGCTGCGGCCGTCGACATGCTTCTTGGGATGTCATCA
Source organism: Ambystoma mexicanum (assembly GCF_040938575.1). Taxonomy (NCBI): domain Eukaryota; kingdom Metazoa; phylum Chordata; class Amphibia; order Caudata; family Ambystomatidae; genus Ambystoma; species Ambystoma mexicanum. Next base: position 950,663,808 of record NC_090939.1, read on the forward strand.
GCAGGGTGCCTACTTGGGCCACTCAGGCGTTCTGTAAGCACTCTCCCTGGATACCAGCTCCAAGCGAGATGCAGAGTTCCGTCAGGTGGATATGAAGAAACATTTTTGCTTCGTCCAAGATATGAGACAGGTTGTCAGAGCTCCATCCTGTGGTCTTGTTCAGTGGGATCACCCACAAGGATGGAGGAAAGGGGATGGGACATATGAGTAATTAAAGTTACTCACTGTAGTGACTATAGTACTCATAGTCCTTAGTCCCCTTTCGTCCATACATCCCACCCACCTTCCCCCACGTGTATGCCAGGGGCTTAAGTATTAAGTGTAGCCAGCTATTAAAGCGTCTGATGTGGTAAAAAGGCGACGTAGGTGAGGTGCTGGGGGATGGGGGGCTGCATTCCCACGCCCTGTTCCGCACCCCTACATGTGGTACTAAATTTAAAGGGAGGCTCAATGATTTGCTGCCAAAGGTTCTGGTACCGTCCCCATGTTGGGGGACGCCCACAAGGATGGAGAAAAAGGGGCTAAGGACTATGAATACTCTAGTCAATACAGTGAGTAACTTAAATATTTTGTATTAGTCCAACTCCTGTGAAAAACATGTTATCAGATGGGGGGGAAAACCACCACAGTGAAAGGACAAAAACATTGTTATCAGGTGAAAAAATGTGGAGGGTAGTAGCACGACAACGTGATACATAAAGGGAGTGAATAATTATTTTTGTGCTTGCCACCTCGTGTGCTTTCAGTGTCTCCAACATCATTGCCATCTGATGACTTGGCTTAATTCCTCCATCCTTATCCTCTGTGCATGCAGAGTTGCTTTATTTGAGAGGTACGTGTTAGGTATTCTTGACTAAAGTCCACCTACAGTAGGACAATAGAAGACTCTCCTTTCAGTGTACAGAGCACAAACTCTTAATATAGGCCTGAACTACCCAACAGGTTTGGTAGCTGTGGCAGAGCAGCCAGGCTTTTCTTGGGAGAGAGAAGGGCTATAGCACAGTACAAAGACCTTTCAGCACACAAACAGTCAAGAAAAAACGTACACCCTTGGAGTTATATATACATTATTATTTATTAAACAAACTAGGCAATGTTAAGTTCACTTTTCAATTAAGGTAAGTACGAGAAACGTTTATACATACATGAAGTAGGACCTTTGCAGTTCTAACTCAATTCATTGGTAAACCTTAAGTTGGAATGCAGGTAAGTGAAAGAGTTTATTTAGGTTAGCAAATATATTCAAGCAACAATCATTAAATTATAATACTGGTAAGTAAAATAACTTGTTATTCACTTGTAGAATTGTTGGAAGCTATTCATGCTAAGTAAAGCGCTTGGCAAACAATACTTTAGAATGACTGGTTCAAGGAAGAATCAATGAATCAATACCAACAGAGAGCAGGAAAGACTTGTGTTTAAATTCACAGAGGCCTTAGGCTTTAGCAGTATATCCTTTTCTGGGTTTGAGAGTCTGAGAGCCAGATTGGGGGGCAAAGATAAGTAAGGCAGCAGCTGTAAAGAGTCAAGAGTTCCAGAAGAAGACTTGTAGCAAGTAAGTATGATTCCTTTGTTGGGAAAAAGGGTCAGGGGCTTCGAGAAAGACTTCCTGTAGGCGCACAGGCGTTAGGCCTGGGCAAACACGTATAGGCACACTCCCAAACAAACGAATTAGCACTCCAGCAACACAGGAGTAGCAAAACAACTCTAGTAAAGTTCTACCAAGAGTCTCACAGTACCTTGAACATGAAGAACAAAGCTTCCACGATGCAGCAGCAGTAGACTCAGTCACTGGATTTTTGGTCATGCAGATTGAAGAAGGGATGCTGGATGGATCTTCACAGCAGCAGTCGTATGGAGAGGCTCTTGGCAAAGGATTTTTTATTGGTTCTGTGGTTTTGGCACCAAGAAGAACAGTTACAGCCCGGTCGATTCCCCTTGCTCTCTCAGCACAGCCTTCGATGGGACTTCAAGGAGCGGAATGTTGTCTCTGGTGGTCCGGAAGGAGTCCACCAAAGTTTCAGGAGGATTGCTTCATTGGACAATGATGCACTGCACACTGCCCACAGGTCCGAGGGTATTGTCGGTTTCCAGTCCGTGAAGGTCACAGATCCTCGTGGGATGGCTTGAAATGCGGGTTGTCTTCAGACAGGTTCGTCCCACCAGTCTAAGGGAGGAAGTCGTCCAGATCAAAGCTTCCCTGTCGCTTGGAAAAGAGGGCTGGAGCGGCAGCGGTCACTCAGAGGGGTCTGGCTGTCTCTGGAGGTAGAGGCAGATGTCCTTCTTCTTCTCCTCTTTGGAATGGATCTTCCAATGGTCGACTCTGGCTTCAGCATCAAGACCTTCGCCTTTTATGCAGGAACCCAGCCATTCAACATGCATCCTGTCTTTCAAACGTGGGGTGGGGGCTGTTCTTCAGGACAGCCAGCCTCCCAGCTGGAACTCGATCTAAGCAGGCATTTGGGTTTTCTAACTGATGAGTGAGTGGGAACCTGAACTTGAAACTTGAAATTAGGAAAACGTCTCTCTGTAACTCTTCTTCATCTTCAGTGTCTTCTCTGACTGATGACTTCAGACACCTCAAACCCAGATTGCCTAAGAATTTCGTGAGTGGTTTTGATGTTAAGAATGATATAACTGACTGGTTGGACACCTTTGAGTTTGCATGTGAGATGCAAGAAGTGAGTGACAGTACTCTTGTACCCAGGGTTCTTTATAGGCTTCCCCAGAATGGCTGTGATGTACTTCTGGAGATGAATGCTGCGGATAGAAGGGATAGCGCTTGGACAAGCAAGCTCTTATTGCTAGATATGGGAAGCCTCCTTCCCAATATCTAAAAAGGTTTAGGGACCATAAAAAGAAGGGTGGTGCCTTATGGACCACCTGGTGTGTGAGTCTTTAAAAAGCTTAAATGGGTGGAATGAAGGTCATAAAGTGAGAACGTTTGATGCCATGAGATGTCTGGTTATGCTAGAAAGTATTTTTAATGCCTTTTCCCCAGAACTGAGACAGCATTGCAAGAAGTTAACAATTGCTGCTGACTTGCGGGTAGCCACCATGGCCACCCACAAGGATTCTCATCACAAGAAGTAGGAGGGAAAGAAGCACAAAAAAGAAAGGAAAGTCAATTCCACAAACCACCCCATCCACAGAGGCCCACAAAAGTAAGAAGCACATTAAGACCCATAAATCCAATAGGGCTAGTGACTCCTCAGGGGCCAACCAGAAGGTGGTTACTAGCAACTCCCATTCCAGAAAACCTTTGGTAAATGTGTGGTTTGTGGGTCTGGTGACCATGTGAACAGTGATCCCAGATCTCTGAACCTCTTCAAGTATTGGGCAGGAGTCTTCCCAAAATTTAAGATCAGAGTTTGCTTCCACATTGCAAAATCTACTCTTTCAGCTTTTGGCATCTCGATAATGGCATTGCAGCAGAATGTGGTAGTCTGCTGAGCAACCATGCAATTTTATCAGCATTTACAACCTCTTGAACTTCACATTCATAATCAAATGCATTCAGCCAGTCCATAATGTCATCCTTCTCAACATACACACTGAGCAGATCTTTAGGAAATCTTGGATGAGAGGAGGACCCAGACCCATGCACCGATCCCTTGGATCCATTGGAAACATGACGCTTTCCCAGTTCCAACTGGTGATCCCTGTCCTTATGTTTTTCTACCTGCTCTATCTTCAGCTTAGCTATGTGAAATTCAAGCTCCTTCTGCTCAAACCGCAGCTCTTGCTTCTTGAATTCCAACATGGCCTCAGCATCAGAGCTGGCAGAGGAAACGTGGGACAGGACATCATCCCTGTTATCATGGGTACCACGAATGAGGGCAGCAACAGAACTGTCAGTTCTGTCAGTGGAAGCTCTGTCAGTGGAAGCAGCTCTACCTCCTTCTGCACTCTCATCAGAGGTTATAGCATAGAGTTGCATCTCTTGCCATTCCATAAGTCTTTGCATCATTTCCAGTTTTTACCTTGAGCAGGCAAGCCTCTCTCAATGCACATCATTCACTATGTTTCATATTTTGAAGCATTTAAGGTTACATTGGTAATTGTTTCCATTAGTCTATATAGGTCTATGGCCTTTAGAGTTATCACTACTAAGTTCCTATGTGTCCTGGGTACGAGTAATCTGAAATGCCTTCACTAATGTGCAACACTGGATACCTTCAGTCCTATTCCACATCTGCCACCAATTTGTTAAGATGGATTTCTGAACTCTGACCGGTTCAGAAGGCCAGCCTAGTTTCTTGGAACAGGGTAACCTTCTGGACAAGCCAGGCCAATCAAGGTAGCATTGGCGGCGGTCAAGACTAGGTCTCAGGAGGGGTGATGGGGACTGAAAGACCTCAATAAGCGCACAGAGTAAAGGACACTTACAAATCACTCCCAGACAGGTGTATCGATATTAAAAATATAGTACATTTATTCAAGGCCTTTGAAGTTCAACAGACAGTAATAATCACAGTAATACCTTTAAACCAACACAATCCTACTGAAATACATATATACAAGACCAAGTGGCCTAAATGGTTTAATACACGGAATGGGTCCACAACCTAAACGGGGCATGGAGCAGGCAGTGCAAAGAGTCTTTAGGCAACTCTGTAGTAATCACAATCCTAACTGAAAGGCAGTCCAGTCCCTAAGAAGAGTGGAGCCTATTGCTCAAATGTACTTCCAATGCTGGCACACGCGGTATTGCAGATGGCCGAAAACGGGGTCTCTTGTAGGGTCTGTAGCAGCTCAGGAAGGTGGGTGAGCTGATGCAGAATAGGTTCCCACGGGTCTCCCCGAGAGGGCTGAACAGGTTCCAGGAGTTGGGAATAGTATGATAGGTTAGGCTATCTGTGGAAAGGAGAGGGCCCCGCAGGGGGCACTAGTGCGTACAAATGGATGGATGTGCTAGGGGCCACTGGTAAGGGTTGCAATTACTCACCGACCCCTGCCGCACTCCGGACCAAACTTCGGAATTCGAGTCCACGTCGGTTGCAAGTTCAAATGCGGAAATTGTGCGGCTCTGCTGCTTTTAGCAGCGAAGTTACCGCAATGATTCCCAAATGGGACAGTGGCGATTTCTATGCTACTGGTGGATGGGTCAGGCCAGTTTCACTGCAGGAGGATTCAGTGCACAGAGGGGCAAAGCAGCAAGGCACATGCAAAGTTCGTCACCACGGCTGGGTGACATGGTAACTGTGTGTACTCCGGTTCGGGCGCTCTCACTTTACTCCAGACCTAGGAATGCCAAGTGTACGAAATTCGGTTTGAGAGTGCTGTGAACACAGAGCTTGCGATGTATCAAGTTTCAAGGGTTTCTTCGAAACGGCGTCAGTGTCAGAGCAAAGGTCCCGCGCAAGCTGGTCAGCCCACTGGTTGGCCCAGGGACACTTCCAAGAATGCTTACTTGCAGGGTTTGATGAAGGGGCCGAGAATAGTTAATCCCACTATTGCAATGGGTCAAAGCGTCTTCGCAGACCTTCTAGTTCGATCAGATGCAGAGGGGTCCAGCGGGACAACAGCGGACTCAGGATGCTAAACCTTCCAGTGGATCACCAGCGGTTCCTCGACTCGGCTTCTTGGTTTCAGGATACTTGGATCATATCCTTCATTCAGTGGGAAATCAGGAGATCGACATGGTATGGGTGTTTGGAGACTTCTCTTATCCAGAATCTCCTTTGCGCTAAAACGAAGAGGACCCAATGGGAGATCTGCTCACATACAGGCATACCATATGTGGACCAGTCACAGACCACAGTGGTCCCACTCATTCACAGCACACCAGACTCTTTGGAACCCAGGATGTGTATTGGAACCAGACAGTCCAGCCTACATCCTGGGGGCACACACATGCAGAAGCCTGCGAAAGCTTGGTGTTTTGCAGGAGAATGCATGCCCAAATAAGGACTGTCCCAGGTCAGCTCGACCTGGGGAAGGTGAAGGGGCAATATGGCCAAAGGTCAGGAAAAAGAACCACCTTTCTGTATCAAACGCTGTAATGGCGCTTTGCATGGCAAGAAAGAGTTAAAAATACATGAAAAGATGAGCTGCTACCAGCCCTGTGCAAGGCACACCTGCACTTATAAAAAAAATCCTACGAGGGTGTCTAGGGACCTGGGAAATGACAGGAGGACCCAAGCGCACTAAACTATAAGGTACTTGTACGTTGCAACATGTTGCAGAAAAGTTGCAACATTGAAAAGGCCTAAGGGAAACAAAGTCTCCCAGTATTAACTGTCTTTAAGGGCATGTCGGTTTCCCCATAATAAAGTGAGCGAAAAGCCCGGGGGAGTGCAGTTGAAGGATGTGCTCCACTGGCAAAGTCAGACTATGGTGTTAAACAGCAGCAACATTTGGGGGGGGTTACACAACGGGGGGAAAACTTCACATAAATGGGAATCTTTCCTAACAGTATCCCATCTGTCTCCTGCAAGGAAAGCATGGTATTAAATGGAGTACACAGACACAAGTGATCACAGTTCAAGAGTGTTTATTGTACGTCAATGGTTTGGTTGAACGCCTATCTAAACCTAAATCTAAGAATGGGAGAAGCTACGACCATCAAATAATAATAACACAGTCCTTGTTGAGTCTGTCAAAATAAAAGGGCCTATACGAATAAACCTTTTGCCAATCCTCACTTCTAAATACAAAATGGTGTGGGACAATAGTGTATGAAAAAAGAAAAGTGTTAAAAAAATGATATGTCAAGATAGTTGAGTAGTTGGCTTCCCTTCTCCACGTTTTCAGCATGGAGTAAGGCGCCACGTTCGAGCTTCGCACACACTCTGGCTTCTCGGCCACGAGGATACAGTTCTAAGCATGGACATCAAGGCCTTCTGCCAAAGCCTCTTTTCCAATAACAATCTTAGTGCGTAAAGTCTGTCGTAACAAACAAATCTCAAAGTTCAATTCCGATCAGGATTTTCACATGCACAAGTTCTCGCTTTCAATGTTCATCATGGGTCTCCCTCCTTCAGGCTGAGACCCGCTTTTATCACAATGTTCATACTTGGTCTCCCTCGTTCGGGCTCAGATCATCGATCTCCCTCATTCAGGATCGGATCCTCTTGCTTTGGATCTCCCTCATTCGGGCTCGGATCCCTTGATATCAAAATCGAAGACTTTTGAATATGCAATGGGTTTTGCTTAAACCGTCACAGGACCACTTCGAAAGACTTCATACAATTATTCTCATCAATCTTCTACTTTTGTTTCTCTTGGCGGGATAAATTACAGAGACCTTCAATTGAGCACATTCACGGTGCCGGACCATTCTATCAACGATATCGTATTTTTCCTTCTCACGTTCAAACATTCATCATCAGTATAGCTTTTCTCGTGTCCTTCATCACACGCATTTACCAATGTTCGTTCCAGCGCTCGTTATACAATGTTGCTGCTTTCAACCTTGACTTCAACACAGATCGGTCTTGCATCAGTTTTCCCATCTCGTCGGCTGTGTTGATCTCTTTGGCGCTCACTTTGTTCTTGGAGCCATGGACGATACTATGGCTGTTGCTGCTGCTTCTCTCCGCCTTGGCCAGCCACGCGGGAATTCCTCCGGTATCTTCAACACACAATGAAGGATTCTTTATGCCGGTTTCCTGGCCTTACGCTTCACTGTCGAAGGTTTCTTGAGAGTAACAGTTTCTTTTCAAAAAGGTTAAGGGTATTTCCCTCCTTGCAAACTCTTCATGTTTGCCATGTTTCTCCCTTCTTTCAGCTGCAGTTTCCAAACTGCTCTTCCTTCCTGTGTTTTGCCTCGCTCAGAGTGTGCTTTCGTGCTCCGCCTTTTATCCGTATGGGGAAGTTTAATGGAAGTCAGATGTGAATGATTGTCGGCAATTGCCTGACCTCACCTGACAATTGTACACTATTCGGGTTTCAGTCTGTTTTCTCCCAGAGCGGACTGTCCCTGTGAAAGTGTTTGTAACAGGAAAGGGGCGGGGTAGAGTTCCTACTTATCCTGCCCGGGAGAATGGGGTAAAGGAGTTAATGGGGTAGATACCATTTGTCGCCATCTGGTATCCCACTCCCCGAAGACCCCTCCCCTAGGTGATCCTACCGCACTGGTCAACCCCAATGGTCTAGGTCCAAAGGCGATGGCCGTGCCCTGGCCACCTGAGAGCGAGATCTGCAAGGACTAGCGGGTGAGACACCTTCTGGTTTCTCACACTCCTTAGCCATCACCCAAGAGGGAGAAGCTCCTATGACAGTTGCCAACATTCACTCTCTAGCTCAGGAACCCATTTTAGTTCAGGCTAGAGTTACTTTAGTGCCTCTTGGATGGTGGGAACAACAATCAGGATATCTACAATTCCATTCCAGATAACACTAAGGATAATTTTAAGGATAGTGTACTAATTAATGGTCAGGAGATCCCTGCCTTTAAAGATACTGGGGTCAGCATCACAGTGGTAGATGAGTTTGCTCAACCCAGGAGATGGCTAAGGCATCTCTGAGGCCCACCAAGCTTGCAGGAGTCCGTATCCAAATGCACCCTATAATGCGTGTCGCCATAAAGTGCAATGATATAACTGTAGAAATACCAGTCCGTGTCCAGTCAGAAGGGCCTGGGACGGTGCTATTGGACAACGACTTAAAGGACTTGGGTGTTTTCTAACACAAGTAAGCCCCCTAGTAAAAGAAAAAGGGCTCGGACAAAGCAGGCCAAAGATGTAACTTTGAAAGGTATGCCCATTGAGAGCAAGGAGAAATCCAGTGTCTCCTCGGAAGGCAGGAAGCCTTCATCGGGGGCTCAAACTACTCCCCCCCCCACTTCCATCTTGGAAGCTGCTGGGACAGCGTTCTACCTTATGCATTCAAGGTAAGCCCTAATGGGATTTGGGAAGCTTTTTTTAAAAATGTTATTCCATTCCGAATTGCGCAGAATATGCTTGATCCTGCAAATTCCAAAGCACGTTTAATTCAAATTGATGCAGCTGCACTGCTGAAATGCATCTTTGTGCTGGGTGGGTGAATTACTATGGCAACCTTTCATTGCCATTACTGCAAAAACAAAAAAAAGTACCTTAAAAATGGCCGGAGCAGCGTGTGTTGTCCTGTAGCCCTGGCGCCTGCTGCCTCCTCTGATTGGGCAGACTGTGGCCTTTATCACCAATCTGGAGCAATTTTCAGGCGTTAGCCGGCCCACACGTTAAGGCCCTGTCTGTTCCTGTCCGTGCCTTGACCTGGCCTCTGGGCCCTACATTTTTACACCTACAGTGAAAGATGCTCCTACATGTTGATTCTCCATCCACTTAGATAGGTCAGTGACTCCCACCCCTTTTTCCATCACGTGAGGAATGAGTGACTGTTGCTTGGTGGTTGCTTCATCTCTATTTGACTCACTCCCTCTGCTTCTCCAGCCATCCATATTACAGTTTCCCCCATACTGTGGTGAAATCTCACCTTGCTTTTCACTGACCCCATCCCTGTATTGCTGTGCTACAATTCCTGTTAGGGAGAATTTTCTGTTAAGACTAATTTCCCAAACCTAGTGAGTCCCCCAGCAGCTTTGCTGGATTTTTGGGGTTTATTTTTTTCTCCTGCTAAGAGTGAGACTCTTTTTCTCCCACTCTTAGGCATGATTTGAGAATGTCCTTTGACTTTGTAATGTGTTTTATGGGCTATCGGGTCTTTTACTCCATAGGGCTTCATGTGTTTTTGGTATGTGTGTTACACAGCACCCTCAGTGCAGTAACACAGGGGTGTCATAGTGACCCCCAAACATAGACTCCATACCCTGGGACTGACTACTATCTCCCAGGGCATGTAAAGTCACCATTGACTTTACTAGTCTCAAATTGTGAACAGAACCAGTACAAACCATCATATTGTGGAAGTACTGGTAGGGGTAATTAGATTGCCCCTGGGTCTGTTTTCCAAGGGGGCACTGCCTAGTCCCCCCCCTTGTCGAGTTTCTGGCTGGTGGCAGTGGTTACCACGCAGAATATTCCACCAGAATATTTCCTATGGGATTTTCCCATTCATTTTAAACGCACCACTTTTTTGGTGCAATGTTAAAGATACTGCCGGGTTATTTATTTAATATTCATTCCCCGGTTGGGTCTTTTTGCCAGGACTTGGTTTTAAAATGGTGTTTGTGTGCGCCTCTGTAACTCCAACCCAAGTCGAGCCCTTTGTTCCACTTTTGGCGGGCTTCTGCACAGAAGCCTCCAAAAGTGGTGCCACTCTGCCTGGGTCCACAGGATGTGTGGGAGGGGGGAATAGGCACCCTGGACTGAGTTGCCTCGGCAACTCAAGTCGCGCTCTTGTGTGATTGGCCCAGTGGTGAGCCGCCCGGCTCACCACTTAGCATGTTTGAGTGACAGCTAGGACTGGTGAATGGGGGTTTTCTGCATAAAAGCAGGGCTTTGGGGACTGGAACTTCAGAAGTCGCCACAGGACCAAAGAATCCGAAGAGGGAGAAGCTGAGCCGACCTGCAACGACGACACCACCGGTGGAGCCCTGCTGAACCGCCTCACCACTTCCCGACGACAGAGAAGATCTTCATCCCGGAGAGTCTTCTTCCTTTGAACTGGTGGGGATAACCAGTTCACCCTCTTTTTCGCCTTCCTGGATCGTCTCGTGGTCGAATCGCCCGTGCCAAGCACCCCGGTGGCCGGATAGCCACGCTTCACCACTACCGCGAATAAAAGCGTAGTATCTTTTAACCGGGAAAATCCGCGGCTGGTTTCTTCCCTGGCAGTGCAACGACCTCCAGCTTTCCTCCACGTCGAGATCCTCTCTTCCCCTGGACGAAGCACCGACTTGCACCCGCGCCAGGAAAAACTGCCCCCGCTGGAGCTTTATCACCATTTCAGGTACTGTGGTCCGCCTGGTCTCCCTTGCAACAGGCTGTTCAAGGTGTCCCGTAAATCCTTGACTCTCTATCCTGGGGTGACTTGGGACCTGTTAACTAACTTTTCTTGAACTGATCCAACTCCTTTCGAACTATCTGCAAAGACTTTTAAAGTATAATTCAACTGTGTGATCTTGGACACATTCCGCCTTGCTCTCTCCAAGAGTGGGCCTGGCCTATGAACTTTCTTGCTCTACAGTAGACTCTGCCTTTCCTGACTTGCTGTGGTTCTTTTAAAAGTGTTGGTATTGTGTGCTTTCCTAATTCTGCCTTTTCCCCGCCCTTTTTAACTAACTTATTGGAGTGCCATCTTGGGTTAAGCGCTCACCTCTGTCTGCAAATAAGTGGTGTTTTAACTAAGACTTGTTCAATAAGTAATTAGGGATGTATATATATTGAAAGTGACTGTGTTTGAACTTGCTTGCCATATTAGTGTTAGTGTATGTTACAAGTGTGTTTTTAAATAAATAATTATATACTTTTATACCAAAGCTCTGTTCAGTGTTTGCTTGTGCTACTGTATCTCTGTACCTATTTTGTATACTCTATCTACTGTCTAACTCTTCATGAGAGAAGTCTGACTGCTTAGCCACAGCTACCAGGTAAATCTGGGTGGTACAGACTGCTACCAATTGGGTTTACTGCCAACACCTGTAGTCCTAAGCCTGTTGCAGTGGTCCCTAAGGGAACTGCACATGTTTCTGCCTAACACCTGTCACCCATCATTGTATTTGTGGTGTTAGATAAATACAATGATGGATGAAGGCATACTTAAATTCAAATGTTTATACTGTTAGTGTAAAAATCGAATTTAGGTGTGCCTTCATCCATCACTGTATTTGTCTGTTAGTGTAAACATTTGAATTTAGGTGTGCCTTCATCCATCAGTGTTTGCTTTTGTACTCTTAACACCCACCTTTGCCAACTGTGTACCTGATTCAGAACTGTGCATTGCAGCACAGACAGCCCCACTTCCCTCTTCTCTCTCCCTATCACTTCCTCCTCTTGCTCCAGGATGGCGCTCTCCTATCTATTCCAACTGCTATACCATTACCTATCCTCCTTCTCTTACAAAATCTGGATGGAAAACACATTAAAAAGACATCCTTGTTGTAAACCCTGGCCTCCTAATTTCAGACACCTATGTCAGTGCATCATCAAGAGAGATCTTCAGTGACATCCTCTTCTTTGTCCCATCTCCTGACCTGTGGACCTCTCATCTCACTGCCACTCTCTCTCTTTATTCTTCTGCACCCATTAACAGCGGCACCAAGTGGGAAGTCCTTCTTACAGGCTTCTTCTCATCGTGCTGCTGCATCAATGTCTACCTCAATGGCACAGTCCTGGTTCAAGCCCTCAGGCAAACCTCCTTCACTTTCACCAGATCCTGCCATCTCCGATCAATTTCCGTCCTTCCCCTGCCTCTCCCCATCTACCATCTCTCATCCATCCCCATCATTGCTACCATCTACCAGCCCCCAGGCACTGCTTCTCTCTTCCTCTCTGAGTGGGTGGACTACAGTTCCTCCTGAATCTCTACCACTTCCAACCTGCAACTTCTAGGTGACTTTAACTTCCACCTAGACTCCCCCTGCACAGCAACCACCCTCTTCACTAACCTCTGTTTCTCCCTATCCCTCTCCTTTCTTCACTCTGGCCCTAACCATTCTGCTGGACACACGCTAGGCGCCATCAACCACTCTAACCTCACCCCCTCTTCTCCCCTTGTCACCTCTCCCTCCTGGTCTGATCACTCTCTCCTCTCCACTCATCTGGGTCCCTGTGGCATCCTGTGACAACTCCACATCAAGCTCTGCCAGCCTCGTTCATGAACATCCGTCCGATGAAACGAGTGTCAGCTGCGGCCTTCTCTTCAACCTTCATTCCCCATGCCCACCCAACACAGACTCTACCACTGATTCTGCCCTCTGCAGCCTCTATCTGTCCATTACCAACATCCTTGAAATCCTTTCCCCAGTCATGAGGATCCGCCTGAAACCTGCTTCCAAGCGTAACACATGGTAAGACTCTGAATTTGAAGACCAAAAAATGTAAGTGCAGGTTCACCCTTTGACAAACTGGCCTGCTGTCTGATCCAGAGACACCTAAACAGAGGAATGTACCCTTACCAATACTTCGTTTTGAAAATAAACACAGAAATGTAAGATGAACAGGTATTTGATTCTCTAAGTCTGTCCACTAACTTTAATTTATTTAGAAATAAAGTTAGGTTTCCATATTGCAGAAATCCTAAGACTAAATCAGCCGCTGTTCAAAAATGTCCACTCATTTAGTGAACTTGCTGTATGTTTCAAAGACAAGCGTTTAAATAATAGTTACAGTGGTTAACAAATAAATAAACAGTATTGATAAGAAGAAGAGACAGTCGACTCCTACTCCCAAAAAGGTGTAAATCCTACATTTTTAGCAAAACGCATAACAAAAAATCAACATGGTTATCATCTCAACCAAGGGCATAGAAGAAAATAAGTACATCCACATGATACATATAATACAAAGTTTTAAAAGGTACGAAGGAATATTGTGAGACAAGCATATAGCGAAAACAGAAACAAAGAGCAAAAGAACAATATTGTTTAGTTAATTCACTAAAAGAACATGTACCAAGTGTTGGGATGCAGAAAAACAGATGCACGATAGTAGTTCAATAGATACATTGCATCATGACTCCCAAAGTAGGGGCTTTTTTTAGTAGTAGTCCCTCCTACAGTTGTTTATACAAAGCAACTAATGCTGCAGGGTCTTTAGGTACAAGATATCTTTGATCCTTGCCAACGTGAAGGTTAATGGTTGGAACAAAGGAATGGATTCCAAGGGGCAGGGATGTGCGTGCTCAATTCAGTTCCCTTTCTTCTTCACGTTTCGGCGTTAGTCTATTGAAATAGGTCCGCCTTCATCAGGGCTCCTATTTAGGGACCCTGTGGAGAATATATGAATATCGAGTGAGTGGGGTAGAAATGCGGGTGCCTGTGGTATTAGGGCATTGGTGTAATCATTAAAAGCTCTCGGCACCGGTCGGGAGGCTTACCTGCCGGTGCTTCAAATCCCAAGGGCTCAGGTTCAGGCCACACGGGGGTAGATACCGGGCAACAGGATCAATCGCATAAGTGATCACTAAGGGTTTTCAGACAAGATCACATCTGGGTATTTCCTGTGAAGAGTTGAGCAGTAAATGAGGCCATTTGAATAAACTGCCAGTGTCTCATGTTATGCTGTTGATGAATTGTTGCTGTGTATCAATTAGTCTAAAATTCAAAGAAGACATTACAGGGAATTCTGTGTGTACCTGGTTTGGATACAGTATCACTACTTTGGTGTAATTCAGTTCTGTCGGTGACAGGTACACGTGATAAATCGATGCCGACTGGTGAATGGCTCCTGAGGAAAAAGAACAAAGGCAAAATGCCAAGACCTTGTTTTTCAGTGCGTTTAACAGTGTGGTACAGCAAGAAAACTATGAAATTAGCTGTGCGCGTTACTATTGGTATGGCGTTTTAATCCAAAACATTTATTAGGGGTAGGCAGAATATCCTGGGGTATTGCCTTTATGTGTGGAAAGTGCACTTGAAAGGCGACGGTGATTGTACACGAGAGATAAAAAATGTGGCTCAAATTTCTTTAGCTCTAGCAAATGGACACCAGGTATTTGGCATAGTTATTGTGTAAAGTCGGCCGCGTGAAGTTGTGTACCGAGGAAGGAGGAGGACAATTATTGGCAGGCCATTGTGTTGTCGGGGAAAGGAAACGCTTGTCTGTGTGCATGGCGGAATTCGCCAGAGGGGGTCCCACCCGCTTTCCTTCTGCACGGCGTGTTCGCTGCCGCATGAGTCAGCAGAAAGTTGTGCAGAGGGGAAGCTGGAGGCTCGCTGTCTCGCGCGTCCTGCCTAGATTGACGGGTGTGTGTGCGTTCAGCGGCTGCCCACAGATGTGCCTGTAACTATGGTGATCGCGCATGCGCTGTGATAATGTTTGTGATAGTTGTCATGGCAATCAGAAGTGTAAGCCACTCGGAGTTGGAAGGTGGGAGGATGTCAGTGCTTACCAATCTCCGCCCTTCACAGAGGGAATCTTATAATGGCTAATTGCAGCGGTAGGTGCTATGGGCTGAAAGTAAAGGGGGTTTGGAGGGAGAAATGCACTTGTCCATATTTCCGGGAGGACAGATTCAAGATGTATGAAAGTGTCAGTCTCTTAGCATTGTGAGCTGACATAAAGGGTGTGTTGTCACATACTGGAAGGTAATTGGCTCTTAGCATGAATCGGAAAGGGGGAGAGGGTGGGTCATAGTGGCCAGAGCGTGGGAACAGCCCTCGGTCAAATAAGGAATTAGATGTCGTGTTTATTGGGGATATTGTGATGAGGGAGTAGTCAAGGCCATAAGACAAAATGTTCTTGTTGCCGTGGTGGGTGGTCTGGAGGGAAAGGAAAGAAACCCCCTTGGGTGTGGATTGCATTCAGGTGGCAGGGGCTTCTAACCCTGGCGTGGTTGTGACACTGGAAATACATAGGGAATGTAATGCTGGTCCAAACCCAGAAACCAGTGTGTTTTTTTTTTTTTTTTTTATGTTATTTGTTTTTATACTACTGGTTGAAAGATTTCGTTAAGACCATGATGGTAAGTGTCTAGTCGATGAATTCTTCTGGATTCTTTTCTCAGAAGGCTTTGTTGAGTGTCAGGGCTTCCCTTGATTTTCTCAACTACCCACCAGAGGATGTTGTTCGGTGTATGATTGGCCGTTATGTAGTGTTCCACTAAGGGTGCTGTTAAGTTTTTGCATCTGATTCTGGACCTGTGTTCAGAAATCCTAATGCTTACTGCTCTTGTGGTTTGACCTATGTATCGAAGGCCGCATGGGCATTCGATACGATAGACCACGTTCTGACTCTTACAATTAGTAAGATCCCTCAATGTCCATTTCCGTTGTCTGATTTGAAAACTGCTCATCTTTTTAGTAAATTGGCAGGCCACGCAGCTGCCGTATGGGTGATGACCTTGCAGTGGTCTTAGTGTCCGCGTGGGATTTCTGCTTGGTTGGAATTGGGAATGTACCAGGTATTCTCTGATATTTTTGGCCCTTTTATAGGCAAATCTAGGGGTTGGTTCACCCGGGAGATTCAGGCGTGCTATGTGCCAGTGTTTGTTGATGATTTTCTTGACTTGTGAGGTATGGTTACCGAAAGTGACAACACAGGTGATGCGATTTTCTTTGGTGTCAGGGGTATCCCGTTGTAGTTCAAGAAGGGTATCTCTGTTGCTATTACGTGCTCTTTTCTTGGCCTGTTCCAACTGTTTTCTAGGGTAGCCTCTTACTCGTAATCGGGCGGTTAGATTCTCAGCATGTCGATTAAAGTCTTCAGGCACAATGAAATTCCTGCGTATTCAAAGATATTGACCATAGGGTAGGTTGTCCTTGGTATGGGCAGGATGATTGCTGGCATAGTGTAATAAGGTGTTCCTGGATGTGGGTTTTCGGTATAGATCACATATTAGTTTACCGTCTTTTTGTCGGATGGATAGATCCAGGAATTTTATCTCGGAGTTACTATGCTCCATGGTAAACTGAATATCAGTGTTACATGTGTTAGGCCAGGTCCAAAATGATGTTAATTAAGGGGTGGTACTGGTCCATATGAAGATGACATCATCTATGTACCGGTACCAGTGGCTGATTTGAGACTGCCACATGTTAAGGTTTGAAAGTACAAAGTCTCTTTCGAATTTCGCCATAAACAGGATTGCCAAACTGAGAGCAAAGGCTGCGTCCATGGCCGTGCCTTTTGTCTGCAGGTATAGTGAGTTGTCAAAGGTGAAGAAATTCCTGCGAAGCGCTATTGACATTAGTTCTAGGATAAAGTTGGTGGGGGTCCTGTTAGTTGAAAGCTCAGCGGTAAGCCATTCCCTGACACATTCAATAGCTTCTTCCTGAGGAATACTCGTATATAGTGACTTGATGTCCATGCGTACCAAGAGTTGCTCAGCCGGGTTGAATTCTAAGCCCTCAAATATGGTGATAGTATGTGTGGTGTCCCGGAGGTAGGTAGATGTGTTTGTGCTAATGGGTTGCAGGAAGAAGTCAATTAATTTACAGAGTGGTTCAAGGATGGATCCACATCCTGAAACTATCGGGCAGCTGGGTGGATTGGCAGGTTCCTCGTGTATCTTGGGAAGCGCGTAGAAACAAGGGGTTCTATCTCGTGGTCTGATTAGGAATTCAGATTCTTTTTTACAGATCCAGTCGCGTTGTAGTGGGAAGTTGACAGTTTCAGAGATTTCTTGGCATATTTCTCGTGTTGGATCTTTACGAAGGACAGTGTAGCTGTCTAGGTCATTAAGTAATGCCAACACCATGTTTTTGTACTGGTTGATGGTCATGATGACTAGACAACCACCTTTATCCGATGGTTTAATAATGATATTTTTGTTTTTTTGAAGCAATATCAGAGCTTGTTTCTCAGCTAGAGTCAAATTATGTTTGGTCTTGATAGTTTTAGTTTGGCAAAACCTTTCAAGATACATCTTTCAAACATTAGAAGTTTGCTGGGTATTTGACTGTCAGAGGGCGTAAATGAAGAGTGATTGTGTAAACCAGTGTCTTCCTCTTGTTCCTCTGCCTCTAGGTTGTGTTCTTGGAAAAATGTTCGTAGCCTTACTTTACGTAGGAAGGTTCGGATCTCCATTTCAGAGTCGTACCAATCAGTTGGACCTGTTGGTACGAATGATAGGCCTTTAGTTAGAACTGAGGTTTCGCCTCTGAGAGTGGAATTGCGGCTAAATTGAAAATAGGGATTGTTTCAAGATCAGCATTGGGGTTCAATATCTTGGTCGGCGGCGTTGGGGGCACTGGTTTGTTCTGCCTCCGCGTGGTTGGAAACCCCATTGTGGAAAACCCCACTGGGGGTTGCCAAACCCTCCACCTCCTAAAAAAGGAAGGGGGGGATAGGCTGAGTTTGCCAATGGGTGACCCTGTTGTTGTGGTTGTTTGGATTGGTCGTCGGATGATCCAGAGACACTTCAGACTCCATCTGTGCCAAAAAAAGAGCCTACATTCAGGTACGAGAGTCCAATGCATCCAACAACACGGCTGAACTTTTCAAAATCTGCAGGGATCTTGCCAACCCTTCATTATTATGTTCTGCCCCTTCCCAGGACATTTGCTATTCACTCGCCTCACTTCATTTCTAAAACCCAAGACATACTGAACAGCCTTGTCATACACTCTTCCAAGCCTCCTCCTCTGCCACCCCACTACACCCGCCCTCCTCCTTCTCCCCTATATCCTCTGAAGAAGTCACTGGAGTTGTCAACTCCATCAAGGTTTCCTCCAAGCAGAACCATCAAGGACATCTCCTCTCGTGCTCTTGCTGATCTCTGCAACCATTCCTTTGCTACTGGCTCTTTTCCATCCTCCCTCAAGCACTCCTCTGTGTGCCCCCTCCTTAACAAACCCTCTGCAGACCCTTCCTGCCCAGCCAGCTACAGACCCATTTCCATCACCCCCTTGCTGGGGAAATTGCTCGAGAAGGTGGCCCTCCCTCAACTCAACTCGCATACCGAACTTGTTGGCGGTTTACATGACCACCAGTCACAGAAACTGCTCTTCTGAACACCAGTAAAGAACTGCTTGCATCACTGCTTGTAACTCCCCAGCTGTCCTCATTCTCCTCGATCTCTCTTCAGCATTTGACACAGTAAACCACTCCATCCTCATAAAAAGGCTCCATGATACCCTTGGTATCTTGTTATGTTACTTGGCATTTATATAGCGCGTTATGTATCATTGGAATGATCTCAAAGCGCTGGTAGGTTGAATGCCCTCGGGAACCGCAGTTCAAGTCAGTAGAGAGAGAGAGTCGTATGGTGCGTGGGTGCACCGGATATGTGTGCAGCTGGTGTGGTTGTTGCATTATAGCAGCTTCTTAGCAGTAGGTGTGGTGCTGAGGAAATCAGTTGGATGTGTTCTGTCTGGAGGGTGGACACCCAGACTGAGTTATGGCTGCGTTAGGCTTGAGGAGACGCCTAAGCTAGCTGGAATGTGCTCAGCTAGCTGTGTTTTATTAGGATGATGAGGTGTTTGTGGGGTCATGTTAGTATGAGAACAGCTAGGCCGAATATGTCATAGCATCGCTGTGTTCTAGTTGAATGATGGTGTACAGGAGAGAGTAAACGTAGTAGTGTGATATGGTGGTTATCAGTAAAGCACCTGCGACCAAGCACGAGAGCAGGACGGGGGGGCGTACATAGCGGCATACGCATATAAAGCGACAGGATGGATAGGGTAAATATGTGACACAGATAACATGGGCATACAGGTACATAGCATATACATAGCATAAATAGGAGAAACAGAGATATGTCCACTCCATCTACTAAACTTGGATCGGGCACTGGACTCGCTCACCTCCTTTCCCACTGACCGTTCCTCCAACACCATTCTGGGCTCTTTCCCTTCCCCTGCTTCCTCCTCCACCTGTGGCGTCCCCCGGGGTTCCATTCTTTCTGTCTGGCACTTTAACATATACCTTTCGCTGCTGGCACACCTCATTTCCTTCTCCCCCAACTTCCAGTGCTACGCTGATGACACAACTCTTCTTCAAACTTCCTACTGACTCCCTTGTACCTTCCTTCATCCCTGACTGCCTCGCTGCCACCCAGGCCTTTTTCACTGCTAATGACCTCTGCCTCAATGCCAGCAAAACAGAGATTTTCCCTATTGGTTCCCCTGCACCCTACTTTTTCCCTTCACACTGGCCTGCCTCCATGGGCTCCCCCTTGCCCCTTCCTCTATTGCCAGGAATCTGAGTCATCTTCGATGCCCCCCTTTCCTTCATCCCTCATATTCAGGACATTGTCACGAAGTCCCATTTCCAGCTCTTCCTTTTCAAATGAACTCTCACCTTCCCCCAGAGACTCAATGTTGCACGTGCTCTGGTTCTCTCCAGGCTAGACTATGCAATAGTTTCCTACTTAATCTACCCTGCAACCCCTCCAGCGAACCCAAAATAGGGCACCAAGACTTATCCTTGGCCTCAAACCCAGCGACTGCATCTTTCTTGCCCTATAAAGCCTTCACTGGCTCCCAGTCTCAGCACGGATTAAATTTAAATCCCTCTGTGTCTTCCACAAGGCTATCTGGGGGCGTGGACCACTCTATCGTCAATGCTTCCTGACTAAATGCTCCCCTTCTAGAGTCCTGCATTTCTCTGGGACAAACTCCCTGCATGTGAAGCGGTTTGTTAAACAGAGAGCCGATGGTCGATCACTTTCCTCAGTGGGCTCCCTCCTTTGGAACAGACTCCCACTCCCTCTACGTCTTGAGCAGGACCTCCTTAAGTTCTGGAAAAGTGTCAATACCTTTCTCTTTACCTCTCCCTTCTCCTCTCTTCCCTACTAAACATACAGTAGCATGACTTATGTGCAGGGCCCTTATGTATCCTCGGGCCATCTCGCCTTGTCCCCACCCAGTCGCCCTGTGGGCGCTCTAAAACAGTTTTGCTAATTGTATAAGCGCCTAACGAATGACCAATAAATAAATAAGGGTCCCAAGCCTAAACCTTCTAGAAGGAAAAGAGCTCCTGTGTCAGATGCACCCAGGGTCACTCCTGTGACTGCACCTCCAGCTTAGCCTGAGGTGAGTGAACCAGAATCCCCAGAAGGCCCACCTGCTGGAGAAACAGAGGTGGAGGAAATTCAGCCCAGTCTTGAAGATCTGGATCCTAGAGACCACCCTGAGCTTCTGACTTTACTTGCAGAATGTGGGCCCTCTATGGCAGACTTTAGTCGTGGGCAAAGTGTCCCTCTCTTGAAGGCTTGCACAGGAAAGCAGCTTCTCAGCTTAAATGGCAAGACCCTGGGATGCACAGGCTCTATTGGGAGGATGGTCCCCTATATATTGAACCTGTAGAGTCAACCCCAGGGGACCACTGAAGGCTGGGGGTACCCCAAGGAGTTAGACCAATGTTTTTGCAGATAGCACATGAGGTCCCCCTTGCTGGTCACTTAAGCAATAAGAAGACCAAAGAGAGACTCTCACTCAGTGGTCGAAGTGAACGGGAGTGGTTGGTAGCGGTGCTCCTCTACTTTTTAAAATTAAGTTTTACAGCTCCTTTATTTTTATTTGAAAAAGAAACCGTTACGGAACGGTTTTGTTTTAAAAATAACGGTGTAGGAAGAAGTTGAAACTTGCACTTTCAGTGCACTGCACTGAACATTCCCTTAAACATCAGGCAAATGTGTTTGGGGGTTTGTCTTGAGAGTGGGAGGGGGCAGGGCAATGGGGTTTGTGAGGAGCGGGGTAGGCCAGCAGGGAACATAGTTCCACTGCTTCTTTTCTTACACCTCAACCACTACTCTCACTATACTTCTTCTGGCCCCAGATGGGTGCTGAAATATATAGGTTCTGCAAAAGCTGCCACACTTGCCCGATGTCTGGTAAAAGTGGAGCCAGAAATGTGGCACCCCTGGTGCCTCTAGCAGTTGTGGGAATTCCTTATGAGAGGTTAGGGATTGGCGTTGTCTGTCCCAGTGAACCTCCAACCCCTTTAGGGAACATGTTTAAAGTTGTTGTAGTGGACCATGCCACTAGGTACCCTGAAGCTATCCCTATGAGACCTGGTACTGCTCAGGCAGTGGCTAAGGCCCTACTTGGTATTTTCACCAGGGTTGGATTTCCTAACAAAGTATTCTCTGACAGGAGGTACAAAGTTATGTTCCACTACATGCAAGCCACAAAGTATTCTCTGACAGGAGGTACAAAGTTATGTTCCACTACATGCAAGCCATGTGGAAAACCTGTGAAGTCTCGGCCTACCACCCATAGACAAATGGGTTGGTAGAGAGGTTTAATAGAAGACTGAAGAGCATGATGGGAGCTTTAGAGGAACCCCTTCGCAGGAAGTGGGACCTTTTACTGCCATGCCTTATTTATGCGTACATAAAGGTACCTCAAGCTGGAGTGGGCGTTAGACCCTTTGAGCTTTTCTATGGTCATCAAGTCAGAGGCCCCTTAGCCTTGATTAAAGAAGACCTGGAGGCTTCGCCACCTTCTAAGCCAGTGAACATCACTGACTATGTTGAACAACTTTCGGCCGACTTTTCATGGTTTGCTCCACGGAAGGGTTCCTGTGTGTAGGCGCAGTTGTCCTACCATACGGTCCACCCATCACAAGTCACACAATAGATAATCCTTGGCACTTTAACAGTTCATCCTTACTTATAGGACTTCCCTGACAACACATTCTTCCTTTCTGCATCTGTTTTCTAAGGTCACTTATTCTTCTGTTTCACTTTAATGGCTTCTTGCCTTTATCAACATGTGACTCTCACACACTTTCCTTTGTGGTATTTATCCTGGTTACCACCTTGCTTTCACACTATCCAATAGTGCTTTGTTTCTTACTCTTTTCACTTGCTTTGCAAATGCTGTATCTTTAAATTAATTTTGTTTTCAAATGTTCATCACTTTCTGCTTCATTCATGCAATTTTCTCATATCTTTTCCTTCAGGGCCGCTTTCAAAACGTATTAAGTGCTTTTCAACTTGCTCTGCATTTATTAGTTCATATTCTGGTCTCCCAACCTGTTTATCAGTATTCAAAACCTTGTTTCATGCGTGGCAATATGTTTGGTATTCAATAGTTCATTCTGTGGTCTACCGACCCTTTTATCATGTTTTCATGCGTGGCTGGCATTCGCTGTAACCCATACCACGCCCCTGGAGCGCCCCGGCATGAGAAACCTTCCCTATCTCTCACCGGTCTGTGGCCGCTCCTCTGGGTGCACTGGCTTCTCTTCTGGATTCCTGCTCGCTCCTCTCTCACTCCCTAGAAGCTTGGCCAACCGTGCTCGCTCTCTCCAGCTCCTCCTGCAACAGTTGGCGGCGTCTGTGTTCCCCCGCTCCCAACGGGAAACACAAAGCAATGGGAGTTGCACAGCTCCAGACCCTCCCGCGGCCCACAATGGCCCCGGCGCCTTCCTGGCTTCTCTACTGTTGGTGTACTTTTCACCAGCCTGTATTCTGTCTGCTCCACCTTGGAGGGCCATGCTTCGCGGCCCAGCTGGTTCCCTTTGCTCCTGCTTCTGAACATCTGCAGCCATTCAACAGGTTGCAGGTGTGAACACCGTTTCAATTGCTTGACCATATTCTTTTGGCACGCCTAGCTCTTAAAACACTTTTTTCAGGGCTCTTCCTCGTCTCAATACCAGAGTGGTGAAATGACTTGTTAGTGTGCACTACTCTTAGTCGCCTCTTGCTAATATGATATGATGTTTTATTCATATTGCGCCTATCAACAATTTTTCAAGGCGCAACATTGGTACAAGGGAGGACAAAACAACGATTTTACTAGGCCCAGTGACATTGAGAACGTGCAAGTGTATGGGAGAGGGAAGGGGAAAAGTCCAAGGGGGAGAAGTGGAGATTGCTGAACAAGTGATCTGGTAGTGCGGCCAGCAGGTGGCAAGTGCCAGAATTAAGTGTGAGGTGTCAGTAAGTGCAGGTAGAGGGGCTGTAGGGATGCAGATACAGACCCCCAAGAACAGGGGTTGCCAGGAGGCAGTGCAGGTAGGCAGCATGGAGGGCAGGGTCTGGGCCCGAAATCGGACGGTAGCCAGATGCCCAGTGTAGAAGATAAAGAGATCAGCAGGGGAGAGGAAAAGAGAAGTCTGGGGCAAAGAGGAAGGTCTTGGGGTGCTTCCGGAACCAAAGATGGTTCTCCTCAAGCTTCAAGGAGGCTGGGAGGCTGTTCCAGAGGGAGGTCCCAGCCGAAGAAAGCGATCTACCACCAACTCGTTTCTTGGAGAAGGTACTGACCCTGAGAGAGTTTGAGGTGGAAGAGCGAAGGGATGGAGTAGGAAGGTATTTCCGAGAGAGAGTTGAAGGTATTGTAGACCCAGGCTCCAGAAGGCCTTGTGGACAATGCAGAGGGTCTTAAAATTAATCCTTGCAGCCACTGGGAGCCAATGAAGAGATTTCAGGGCTTGAGAAATACGATCCCTGGACTTGAGGCCAAAGACAAGTCTCGCAGTCCTGTTCTGGATGAGTTGCAGAGGGCAGAGAGTAGTAGCAGGCAGATTTAGAAAGAGGCTGCTGCAATAGTCTAGCCTAGACAGAACCAGAGCTCTAGAGACAGTCAGCCTCTGGGGGAAGGAGAGGAAGGGAAGAATGCCTCTGAGGAGGTGCAGTTGGTAGTTAACTTCTTAGAGGCATCCAAGATGTGTTGGGAGAAGGAAAGAGTGGAGTCGAAGATGACTCCAAGGTTCCTAGCCACACAGGTGGGAGAAGGGAGAGGGCCAAGGGAGGCTGGCCAGAGAGTGACAGGAAAGGAAGGTGCACGAGTGCCGATGAGAAGGATATCAGTATTAATGGCATTAAGGCAGAGGTAGTTGGTGTCACACCACTCCTGGATTGCAGACAGAGATGAGAGAGGAAGAAGAGGTGGCAGAGGGGAGCCTGAAAACGAGCTGGGGGTAACCCGCATAGCACTGGAATTTGGAGCAGAGAGCAGCAATGTGGTGGGCGAGGGGTGCCAGGTATTGGTTGAAAAGTCAGGGAGAGAGGTTAGACCCCTGGGGAACACCACAGGTGGAGAGTGAGATAGAGAAGAGGAAGCACCCAAGTAAGACCTGGGAGGGTTGGTTGGAGAGTAAGGAGGTCAGCCAGGCAAGGGCCTGATCAGTGACACCCAGGTCTTCATGGAGGTGGTTTAGCTGGATGGCATGGTTGACTGTGTCAAAGGCCGAAGAGAGATAGAGTAGGATGAGGACGGAGGGGAGATTAGAATCGAGGTTGGAGAGCAGGTCTTCACGGATGTTCAGGAGTGCAGTTTCCGTACTTCTGGCTGCTCTGAAGCCAGAATGATGCTCATGGAGACAGCCAACAGAATCAGTGTGAAGATTAAGCTAGGAAATGGCCAGCTTTTCCAGGAGTTTGCCATAGAAAGGAGTGATGGAGATCGGGCGATAGCTGGTCGGGCAGGTGGGGTCGGCCAAGGGTTTCTTGAGTAGAGGGTGTACAAGAGAGTGCTTTAGGGAGGAGGGGAAGGTTCCAGCGGCAAAGGAGTGATTGTAGAAGTCAGCCAGGACAGGTGCAAGGGTGTCAATATGGTCCTTGATGGTTTTGGATGAACAAGAAAGAACCTGTCTTGAAGAGACATTCATAGATCAGACTTGCCTAGAAATCTCGTCAGCGGAGAACAGAGGAAAGGAAGAGAAAGAGGGGGGAGAGGCTGCAGAGGGGCCAAGGGTAGGGGAGATAGAAGTTGGAGGAGGTGGTGGTGATGACAGGATTCACAGGATATCATTGGTTTTAGAGACGAGGTGAGATGCCAGGGCCATGCAGAGGGCTTGGGAGGGGACAGGAGAAGTAGAGAATGCAGCAGGATTGGCCAGCTCCTGCCAGATTTTAAAGATTCGGGCAGAGTGGTTAGATGCCGCCGAGACGCGGCCTTGGATGTGGGCTTTCTTCTTAGTGCGAGCAGAGAGCCGGTATTTCCTTTGGAGCAGGCGGCAGGCCAGTTTGTCAGAGGATGCACAAGATGCCTGCCATTACCTCTCAGCCGGAGAGAGAGAGCCTGCAGACCAGGCATTCAAAGGAGTAGTCCTGCATAGGATCATAGAAGTAGGGATCCACTCGGGGAAGATCAAGGATACACCCCCACCGGGACGGTTGGTTCTGGGTGCAGAGAAGGAGAGCTTCAAAGCTTGTGACAAAGCTGGCCGTGAACCACATCTCTGTCAGACCGAGTACATCTAGGTCGAATTCTTTGAGGAGATAGCAGATGTCACAGGATTGTTTGACCACTGAGTGAGAGTTGACAGTAGTAATGTGGAGCAGGTTGCCCCCTTTGAAAGACTTCAGTGGAGGGGTACAGGTCAGAGGTACACCCTGCGGAAGTGCTGGATGTGCCCAAGAATCGATAGATGAGGAACAAGGAGAGGGCAAGGTAGCTAAGGAAGAGGAGGTGGGTACCAAAGGGGTGGTGGAGGAAAGAGGCAACAGGTTGGCCGGCGAAGCAACAGAAACAGCCGTAGAGGTGGCCTTGGATGGAGGAGGCAGAGGATCCAGAGAGGGAAGAGAGGGGACACCAGGAGAAGAAAGGGAGTTGATAAGGCGCGGGAAGCGTCTATCAAAAAGGAGGAGGTTGGCTTGAGGTCCTTGGGCCAGGACGGTGCCATTTAGGTAAACATTAATGATGGTCTTGGTGGAGTGGAAGGGGGCCAGGAGGGCTTCACAGTGGTGGCCACCATTAATGGGTGAAGTGCAAAAAGGAGAGAGAACAGAGACCACATGGGGGTCCATAGGCCTGGGGAGGGAACGACAAAGAGGATGTTGGTAAGGATCTGTCTGGAGGAAGCACTGGTGTAGGTATCAGTGCTAAGGAGGCCTGGGTTGGAGGTCAGGATATCCCTTTTGAACCTCTTTTTGCCAGACTTAGTGAGAAGAATAGGATTGTCGATAGAATAGCAGTTCGAGAAGATAGGAGAGACAGGAAGCACTATAGAAGGTGCAGAAGGGAGAGTGGGGGGGGAGAGTGTAGAGTGGCAGGGGGACACTAGGGAGGAGGGGGGACACAAAAAGGAGTGGGGCACACAGAGGACAGTACAGTGGCAGAAACAGATGCAGTTTATAGACAAGTCAGTTGCCAACAGAACCTAGAAGTAAAAATGGACACAGCAGGGATGCAGGCAGTACAATGTAGCAGGCTACCAAGGAGAAACAGAATGAAAGAACCGAACGATCACTTAGGGAATGTAGAATAAGGAAGAAACAACAGGATGCAGGCACACAAATAGAACGTAATGCTTTAAAGTATTACTTGTTGCTACAAACATCTTTTCACTTTTCCCCCAGATATGATCTGTTCACCTTTTACCAGAGCTAAATTGTCATTGCTGGCATTTTGGATGAGACTTGACCATTAATGCAAGACCATTAATTTGAGTTCCCTAGATACGATTGTTAATTAGGTTAAGTTTCTGAGAAATGTGTTTACACTGATGTCGCCTTGGAAACTTTTGGGAAAATAAAAGATCTGAATGTAGGTGTTACATAGTGAGCTTCTTGGATATTTGGATTCTCCAAGTGCTAGGCAGTCTCCTATTTTCAGCACCGCTATAAATGTCGTACCATTTGCTGCATCCATTCTTTTGATTTACTAGTGAAGCGTAATAAACCGGTTCCAGTCTTGCCGAGGGGGTTGTTGCCAGATCCCCATGAGTTGAAAATGATACGCGGAAAAAATTGTAATTTAATCTCATTGAATGTGCTACAAAACTGTGACTCTATGCAAGTCCTATGTACAATGGTGTTATTATAGAGCATAGCATTTCTTGAGGTGTAACATGTTAACTGCAGTCATTATGATTAATTGGAAATATAGAGCGAGTTATTGTTCATTATTTAATTGTTCATTATTAAGATAGCCAGAATCATGTGCACCTATAGAAAATAACAACTGTTGATTTGTTTTAGAACTCCATGAGAGCAACAGTGGAACTGCACGAAGGTCGAAAAGGCGACTACCCTTCCATTAAAACCTTGGTTACGTTGGGTAATGAAGATCTTTCTATTAAGGTAAATTACGAAATGAGGTTTACATTTGTAAGAATTGCATTTAAAATAATGTGGGCTAAAAGGTGTACTTGTGCTGTTGGCTCTCCATTTGATCGCTGTCAGGCTGCTGTAGCCAACACTGCTAAGTGTTTTTGCGTTACATTATGGCACTCGTAGTTTTGCTTTGCAGGTCATTCATTGAGGTTTGCAGTTACCTGAACAAAGAAACACTGAACTGGGTGGGCTTCTCTGACGTCAAATTGCTCAAGTTTCGAAACCTGGTACTCTAGATCTATTTTTTTTATTAATTATTTTAAGATATAAATGTATAGCGTGAAAGGGACAACAAAGCAATTTAAATTGGGTAAGGCTATGCATCCCAGCGTCTGCGTGTTACACAGATACACTACATCATTTGAGTAAATCATGTAGAATATGCAGTACGTGGATGTGCTTTGGTGAGATGTGAATGTTGTAGCCTAGTAGAGGTTGCAAAAAGAGGTGTTTATACTTATAAAGTAGGCGTCACTTGCAGTATTATATTTCCTGTAGGTGCTTTTCACTCTCTCCTGTGAATTAACTAAAAGTCCACAATTGAGGATGGCTACAGTAAAGACACCATTGGTGGTTCTTTCAGCAGTCATTTAATTTTATTTTGAAAACAAGCTGTTGTCACTGCAACTACAATTAAGTGAAAGTCCAAATTGTCATTAATGTGGTATTACTTTTGTGTATTTAACCTTTCTAATCATCAGTGATGATTTGGAGTCTACTTCACTGTTCTCAATTCTGAGGCCATTGTACGATCTTTTTGAAGGTGCCATTTTGATTTTTAATGAAAAGAATGAGTGCGTGCGCATGTGTGTTCACTAGGTACTACATGTTGTGCTCAGGTAGCATGTGAAAAATGTCCACATAATTTCCACTGTGACAAAATTAATCTGCATTAAAACAATGGCCCTCATTACGAGTGTGCCGGTCTGGTAAAGATGCCGATAAAACAGCCAATATGACTGGCACATTGCGAATTTGCTAGTAGGGGCAGTGAACTACTGGCAGGCCTGATCTGCAGGGAGTTCAGGCACCTAACAGCAAGGAATTGCCTACCGGTGCCTGTGATAGCGGCAAACCCATTCCATGGAGTCCAACGAGACTCCATGGAATGGGAACTTGTAATTGTTTATTTATACAATGCTTATACATAGGTGGAGTGCTTCAAAGTGCTTCAAGGCGGAAAGGGAACAAGGGAATACAGTAATAATTTTTAGGCCTTGAAGTTTCCGAATGATCTAAACAGAAAAACTAGCACACCAACTCTTTGAGGACATTTCGAGGATGGCTTTATTAAAGAATAAAAGTAATGCTTAGCTTTCTCTATCTCGTGTTCCCTACCTATTAAACTAACTAAGGTGCTCGTCAGTTGTCTGTGAATGTCTGAAGTGTCCACAGTACACGCCTACCCTAACTGACCCTACCAGTATTCTAACAACTAAAGATAGGAGAATGACTCCCTTCTCCTGGAGCTTACTGCTTGCTTCTGGACTCTACTTAATTTGATATTTTTAAATAGTCTATCGTGACTTCTTTCATCTGTTCATATAATTTCTTGAAGACTTTGATCCTTTTGTCCCTTCTTCTTAGAAGGTGGTCTCCTGAACCTTGAACAACTATTTTTATCATATAGGGTTGCTTTCCTCTTTTTCCAGCATAATGATACCCATCTCTGCAATTCTCGCTTTAACTTCTCTTCTCCTCAGTTCACAGTATTCTTCTTCTTTGGTGACAAATATTCCACTTTACCCTTCTACTCAGGCATCGCGTTCTCACTCTTCATGTTTCTCACAATTCTCATTCCATTCATATTTCTCTCATTAAATACTCTGTTTTTCTCCCCAGATGTTTGTTTCTTAAACTCAGTGTTGTCTTTAGGCTTGCTGTCTTTTGATAGATATTCTACTTTGCCCTTCTCCTCGGGCGTTGCTTTCTTCCAATTCCTATTGCATTCAGGTTTCTTCTGTCATCACTATTCCATCTTCGCATTCTCTCATGTATAAGACTGGGACGAGTATGAACAGGCCCATAACGATTCTGCTTAGGCTTCCAGGGTCTCCTGTTTTCCCCGTTACCTGTGCTTGTTTGGAATATCATCACCAGAGCCTTTGATAGCTCGCGGTTCTTGCTTTCCTCCCGTTCTTGGTTCCGAGCTCCGTATTCTCTCTCTATGTAGAGTGACAGATCTACGGGTGACCCGATGGTAGGCAGTCGAGGACACCTAGTGGCTTCGGCGTAGCTTGGGGGACCACCTGTCCACCTCATGATCTCTGTGGTCACGCCACAACCCTATTTCTCTCTTCTTCGTTCTCAAAGGATGTTCTGCATCCTGTGCACTGCTATCAACTTCCCAGTAGTTACCAAACTCGCAGGCATCGCCATCTGCAGAGTCTCATCCCCTCTGAGGTGTTTCGTCGCCTTGGGACTTCCCTGGCCGATGTACGTGTCTGTC
This sequence comes from Ambystoma mexicanum, assembly GCF_040938575.1. Classification (NCBI taxonomy): domain Eukaryota; kingdom Metazoa; phylum Chordata; class Amphibia; order Caudata; family Ambystomatidae; genus Ambystoma; species Ambystoma mexicanum. Next base: position 950,693,755 of record NC_090939.1, read on the forward strand.
TGCCTCTGCTTGCTGCAGAGTCTCTCTGCACTTCAGCTTCTTCGTCCAATTTAAATATGAGTTTCTACTTAAAGAGGCATATTCCTTTTCTGGTTGACAATAATAGATGGCCGTTTTTTCTTCATCCCAGTCTCTATATTGTATGTCCTTTAAGTTGTCCTGATGGGGCGTGGCCAGCTGCCTGAGCATGAGCACATAGCTCCCTGGAGCTCCCGGCCGTCGAAATCCTACTAAAATCCTGTGTTATTGATGAAAAATTAGAACCCCAGAGCGAGCTCCAGCTTGGGGAACCTTGGCAGCACAGTTTGTCTGGCTGCTGGAGTGATGGAACCAAGGAACCTGGAACGATGAAAGGGGGCCCCTTCATATAGCCCGGAACGAGATGAAACGGCATCTATCGCTCCGCGCCACGAACACAGTGGCTGCAGGTGGAACAAATGGAGTGTGTGGCTGACTCCCAAGAGACAGGCACCGGTGGAGGGTGTGCAGTACTGGCGGCCACAATCCCGAATGTGGGGACGGAGGGATGACAGCCTATGGAACACAGAGCACAAGAGGGCACACAAAGAGAAGAGGACTGTGGGCACACCTTTGCCCCTCGGACAATAGTGGAAGCAGGGGGCGAGGCTGTTCCGGAGCGGCTCTGCAACGAAAGAACAGTGTGTAGGGAAGGAGGCCTAGAGCAGCACACAAAACGTAGAGCGGAGCTCTCATGTTGGGGGAACCTATCTGGACCGGAGAGCGTGTCCGACGGTGAGTCCCCGAGACAGGGGGCCCCCTACATGAAAAGTGAGTGGCAACAACTGCAAGAGGAGCTTCTGCGGGTAGGCGCAGCCCCCCAGAATATTTGGAGGAGCCGACAGAGACTGAGAGGCAAGTGGGTGGGGGTCCCAACTGAAGGGCTGTGGGTCCAAAACAAAACAGCTGTCCAAGAACTCTGATCCTGCTCCGGAGGAGAGACATAGCAAAGCCACGACAACCTACTCTGGTGGCATTAGACAGGGGTCAAAAGCACTGGCTGGACTAGTAGAGGAGGAGGAGCAGTGGTGGCCGCCCCTTTAGGCTACCCAGTGGTGAGAATATTATACGCTGCAGGGAGTGAGGGGGTGGCAATGGCTGACCGTTCAACACTGCAAGACAATGTGGGCCCGGGCCTTAAAAAGGCACTAGGGTCCTCCCTGGACAGTGTGCCCCAAGGGAGATTTGGGAGAACTGGTGACCACAATGCATCTGGATAGCCTGGTCCTAGTGTCGTGAGGGGGTGCAATGGAGTGGTGGTTCTCCCATTGGCCGACTTGGAACATATTCGGCTGGGACACGGGAGAAGAGCTAGGGAGCAGTGGGGTGTGAGGCCCACACAACAGTGGGAACTCTAGAGGGAGAGGAGTCCCAGGCCCACAGAAGGAGGGGCAGATATCGGAGTATATAAAGACACAGACCCTGGGGCGGGTGGGTCGAGGTGATTGCCGGAGAGTGACAATGGTGAAGGGCCAACAGAAGATGGATAAATATACAGACCCCAAAAACAGGCAGCAGAAACAAGGGGAAGTGGATTATAAAGTCGAAGTTACAGTGGTGTGGAGTTCTGAGGAGGTGACCTATACAAGCCACAAGGACCACCCTGGAGGAAAACATTAAGGAGGTGGAGATCTTTGTGTCCCTGGTGAGGGTCGACTTGCGAAAAGGTATGCGAGAAGGTCACGGAAGAGGAGCAGAGAGTAAGCATTGTGGAGGATGACTTGCAACATCTCAAGAACCAGATGGCTGGCCTGGTGGGGGCAACCAGGACATTAGAGGCCAGAGCGGAAGGCGCCAAAGGTCGATGTAGGCGCTGTAATATTCACCTGGTAGGGATTCCGTAGAGGCAGGAGGGACCTAGTGTGGAGCTTTTTGTGGAACACCTCATTTTGGAAACTTTGGGTGTAAAGGGACTGTTTACATTTTTCACAGTCGAACAGGCACATAGGGTGCCAACGAGGGCTCCACCACTTGGGGGGTAGCCAAGAGTGATAGTGGCCAGGATCTCGAACTTCAGAGACCGAGATGCTATTCTGCAGGAGTCCCAAAGCGTTGGCTAATACGAGGAGGGCAACGCGAGACTACGTACCTTTACGGATTTTCCATTGGAGGTGCAGTGACAGCAGAGAACCTATGATGCAGTGAGACGGCGCCATCACCACAGGGCTCGAGTTCACAGTGCAGGGAGAGAGACGGGACAGAGCCGTCAGGAGACTGAGGTTTTTGTTGGGGGGGGGGGCAGGAGTTGAAGGCGACTCACAGTGGATTGCACAGAGACTCAGAGGCCAGTTAAGGTTCCAGGGTTATGGAAGCGAGAGAGGATTACCATGACGGGTGGGCTGGGGGCTAGCTGGGGGGATCCCCCAGACGGACGGTCATTCACCCACGGGAGGGAGGGCAGGTGGATAGAATGGCTGGAAGTTCATGAATAGTGGGGAGGGGAGAACAGAGTTTTTTGGGGGGGGCTTGAGGGTGGGGGGAGAGAGAGCATGAGGTTGGGGAGGAAGGGGGGTTTGGGTAGGGGAGTTGGGGTGGAGGGAAAGGTTGGACTCAGTGTGTGGGGTATGGGATTAGTGAATCAGATCACATATGGTCTGGAGTTGTAGTTGGAGCAAACAATTGGGACACTGTGGTTCAATTTGTTAGTTTATACCTTCAAGTGGAAGGTTGGAATCGAGGCATACATAATGGAACAATGGATATGGGGATCAGAGAGGGGCAGCATAGATAATATGATATGGCATTTATAACGCATCTATACACAAGTGTTTCAAGACCCAACGCGGCAGGGGAGGGGGAACAGAGGGAAGACAAAGACAACGATCCTTCTAGGGCAGGTGACCTTGATATCGCACAAGTGCAGGGGAGGGAGGAAAGGGTAAGTGCGGGGGCGAGGGGGCAGTGCAATACATAAGATCACTGAAAAGAATAAATAAAATAATTAAAAATAGGTAATAGTATGGCCAGCTAGTGGCAAGGGTCTGTAGGGATACAGAAAAAAGCCCACAAGTGCAGGGGTTGCCCGGGAGGCAGTGCAGGTGTGCATCTGGCGGGGCAAAGTACCTGGACTCGAGATCAGAGGTTGGCCAGGTGACTAGTGCAGTTTCAGTCAGGAGTTCAGCAGTGGAGAGGAGTAGAGAAAGCAGAAGCAAAGAGGAGGGTCTTGAGGTGCTTCCGGAACTGGAGATGGTTCTCCTCAAGTTTCAGGGAGACGGGAAGACTGTTCCAGAGGGAGGCCCCAGCGGAAGAAAGAGATCTACCACCAACTCCTTGCTTGGAGAAGCGACTGACCCTGAGGGAGTTGGAGGCGGATGAGCGAAGAGCTCGAGAAGGAAGATATTTAGGTAGAGAGAGTTGGGGGTATTGAGGCCCCAGAAGGCCTTGTGGACAATGCAGAGGGTTTTGAGCGTAATCCTCGCAGCCACTGGAAGCCAGTACAGAGATTTCAGTCCTGGAGAGATACGATCCCTTGGCTTGAGGCCAAGGACAAGTCTCGCAGTCCTGTTTTGGATGAGTTGCAGAGGGCGGAGAGTAGAAGCAGGCAGATTTAGAAAGAGGCTGTTGCAGTAGTCCAGCCTAGAGAGAACCAGGCCTCTGGAGACAGTGAGCTTTTGGGGGAAGGAGAAGAAAGGAAGAATACCTCGGAGGAGGTGCAGTTGGTAGTGTTAATTCTTGTAGACGTCAGAAATGTGAGCAGAGAAGGAGAGAGTAGCGTCGAAGATGACCCTGAGGTTTTTAGCCTCATGGGTGGGAGAAGGAAAAGGGCTTAGGGAGGCCAGCCAGAGAGCGACAGGAAAGGAGGGAGCAGGTGTGCCGATGAGGAGAATGTCAGTCTTAATGGAATTAAGGCAAAGATCGTTGGCGGCACACCACTCCTGGATAGCAGACAGACAGTTAGAGATGAGAGAAGGAGAAGAGGGGGAGAAGGGAGCCTGAAAATGAGCTGAGTGTCGTCCGCATAGCACTGGGGCAGTGAGCGGCAATGTGGTGGACAAGAAGTGCCAGGAATTAATTGAACAGCCAGTGAGAGAGGTTTGACCCCTGAGGAACACCACAGGTAGAGATAGAGGAGAGGAAGGACCCAAGTTGTACCTGGGAGGGCTGATTGGAGAGGAAAGAGACCAGCCAAGCCAAGGCCTGATCGATGATAACCAGGTTATCACAGAGTCGGTTGAGCATGATGGCATGTTTGACCGTGTCAAAGGCAGAAGAGAGATCAAGTAAGATGAGGACACAGGGTATTGGAGTCAAGGTTGGAGAGCAGGTCTTCACAGATGTTCAGGAGAGCAGTTTCCGTGCTTCTGGCAGCTCTGAAGCCAGACTGATGGTCAGGGAGACAACCAACCAATACGGTGAGAAGATTAAGCTGGGAGATGGCCAGCTTTTCCAGGAGTTTGCCCAGGAAATGGTGATGGAGCAGGGCAGGAGGGGTTGGCTGAGGGTTTCTTAAGAAGAGGGTGCACTAGGGATTGCTTTAGGGGGGAAGAGTCCAGTGGCGAAGGAGTGGGGGGGGGTCGTCTCTTTCGCTGAGGTCCCGTTTGCCTCTACCCTTAAGCAGGGTGTTGCCGAGTGGGCTGACCTCCCTAGCCTCTCAGGGGTGGTGGTGGTGCTCCCCCTTCGGGTAAAGAGACCAATTCCCTTGATTCGTCACAATACACAAATGGAGAAAAGGCTTTTAACGTCTGACCTTTTCACCTCATTTTGTTTTTTTCTGTTTCAGCCAATGAGTTGGACAGGCTTAAGCTTCACCCAAAGCACCACTCGTCAGCTTATTTGCTGCATGCCTTGTGATAAGGAAGCATTTTGACTACTTTTTGAACCTTTTTGACTGCACATTTGAACAATCCTGTACGGGACTTCCTGATTTTTTACTGCTAACAGACTTTCACCTCTTTAGTACCATGTCAGAGAGAGGATTTAAGGACTGCAATAGCTGTGGGAAAAAAATACTTTTCTTAGAGAAGCACAATATGGTTGCATTTTTTGCCTCCATCCTCCCAAACGCATGGACTGGAGATCCCAGAGCTAACAAACAACAGACACTACATAGGAAAAAGACTGGCACTTCCCCTGTCGCAACTGCAATAACTGTAACAATATCATGAAGGGTATGTTAGACACCCCTGTAGAGGCACAAAAATTTAACTTATGGCCTTTGCAACTTGTGACTCACATTCAATCATTTATGGACTCAGTTGTCCTTGCGGGATCTTTTATGTAGGGCGAACAACAAGAAAGGCAAAAGAATGCTGTAACGAGCACAAGAGTAACATCAGAGCCAAAAATGTGCATTCGCCTATAGCAAGACACTTTACAGAGAAAAGACACAGTGGCACAACTAAATTCATCAGAGAAGTAGTGCGAAGATCTCAGAGAGGAGGAAACCTGAGCAGAAAACTAGACCAGAGGGAACTAGTTTGGATTGAAAAATTAGGCTGTATGGCGCAAGAAGAAATGAAAGAGGACTTCTATCTGGGAGCCTTTCTGTGAAAAATGTGCCATGGTTAAAATGTCAAAATGTTTTTAACGTACATTAATGTTGTTTTTGGTTATAATAGAGAACCCTTTTTTGAAATTAAGATACCTTACAAACGAATAACAGATAGTCTATATAATGATTGTGATCATGTTAGACATGTATTGCCAGAATTGCAAAATTACTTATGCTGATTAGAAATCCAGACCGATAGTCGGAATATGTATTCAAATCGTGTTTAGTGTGTACTATAATTATGAAACAGTTGAGATTATGGTATTAAAGGACTGAACATCTGATCTTACGTAGAAGTTGACATAAGGTTTTTCAAGCATCTATTTACAACATTAGAAGCTGTTTTTATAATCATAAAAGAATACAAGGTGTACATGGAATGGTGCCAAAAGGAGTTTATTTGCAATACTGTGACTATAAGCAAGAGAATGTAAAAGCAATATACTGAGAGGATAGTGATAATAAGATAGAGTGTACTAGATTGAACACATGGATTCTATCCTTCAGTATTACACCTGGAGAAGTCTTCTTAAACTTTGTAAATCCTATGCATATTTAATTGGTGGCAGGAGACTGTGAACCACTCAGTTACCGGAGATATAAACCATAGAACTAGGGTTCGAACGAGGTGGACCTCTTCCCAGGGTAATTGTCAATAGTTGACCCTCTAATTGGAAATATTTAATACCAAGACAGTTGACAAATTTCCCAATCTGTAATTCAGAAGGGGAGATCTGTAGTTTAACGATGGAAGATGGGCAATGATTGTGTTCTTACAATTAAAACATATTTTTTTGCCCTATAATCGATCATATTGTGGATATACAGAATTTAGAAATTTATAATCACCTTAAAGGAGTGTTACTACCCCTTATTTAGTCTATAGGCATTAGGCGAGTTAATATTTCATATTTGAAGTATGCTGTATATTGCATGGAGAAATAGACATGACATTGGGCCTCATTACAAATCGCCCTGTATGGAAACAACGGTGGCGGTAAACCTGCCGCCACCGTTGTTTCCATGCCGGGCTATCACAACTCCTGCAGGCGGGAGGTGATGTTCCCGCCAGGTCTGACCTGGCGGGTTTAACCCCGCCCGCCTGCAGGCGGACGAGGAAACACCGGCAGCATTACAAGATGCTGCCGGTGTTTCCATGATCCCCATTCCCATCGAGTCCCACAGGACTCGATGGGAATGGGGATTAACACCATTCCGCCTCCGTGATTCCTTTAAAATCGGGGCTGTAATGCCCTGGTAATTCCGGGAATCACGGAGGCGGAATGGTAATATGAGTCCGGCGGTAACCAGGCGGTTTTATCGTAATGAGGCCCATTGTCATGTTACGACGTAATGACGTCGCAATATAGACAACAGCCATTTTGGAAACAAAATGATTTTGGTTCTTTCGGGACATCTTAGGAAGCAAGGTGATTTCGGTTCTTTCGGGCAGACTAAGGATACAAAGGACTGCCACAACCGGATTTGTTAAGATCTAGTTTTCAACTATTTTAGGAGAAACAAGCCAAACATTTTAATACCCTGGCATTACACAAAGTACCATTTGTTTGTGCTTACAGGTTGACGTGCGACAATTACTACTCTCAAATATTTCCTGCATTTAAACTTAGGGCAGATTAAGACTGCCCCATACCGCGACAACAGCCTTTGGGGTTCTACTAGGATACGTGTTTTGACCATAAGGCTGTAGGCGCTGTCTTGGAATCTATACACAGAAATCTAGACTCAATAGACGCTACAGACCAAGCAGCCCACCTGAATATCCATAGAGGAACACATTACATTAGTGGAAGGCTTTGGGACACAACCAGATGTTCGATTTTCTACAGAAGGTGAGAACAGAATACATCATAGACAGGTGAAGTTATAACACACATTATGAAACACATGGGATTGATACATTTTCTATTTCACATTGTTATGCAGAGTTGAGTTGAAAAGACAGGGCCAAGAGCCTCTGGGCTTGGTGGAAATTGTACACATCTTGCACTGTGATTGCCAGACCGACACCAGGTGAATATGAAGGATGAAATCCCATGATGGATATTATTCTCAAATTTTAATTATCAGGATGACTTGGCATAGAACATCTTTAATAAATAGAGATACTCTTTATCTTTTTGGTTGAATATAGCAGCATACACCAGAGGCACACAATTTCGAAGAATAGCTCCTGAGGAAGGGAATAGAATTCCTCAAACTGGTAGAGCAGAGGATTTTATGGATTGTTGATTTGAGAAATGGATGGCATTAAATTGTTGAAAATCATTTGTGTTGGAAATATAATTGTGTAAAATATATCATGATTATAATAATTTGATATAAACAATCACAGGCCGATTCATGGAATAATTAGCGCGGCGCAAGTGGCCAAAAACGTGCGAATCGCAGTGGAATAGCGAAAATCGCAGTGGAATAGCGAAAATCGCACGAAAAGCAGCGCACATCGATTCATGGAAGGCCGTGCGCGAGAAAACCATCGGACGTGCGATAAGAAAGTGCGCGGCGCACGTTGGCGCACAGGCCATCTAACGGCATGCGCCAGGTCACAGCGAAAATCGCACAGTCCACAGCGAAAATCGCACATAGCGCGGCGCACTCAACAAAAGTAGGCGGAACACGGGGCGTAACACTCGGAATGGGGAACAACTTGCCAAAATGTGGGCGTCACGGGGGAAGCACAGGGTAAAAGTGCGCAGAACGCCCACACGCTCGCCTACAACATGTATTCATGGAATAGAATAGGTCAAAAAAGCGCACGCTCAAACCAGCGCACAGGCACAAACACGACCGCCACAAGAAAGCAGGCGGTAGCGTCTCAGCGGCTGTAAGAAATGTGCGCCAAAAGGTGCGCCAACAAATAGCACCCATATACTGCCATGATGAATGTCCTATACTGTGGCCCTCCAGGACAAATGACGTGCAAAGGGGTACCCACAAACACGGACACGCTGACAAAAAATACGTGTGCGCGGGAAGTCTCACACGCGATTTGGCCGGGTACGTGGATTTCAGGGGTGCGCGGGAAGGTCCACACGCGAATAGCCTGGCCGCGTGTATTTCAGGGGTGCGCGGGAAGTTCCACACGCGATTACAGCAGGGTACGTGTATTTCAGGGGTGCGCGGGAATTTCCACACGCGAATAGCCTGGCCGCGTGTATTTCAGGGGTGCGCGGGAAGTTCCACACGCGATTACAGCAGGGTACGTGTATTTCAGGGGTGCGCGGGAAGTTCCACAAGCGAATAGCCTGGGCGCGTGTATTTCAGGGGTGCGCGGGAATTTCCACACGCGATTCCAGCAGGGTACGTGTATTTCAGGGGTGCGCGGGAAGTTCCACACGCGAATAGCCTGGGCGCGTGTATATCAGGGGTGCGCGGGAAGTTCCACACGCGAATAGCCTGGCCGCGTGTATTTCAGGGGTGCGCGGGAAGTTCCACACGCGATTACAGCAGGGTACGTGTATTTCAGGGGTGCGCGGGAATTTCCACACGCGAATAGCCTGGCCGCGTGTATTTCAGGGGTGCGCGGGAAGTTCCACACGCGATTACAGCAGGGTACGTGTATTTCAGGGGTGCGCGGGAAGTTCCACACGCGAATAGGCTGGGCGCGTGTATTACAGGGGTGCGCGGGAAGTCCCACACGCGATTACAGCAGGGTACGTGTATTTCAGGGGTGCGTGGGAATTTCCACACGCGAATAGCCTGGCCGCGTGTATTTCAGGGGTGCGCGGGAATTATCACACGCGATTTGGCTTGGTACGTGTATTACAGGGGTGCGTGCGAAGTTACACACGCGATTAGGCTGGGTGGGTCCTGTCACCCTCGACGGCCCCTGCAGGCAGCCCACAAAACAGGGGACTACCCTGCACACCTGCTCATGTCTCCCACCACCCCCACCCCCCCAGTCACCAGGGGTACCCTCCACCAGGCCCCCACTCATGTCTCCCACCACCCCCACCCCCCAGTCACCAGGGGCAGCCTCCACCAGGCCCCCACACATGTCTCCCACCACCCCCACCCCCCAGCAGTGCAGGGGCAGCCTCCACCAGGCCCCCACTCATGTCTCCCACCACCCCCACCCCCCACCATCCAGGGGCAGCCTCCACCAGGCCCCCACACATGTCTCCCACCACCCCCACCCCCCAGCAGTGCAGGGGCAGCCTCCACCAGGCCCCCACTCATGTCTCCCACCACCCCCACCCCCCACCATCCAGGGGCACCCTCCACCAGGCCCCCACTCATGCCTCCCACCACCCCCACCCCCCCACCATCCAGGGGCACCCTCCACCAGGCCCCCACTCATGTCTCCCACCACCCCCACCCCCCACCATCCAGGGGCACCCTCCACCAGGCCCCCACACATGTCTCCCACCACCCCCACCCCCCAGCAGTGCAGGGGCAGCCTCCACCAGGCCCCCACTCATGTCACCCACCACCCCCACCCCCCCAGTCACCAGGGGCACCCTCCACCAGGCCCCCACTCATGTCTCCCACCACCCCCACCCCCCACCATCCAGGGGCACCCTCCACCAGGCCCCCACTCATGCCTCCCACCACCCCCCCCAGTCACCAGGGGCACCCTCCACCAGGCCCCCACTCATGTCCCCTATCACCCCCACCCCCCGCCACCAGGGGCACCCTCCACCAGGCCCCCACTCATGTCACCCACCACCCCCACCCCCCAGCAGTGCAGGGGCAGCCTCCACCAGGCCCCCACCCATGTCTCCCACCACCCCCACCCTCCCACCACCAGGGGCAGCCTCCACCAGGCCCCCACCCATGCCTCCCACCACCCCCACCCCCCCGCCACCAGGGGCAGCCTCCACCAGGCCCCCACCCATGCCTCCCACCACCCCCACCCCCCCCCGCCACCAGGGGCACCCTCCACCAGGCCCCCACCCATGCCTCCCACCACCCCCACCCCCCAGCAGTGCAGGGGCAGCCTCCACCAGGCCCCCACTCATGTCTCCTACCACCCCCACCCCCCACCATCCAGGGGCAGCCTCCACCAGGCCCCCACACATGTCTCCCACCACCCCCACCCCCCAGCAGTGCAGGGGCAGCCTCCACCAGGCCCCCACTCATGTCACCCACCACCCCCACCCCCCCAGTCACCAGGGGCACCCTCCACCAGGCCCCCACTCATGTCTCCCACCACCCCCACCCCCCACCATCCAGGGGCACCCTCCACCAGGCCCCCACTCATGCCTCCCACCACCCCCACCCCCCCAGTCACCAGGGGCACCCTCCACCAGGCCCCCACTCATGTCCCCTATCACCCCCACCCCCCCGCCACCAGGGGCACCCTCCACCAGGCCCCCACTCATGTCACCCACCACCCCCACCCCCCAGCAGTGCAGGGGCAGCCTCCACCAGGCCCCCACTCATGTCACCCACCACCCACACCCCCCAGCAGTGCAGGGGCAGCCTCCACCAGGCCCCCACCCATGTCTCCCACCACCCCCACCCTCCCGCCACCAGGGGCAGCCTCCACCAGGTCCCCACCCATGTCTCCCACCCCCCAGCAGTGCAGGGGCAGCCTCCACCAGGCCCCCACTCATGTCTCCCACCACCCCCACCCCCCCGCCACCAGGGGCACCCTCCACCAGGCCCCCACCCATGCCTCCCACCACCCCCACCTCCCCGCCACCAGGGGCACCCTCCACCAGGCCCCCACCCATGTCTCCCACCACCCCCACCCCCCCGCCACCAGGGGCACCCTCCACCAGGCCCCCACCCATGTCTCCCACCACCCCCACCCCCCAGCACTGTGGGGAACCTGCCAGCAGGCCCCCATACATGTCCCCCTGGCCCCAGGTCCTGACGATACACAATCATGGCAGTAATGGCCAGCATACCCAGCACAAACACCCATGCAAGGATTGCATCCACCCACATAGTGAATGCAATCACATGACACAACCCCAATGCCAAGTATGCAAAAGAACACATGTCCGTCACACACACATACACAATGGGTGCAAGTGAATGTCAAAACCCATATCATGACATGTAACAAACCAATGAGAAAATAACACAAGTGTAAGAAAATATAAAAAATGTATTAAATACCAAAAATAAGTGAACTTTTCAAACATACAACGATGTGGCTAAGTAAATAAATGGTCCATGTCCGAGAACAAAAGTGATAAACAAAAAAACAAAGGCATAAAAAATAAAAATTAATTTGTCCAAAGCAATCTCATGTCATAGGAAATTAATGAAAAACCATTACGTCATGGTGAAAACAATAACAAATTAAAAAAATGTATCTCCCAAAAAAACAAACTATATACAGGAATGTTCCAGGGTCCATGAGCCCAACACCAAAAATGAAACCTACCACTAACTAATGAAAAATATATGTACAAAAAAGTGGCCATTGTCCGAGCGGTCCAAAATAATAAAAATAAATAAAGGAAACCTAGCACTAACTAACTAAATAACTATATACAAAGGCAGCGGGCAAGTCCTGCGGCTCACTTGGTGATGTTGCTGGCCAGGGCATCATCGAACTCCATGTCGATGTCCTGGAGGCGGGACTCTGTCCTGGCCCCGAGGTCTCGCAGGGACAACCCCATGTCCACCTCAAACTCCCTGCGAGCTTCCTCGAGGCACTCAGCCCGCCTCAATGCCCGACGCATGGAGAACTCCGCCCTGACCATGGCGAGCCGCTCCTCTTCCGCCCGCTGCCGCTCCGCACCTATCCGCTGGCCAAACTCCTCCCACACGGAACACACCACCATCCCAGGGTTGCCCTGCCCTCCGGCCGATGCCTGCCCCTCTGATCTTGATGGCCCCGAGCCATGATGCCTCCCACGTCGAGCCCGCTGCTGCCTCCGACGCCACTGCCTCTGCCAGCACGACGGCATCCAGGCTGATGGAAACCACCGACGCCGTCGTGCACGTGCCCTGCCCGATGATGCCGTCACATCTTCCATCTGCTGGGGTCCACTTGCTGTGTTGTCCACCCCTGCTGGACCTCCGACTCCCAACTGTGGCAGGGATGGCATCCCCACCGAGCTGGCTGCATTGGTCGGGGCAGGTCCACAGGGGGCCCTGGTGGCATCTGGGCCGGAAGACGGCAAGGAGAACGACCGGTGGATAGCCTGCACAGAGGAGGAGAGGGCCGTCAGATTGGCCAACACATGCAGGAAACCCCCGAACATGGCCGATCCCAATTGGGCCACGTCGGCACGGTGCACTTCGTGATGACGTGCGTGCTCCTCCCGGGAAGCACGCACGTCATCACGAATCACAGCCGTGCGCATCGTGACCCCAATCAGGACCTTCTCCACGCGGCCAGGGGTTACCACGTCCGCAGGTGGAGGGGAGTCAGGTGACATGGACATCCCCACTACCTGCGGACGGGCCTGGGACGGGGCATCCCTGCTGGTGCATGGTGGTGCACTCACAGGGTCAGGGACAGTGACATGCACAGGCCCCTCCACGGTGACCTGTGCTGCCTCCTGCCCCTGGCCCTGGACTGCACCACTTGCACCAGCAGGGATGCTCCCACCAGGCCCCATGTGTGCACCAGTGTCGGCCTCCTCCTCCTCTGTGCAAACCACCAACCTGGATGGCTCCTCACCGTCTCCCGCCGTAGCAGGCCCCTGTGGGGGCTCACCCACCCCTTCCGCTGCAGCCGTGGGGGCATCCCCGCCGCCTTGCTCCACAGCGCCGTCTCCGCCCTCTTCTTCACTAGCCGCTGCGTAGAGGGAGACAAAGGACACAAGCATCAGGCTACTGTACAATGGTCCCCTAGACAGGAAGCAATAGCAGATGAGCACCACTGTCAAAGTACACTTCCATCATGTCCCTCCACAACACATGGGTCAGTCCAGGCAAAACACACACAGTAACAGGCATGGTGCATGCAATGGACATTTCCATGCATGTCCAATGGACTCTTGAAACATTCAATGATATGTAACTCACATGCATCATGGCTCATGCATATCACATGCACACACTTCACCTCAGTCACATCCATCTGGCCCCAAACACACCGAACACAGGCGAAACAAGGGTAAGTTGGGTGCGTCACTGAATCTGTGCATTGTCACACACATGTGTCATGCATCCATGCCATGCACAAGTCACAGACACGCAGGTCAGGCACACAGACATGGCTACCATATATGTACCTGGCATCAGCACCCATCCTTCACCCCCATCCATGTCCAGGTACAGAGACTGGCATGCTCTCATGTCCAAAATCTGCATAGGGCTCCCCATGCCGCATTTCAACACATGCAACAACCATGTGGGTCACACATCACTGGTCGCACATGCATTACCATGATGTCCCTGCACACATACATGCATACATGGCCCATGGCACACATACAGGCAAGTATCATAGAACCAGCACACCGCAACATGCCCTGTCTCACACAGTAATGCTTGGACACATACCGCTCAACTCCAGACGGGCCTCCCTCTCAAGGACCTGGGCGTGGAGCGCTGGGCGTACGCGTTCCAGGACCCTCTTCTGGATGGAACTCATGCGGCCCCGGCCCCCCTCCACGAGGCGCCGGGCCTTCACAAGGGTCCTGGACCTCAAGTCCTCCCAGCGCTTCTTGATCTTCTGGACGTTGCAGGTTGCCACCCCCTCCGCGTTGATGGCAACCACACAGTCGGCCCAGATCCTCTCCCGTCCTTCCTTGCTGGCGCGGGACGATCCAAAGAGGGCATCATACTGCCCCAGGACATGCTCCACCAGGACACCAACTTCGGTGGCAGTGAAGCTGGTGCCCCTCTGCCCCTCTGGCCTGGGGTTGCCACTGGTGCCAGATGTGGAAGTGCCCGACATGGCAACCCCAGAGGCAGGTGTGGGTGGGCAACTGGGTCCTGGGGCTGGGCTGTGGAGCGATGTAATCCCAGTTGGGAGTCTTCAGTTCCAGAAGGGGTGGACACAGCAACTGGACCCCTGCAGATGGCTGATGTGCAGGCACCAAATGGCAGGGCACGGTGGCAGCAGGCAGGCAGGCAGGCAGGCAGGCAGGCAGGCAGCAGCAGATAGCACGTGGGAGGCTGCTCGGGGCACTGGGGGGCAGTAACTCGGCCTTCTGGGCAGGAGCGTGGTGTTCCGTGTGTTTTCGGGTGGCCAGCTTGATACGGAGTGATTTGGCACGTGAAAATCCTGCACGTCAGCGTGAAATCCGAGGAAAGGCCCTTAGCGCGTCAGCACGCATACGCGATTCTATTGGACCAGAGTCCCTCAGCGCGTAAGCGCGTCTGACGTGACCCGCACGGGCGTTCCCCACTCAGCAGGTGATGACGGAACACACGTGGAAATACTGCACGTCAGAGTGTCATCGCGTGATTGGCCTATGTACGTGTATTTCATTGCGTGTAATTGGACAAATGTGCGCGTACACGCGATTGGCCTATGTATGTGTATTTCATCGCGTGTAATTGGACAAAAGTGCGCGTACACGCGATTGGCCTATGTACGTGTATTTCATCGCGTGTAATTGGACAAAAGTGCGCGTACACACGATTGGCCTATGTACGTGTATTTCAGGGGTGCGCGGGCACTTACACACGCAAGTACGTCAGCGCACCTGTATGCCTGCTGCGTGGGAATTTCCACACGCTATTGGAGTGGGAACTAGATTCCAGGGGTGCGCGGGTCACACGCTCGCCTAGAACACGCGCAAAGCATTAATTTGCGCACTTTTCAAATAACAAGCCAGATGCCAGGATGAACATACCGTTCCTAGCAGCAGTGGCAGTGGGCTACCAAAGGAGGAGGAGGAGGATAGTCAGGGCCAGAATATTCACACCCAGAACCAGCCTTTTCGGGATGCCTGATGACCAGGTGTATGGAAGGTACAGGTTTCCACCACACATAATACTGGACCTGGTGAGTGAGTGGGAGGATGACCTCACATCACCCACCCTGTGCTCTCAAGCACTCAGCCCCCTGGAGAAGGTCCTCAATGTACTGCACTTCTTAGCCACTGGATCATTTCAGCGGACAAGTGCCATAGTGGGTGGGGTGTCACAGGCCACCCACTCACGCTGCCTACACCAGGTCTTGGACATCATCACTGCACGCCCATCAGTCCGCAGGCACATATACCTGCCCAGAACACCTGCTGAAAGGCATGCTGCCGCCCTGGATTTTTACGGAGTGGCACGATTCCCCAAAGTGCTAGGTGCCATCGACTGCACCCATGTGGCTCTACGTCCCCCCAGGGCATCTGAGCACATCTATAGGAACCGCAAGCACTGGCATTCCATCAACGTGCAGGTAGTATGTAATGCCAAGGGAATCATCACCTCTGTATATGCCAACTATCCCGGGTCCACCCATGACAGCTTCATTTACCGAATGTCCACCCTATGCCGGGACATAGATGCTGGGCGGCATGGCGATACATGGCTTCTCGGTGAGTATGTATGCCACTGCACATGCATGCATGTTGGATACTGAGCAAGGTCACAACCCCACCAATGATACCAATCACCACCTCCACAGGGGACAGTGCCTACCCTCTCAGCCCCCACATGATGACGCCAATTCGGAACCCCACCACGCCACCCGAGGTAAGATATAACACAGCCCACATTACAACCCGGGGCATAGTGGAGCGCACATTCGGAGTGCTAAAGTCACGCTTTCGCTCCCTTGACCGTTCTGGCGGGCAGCTGTTATACGCTCCCCCAGTAGTGTGCAGGATCATAGTGGTAGCATGTGTCCTGCACAACGTTGCAACACGCCGGGGCCTGCCCGTGGACATGGTGGTGGCCCCACATCCCCAACCACATGCACAGCCGCTGCGCATGGGAGGGGAAAGGGCACGAGGGGAGGCAGCCCGTACACAGCTAGTGGCTAATTACTTCACATAGTATTCACTCCCCTGTGGAGTGCACACTGGCCTGGCACATTCCATCTGACAATCAATGATGACTCAACCTGACACTGATCCTGAATGTCTGGAGATTCAACCGTGAAAAGCATATCAGCCTGAGATTGTTCACCTGGAAGTGTTACAATGTGTGCATCCCTACCCACACACAACACCAATGCAGTTTTGTGAAGGAACACATTCAAGCAGCCAAAATTAATACCCACTTGCTAAATGCAACAAGAGGACAGTGCCATGTCACCCAACCCATCCCCAGCACCGCCACACAACACACCGTGCCATGTCATGCTATGTGCAGGTAAACAAAGTAATCCCCACAACGTGACAAGTGTTGCGATGTACAGTGTCCCCAATTGAAACTTCCTACACCTGAAATGCTCACTGTAATGCAGGACAAACAACATACTTGAGCACGTACTACCATAAACATGACTTCAGTAATGTTATAAATCAGTTGTCTCACCACCTGGATATGCCTGCACTCCCACCACTTCCAATTGAACAGTGTTGGTGCCATGTAGAGTTGTAGGTGCACTGCTGCCAACAAGGACCCCATCTCCAGACTAGAGGGCCTTGTGTAGACATGAGGAAGGGACCTGCAAATTGGGAGGCAGACACAGATGATGAGTTACACATCAATGCAACATGCAGTGTACAACACAACAGCAATATGCACTAGGAATGTATACACAGTATTGACTAGATTACCCACACATGTAGTGGGAGTCCAATGTCACCATGTACTTCAATGTCACTTGGGCACACCCTTTGCAAGCCCATGGAAACGGGAAGCAGGAGGGGTGTGTGTGACTCAAACCCAGGCATCTGAACCTAATACATGACAAGCCTGCATGTGCCCAGCCACAATGCAGCGTATGCCCACAGGAACCACGGAAGCCAACAATTTGTCCCAAAAAAATTGGGAAAAATATAAAAATAAAAATTACAATAAAAATTAAAAAAAAATAAAAATAAAAAGAAAAACAATAATGGCCATTAAAGGGCCCGGGGGGGTTGGGGAGGCCACCCAGGAGGTCCGAGGTCAGGGTGCACACCAGAAACCACCTGTGTGGATCCTGGGAAAAAAAAACACCTCCATGGGCTCATGGCCCACACGGCTACCCTATTGTGGGAGTATCACTGCTGTCGCTATTATCACCCTGTGCAGCTGCATCCGGAGGTGGTTGCACTATCTGTTCCTCCATGGCTGCAAGCATGCGGGTGTGGTAGGTCTCGTTCTGGAGGATGAGGGTGCGGAGATCCCCATGCAACAACTCACGGGATGCCCGGACCTCCGCCCTCGTTGCTTGCATCTCAGCTGAGAGCGTACGGGTGAGACGCTCCAGCTGCTGTTCTGTCCTTTGGTGTGTTGAAGCCTCTAGCTCAACAAGAGTCGTCCTGAGTTGATGTAGCTCCTGCCTCAGGGCTTCCCTGTGGCCCTGGGACTCTATGGAGATGGCCTCCTGCAGAGTCGCCAGTGCCGCCCGCCTGTCCCTGTTGGACGCCAACATGTCCTCCCTGTGTGACTGGCAGATGGAGTCGGTTGCCTGCTCTAGTCGCTCCATCAGCCTTTCAGGGGGACAATGGAAGTGGCCACCCTATCCATGGCCTGAGCCATCATCTCGGATGATGCTGCCTGTTGGGTAGCCATACCGTAAATGGATTGCTCCCATACGGTATTGCCAGGTGGCGTACGGCCACCACGTCGGCGGGCACCACACCTGTCTGGGGCAAGGCGGACTGCGCCTTGCTGTGCCGGCACTGCCTGAGGCTGCAGGACTGCATTCCCCCTCTGATCTGCTGGCCCAGTAACAGGATCAGATGTCGCGGAGTGTGACCCTGCATCCGTAACCACCAAAGGCCTAGCTGCCAACACTGACATCCCCATTGAGGGTTCTGACCCTGGTGCAGGTGGGTGGGACAGAACAGATTCCCTCCCTGGAACACTCACCTGCGACGGCACGTAGGTCTCATCATCCGAGTCAACAGCTGAGTACAGCTCGGGGGAGGTGCAGCCAGAGACACCCCTTGAGAGCACGACCTGCAGCACTTGTGGGTTTTCACCCACCAGCACACCACGTCCCTCACTGGTGGTTGGTCAGCCCTCGGACCCCTCCTGGCGCTGCACCATCTCCACAACCCCAGCAGTATCAGGTGCGTCTTCCCCTGCAATGACATAATGACAAAGAAATGGAAACCCGCATTAGCACCATGGCACACAATGAGGGCTGTGAAAGAAGAGAACCAGTACTTGATTGACACATGTCCCACATGACTAAGACCCTCCCATGCATGCACCCTCACTGCGTATGAAGGGCAGGCAAATGGCACACACTCATTACACAAAGATGGAAGATGAACACATTTCATGCATGCTGCCTGGCAGTGGCATCACACATTGGCCTGTGATTGCCAGGTGACACACACATGCCATCACACAGATGGCATGTGCCATTACTATTGAGTGTAGATGGAGAGGAGGGCAGCACTTATTCATTCTGTCCAGTTCCCACATGCAATAGCTTTTCTAATTCTGACAGGTCTGCTTTATCACCTGGAGCTGCCAGTCCAATATGGTCCAATTGCACAGGGACATGTGTGAACATATGATATCCAGGTAACAAAGTAACTCCACTTTACCATGGCCATGCCATACATGTGACTAGAGGACTGAGGAATGCCTAGTATAAGTGGTGGAATGCATACAATCTGTCTGATTGAACATAGGAAAATAATCAACAATGTAGTGGCAAGGTGACACTTCAAGGCCAACTTGGGTGCTGTTGGGCTAGATGTCTACTGTTGGCAGAAGGGATACTGCAATGGCGAAATGCAGCTGCGCAGGATGTGTTGCATGAAGCACATGGCTGACCCATTCGACTCAGGCGCACACACTCTCACCTGGCACACAAACAGATGCCCTCACACACACACCATGCACATGGATGACACACACATGCATGTGCACTCACCGGACAATGCCTCGTAATCAGGCAGATCTCCCACGCCTTGGATCTGTTCCTCCGTGACGTAGGTCCCAGCGACTGACTCATGTGGAGTGAGTTTCATGTCTTCTACTGGAGACCCACCTCCAGTCACTAGAGTTGCGGCATGACTTGAGGCCAGCTTCTTCTTTGCCCTGCGCTTTAGGTCATTCCAGCGCTTGTAGCAATCATTGGCTGTGCGCCTCACGATTCCAAGGGCACTTACGATGTCCGCAATGGTCTGCCAGTGTGCCTGGCGTTGTGCAGGTGTGGTCTTGGATCCTGCAACAATGACCATCTCGTTATCATGTCCGGACACATACTCGACAAGTGCATTCAGTTCCACATCCGTGAAGCTGGGCTTCCTCGACGGACCGGACTGTGTAGCCGTGTCGGGGGCATCAGCCTGTGCCGGACGAGCACTCTTCCTCTTCCGCTTGGAAGGTGGTGGTGATCCTGAGTGTCCTGCGCCGCTCTGGACACTAGGGGCAGGAGCCCTGGTGGGCTCTGTATCAGGTGTGTGGGATTGCACACTCAGCATGGGAGTTGGTGCAGGCATTGGCTCAAGTGTAATGGTGTCATGGGGAATGTCAGCAGAATGGACTAGGACGGACACTGTCCTGGCTGGGTGTGTGAGAGCTGGGGTGGATGGAGCTGCAGCTGCCCCTGCAGCCTCTCCGCCCTGCCTACTTGGGGCAGCAGATGACCTTGCTGCCCCAGATCCACGTGGCATGATAGCATCAACGTGCACCAGCGCACGTGTCATAGCCCTGCTGACCTGGAAGTCAGCCATGGAGTCAGCCAGGTCTGGTGCCACAATGGGCTGGTCCAACAAGGGCTGAGCATGGATGGTGTCAGCCACTTCAGCCTCAACGGGAGGGGGGGAGGGGGGGGGGGGATGATGGGTGCCCTTGACTGGTCCTCCACACATGGGGGGGACAGGCTCACCCTGCAAGTTACGACCACGTCCCCTACCGGATCCACCACGGCCACCACTTGTGGCTCTTCCACCTTTGCCACCCTTACGGAATCCTCGCCTCCCAGCCATGGCACTGATATTAATGTGCGTATGGGAGTGGCTGTAGACAATTGTCCTGGGCAATTGGGGGTCAAAGGGGTTGGGTACCAGATGGTAATTGTACACTAGTGCTCTAGCACGGCTGATTGTAACCCCTGGGGAAAGATGACGGGTCACGCAACGCACAGGAGGCCCAAAAAAGGGAGATGACGTGCACTCAACCCCTCCTAGACCACGTGTGCAGAAAGAAAAACCTGCACTACGCTGTGGCACCCAGTAACACAAGAATGAACGTATGCGTGTCACACGCAGCCTAGAATGACCTCTGAAGGGGTAGGCTACACACGGGGCAAGCACAGAAGTTGGATACGTGCGTGACTCACCGTCTGCCAGGTAAAAGAGCGTGAAAAATGAGCGCGTTTGGCTGGCAATACCCCCGCCAAAAGAAGATGTGTACGCTGTCTGAGAAGACAGGACAACAGTAGAAGGGGACACTGTTTGAGGGAACAGGCCCAGGTAAACCAGTACAAGAGGAAAAAAGAGAAAAAGCTGTCAGCGGTAACAGGGAGTACGAACTGGAAACGCCGTGAAGTAAATCGCGTGTGAAACGACAAGAAGTACAGAATTCACCCACTCGCTCTCCACGAAAAGCACGTACAAGGAAATGGTGTTCTACATGTACCTTATATACAGGCCCACACGTACAGCGTCACTTACGCGGCGTGTACGTTCACCAATCACACGCTTTGTCACTCCTGCGTGTAGATCCATTTTCACCAATCACACGCTTTGTCACTTCTGCGTGTAGATCCATTTTCACCAATCACACGCTTTGTCACTCCTGCGTGGAGATCCATTTTCACCAATCACACGCTTTGTCACTTCTGCGTGTAGATCCATTTTCACCAATCACACGCTTTGACACTGGGACGTGTCACGCAACAATTTCCTGCACGTGCAGGTGACTATAGGCGCGCATATGCTGTTGACGGGTTTACGCGCTAAGGGCCTTTCCTCGATTCACACGCTGACGTGTGGGATTTCACTCCCTATCAGGCTGTCCACGCGTTCACACACGAGAGACCACGCTCCTGGCCAGGAGGCCAAATTACTGCCCCCCAGAGCCCTGAGCACGCTCCCACCTGCCATCTGCTGCTGCCTGACTGCCTGCTGGCCACGTGCCCCACAGTGCTGGTGGGTGGGGGTGTTGGGAGACATGGGTGGGGGCCTGGTGGAGGCTGCCCCTGCACTGCTGGGGGTTGGGGGTGGTGGGAGGCATGGGTGGGGGCCTGGTGGAGGCTGCCCCTGCACTGCTGGGGGTTGGGGGTGGTGGGAGGCATGGGTGGGGGCCTGGTGGAGGCTGCCCCTGGTGGCGGGGGGGTGGGGGTGGTGGGAGACATGGGTGGGGGCCTGGTGGAGGCTGCCCCTGCACTGCTGGGGGTTGGGGGTGGTGGGAGGCATGGGTGGGGGCCTGGTGGAGGCTGCCCCTGGTGGCGGGGGGTGGGGGTGGTGGGAGACATGTGTGGGGGCCTGGTGGAGGCTGCCCCTGCACTGCTGGGGGTTGGGGGTGGTGGGAGACATTGGCGGGGGCCTGGTGGAGGCTGCCCCTGGTGGCGGGGGGTGGGGGTGGTGGGAGACATGGGGGGGGCCTGGTGGAGGCTGCCCCTGGTGGCGGGGGGGAGTGGGGGTGGTGGGAGACATGGGTGGGGGCCTGGTGGAGGCTGCCCCTGCACTGCTGGGGGTTGGGGGTGGTGGGAGGCATGGGTGGGGGCCTGGTGGAGGCTGCCCCTGGTGGCGGGGGGGAGTGGGGGTGGTGGGAGACATGGGTGGGGGCCTGGTGGAGGCTGCCCCTGCACTGCTGGGGGTTGGGGGTGGTGGGAGGCATGGGTGGGGGCCTGGTGGAGGCTGCCCCTGCACTGCTGGGGGTTGGGGGTGGTGGTAGGCATGGGTGGGGGCCTGGTGGAGGCTGCCCCTGGTGGCGGGGGGGTGGGGGTGGTGGGAGACATGGGTGGGGGCCTGGTGGAGGCTGCCCCTGCACTGCTGGGGGGTGGGGGTGATAGGGGACATGAGTGGGGGGCTGGTGGAGGCTGCCCCTGGTGGCGGGGGGTGGGGGTGGTGGGAGACATGGGTGGGGGGCCTGGTGGAGGCTGCCCCTGCACTGCTGGGGGTTGGGGGTGGTGGGAGGCATGGGTGGGGGCCTGGTGGAGGCTGCCCCTGCACTGCTGGGGGTTGGGGGTGGTGGGAGGCATGGGTGGGGGCCTGGTGGAGGCTCCCCTGGTGGCGGGGGGGTGGGGGTGGTGGGAGACATGGGGGGGGCCTGGTGGAGGCTGCCCCTGGTGGCGGGGGGGAGTGGGGGTGGTGGGAGACATGGGTGGGGGCCTGGTGGAGGGTGCCCCTGGTGGCGGGAGGGTGGGGGTGGTGGGAGACATGGGTGGGGGCCTGGTGGAGGCTGCCCCTGGTGGCGGGAGGGTGGGAGTGGTGGGAGACATTGGTGGGGGCCTGGTGGAGGCTACCCCTGGTGGCGGGGGGTGGGGGTGGTGGGAGACATGGGTGGGGGCCTGGTGGAGGCTGCCCCTGCACTGCTGGGGGTTGGGGGTGGTGGGAGGCATGGGTGGGGGCCTGGTGGAGGCTGCCCCTGCACTGCTGGGGGTTGGGGGTGGTGGGAGGCATGGGTGGGGGCCTGGTGGAGGCTGCCCCTGCACTGCTGGGGGTTGGGGGTGGTGGGAGGCATGGGTGGGGGCCTGGTGGAGGCTGCCCCTGGTGGCGGGGGGGTGGGGGTGGTGGGAGACATGGGTGGGGGCCTGGTGGAGGCTGCCCCTGCACTGCTGGGGGGTGGGGGTGCAGGGGGACATGAGCAGGTGTGCAGGGTAGTCCCCTGTTTTGTAGGCTGCCTGCAGGGGCCGTGGAGGGTGTACAGGGAACACCTGTGAGGACCCACCCAGCCTAATCGCGTGTGACTTCCCACGCACCCCTGTAATACACGTACCCAGCCAAATCGCGTGTGATGATTCCCACGCACCCCTGTAATACACGTACCCAGCCAAATTGCGTGTGATAATTCCTGCGCACCCCTGTAATACACGTACCTGGCCAAATCGCATCCCTGTAATACACGTACACAGCCAAATCGCATGTGGTAATTCCCGCGTACCCCTGTAATACACGTACCCAGGCTAATCGCGTGTGATAATTCCTGCGCACCCCTGTAATACACGTACCTGGCCAAATCGCATCCCTGTAATACACGTGCCCTGACTAATCGCGTGTAAAACTTCCCGCCTGCCCCTGTAATACACGTACCCTGGCTAATCGCATGTAAAACTTCCCGCATACCCCTGTAATACACGTACCCTGGCCAATCGCGTGTTAAACTTCCCGAGTACCCCTGTAATACACGTACCCTGGCTAATCGCGTGTATAACTTCCCGAGTACCCCTGTAATACACGTACCCTGGCCAATCGCGTGTTACACTTCTCGCGTACCCCTGTAATACACGTACCCTGGCTAATCGCGTGTATAACTTCACGCGTACCCCTGATATGCACGTTACCCGCTTTGCGTTCCTTGTTTGGCAGCCCTGTAAACTGGTCCAGGGTTAGCGCAGCCCTTTGCGATGATTTAGCGATTTTGATGGCTTTTCCTTGCGCGAGGGCGTTCTTGGGGGCGTTACTGGCGCTGCTGCAGGGTCGCTGCGATACTCTGCGCCACGGCTGGTTTGGGAGCCTGAAATCCATGAATACGCTGTGCGCGGAAATCGGTTTTAGCGCACGTGCCTGGCGCAGACAATCGCACGCGGACACTCTGCGCCAGCCGCTTGCGACACTTTTCTGCGAAATTCTATGAATTACCCTGTCAATGTTTTATTTAATGGTGAACTTACAAATACGTATCACCTTTATGGTTTATAATATTGATTGTACTTCAATAGATTTTGGTGTGCAGCGGACTGGAGTTCTCCATAAATTGGTAGACACCTGATTGTTTTTCACAGTAGTACTACAACCTAGTGTCAGGTTTGTTTTTCTCCCCTGCACCCCGTCTTAACAACAAAACTAAAATGTACCTATACGAAGTAGTGGTCCTGGCCTTTAGGAATTCGCATAAGGCAGAGGAACTACCAGGAAAAGCCAATGTACTCTTGGATCACCTCAGGAGAGACGATACAGTGTCCTTCAAGTGGGAGTTCGACAACAAACAACTACATCGACTGTTTAAGACTTGGCAAGTCCCACCACGTATCTCAATGCCACCAAGAACAATTCCAAGTGCTGACTTTTACAAGCAGGTTCTGGGAACCAAGGTTGCTGGGGACACATTTGCTATTCTATAGAAAGTGAAATTTATGTACAATAAATGTCATAGAGTTCTTAAAATCTCACTGTTTTTAGTGGCTAAAAAAGCCCCATTGGGCACCTCTTCCGACAAGGATTTGGCCCTAATCTGTCAGCGACGCTGGCCATACACAACCTTCATCATCATGTTTCACATTTCACCACTGGGTGGCTCCTTCACACCCAATGGTGCCAGAGCACCTGTACCTTCATGGTGCTTGCCGCAGGGGGAGGTGCTAGTCCACTTCTCGCACTGCTATGGGAAATATAACATGATTCTCATTTCTTTTTGCAGAAACGCCTCCTTACCCATCAGCGGTGGTCGGAGGCTGGTCGCCATTACGCAGAGGAGCAGCCACCAACACAGAAAGTGGACCAAAGCCACCTGATGGCAATCTTAAAGGTGCTAGCACACAATAACAATAGAGCGCCCCAGAAGAACACAGTATAAACAATAGAGCGCCCCAAAAGAATTAACGCTACATTACCTGCAACAACTATAAACACTGAATATAATTCCAGTGTTATACTACTTAGATCCTAGCCTGGCCCCTTTTGGAACTGTGAGGATACAGCCCATAAATAAAATGTAATAACTGATTATTAACAACAGATAGAAGTGCAAGAAAATAAGTGGAAAATATGGGGGTGGGGGCTAAAGCCATATAAGGGGTAGTGTGGGGAATAGGGCAAAAATAATAATGGCAGGGTTTGCCCCTGCCCCAAATAAATAAAAAAAAGTCAATGCATTTTTTAGCAAACTATTTCAGCAAAAAAAGGCCTCAAAAAAAGGGGGATGAATGAACATAGAACCCCTTGGCCAATACATTATATAATGTGCAAACTGGTATAGGGAAAGTTGCACAGCAGTGTTAACTGCCCAAAGGATATTCAGTAGTTCACCATGGCTTAGGAGCTAGCGTATCATTTTGCTGGGGAGGTCCAGATTGTCAGTGTCCCATTATGGGACTATATGCTGTGTTTGTGCCACATAGTAGTAGGTTTTAAATGTAGGGACCTTAAGACTGCCGGTTTCAATAGACATTTTTAGGGTTGACATGACAACCCTTGGTGTACCAGTACTGCAGTGCAACTTCAACAACAGTGAATCTAGGGTCTTAACGAATGATGCTGGTACTTCCATGGGCATTACTTACAAAAGTAAAGGACTTTAGGGATTATGATCATTTTGGAAATAGCTAGTTTGCACATTAATGACAAGGGCAAA
Source organism: Ambystoma mexicanum (assembly GCF_040938575.1). Lineage (NCBI taxonomy): Eukaryota > Metazoa > Chordata > Amphibia > Caudata > Ambystomatidae > Ambystoma > Ambystoma mexicanum. Next base: position 950,719,727 of record NC_090939.1, read on the forward strand.
ATAGACCAATTATTTACCGTTGTCTTTAGCCTCACTGTTTTCTGTTGAGGTTTGAATTGGGCAGAGCACCATATAACAGAATGTTTTTGTGGTGACCTTCAAGTGGATTTCATTACATCTTAACTCCTGGGAGCGAGGTATAATATCAATTAGTTCCAACTGATCAGGAGACCGAAAATCTCACCATATCGTTCTATTGTATGCAGCATTTTTGGGAGTGTTATGCTTGGATTCTTAATGTATAAATTGATGTTGTCCACGCACAGCTGCACTGCATGACTAGTCCTACGTGTTAATATTACTTGGTCTGAAAATTCTGATCTGCGTTTACAGCCTAGAGGGTCTATACTAAGAGCAAACAGGATAAGTGATAGCTGCAATCTTGCCTGGTGCCCCTTCCTATGTTTAATTTGTCCATAATGTTTTCATTAGTTTTGACTCTTGCTGCAGGTTCATTATACAATAATCGTATCCATTGTTGACGTTTAGGTCCAAATCTCTGAATCACTGCATGCATGAACGTCCACTCAACAGAGTCTAAATACTGTTCGGGATCTAATCACACCGAAGCGAAATTGCTAGGGTTAGCACTGACCAGATGTAACAATAGAATAAGTCTTGTAAGCTTAGAGCAGTGTTTCTGCCAGATATAAAAAAACACAGTTCGATCTCTTAGGATTAGTGAGGGCATTATTGGTGAGAGCCTACAAGCTAGGAATTTAACATTATGTCCTTATTGATAAGTGACAATGGTCTGTATGACCAGCATGTGTTTTTGAGTTTTCGAGGTTTCAGTAGGAGTATAATCAGTATTTCCCTAAGGGAAGGCAGTAGTTTACCATTTGTGAATGCCTCTGTATGTATAGCGTGAATATGGTGGACCAACAGATCTTTAAAGGTGGAGTCAAATTTGCTGGTAAGCCATCGGGTCCGGGGGGTTCCCTTTTGGTAGATTAGAAATGGCCCACTGCATGTCTTACAGGGTCACTGGTGATTAGATGTATCTCTATCTTACAGGGACAGTCTGGGTAGAGAGACAAACTCTAGTAATTTGTTGATCACGCCCTGGTCTGGGGTAGCTCTCGCTGTATGTGGTGTTGAATAAAAATCCTTCAAGGTGTCATTTATCAGGTGTGAATTAAATGTTAGCAATCCGTCTTTTGATTCAATGAGTGTGACTGGTTTTCTATCTTAAGATTTCGATTTTAGCCAAGCTAATGCTTTCCCAGATGTATCTCCAAATTCATGTATGAATTTATTGTATTCAGCACATACAAATTTTCTAAATCGATCCTGTGCTCGAGTTAGCACCGTTCTAGCCTCAGTAAATTGTTTGTGTTGTTGTTTTAGTATCCTTGCTCTGTAGTCTGTCTAGGTTTTTTTTTGTTTTTTTCCACTTTATTATTTTTGCATAAAATTACAACAGAATCAAAAATAAACATACATATAGGTGGGTGTGTATACACATATAATCCATAGAATCAATATCTACATAGCACATGTGGCCACAGCGACTTATCATAATATAGTACTATAAGTTACCCACTCCCACTATTCATCTCAACTACAAGACACCAAAAAGACAACACAAAAGACAAAACAAACATCCTCCCCCCACCCAATCCCCAATATTATTTACACACCTATTGAACAAGTCCTACACATTAGTCAAACAAATCATTGAACGATCCCCACATCTCAACATATTCGAACTCCTGATCACGTTTCCGAGCTTGAGTCTTTTCATACAATGAAAGCTTTCGCATGTCTGACAACCAATTTTCATATTGTGTTTTTTTCCTAGATTTCCACACCTTCATTAAATGTTTAATAGCCATCAACAATGCTCTATAAATCCAATCTAGGGATTCACAGACATCTCCACTCCTGTTATCAACTGACAAAAATATCACTGACTTAAAAGTTTGAGGGAATAAATCATTTACCACCAAATCAACCCGATCCAGAACACTCTTCCAAAAATCTAACACTCTATTACATTCCCAAAGCATATGCTTGAAGGTCCCTCTTGAGTAATTACACCCCCAACATAAATCTGTATCTGCAAAACCTCTCCTATTCATCCTCACAGGCATCCAGTAAACACGTCCTAAAACGCGCTGATGAATGTACCTCAGGTTTAAATCAACTTTAGCTTTCACAGCTGCTTTCCACGCATAGTTCCACGATTCCTCAGACAACTCAACTTCCAATTCTGCCTCCCATTCCAATCTCAATTTATCCCAAGAGTTGAAAACACATTCCTGTAGAGGCATCAGCTTAGTAAAGGTCGAAACTAGCCCTGGTGGTATAGTGAACAATTGACAGATTTGAGGTCTACAGTCTAAGGGTGTATCCAATATCTGTAATCTCTCTCTCATTAACTGCTCTAAATATCTATATCTCCTCACTCCCTATTGTGCAGCCCATAACAGCTAACCAGATCCTGAAATGGAACCATCAATCCTTCCCTCCAGACATCTCCTATCTTTAAAATACCCTTGTTGGCCCATGCTCTCCAATTGAGCATTTTATTTTCAATTTGTAAGCCTGGATTCAGCCAAATTAATGCTGAATCATAAAAAAATAAAGACTGTCCACATCCTTTAACCCAAGAAACTAAAGCAGATTGCGAAACTACCATTGGTTCCAATTTTGTCCCAGAGTTTGTTATCCTTCCATAGGAATATAAACAATCCACAGAGAAGGGGTATAATCTTTCCCGTTCCATCAAAAGCCAGAAAGGATCTTAATTCTTTCTTTCCCCAAAGTAATAGGATGCTTTTTTTAATAAGAAACCCTTATAATAATTTTCCAACTCTGGGTAACCAAACCCCCCATCCTTAATTCTACGTATAATAAATCGAGGAATCTTTGGCCTATTTCCTTTTTCCTCATAGGAAATCCATGAAAAGCCTACCAATACTCTTGAGTACCTTCTTGGTAAACCGAAGAGGGAGAGACTGAATGTAATATAAAACCTTGGGCAATAACATCATTTTTATCGCATTAATTTTAGCCCAAATGCCCAAAGGCAATCTATCCCATCGTTGTATATCCTTGACCAGCACTTCTTTCAATTTATCCACATTATATTCAACCATTCTTCTAATATCCCGTACCAAATAAATACCCAAATATTTCACCGAAACCTCAGCCCAATGACAATCCCAATCTAGCAATCTTCTATGTAATGGATTTATTTTAAGTGCAAAGATCACCGTTTGCCCCCAATTTACCTTATACCCAGATAATTCCCCTACTTCCCGTGACATATCTCTTAGTAATGAACCCCCCCTATCTCTGGATTTGTCAGAACCATTGTCAGATCATCAGCAAAAGCCAGGACTTTCACCTCTGCATCCCTTAATTTCCACCCATTAATATTCTGTTCCTGTCTAAGGTAAATCAACAATGGCTCAAGAACTAAATTAAATAAAAAGGGTGAAAGTGGACAGCCCTGTCTAGTTCCCCTATACAACCAAAAATCTTGAGACAAAACATCATTGACCCACATTTGTGCTGAAATATTATACTGTAATGCTCCTATTGCATTTAAGAATTGCGGACCAAAGCCCATTTTAAGTAATGTAAAATTAAGAAATGACCGGTTCACACAATCAAATGCTTTTTCAGCATCAAAGAAAATAAGAAATATTTCTTCCACCTTCTCACGGGATAAACCTATTATATTTAATAATGTCCTAATGTTATCATATCCATGTCTATTATCCATAAATCCCACTTGAGAACCACCTATCAATTCTCCTATATATTTTTGGAACCTCATAGCCATAACCTTTGCAAAAATGTTTACATCTACATTGAACAGCGAAATGGACCGATAATTAACACATTGGGAAGAATCTTTCCCTTGTTTAGGAATCAAAGTAATAATTGCTTCCTGCATCGAGGTACACAATATCCCATCCGAAAGGAACCGATTAAATAAAGTACACAACCTGGGAACTAAAACTGAACCAAAGGACCTGTAAAATTTCACAGGTAATCCGTCTTAACCCGGAGACTTACCCAAATTGAGTTGACAAATAGCATCCTCTACTTCAATTTCTGAAATCTGAGCATCAAGTGTTTCTCTACCTTCCTCAGACAAACGGGGAACTTCAATTTTGTCAAAAACTCAGTTATTTTGTCTTCCTCAACCTGTGATGCATCCGAGTAAAGAGAAGTATAAAACTGTCTAAAGCATTCACAAATATCATCACTTTTAATCTTCACTTTCCCTTTCTCAGTCTTGATCTTTTGGATAAACGATCTTTCTGACAAATTCTTTAACTTCCTAGCCTGCATGCGTCCTCCCTTATCCCCTTCCTCCCAAAATGTCTGCCTTATAAAATACAAACCTTTCTCTGCTTGTTCGTCCAAAGTTTTCTTCAGTTTATCCCTAACACTTTCCATCTTCCGCCTCTCTGTGCATTTACCAGATAAAGCATATTTTTGTTGCAATTTTTTGAAGTCCAGTTCCAGATTGTTAACCTTCATCTCACCCTCCCTTCTCATCCTAGCTGTCCAATTGATCAGTTCCCCACGTATAGTCGCTTTAAAAGCGTCCCACACCACCAAGCAATCCGCAGAATCTATATTTTCCTCAAAGAATTGAACAATGAAAGCATTAATTGCATCACATACCGTGTCTTCTTGTAATATAAATGTTTTAAGCCTCCATTTAATATTGGTGGGTCTGAACATACTCTGATTCATTATCAGTGGAACCAATGAGTGATCAGAAAGGCATTGTTCCCCCATTTCTACAACATCCACCACATCAATCAACCTCTCTGAAATTAAAATTAAATCCAACCTTGAATATGAATTGTGAACAGGAGAAAAAAAGGAGAATCCCTTCTCAGTAGGATGTAATAATCTCGAACTGTCAACCAAAGCAAAAGTATCAATGAAGTCATGAAAAGTACCACTCAGCCTATGACCCGTAAACCTACACAATGACAGTCTATCCAAAGTAGCATCTAAAATACAATTAGTCACCTCAAGGAATAATGTGTTCACCACTCATATTCCTCAGAGAATCTTTCAGTTTCCCAAAAAAACTGATACCATTAGAACATGGACTATATATCGAACCCAACATCAAGACTTTCCCTTCATATTCCGCATCCATAAGTACCTTCTCTATCACCATACCCAATCTTTTTCCAGATTAGTAAACCAACTCCTCTCAAACTGCTTGAATAACAATTCAACAGAACCTTAATGGATTTAGAGGCCCCATAAAATGTTTCCGGAGCATCTGTTAGATGAGTTTCCTGTAAAAAAATAATATCCGCTTTCTCACGTCGCAATTTGGCCATTATCTTCCTCCCTTTTTTAGGGCAATTTAGCCCTTTAACATTCCACGTAATAAACTTCAAGCATCCCATCCGATTCAGCTAAAAAAAGATCAAGAGAATATGGAAACTAAATGGGACCTATTGAGAAAATTCCACCCAATGACTTGTTAGAGGTTGAATCTTGCCTAAATAGTCTCCCATAGATCACAAAAAAGGAGAATCTCTGAACAATGATGTTGTAGGACATTAGAAGTACCTCCCCATATAGAAACACACCCCAGACATTTACAAAACATATAACAATTTCAAACAGTTTGAATTGAAAATCGCCCATACCAGAGCAATATGATAAGATATACACGCACTAAACCCTACTACTAAGCTGTAGCCCTAGAACCCCTCCCAATATATTTCCTAACCACAAAATCAAAAAATAATTTACTCGTACTTAACCTATATTCACATCCTACATCTCCCGTCACTCAGTTTATAGTCATAAAATGATATATCACCCCATTGAATGTTACTCCAACGACACGTAGTAAGTAATCTATCACCAGTAAAAACAATTAATATCCTTACAATATAGATCAGTGGAACTTCAACAAAGCACAATTACTTCTTTGCATTTCAAAACTTGGCTTAAATATAGTAGAGTGTTCTTTAATAAAATTCACCCACCATACCAGCTCCCCCTTCACTCCTGAATTAACCCACAGTATTAATAACACATTCAACGGAACATCAAAATATGGCTCAATCAATATGTGAAGCAATAAACGACCCACCCCTCCAAGCTAAAGAATCTATACTGAGAGGTCATAAGATTGAACTCCAACCTTTACATCCACCATTGCAAGTGCTTTCACATAGTTTAAGCATATTAGCAAGCACAACACCCATCCCCATCCCTATCCCGTATATCACAGGGACATCACCGTTTATCAGCATTGTAATAGTATATATGTATCTACCAGAATCTGAATTCCCAACCAATGTAAAAGGTACCCCCAACAAGCCCACTGTAAATAAGTTGACAAACAGACCATACATCTTCAAATGTGAACAGTAAACAGCGAAAGTGTTCAGAACCAAGACAAATGTGCATCAACATAAAAGATTTAAACGATCGAAACCCAGAATAAGCAGACTGTCATCGTTTCACATGTAATAATCCCATGGAGGCCTTGTTCTACCAAACATCAGGGTAATAAACAACCATTCATTAACAAATTGCAGACGGCCAAATTCAGTTAAAGAGGTCAGAAATTACTTGTCACTTCCTTCTTCACTTCCTTCTTCACTTCCAAATCCCTGGATCAGACTGTGCTGACAATCGAAATACCAGGAGCAAAAACATTGACTTTAAATTTACATGTTCCCATTCGTGTGTTTAAAGCTTATCTCCTCAAATCTGATTGTGTCAAACTCGTTGAACCATATCCCTGTGCTTTGATAGGTATGATGTTGTTGAACCTTTACCTGTCGAGGGGATGTGCGAGAGAACTGCTTGACCAGAAAAAGGCATTTATCAATTGGCGTTTCATATACAAGCAGATTGTTCTCAAAATAACAATTAGGCAACATTACTAATTGCCTACAAACTCCTTCCAATAGTATAAACAATGGTGTAGTATTGAAGATGCAGTACCTATACTTCGAGGTCCTGTTGGAACTTAGAGCACTTAAAAATAATTCTCTTTACAATGTCATCCGGGTGTTACTTTTGCACATAAAAGACGCTTAGGTAAGACAATCCGAGTGGTAATTCAGTTTTTGGTAATTTCATGTTATCCAGTCTTGTTTAGATTTTATGTATGGAGATCGACAATGTTTTGTGCAACTGTGACTTTTGTACTTCTGGCTAGAAATACTTAAGATAGCAATGAGAGCAGGTAAAGGAACCAGGGAAAACATACAGAAAGTGAATTCCAAGGTGTTGAACCGTTAGAGAACAATGCTGCAGCGACACACAGGAGCGTACAGTGTTGAGTGATTCACTGTATCAAGGCTGCCTAAAGGTCATAAAGAGTTGAGAGCACATTTTATTGTCTGAGAGAGAAGGTAGCCATCCACGATTAGAAGAGTATTTTTTGCTGCAGCCTAGTTGGAATCAAGCTGGTATTTAAAAAAAAGAAGGGGTCATACGGAATCTTTTAAAGTGTGATGACATTCTTCATTCAGTATATTCCTCATTGTTCAGAGACCATGCTTCCTGCAATGACACATCCCTTTGATCCCCTTCCTATTATGAGAGGTATCCGTGCAAACGTGATCAAGCCTTTTAAGTATAATCTTTTTGCCACGAGTATAAGGTTGGGAAGCGAGGGGCAGTGCAGGGTTGCGAGGGCCTTATATATTGTGCAGCTTTGAGATTGCAGCTTACACAGAGGGAGGGAGCAAAGGGTGAATGAACGATTAAATCAGCCGTAACAATCTCTGGCAATGCAAGCATTAAAATGAAACAGTAATATCTCTGCAGGTGCCCACCTCAATTCTCGGACTGAAGCGTGACTTCAGCGTCTTCAGAAGTGCCTAAACTGAATTGAGTACGAAGGTCTCGCTCTCTTCCTCCAGCGTTCTTATCCAAACAAAACTATTTCTGTGTCTGCAATATGGCTGCCATGCAATATCACGTATCACGTGCTTAAGACTGTAATGAGCAGAGTACTTTACTCAAATCTGCTCTAAGCACCAGAGCAAGCATTTTCTAAACGAAGCAAACGTTCCATTGCCAGTTAGCACAACAAATGCATCTCTACAGATAAAATGACCAATAAAACTAAATTACTATAATTGTTGTTTTAAGGTTTAAGATTTTGGAAGTAAAAATAAAATATAAATTTAAGTCAAAACATTAAAACAATCTGTTCCTACCCCACAGTTATCTTTAAGTTGTCGGAGGGAAAAAAGTCTGCCGTTTGGCTCTTTTTTCAGGGGAGCAGCCACAGTTATCTTTTTTTCTTCAAAGATGAATTCTTCTGAGGTTCAGGGGCAATATCCATAGGGGAGGTTTCCAATTCATTTAAAAAAAGCCTCAGCATTTTTATGATCTTGAAAGGAATGAGTTTGACCAAACATCACCACTCTCAGGATTGCTGGATAGAGCATATAGTATTTGAATTTTTTGTTTCTTGCCTTCTCTTTTGCAACAATAAACAACTTCCTTTTATCCAAAACATCCTTACTCGAATCTCCAAAGATCATGATTTTGTTGCCACCCAAGCCAGATCCCCCAGCTCACAGGATTTTTTTAGGATCAGTTCTTTTGTGGGAAATCTTAGGAATTTCACTTCGAAATGTCTTGGCCTTTGTCCCAAAGCTGGTTTCTGGCCCAAGGACCTATGAGCCCTTTCCATCTCTAGGGGAGTGTCGGCATTTAATTTCAAAATTGAGATCAAAATTTTTTCCAAGAAGAATATGGGATTCCCACGTTCCACATTTTCAGGAAAACCAGCCACCCTAATGTTGTTTCTCCTTGAAAAGTTTTCTTTCTCTGACAATTTGAGTTGCAACTTTCCATTCTGTATCTCCAGTTCTCTAATCCGATCATGTAGTTTTAAAGTCAGCTCATCAGTGGTAGTTAGATGATCCTCAATTGCAGAAACTTTGTTAGTAAGATCATAGTGTTTTTCATCAGCTTTGATCATCCTTGCTTTGATCTCAGCAATGTCCAAAGTTACTTTGGTGAGGAGATCCAAAATCTTGTCATCTCTGGAGTCAGTGTCCTCATCTTCTCTCCCCTTTTGCCGCTTAGCTGGTTGGGAAGATATAGTTGAAATCAATTCAGTCATATTGGCAGAGGATGTAAGATCTTCAGGGCACAGGAGCACAGCCTTTATGCAGCCATCTCCTGAGCTAGCAGTTCTAGAACCCCCAAACCTGATGTTCTAACATTCCTTTACCATGTGATGTTATCCATGTGTCTTTGTCTGCTAAGCACATTATTTTATAGCATGTGTGGTAGTGTTTAGTCACTAAAGATAACCGAGATTGTAAACATTCCCAACACTCTAACCCTCCCGTGCCTCTGCTCCCCAACTTTAGAAGCAACTACGATATGTTAGTGGTTCTGTAAGCATTGGCAACACCATCCAGGAAATAACAGTTAACTAAATTATCAATGAACTCTCGGGATTGGTGGGTAGCTCTAGTCGAAGAGCAAGGAAGGCCCTATTCCTGTCACAGCGGTGGGGTTCTTTGAATTAGGTACACATTGTGCCACAGTTGTCATTTATAGTTGTACGCCTTTCTGCTTTTTAGTATTATACTTGGTTTTTCTCTTACCAGCTTGGATCTTTCAATGACAGTTTCTCTACAGACTGAGATGGCAGGGATATGACCTTTAGCTCATGAGTTTTATCCGCATTATTCAGCAAAGAAGTTACTGTGGTTTATCAGTTATTGTGCAGTTTTGGAGTCCCCCTCTGCTAAGGTAGTGTCTCAATGAGTTGCATTGCTAATTGTGGGTCTGTGAAAAAATGCATCTTTCCTTCAAAGTCTATTCTCAGTTGTGCAAGTGGTAATAGGGAGCATTTCAGTTTCCTTTCCTGCAGAAGCTTCTTCACCTTATTATAGGTTTGTCTTTGTTTTTGCGTTACCATGCTGTAATCAGGGTACACTGAGAGTTGAGCTCCATTGTAGATGATGCCACTGTGTTCTCTTGCTGCTGCGAGGATACAGACTATCATAGATCAAGAATTGTATAATGTTGGTTCTTGGCAGTGCACAAGGGACAGGTTTTTGCACTGGCGTTTGGTGTCCTTTCTATTACAAAGTTACGCAGCTCTTTGTAATCCAGCAGTACGTTTGGTAGAAATTCCTCTCAAACTTTTCAATGCTACCCTTTTCCGGGCCTCCTGCGAGAACTAGTAGATCCACATTGTTACGTCAGGAGCGATTTAGCAAATCCATAATTTTGCATTGTAATTCGGTGTAAAAGTTTGGTAGCATTAAGATACACCTTGATGTTGGTAGAATGTTTTCCACTGTTGACAGGTGTTGCTCCACATCTGTAGATCATTCTATGATCATCTTCACATCTTGACGGATAAGTGCTACACTTTGTGTGTGTGTGTGTCAATGTGATTGTGTTTATTGCACTCCATGATCAGTGTTTTTTAGTTTGTTATTTGAAGGGTTATCCGCTTCATTGAGCTCCGGTTCTGTCCCCAGGTTGTTTTGTGTCTCCCGGTTCTCAATATCGTCAACCTTGAGGCACAACTCCTCCTCACGTCTCTCCATTTCCATGAAGCGCACTTCCATTTGTGTTCCAGTAGACCAGTGGAGGCCTGGTTGGACTCCACCCCATTCATTCTGTCCTCTAGAGTAACCACTATGGCCTAGAGGTCAGCCAATTTTGCCCCCATGTCCGTCCTCATCCCTCTGATCTCTTCCAGGATGGTTTGTATATCATTCTTAATGGAAGTAAGCTCTGCTGGGGGCCTAGCGGATCCCGAACCTCTGGCAGCCCCCGCCATTGTCTCTGCCTTGGTACTGGAAGTGTGTCAAGGTTTCCTGCCAGCTCATAAGTGTCCCCAACTGTTGTCACTGGCTCACTCAAAGGAACAGTCGGGGGGGGGGGGGGAGTTCAGACTTTATTCCGACCTTAGTTCATTCGACACACCAGAGACCCCCCCCCCCCCCCGCAGCAGAGTCCAGAGTGGGCCAATGCAATCGAGGCCAGTGGTCCCTCACTCACTGGTGAAGATGCCGGATTCCTGACTAGGGTCTTCGAGCGGGCTGGCTCCTTTCTCTGTTCATCCACGATCTTGACCCTCATTGGGAGCATCCTCTCTGCCCCTTCAATACTCCTGGTACGTGCCTTGGACTTCCCCAGGCACTGTCACCTCATCTGAGGGCTCCTCCCATACCTCCCTCTCGTTCACAGGGCCAGGGCCCGGAGAGTCCCAGCAGACCCACCACTCCAGGTCCCCACACCCAAGTTGGCCCTTGGAAAATCTTTGCTCTTGGCCTCAGGAAGAGTATGTGCCCCTTGGACAACAGGAGATCGCAGATCAGCAATCTTCTAACGTTTCTCCTTCTTCTTGTAGGGGAGTGGCCAGCTCATGGAATTATAGACGGGTCTTTGCAGTTTATTAGAGCTCATGTAGCTTGGTCGACCTTTCCTTAATTTCTTGGCAGTCTGTGAGGGGTTTATGTGGTGCTGTTCAATAGACCCCCAGGCTCTTCAGTGCATTCATCTAGCAGGAATTTACACGACGAACATCAACGTGGTGTCAGTCTATGAATAGTCTGTAAATAAAAACTCAAGCGCCAGATTCCTCCGGGGCTGTCTCCCCGGCATGAACCCCGGCTCCAGCACCATATCCAACCAGCCTGCCGCCTCAGTCCCACACAGTGTGGGAGGCCGGGACGATGAGGGATCAGATGCAGCCTGCCCGCCGCATCCTCCGAGCCTGGCGGGCACCTCCTCCGCTTGACTCATGTTTGTGCGGGGGCAGTTCCCCCTTCCAGTGCTGGTCAGGAGTCTCCCGGGCCTCCATATGGTCCGCCACCCCTCGGCTGTCCTTTGAGCGTGTCCCCGCAGGACCTGACCTGCCAGGAGGGAGGAAGACAGTACGCAGGGATACCATCCTTCGCGTCCTCCAGGCAGGGTAACAACCTCTCCTGTTTCTTCACTGGGGGTGCGACACTTGCGGGCCCCAGCCCGCCTCCATCCTCGGCATCCGTCTCCTCGATCCAGGTCCTCCTCCCTCGGGCGGCCTCCACAGCACTGCGTAGGGCCAGCAGGCCTGTCGCCTTCCAAGTTCGCCATGGACAGAGGGACCAAAACCCAAGCTCCTTGAGTTTATGGGGCTCCGGCAGGCTCACACGACCCCCCACGTGCAGGGGATCGCTCTTTCAGGGATGAAGGTGCTGCATTTCGCTATCCTCCACGGTTCCAAGGCTGGGGACGGAGCTTGTCACTCAGGCAGCCATTTTGCCTGCGCCCCTCTATTGGCCTCCTACTTCATTACAATAAGTTTATTTCCCTTGATGTTGTTAGAGGAGGGATTGTAGGGTTTAACTTTTTTAGAGACAGATGAAACAGGAAAGGCTACATTTCCTTCATTCCTTTTGGCATACTCTTGGTGTTCGGGAGGACATGGGATTTTAAGGGTACAAAAGACCTACTCTTTGGACACAATACCTTGTTGGATTACACCCTTAGAGATTACCCTTCCATCCTTAGTAGGACGTCGAGAGATATCAAAATAACAATAAGTCAATTTGTCTCTTAATCCAGTGTTAAGAGCATCTCCCTCCAAGGAGAAATACTGTGTCTCATCCTGCAAAGTCTCCCCGCGGCCCTGGGCCTTGTCTCCACCCAGGTGAGCCTCCCACAGTACACCACCCCCAGGATTGGGATCAGAAAGTGTCTGCTCTCTCCTGGCCCCCTGTGGGGAGACTTTAGGCAAAGTTTTAGTGGGGGATCGGCAGGATTCTCTATTGTTTTCCCTGCACTTCTGAGCTTTCAAGAAAGCAAGGGAGAAATGTGATGAATCCTGCGGATCCCTCACTAAACCCCTCCCTAAAGCTTCCTCCCAAGTGGCCTGGGAAAGGCAGACGCTTCCTGATCCTGACCTTGGGGTTGGGGGCGGTGTTCTGCAGGAGGATCGCCTGGGAGGTGATCAGGCCCAGGGAACTGAGCAGCGAGGGAGGTTTTCCCTCTTGAGAGTTCTCACGGGTGGCTGGCATGTACCAGGAACTCTCATGAGCCAGGAAGGATCCAGCAACGAGTGGCGCGGGCAAAGGCAGAGTACCTTAGTTCATTCGACACACCAGAGACCCCCCCCCCCCCCGCAGCAGAGTCCAGAGTGGGCCAATGCAATCGAGGCCAGTACAAAGGCAGAGCAGGAGAGGCTGTTTGCTGGGTCACAGAGAGCCACAGCAGCAGGAGACCTGCAACCACTGAGAGGATCAGAAGTGTGCAACCTACCTGGTGAGTCTGCAGTAGGAAAGTGACTCTGGGCTGATCCGAGACTGCTTGTGCGTACTAAGAAGGCAGTTTCAATTGCGTGCGAGTGAAAACAGTGCTATTGGTACTTTTGAATACCGAACAATTAAAAAGCAGCAAAAGTGGTATTTTAAGAAACCAAGTAACGGTAAAACTAAGCATGTGAGTTTATGGGAAGTCCAACAACCCAGTGAGGCAACATTGTTAAAAGCAAATGCCTACAGCCATTACCCAAGCCAAGATAATCTGAAGCCTAAGCAGTGTAAGTCCAACCAATATTGCCAAAGGTGAAAGGAGAGTAATGGAAGAGGAAGACCCAAGGGTTGAGAAGTGTGTTATTCATATTTGATGACCTACATAACAACAGCTAATATAAACACACATTGCCAAAGCCAAGAAAGAAGCAGAACAAGCCTGTGTCCTTGTCAATATTTGTTTATTGGTACAGTGGGAAAACAAGAGTGTCAAAGAGGCTGCCCTTCTGAAAAAGTTTCTTCAGAGGGAGAGGAGCATCATTTGCAGAGAAGCCTTAAAGAGCACATACGTGAATCTTATTTCCCTGAAAGGTTGATAAATGTTGAATGCTGCTAAAACAAAGAACATTGTATAGTTGTTGTTACCACTGAAGCATGTTTTGTTTATGAAGAGCTGTTCGGGCAGGGGAGTATACCCAGATGGCAAACCTTTGAAGTGGTGGGCCTGGCAAGGGAATAGACCAGATAACAGTTGACAGAGTGCTAAACTATGGTTCTTATAATCATTGTTATACCGTTTATGGTGCTGAAGAAAGAACTGTATAACCCTGCTGTGGAGGAGCTACATGTCCTGAAAAGCATTCATTTAAAAAAAAAAAAAACATTTTTATTGGTTTATTCAAACAAACAATACAAACCAAACTTGCAGTGAATGTAATAACATTTCAATTATACATCACTTTATTATGTCCACCGCTTTCCCTATCCCACCCCCCCTTCGAGCCTACTTTCTCTCGTGTTCTGCTTCTGCATCCTGCAGTAGGGATTCCTCGTCTGCGAGTTCCGTTGGGTCCCGCATCGGCCCAAATAACTCTGCTATTAGTGATTTCCAGGCCATCAGGGTTACTGTTTCCTCCTCCCCCCAGTCCTACTCAAATCCTGCCACACCATGGTTTCTGCCTCAGCCCATTTCCGTAGATCTTCCCACCATACTTCGTCGTGGTCTGTGGCAAGTCTTCCACCCCATAGCAATTCTCCTCTTGGCAAGTACATACGCCAGGTCTTTTAGTTTGCTCACGTGTTTAAGCTCACGTAGTCTAGAAAACCCACCTATCAAGCAGGCCCACACTGTGTCCACCTCAATCTTGGTACCTCTTTCTGCCAATCTGTGTGCCACTTCGCCCCAGAATCGCTCAATGATCGGGCATGACCAAAACATATGCACCATTCCAGCATTTTCCTCATCACATTTGGGGCATACTTGCCGCCTTGCATTTTTTAATCTAGCTATCCTCTGAGGTGTCATTTACGCCCTGTGTGTAAGATATAGTTGTATCTGTTGCAGTCTAGCATTCCTTTACACCTTCTTGTGATACCCTTTGGCCCTTTCCCACATCTTATCACTCATCGGTACTCCCACTTCCGCCTCCCACTCTTGTCTCAGTTGCACCACCTCTTTTCCCACTTTAGCCATCATCCACTCATATATTCTGGATATCTTGTGTCCCCCTTCTGATATATCATATATTGTATCCATAGTAGCATCTGGCTCCTCACCTAGTACCACTTCGGACCATGTCATCTTGATTTTTCACACCACTCTATGATACGTAATATACTGTCCCGTGTGTAACCCAGTTTCCTCCCCCAACACATCGAAATCCATTATAGTCCCCTCATGCCATATGTCACCCATTGTTGCTATCCCCACCGGTTCCCAGTGGTTCCTAATCATCATCCTTAGTTGCCTTTCTTCTTCCGCCAGTGCCACCAGCGGTACCTGTGGAGAGCACGGGAGTGGGTTCTCCATCATTTGGCATGCCCTGCACCACATCTTCCATCCAAGTAACATCATCTTTGGGCGCCCTACTATTTCTGCCTTGGGCAGCCACATCATTTCCTTTAAGTAGAATGGAGCACAGTCCTGTCTAAACAGTCTGGACTCAGAGGTCACTTCTTCTGAGAGCCACTTAGCTACATATTGCAGCTGGCTTGCTATAGCTTGCTGTGTAGCTTCCAGAGGGCCACTCTGTTTCGTGTTCCATGCCAAGGGAAATCCCTGCACATACTATCTAGTTTAATGAAGAATTTCTTCACTGTCAAGTATGGTATGTTCCCAAAGTGGTGCAAGAGCATAGGTAGGACCACCATCTTCAACATTGCCCCACGCCCCATCATTGCTAAATGCAGTTTTACCCAGAACTTCATGCAATTTTCAATTTTCTTAATCTCCGCTGCTGTGTTGTACTGATGTTCCTCTTCCACCGTGTGATATATATCTATCCCAAGGTATAAGAATGTGCTAACTCCCCATGGAATCTGTAACACTGTTAGTTGTTTTAATGGGATCCCTTTATAACTACCTAGTGGGAACATGCTAGATTTATGGGGTTTACTGCTATACCAGACAACCCTGCATATCTCTCCATTACCTCCAGGATGTATTGGAGGTTTTCTTCCGGGTGTCACAAGTACAACAACATATCATCCGCATACAGGGAAATTAAGTGCTGTTCCCCTCCGACTGCAATGCCTATCACATCATACTGCTGCCTCAGGTATATCGCTAAGGGTTCCAGGGCCAGTATATAAAGCATGGGAGACCATGGGCATACCTTTCTTGTGCCCCTACGGAGTTGCCACCTTTCCGATATCACTACCCCCGTCTTAACTCTGGCCAGTGGTTCACTATATAACATTTTTGCCCACTGTAGGTATCCAGGCCCTATCCCATAGCCAGCCAAGGCCACCATCAACCACGGCCATTTGGCCGAGTCAAAGGCCTTTATTGCGTCCAATGATACAATTGCCAGTTCGCCTTCGTATCCGTTTCCATGCTCAATGACTCGGTGGAGTCGCCTACGATTATTGGATATGTTCATATTCGGAACATACCCTGTTTGATCAGAATGTATTAATTTCCCAATGACCCTCCTCAGTCTATTTGCCAAAACGCCGTCATTATCTTACTGTCTTGATTTAACATCGATAGTGGTCTATACGGCCCACAACTATGTCCAGGCTAATTGGGTTTGGGGAGCGGTATTATAATCGCCTCTCTGAGGGACTCCGGCAGTTTACCTGTCTCGTATGCCTCGTTCAACATCTCTAAAAGCGGGGGGAGCACCTCTCCCTTAAATATCTTATAGAATTCGCTCGGGATACCGTCAGCTCCCAGAGTCTTGCTGGTGGGCAACTGCTGCACCACCTCTTCTAACTCTTCTAGAGTAATTGGTGCGTCCAACTCCTCTCGTTCCTCCGTGCTAATCTGTGGCAGTCCTATGTCCTCCAGTGTTTCCGCTATCTTGGTGTGATCACTCTCCTCATCATCTCCATATAGTAGCCTATTCTAGTCTGCAAACTCCTGGTTCACCCCTTCTTGGGTATCAACAGTGCTCCCAACCTCCCTTGTTATTGTTCTAATTGTGGGCCTGGGGGGGGGGTCTCGCTCTTATATAGCCATGCCAAGATCCTTCCTGATTTATCCCCTCCTGCATGCTGTCCCTCTATGTATTTTTTATAGTTGAGGTTACACAGTCTCTCCCAATACCCCGCACATTTCTGTTGCAGCCCGAGTATGAGTTCAGTGTCTTCTCTGGTGTTACCTTCTCCCCTCAGTGCCCTCTCTAGTTCTTCCTCAGTTTCCTGCAGCTCAGCCAAAATCCCTCCTTGCAGCCCTTGGGACTTTGCTATAGCTTCCCCTCTCATCACAACTTTAAAGGCCTCCCAAAGCGTACCTGCCGAGTCCACACTACCAGTGTTAGTCTCAAAGTAATTAATGATCTCCTCCCTCATGTCTTTTTTAAAGAAGGGATCTTTAGCGCCTTGGCCCTGAGGCGCCATGTCGGGATCCTCGCTCTCGGAGGTCGATATTGCCATCCTAGGATTAATGGCGAGTGGTCTGAGAGGACCCTCACTTTATATTCTATCTGCGTGATCCCTGTCAATATCTCTTGCATAGCAAAAATATAGTCCAACCTAGTATGTAATTGCTGTGGAGCAGAATAATGTGAATATTACCTCTCTCTGGGATGTTGTGACCTCCATATATCCTCAAACCCAAAATCATCCAGCAGTGTCTGCAATACTTTGGCTGCTGGGGTGGGTCTGTCCAATTTCCCATCTGATCTGTCTACCTTAGGATTTAGTACACAATTAAAGTCTCCCCCCCAAATCACAACTCTCCCCGCACACGTGCTGAGGTGGTCACACAGGGTCCTAAAGTATGCCGCTGTGTTTTGATTCGGAGCATACGTATTAATAATGCTTATCTCCCTGTTATGCACCAATCCCCTCATTATGACCATCCTCTCGTCCCTTTCCACTATCGTCTATGACATCTGAAACGGGACTTGCGGCATCACCCAGATAATTACTCCCCTAGCATAAGCCAAATATGATGAACCCACTACAGTTCCCTTCCATTTCTTCCTGATCATCTCCATCTTATCCCGCGTCAGGTGAGTCTCCTGCAACAGGGCTATGTCTATCTTTTGTCTACGTAGGTATAACATAACCTTGTTCCTTTTTAAGTAGCTATTGAGCCCCCTAACATTCCAAGTAATTATTTTAAGGTCCCCCATGGCCTGTTAGAATCCCACCCCTCACCCCACCAGTGCAGTCCCATATCCAAGTGTATTCCCCTTCTATATAGGCTTGTTTCCCAACTTAAACTCCCCTTAACTAAAAACACATCAAACACCCCAGCCTTCCCCCCTCCCACCTCCCTTCCCCGCCCCAACAATATCCTCCCCAACTGTTGCCCAGCTCCATCCCTGGATCTCAGGCACCCCCACATCTAGCCCTTTCTGGCAATAGCCTGTACTCGCAGCTCAGCAGGGTAAAGTCACCCTAGTGGCTGTCTTACTACTACTTCCTGGGGCTAGGGTGCCTTCATCCTGCTGCTCCTGTTTGCTTCAAATTCACCACGCTCAATGCTACCCAGTTTACATGTGTACTTTATGCTCTATAATGCAGTCTGACAAGTTCGAGTCCCACAGTATCATAATGCAATTTCGACGTTACCCGTCTATGCCCTCCCCTTGTTATCTGTACCACAGTCTCCTCCCGGACTCCTCCCCCATTTATCATTCCATCATGCATGAAATATCCCCATCACTTATCGTGCTCCTCGCGGTCTTGCTCCTCCTCTCGCTCCGGACAGCCCTGCAAGTCCAGCCATGCTGCCGCTTCCTCTGGAGAGTAAAAAAAACGCTTTACTTTTATGCAGGACTTTGAGCTTCGCAGGATACAATAGCATGTATTTAATTCCAGCCGTGCGCAGTCTCCTCTTGACCGCCATATAGCTGTAACGCTGTCTCTGCACTAGCATGGTGTAATCAGGATACGCTGTGATGGTCGCAGATGCTGTTTCTATCGTTCCTCCTTTGTGAAAGTACTCAAAAATGTTCTCTCTGTCTTTATAGTTCAGGATCTTTGCAATTATTGCCCGAGGGGGATCCCCAGGGTCGTGGTCTCCTCATCAAGGCCCTGTGTGCACGCTGAACAGTAAATCCTTGTGTAAGTTTGTCAGCCCCTATCTCTTGAAGGATCATATTCTCCACATAGTCCGTGGGGTCCTGACCTTCTTCCCCTTCCGGCAGGCCGACCACACAAATGTTGTTTCATCTCGCCCTTCCTTCCACTTCTACCGCTCGGTTCTCGAGGTTAGCTACTTTCATATATGAACCTCCCTTGTGTTGCTTGCGCTGGTTTCTGTGTTGGTTTTCACCGCACTCTCCAGGCCACTCGTTCTTTCTGCTAGCGCTCTGACATCTTGTCGCAGTAGGGCAACCTCTATTCCCACTGCATCTATTTTGGTCTCCAATGCAGTTCGTAGGTCCGCCATTGTTGTACCCCATGAGGACTTCAACTCTGTTATAGCAGCTAGGATCTGGAGGTTTTCTTTTGACAGGGTACCTTCCACGGGCGCGGCTGCTGCACTTTGTGCCGATGCAGTGGGGGTCTGTTGAGTCTTGGCAAAGATGTCCATCGTGGGTTGTTTAGCCTTGGGCTTAGCCCCTCTCACCGACATCGTGCAATCCTCCCTGTGTGTCTAGTTCTAGTGCTGTCGTAACGTGCCAATTCTGCTTGCCCGTTCTTCAGTGATCTCAAGAGGACAGTTGGAGCCTGGTAGCGTTGTCCTCAGAGAACTGCAGTGTGTGTTACAATGCGTTGCGTTGTATTTCAAATGGGTTGTCCTCCTACGTTCTTGACCTTTATTACTTCTACCTATTGACCTCCTCAAACTCTTGGCAGTGCCATCCACGGTCTGCCCGTGCTGCACTCTGTGCACCTGTATCAGTATTCACCCAGATCTTGCGGGTACCATCAGTGTTCTAACTCGACCCTGCATACAATGTTTCCACCTCGGTGGCGAGCAATAGCCTGCACATTTGTTCCCTAGGGCAATAGATGTACCTCCTTCTCCTCCAGCATTACTCCACTGCTCCTCGGACTCATATAGTACCTGGTGCCATGCAATCACCTCAGCAAGGGTCTTCCTACAGTATCGGCATTCCACTTGTCCGATACCTTTGTTTTGTTTATGCAGTCATCCAGCGCCTGCTCAGAATGAGCTAGATGTTACTCTTTCCAGATGCTATCATACCCTTGTTACACAGCACAGTATTCTTGCATGACAGGCTTTAGTACATGAACCCCATTTTCTTCATGAGATGACCAAAGCTAGCTTAACTGCCTGTGCATATGTCCCTAAGCAGATCAGGAAGGCGCTCTCTTTCTCCCTTCAGCAAGTTGCTGGCATCATGCACCCGTATCCCACAGGCGCCCGTGTGGCACTTATCTCACGCGAGGCAATGATTCCCTCTGATATGGTGGCAGGGAAGCAGTATATGCAGTCTTTTCTTGGTTTCCATATGCAAATTCAGCAGAAATATGTCCCGCAATCCGCACTGGCTCCACTCACACAGCGCAGCTCTTTCACTGCCCTTTATTTGTAGAAACAATGTTTCCGTTCCGCCGGCTCAGACTCAGTGACATCTGTGCAGCAGCAGAAATATATTATGTAATTCGTGCTGGCTTCACTCGCGCAGCGCTGATCTTTCACTAACCTTTGTTGTAATAACAATGTTTCAGCTCTGCCGGCACAAGCGCGTTGCTACTTATGTTTCCGCCCGGGACATCCCGCCACCGTTGTCTGCAGGGGCTCGCCGAATGTAACCGCCGTGCCCACGGTGCAAATTGCTCCGCCGCCCGAGTCCTGCAATGGGCTTGGTGGAGCGAATATCGTTCACACCATCACAAGCAGGCAAGACCAGGCCGCGCACAATCACCGAACGCCGGTCCTCCTCTCCAGCCTCCGCCGCCCAGGTCTATGCGATTACTTCTACGATCGCAGCCTCATTCCCTTTGTTGTCTGCCATTTTGTGCTGCATCATTTCGGTGCGGCTGCATTATAAAAAAGCCTCTTTCCTGCTCACTCTTCCATCCGATTCATTTGCAATTTTTAGTTGACGCAGGGCACCTGTTCTAACGTCCATGCTTTCATGTTTAAGGAACGTGAGTCGTTTTTTCGTGTGTTTTTTCCGGATCAATGTCGGATCCTCAGGAGCTGTTCTTCAAGGCACGTCCTCCTCCATGGCTAGTTAGCCACCCCCACCCCCCCTGAAAAGCATTTGGTTGTGGCAAAAAATCCCAACGAAGACAATTTGTGTTACCTTGAGAAGATTATTTTGAGGTTCACTCTTACGCAAAGAAGAGAAAGAACATTATATTTTGAAGTGTTGAAACTTTCTATTGTCCAGTGGAACTTACAAAGAACTGAGTTAGAACTTTGTTATGAACCAAGACTTTCTTATTTTCTTTTGAACTGTGAAGCAAGAACCCTGGTTGAATCTGGGGAAGTTGAATTCACCCAGATTATAGGCCAGGACTGTGGTTCTATTACAGGTTCAATTGTGATATTATTTTGTTAAACTTCCATGCATTACCTTATTGATTTGTTAAATTTATAAGTGTGAGGGACAGATATCCTTTGTTAGTGTTTCCATTAGTTACTTTAGGCGGGGAAATCCTTGTTAGGTAGGGTCAGTGAGGCGTTTTTGATTTAATAAAATAGCACATTTTGAAAACTCTTCACAAAGTCGTCTGCCTCACATTTCTGACCCCTCACAGAAACTAGAACAAGCATGATAGAAACATAATCAACAGGACAAAATAATCTACGGAAAGCAGATAATACACTATAAAGGAGAACTCATACAAGCAGACAAACTGCAGTGTTCTAAACAAATCAGGAAAGTAAACAATGCACAGAAAGACACCAACAAGATAGAAACCTGACATCATGCAATCGCCCCAATAGCCTGTCAGAAACTGACAACCCTGCAAACTACTTTGAAAACAGTAATTTACTTTCAGCAAGCCATTAGTGCTATACCCAAGTACATGTGCAATGATATTCTCTGATACACACCCCCACAAGCGACCATAATATTGAACTGCTTTTCAGCAATCCCCACAGAAGACTTTACTAGACTAGCGAAGGAAAGCAACAACGCTGGCTTCCCAGCAGATGCTTGCCCACCACATATGTGCAAGTATATCCTCAGCAAAGAATCAAATAAAGTTCTTAGCAGTTTGAAATTTGGCTAGATTAAACCTCTTCCCACAAGTGCCATGGGAAGCACAAATGACCTCACCAACTCCGGTTAATATCAAACATCTGGAAGCCTATGTGTATGGACAACTCCTGACACACGTGGAAAACAACTACCTACTGGACTAGGCACAAGTTGGCTTTGGGCCAATGAGAGGGACTATATCAGCAACATTTCATTTCTGATCACCTAGAAATTAATTCTATGTCAAGACCGGAGGCTCACATTATGCTTCTCTTTCTTTATTAACTTAAAAGAGAAATAAAAGAAAAAAGCTCAACAGCAAGTATTTTATGCACCAAACTGATGGTATTACATATACATTAACAGGGCGCTAACATACAGCATTAAACATGAGAGGAAAGAAACTTCCAGTCCATAATAAAAGTCACTTCAAGAAAAATGAACTCAATTTCCCAGGAGGCTTTGGCTCAAGTCCATAACAGGTCACAGCACATGTGACAACAATCCTCCAACAAGCAATAAACAGTCCATGCAAATAGGAACCAACAGTCTATCCCTTTCTCTTTTGTTGCTGCTCACTGTTTTCATTCCTTCTTGAATTTAACTAATAACCTGCTCATTGTTCAATATTGCCACTTTTAAAGTACGTGCTCATAGGCCCTCAACCGTAACATCATATCTCGCTTTTGCTCGTTGTTTTATTGCGGCTGCTGCATATTCCGCGGTCTCCTTTCTTTGCCTTTTTTCTTTTAGTCTCCAACGCCAGCTGTTTCCTCAGCCAGCATCAGAGAACTTTTTTCCCATCTCTGGAGCCTCCCTTCATACAGGGAGGCGCTTCGTATTACTCGGCTCAAGTGTGCCTTATTTGGCGTTCTGTTTTTGCCCGGAACATTCCTAGGCCCGCTGCAACCTGCGGCCACCAGAGGGAGCCTGTCACCTCTCCGGTCCCTTCCTTACTGTCAGGTGCTCACGCTGGTTGTTATGCTGTAAAGCGCCTTGGTCTAAAGCGCTATATAAATAATAAAATACAAATACGTGTTTCCTTTGAATTCAAAGGATTCTACGAGCGCAAGCCTCAGAGACGTCTTTGCAGCCCTGACAAGCAGATTTGCCCTAACTACGATCTTTTCGTATTCAATTTTTAAAAGAATTAACAAAAGAAAATAACTTTTTCATAGAACTGTAGTGGGTTTGAGAGAAGGCTAGTTTGATTGCCCACGGTGACACAAAAAAAATACAACAAAAAAAACAAAAAAGGTGTGTCAGCAGCTTATTTATTACTATGGCAGCCCAATACTCCCCTCAGGCTGATCAATGGTCAGAGGATGAGGAGGGAGCATATGAGATGGAGGAAGTGGCCATGGCGGACAGTTTTAAAAAGGTGCTGGGATCCTCTGGAGACCACCATTAAGAAATGCTCTTGCCCATCCAACAGCGCTTGGATAGTATGGATGAGCACTTACAGGTAGCGCCCCCACTGGGGAGGAAGAGAACGCAGAAAAGAAAACACCTTTCTGATGGGGGGTGGCGGAGAGTACCCCGCCCCCCCCACCCCTCCCCCCGATTCAGCCAGAGCAAGCCACTACTGCCGGTGCAGATGCCTTCCCCAGGCTTAAGAAAGCCTTCCTGACTAAGAGGGAAACCCCTTCCGACAATAGACCCTCTCACTGCAAGGAAGACAATAGGGGTGCCAGACCCTCTAGCCCGGAGTAGTACCAACAGGGCACAGATGACGAGTATGACAAGGGGGAGCACAACCAGGATGACCAGTCCACCATCTCCTCGGAAGAGGACGATCAAACTATAGGGTCCTAACCCTCTACTTAAGGAAATGCAGCAGCCCCCATTCTCAAGAAGCCATCCGGAGGACATTCTACTGTCGAGGGGATGTTTACACCAGAAGATTTGATTCACCCCAGATCCACAGACTGGGAACTGTCATTCAGAGCCACAGAGTATATCAAAGCCAGACTACGTCAGCCCCTAGGAAAGGAGGTCAGGGCCAAACTTAAATCACAATGCCCTCGCCCAGAGATTCCGAGGAAGGTAGCTCTTACACCGGAACTTGATTAAAAAATGATTACCTTCCTAGGGAAGAACATCAAAGACCCAAGAAAGGCATTGATCGTGCCTGGAGATCCTGTAAAATAAGGTATTGGACATTACAGGGTCCCTGGCAAAGATAATGGACCTGGCCGAAAAGGCCACTGATAGAGGCAAGCCAATTAACCCAACTATCTTATTGGGTTGGTCCCAGAGAGCACTATGCTTGCTCGGGAACACCAACTGTGCCATCTCGACAGAACTCGGGGAAAGGCATTCTCTTAAAAATTGACCCCAAACTGGGAGAACTGGCAGACACCAAATCTGGAGCAGCAGCTCAGGGTCTGTATTCGGAGATCCCTTCATGAAAGAGATGTCTAAATTTGTGGGCACCTTCACTGCCTTAGGCAAGGCGCAAGCATCTATTAAAAGAGTCTTTGCCACCAAGATTTTATCCCAGGCCGGATGATGTAGGGGTCGCTCCTCCGGCCAATATTCATTTGACAGTAGACCTCCGCATTCAGGGGACCAGCGTACTTTCTGGCAAGACCGTTCAGACATCTTCTTCCCATCAAGAGGAAGAGGCTGCAGCTGGAGAAGAGCGGTAAAATATCCAGCCCAACTGCTAACAGGTCAGTGTAACCATAGCAGCGCCAGCGTCGCAGACACCCCTAGGAGGGAGAATAGCTCAAGTTGCACAAGCCTGGAACTCCTTATCTGGAGATGCCTGGATCAGGGACACAGCTCGAGCCTTGCGTCTAGAGTTCTTTGCCCAACACTTCCAGGCAAATTACCCCGCACAGATAGTAATGTCCGAGACAGACGCAGCAGCGCTAGACAGCGAGGTAAAAGCAGGCAAATACGCCTCTGTTCGAGTCAGGGCAGATTTTTCAGCCCTATATTTTTGGTTCGCAGGAAGTAGAAGGTACGTCTAGTAATAAATCTCAGCGCTTTGAATGACTTCATAGTCTACCGCCATTTCAAGATGGAAGGAATACACATGCTCAGAGACATTTTAAGACCAGGCGACTGGCTCATTCGCCTGGACCTCAAGGACGCTTATCTAGCAGTGCCCATTCATCAGGCGCACATAAGCTCCTGAGGTTCTCCTTGAAGGATCAGGATTGGAAGTGTACAAGCTTGCCCTTCGGGCTCTCCTCAGCCCCTTGGGCATTTACCAAACTCCTAAGGCCAGTCGTGGCTCATCTAAGAGAGAAAGGTGTCAGACTCATAATATACTTGGACAACATCATTTTCATGGCCCAGTCCCAAGCTCTAGTAGAACAACAAGCCAGGCTCGCCATAGATCTGTTAAACAGCCTCAGTTTTCTCATAAATTGGAGAAATCGGTTCTCTGCCCCGCCAGGAACCTAGAATTTCTAGGATTCGTTGTGGATATGCAGAGCTCGCAATTCCGTCTCCCTACTTCCAAGATACACTCCACGCATCAGGAGTGTCGCAGGCTTCTACTGAGGAATGTCATCTCCCTCCGGGAGTTAGCGAGAGTGATGTGTCTATTATCCTCCTCCATACAAGGAATATTTCCCGGCCCTCTCCACTACCAGAAGTTATAGAGACTGAAAGGCCAGCATTTGAGGCACAGCCTTTCCTACTCACTACGTCTGACACTCTCGCCTCAGGCAAGGACAGAACTCGTCTGATGGCTCACGCATATGGAAGCCTGGAACTGCAGAGCTATCTATGGGTCCACCACGGACATAGTGATAGAGTCGGACGCCAGCCGCTCAGGTTGGGGAGCAAGATATGGCACAGTAGCCACAGGCGGAACTTGGTCCCCTCAGGAACTGGAAATGCACATAAATTGCCAGGAGCTCCTAGTGGGCTCTTTCGCTGTACGGTCTTTTGCCAGAGACAGAGTAAGCTGTTGTATTCTACTGAAAATTGCCAACATTTCAGCACTGAGCTACATTAATCATCTGGGTGGCACCAGATCAAGACCTGTAGCAAAACTAGCCAAAGATTTCTGGCATTTCTGCCTAGAACACCAGATCTCCGTCACAGCGGAGTATCTCCCAGGGCTCAGGAACATAGTCACGAAACCGGCACTCCCGCCATTCCACCGACTACAGTGACTGGAAGCTCAACAGAGAGATCTTTCTCTGCCTCCAACGGGTAAGGGGCCCCATGTCCAGGGATCTGTTTGCCTCCCACCTCAACTCCCAGCTCCCAGAGTTTTACAGCTGGAGACCGGATCTAGCGGCCACAGCAACGGATGCATTCCTGCAGCAGTGTACCAGGGGAATCCTTTACGCCTTTCCCCCGTTCACCATGATAGCGTGGACCCTGGCAAAGGCGCGTCGGGAATGAGCAGAGCTTCTCCTCATAGCCCCAGTCTGGACATCTCAGACCTGATATCCAGTTCTTCTGGAACTTTCCTCGGATTTTCCAATCCTTCTACCCCGATCTGCTAACTGGTCCGACAGGTCAACACCACCCCCTTCTCCTCAGCGGGTATTTGACCCTAGCAGCCTGGAGGATTTCAGGGCAAGATGGAGGGTCCCAGGCATCTCACACAAAGCCATCAGTTTCATAGAGGAGAGCTGGGCCCCAGCTACCTACAAGAGGTACTGTGACTCTTGGAGCGCCTGGACACGTTGGTGTTTGGACCGAGGGCTCCATCCAGTTTCAGCACCTATAGAAACATTGTCTTCCTAGCCTCATTAGTAGAGCAAGGTCTTGCCTAAAGGACGGTCAACGCTTACAGCTCCGCAATTTCAGCCGGTTACGACCTTGTTCACGGTGTCCCAGCAGGAGAACATCACCTAGTATGCAGGCTACATAAGGGAATCCACCTTACAGTACCACCTCCGTCCCATATGACAAACTATGGGACGTTAACAAGGTGCTAAACCTTTTCCTTTCCTGGCCTCATAATGGGGAGCTGTCTCGCACAGCCCTTTCTGGCAAGCTCACTACGCTACTATGCTTAGTCTCCTGCAGAAGAGTCTCCAATGTCAGAGCTCTCAATTTAGCAGTCAGGACCTTTTCTCCTGATGGCATAGTCTTCCACATATCCAGAAGGACTAAATGTAATTCAAGAGTAATATAATTTCCGGCTTTTAGAGAACAGCCAAAGTTCTGTCTGGTCAAGTGCTTAAAGGCCTATGAAGAAGTGGCTGCGCCCCTTCAGATCTCCCCCAACGGGCAACTATTGATAGCACTGTGCAACCCACACAGGGCAGTTTCTGCCCCGACATTGGCACGCTGGGTGCGCTGGACTCTTTCACAAGCAGGAATTGATACTAATGTCTTTGGCGCTCACTCAGTGAGAGGCGCCATGGCTTCCAAAGCTTTTCAAGTTGGAGTCCGTTTAGAGGACATATGAGGATGGCCGATTGGGCAGGTGAACATTTTTTCAAGCAATTCTACCTGAAACCGGTAGAGCAACCTGATCCGTAGTGGTGCTTAAGCTTTAAACAAGCATAATGTGAGCCTCCGGTCTTGACATAGAATAAATATTTTCCAGAATTACCTATAAGCAAGTCTTAATTCTATTAAAGACACAGAGGCGAGCGTTATCCCACCCGCCTAGAGAATAAGCGTGGCATAACACACTAGCGTACAGTTGTTCAATATCTTGCATAGAGAGAATTTGTTATACTACATGCTTTGTAAGTTTGCATAATAACGTACTGATTTCTCTCCCACCCATACAAGATGAATAGGGTTATTATATCCATCAAGTAACGCTCGATTGTTTTCTCTCTTCCTCCGATTTGGACTGCGGACAAGCCCGCCTGCTCTTCTGTTCTGCCCTGGTTTTCCCGCAGGACGTACGTAACTTTGCGACTTCAGCCATGACTCTTTCTTCTTATTTGCCAGAGTTCGCAGCATCGAAAGAGAATGGGATACACTGTTGGTTCCTATTTGGAGGGACTGTTTATTGCTTTTTGGAGGATTGTTGTCACATGTGCTATGACCTGTTATGGACTTGAGCCAAAGCCTCCTGGGAAATTGAGTTATTTTTTCTTCAAGTGACTTTTATTATGGACTGGAGGTTTCTTTCCTCTCATGTTTAATGTTGTTTATTAGATATTTTTGCACCCTGTTAATGTCTATGTTATACCATTAGTTTGGTGCTTAAAATACTTCCTGCTGAGCTTTTCTCTTTTATTTCTCTTTTAAGTTAATAAAGAAAGAGAAGCATAATGTTCGCCTCTGTGTCTTTAATAGAATTAAGACTTTCTTATAAGTTATTCTGGAAAATCTTTATTCAGACTCCAACAACACATCCACCTGGATACCATTAGACCTTTCAGCAGCTTTTGACACAGTCAACCATGCAAAGAATAGAACGAACAGGGCTAAGCAACAATGGAGGAAAGTCCTTCCTGACAGAAAGGACAGACTCCACTTGGCTACCCCTTTTCAGCTCAGCCTCACACATTCTAATCAACCCTTTCACCACTATTCTTTAACATGTATGTGGCTCCTTTCATGAAATTCATCAAGCAAGACAGGCTTACATGCTTATTACTACACAGATGGATCATCTTGGATCATCTTAAAAATTACCACTAGCAAGAACATAGACCAAACCCTTGTCATTTGCCTCTCACAAAACAACGCATGGATGAACGAGTGCAACCTTAAACTCAAGCTGGATAAAAAGGAAATTGTGATCATGCCTCACCACCCCTCGAAATGACCACTTATACCATGGTCCCGTACGAGAAGCCTCTAAAATGGCAAAAAACTTCTGAGTTCTGATGGACAACAAACTAAAACTGGAACCTCAATTTAAAACAGTAGGACATTAATTCTTTCCCACCTACGTTCTGTAAGATGTCCCCTACCCTTATTTACTTTTGTACACAGAACCCTTGCCATTATCTTACTCATCTCAAGAATCGACTGTGCCCACAGCATCTACCCTGGCATGCCTGACTCCCCATCCAAAAAACAAATGATTCATAATGCAGCAGCAAGACTCCTTATAAGACTCAGCTGGAGAGAACACATCACAACAATACTAATTTCTCTATAATGGCTACCAGTCAAGAAAAGGATCTATTTAAAAAAGCTCTGCATTGTTCACAGAGCAATTCACTCCCAAGGAGCAGAATTCCTTTATGGAAAAGTGAATCTACAGACCAAATAGAACCCTGAAATCTAGCATAGACATATTCCTTGAGTATGTAGTGTGGGCGGGGAGTACAGCCATTACTGTACTCCAGTAAAGGTAGCCTTATTCTGCAGTTAGCCTAATTGTGTAAGGTAGCCATACTCTACATTAAGCCTAAATGTGTAAGGTAGCCATATATTGCATAAGGTGGTTTCTAAAATCAATCACTCAATGTTTGTCTACAAATTTTAGGCCCTGCTCTCCTTTTTGATTCTAAGTGATACCTAGCACTGCTCTTTGAACATAGGCGGAGTCCAGGATGTAAACACTGTTGTTTGTACAGCTAACCCATTTACCCCCTTGCACACTGCACTTTCGTAACTAAGCGAAAGGCATGGGCTCATGCCACACATCCTGCACTCACATATAACACAAACACTATTGCACAACGCCTAAGCTATGAGAATGAAGCTACCTTTAACAACAAAAATTTGAACTGTAGCTTCCCACATAATTCTCTATCGCGTTAAACACGATCCTCCCCTGCTTAGTTCATAGTTTACCTCAGCTGCGCCCATACACACGCCATTCAGACATGGGTGACTAGCAGGGTTTTGACCATCCTCGCATAACTTTAATGGCTGAAATGCAAACACGCATAATAGCACCTCCTAATTCGGACTCCGGTCCCTTAGAGGGCATTCAACCAACCGCCAGTTGGGACAATCATTATGGCAAAAGGCTCTATATTGAAAGAATGAAAACATTATTTGAAAAATAAATACGATAGATCAGCTTTTTCCAACATTTCAAAAAAACACTCGAACTCACTTGTTAAGGGAATACGCCCAAAAAGGGAACACCTGACCTTCAGCTAACCTGTAAAAGCATGGCTCGTTAACATGCAAAGCTAACTCGTAAGTCATGGACCATTGTAGAAGACAGGCCAAACACTGTTGACCACGACACAGTGGTTTTGGTTACTCAACAAGCTACCTCAGCAACTGAGATTTAGCCACACACCATGAGGATCACCCTCCTTCCCTTACTAGCATCAACTAACACTCTCCATACTTATGCAAACAACAAACTATGGCATGTAGGCATTGAATCTATAGCACCCCTCCCCCCACTAACACCAATACAGCAGGAATCCACGCCTCTTCCAATAATTTACCCAATACCAACTTAGCCAATGCATCTGTGCATCAGGGGAACGCAAGGCCTTGTAAAGTAGTGAGCCAGAGACAAGAAGGTAAATTACCCAATAGTATTTATTTCTTGCAGCTCACCAGAGGTTAAATGGTTGTGCACCCGGACTTCTCTTTATCCAATTAACTTCACTTAGCGTTCATAGCAACAAAAACCAAAATAAAGGGTCTTCCCGGTTGCTCAAAAGACAAAACTCAAGGATTACAATATTGCTTGTCCACAAATGAATGCAGTTCAAAATACGAAGAACACAGGAATGGCAGCCTTTCTTTGTTCAAAACAGCAATATTCCGCCCCAAGCGTTTACTCAACACTTCTGAATGGTTCAGAGCCCTTCTGTTCAAGCTCTACGGCCGGCGCTCGGAGCCAGCCGTTCCACACTGGCCTTGGCTGGACTTCAGTAAATAACCAAACTTTACTTTTTCCGCCATTGGGACTCAGGCGTCTTCATCTGCTGTGCAGTCGGATTTGACTACAGGTCCGGTACACTCCGGTGAATTTTCCTTTTTTCTCTAATACGCCCACTGATATGGGGTACTGTCCTTGTACCATTTTGAATCCACTCTGTCAGCCTCCTTCCACTCCTGCAAAACGAGAGACAAGTTGAGCTGTTTTCTGATGCTTTTAACCCCGGTGAGTCTCCTCCCCAGTAATTAGCGTTAGGCGTTCCTAGCCCTGGGCACCTTGCACCTTAGGCTAATTCACCTCTTCCCAGCTTCAACTTCACAGAGTTAGCTTTGCATTTAACCCCCGCCTGCCTGGAGCCCCCATTATATGGAAACGTGGTTTTTCGTCTTCCTTGTCTGATTTCTATTCCCATTTCTGTCTTTTGTTTTGATTATGTATCCGTTGGGACATTCTGGGATATGTAGTTTGTGTCTTTTCTCTTGTGTCTCTTATATTTGTATTGTCCGGTGTGATAGTTGATTGGTGGGGCATCCTGGGACATGTAGTCTGGGGTTTTACTTGTTCCCGCGTGTCTCTTAAACTTGTCATTATATGGTCTGGTGTGATCATAGACTCATCCGCCTCCCTCTTGTTTTGTTCCATATTGGCCGCTATTGGTTCCTCATTACATACTCCCCCCAAAGACTCATGCCGTTCGGGCATGTCAATGGCTCTGGATAGATAGTCTGCCACCAATTGATATCTTCCAGGTTTGTGAACTGTTATGAAGTGGTATGGTTGTAAAGTCAAAAACCACCGTAGGACTCTATGGTTGGAGTCTTTCTGTGTTGCCAACCACTTCAATAGAGCATGATCAGTAAAGAGGGTGAACCGCCTTCCAAGTAGGTAATACCTTAGTGTCTCTACTGCCCACTTAATTGCTAGGCATTCCTTTTCCAGAGTAGAGTACGGGATCTCATGTGGAAGTAGTTTCCTGCTGATGAAAGCTATAGGACATAGGTCTTGTTCGGTACCCTGTGAGTACTGCTCCCAATCCACATCCTGAGGCATCTGTTTGCAAATAGAACTCTTTGGCAAAGATAGGACAATGTAGAACGGGTTTGGAGGAAATCATTTGTATTAACGTTTGAAAAGCCTGTTTTGCCTCAATGGAGATTTGTAGAGGACGGTTTGTTTTCAGAGCGTCCGTAGGGGGGCTGCTATGGTTGAAAAATGAGGAAGGAACCTCCTATAGTACCGCACCAACCCTAGAAAGGCTTGAATTTCTTTTCTTGTTTCCGGCATTCTCAACTTTTGGATGGCTTGAATTTTGTCTATCAATGGGGTTACGATACCACCTCCAACCTCATACCCCAGATATTTTGTGGTTTGGGCAGCCAGTTTCGATTTTTTTGGTTAATATGTAAACCGACCTCTTTTAACGCCTGTATTACTTGGGTTAAATGTAATAAATGTTCATTCCACGTTTTACTGAAAATTATAATGTCGTCTAGATATGCAGCCGCATATCGTTTGTGGTCTCAGTATTTTATCCATTAGTGCCTGGAAAGTAGCTGGAGCCCCATGTTTAGCTGAGGTTCCTCTTAAGGGGAACGCCTCAGGGTATCTAGTGGCGTAATCCACTATTACTAGGGGGAACCTTAATCCTCGACTAGAGGGTTCTAATGGCCCTACTATGTCCATTCCTATCCTCTGGAATGGCTCCTTGATCAGGGGAATTCGTTGCATGGGTACTCAGGCTGGTGTGTGGTTGCTCGTTTTCTGACATATGACACACTCCTGCAATATTTAGCTATATCTGCGTATATCCCAGGCCAGTAGAAGTTCTGTAACACCCGCTTCCCTGTCATGTTTTCTGCTAAGTGACCTCCTGTGGAATGATCATGTGCTAGCTGAATCAGCGTCTTCCTATAGGACTGGGGAACCAACAGTTGTTCCTTTTCTTCGTTATTTGTTCCTCGTGTCACCCTATAATATAATCCTTGTTTCTCCTTGAAGTATGGAGTGGTAGCTGGGTTTTCCTCTTTCTTTAAGGCTTGTTCCCGGGCTCGTTTTAGGGTTTCGTCTAGACTTGATTCAGTCCGAAAGGATGGCAGATGAACCCCCACTCGCCAGTCTATGAGGGCAATATCCTCTTCTTTTTCCCCCACTCTGTTTATTCTTACTTTTCTGGTTCTTTGTGAGTTTTCCCCTTATATCCCTTCCTCTTATCTCTGTTTGTGAAAAAGGGGCTTCCTTTAACCATTGATCAAACTCAGGAATGTCTGTTCCTATTAGGACGGCAGCGGGTAGGGTAGGGATAATGGCCACTTTAACCGGTAGTTCCTTCCCCTGTAACCCTAATACCACTTCTTTTGATGGGTACCGTTTAATATCCCCATGTACACATTTAATGTCAATAGATCTCACCTGTCCTGGATCAGGTTCGCTCACATGTGGTTGTATGGCCGTCTGTCGACTTCTGCTATCCATCATAGCTTGTTGTGGATGGACATCCACTGTTACCTCTATCACATAGGGCAGCTTCTTCCGATTTCCATGCGGTTGGAAGGTCCCTATTTCCATGGGTTCGGTTTTGTTTCTCTTGGCACAAAACCGGGCAATGTGCCCCCATTCCCCACATTCAAAGCATTGGGGCGTCTGTCCTTTCATTAGGTTGGAGCCGTTATTAGTTTTCAGTTCAGGTCTTGTTCTCGGCTGCGGGGCGCCTCCTCGGTTGTTACCGCGCAAGGAAGGTATATCATGGTGGTGCCTTGCTGGTATCGTTGTAACACTGCGAGGGATTCCAGCTTTTTGGTAGGCCTTGGCTACATCAATAGCTTCTGACAGGGTCAAGTGGTGATGTTGCTTAACCCATCTCTGGATGGGCCCTGGTAAGGCTTCAATAAACTGCTCAAGCATTATCTTCTCTTTTATTTGCCCCATTGTGGCTGTATTGGTCTGTAACCATTTCTCTGTTAGGTCTTGTACTCGATAAAACAGCTGCCTTGGGCTTTCACCAGTTTTTAGTCGGGTTTCACAGAATTTGAGCCTATATGATTCATCGTCCATTCCTAGCCTCTCCAGTACGGACTTCTTGATGTCAGCATATGGGGTGTCCCCATTAGGATTGGCCACCTGATAGGCTCCTTGCATCACTCCCTTAAGAAGGGGCGCCAGAAAGAAAGACCATCGGTCCTGGGGCCACTGTGCTGCTCGAGCTATTCTTTCAAAATTTACAAAGAAGAAACTGGGATCGTCTCCCGCCTGGTATTTTTGAAGCACAGTCGCCGGAATTGCGGGATGTGACCTCTGCGCTGCTACCGATTCCCCCAGGATCCTCAGGGCTTCCCTGCCCTGCTCTTGGGCTGCAGTTTGTACCTGTAGAGCCTGTTGCAGGGCTTGTCGGTCTGCTTGGGCCTGATGACCTTGCACTTGCACTAGTTGTCGTAACTGTTGTTGCCCCTCAGCCAATGCCTTTATGACTGCCTCCATGGTAGACGTGTCTCTGTGAATCCCACCGCTGCCACCACTGTAAAGTAGTGAGTCAGAAACAAGAAGGTAAGTTACCCAATAGTATTTATTTCTTACAGCTCACCAGAGGTTAAATGGTTGTGCACCCGGACTTCTCTTTATCCAATTAACTTCACTTAGCGTACAAAGCAACAAAAACCAAAATAAAGGGTCTTCCCGGTTGCTCAAAAGACAAAACACAAGGATTGCAATATTGCTGGCCACAAATGAATGCAGTTCAAAATACGGAGAACACGGGAATGGCAGCCTTTCTTTGTTCAAAACAGCAATATTCCGCCCCGAGCGTTCACTCAACACTTCCGAATGGTTCAGAGCCCTTCTGTTCAAGCTCTGCGGCCGGTGCTCGGAGCCAGCCGTTCCACACTGGCCTTGGCTGGACTTCAGTAAATAACCAAACTTTCCTTTTTCCGCCGTTGAGACTCAGGCGTCTTCATCTGCTGTGCAGTCGGATTTGACTACAGGTCCGGTACACTCCGGTGAGTTTTCCTTTTTTCTCTAATACGCCCACTGATATGGGGTACTGTCCTCGTACCATTCCGAGTCCACTCTGTCAGCCTCCTTCCACTCCTGCAAAACGAGAGACAAGTTGAGCTGTTTTCTGATGCTTTTAACCCCGGTGAGTCTCCTACCCAGTAATTAGCGTTAGGCGTTCCCAGCCCTGGGCACCTTACACCTGAGGCTAATTCACCTCTTCCCAGCTTCAACTTCACGGAGTTAGCTTTGCATTTAACCCCCGCCTGCCCAGAGCCCCCATTATATGGAAACATGGTTTTTCGTCTTCCTTGTCTGATTTCTATTCCCATTTTCTGGCTTTTGTTTTGATTATGTATCCGTTGGGGCATTCTGGGATATGTAGTTTGTGTCTTTTCTCTTGTGTCTCTTATATTTGTATTGTCCGGTGTGATAGTTGATTGGTGGGGCATTCTGGGACATGTAGTCTGGGCTTTTACTTGTTCCCGCGTGTCTCTTAAACTTGTCATTATATGGTCTGGTGTGATCATAGACTCATCCCCCTCCCGCTTGTTTTGTTCCGTATTGGCCGCTATTGGTTCCTCATTACAGGCCTCCCATATGGACTTGAGTGCTTTCACGCCCACCAACCCAAACCACCTAGAAGCAAACTCACACACATGCACTATTTATTTTTGACATTTATATAGCGCACAAAGCCCAGAGGCATCTAGGCGCTCGGAGCTTAAGAATTTGGTTACTTCTCCAGCATGGGGTCTGGCATGGATTCACATGCTCATGAATATTCCCCGTCGTCAGGCTGGGAATCCTCGGTAAAGAAAAAAACCAGTATCAGTTTTGTTTCTGATCTGTCTTTCGTAGTAATAACCAATCACTGGTCTCTGTGTCATACTGACCACAGCCAATGACTGCCCTCTACCTAAGCACCGCCTCTGGCAGCCATCTTCAGATTTTTACCGCACGGTCATGTGTTGGGATCCTCGTGCTATTGCTCTCGAGCGTTAGTGCTATTTTTTTCACGTTTTTTCTCAAAAACTTCGTTTTTTCGGTCAAAAGAGCCTCAAGCTCCACCGACTCTCCATCCGATCAACGGGGAACCGTGTTGGATTCGTCTGCGCCCCTCAAGGGTGAAGATTTCGTCGAGCTACGCTTTTGGAGGACTCCAGAAGTTTCTCAGGCCCGGTCATGGCCCAGGAGAAGGGAAGCTCGACGCCCGGAAAGCTGTTCAGGGTCTGCCCTGGATGCCAGCTGCAGAACGTCTTCAAGGAGGACAAACACTCTTTTTGTCTTTACTGCCTACATGAGGACAAGACGCACGTGGAGAAGGACTGTGCGTTTTGTGGCAACATGTCGGAGCGGACCATGAAGGACCGCCATCAACGTCTCGCCAACTGGCTGGAAGGGAAGAGCCCGTCCGGCGAGAAGAAGAGGAAATCCGAGCGGTCTTCTAAGACCTTTGAGGACGCCCCGGCGACGGGGGTCCAACATAAGGCCAAGCACCGCGAGTCCGCTGGCACCGGGAGCGCCGAACGGTCGGGCTGTACGGGCGCCAGGCTGGGCACACCCTCCCCGGCACCATCAACCACGAACCAACGCTCTGGGTCGGGTAAGAGGAAGGCCGAGCACCCGGCGAGGCTCCTGGAGAGGCCCCGGTCGAGCTCGAAGACGGAGGGGGAGCGAGGCAGTGTCCCCCCCCAAGGATAAGGCGGTGAGCGCACCTAAGATGGTGAAGGCCTTAATCCATCCGGCCAAGCCCTCTATCGAAACTGTCGCGGCGGCCCTGGCTCAGCCTGTGGAGGCTACACCAGTGGTGGCGACCTCGGGGCTCAGAGTCTCCCTGCCACCTCGGAGGGAGTCCTCTTTTGTGCCCATCGATAGGACCCCCGTGAAATCCCCCGTGGGGAAGAAAAAGGGGGGCAGGGCGTCGTCGTAGATTCGGCCTCAACCTCGGAGGAGGAGCTGGTCGAGGTCTTAAGCCACGGCCTCGGCGTGGAAGAAGACCGGCCCGTCGGGATGGATCCCGACGCAGGTGACGACGACATCGTCGAGGGTGCCGACGGGGCCCCTGATCGCCCGTCGGATTCCCCTCTGCCAGCGCCGCGAGACAACTCAGCGGCCATTTTGTTGGCCATACAGTCCTTATGCTCAGAGATAAGGACGAGACTACCGTTGCCGACGGAACCTCTCCCGTCGGGGGACCCAGAACCGGGACCTTCTGGGGTTCCCCCTACCAAGAAAAGAAGGATCCACCCTCCGCCTCCTTTTCAGCCGTCGTGCCCCTTCCAGCCCTCCTCCCTGTCCACCCGAGGGGATGATACGGGGACTGACACGGCAGCGACGGGTACGGACGACGAGGTATACGACGAGGATGTACCGTCGTCGCCTCCCACCAGGGCTTCTCCGCCCGACGAGATTGGATCGTTCCACTCCATGATCGCCAGGGCATCCGAGCTTTTCCAACTCTGCCCTGAGGAGAAGAAGAAGGAAGGTTTCCTTTATCAGCGGCGCGAGGCCAAGAGGAAGACGGTCCTCGCAGTGCCTCTATTGGACAACATTTGGGATGAGGGCCTCACCCTCCTCAAGAACCCTTCTACGACGCCAGCTAGAAGAGACCGGTACGAGAAAAAGTACCGGGTCCCGGACACGGCCCCCCTGTGCCTCCGGGCGCAGCCTACCCCGGACTGCGTCGTCTCCGCGGCGGCCAGGAAAAAAGCGGGGGGGTGCGGCCTCCACATCGACTTCCCCACCGGACGGCGAGGGAAAGAAATTGGACGCTATGAGACGCAGAGTCATCTCGTCTGCAGCGACGACGATTAAAGCGGCCAACGCCTTGGCTATCGTGGCCCGCTACGACAGTGAGCTCTGGTACAAACTGGCTCCCCTGCTGGACTTCTTGCCGGACGACAAGAGGGCAGAGGCCCTGGAGATCCTGCAGGAAGGTGAGGTGGCTTCGGACCACGCCATTACCATTGCGACGGACATCGCCAACACTGGGTTCCGCCAGTTGGGCAACGGCGTTTGCCTTAGGCGGCGTGGATGGCTCAAGGCTACGGACTTCCGTCAAGACGTTCAGACCAGAGTCCTGGACATGCCCTTCGATGGGAACAACCTGTTTGGTAAAACAGTGGACGATTCCCTTCAGGCCATTAAAGCGGACACCGAGACGGCCCGGGCCCTTGGAGTTCTGCAACAACGACGGACGCCCTTTCGGAGCAGCGGAGGCAAGGGTGCCTCCAAAGGTTCCGGCTGCGGTTTCTCCACCTACCGTCAAGTGGCCCGCTCGTCGTCTCAGGAGGCCTACAGAGGACGAGGC
Source organism: Ambystoma mexicanum (assembly GCF_040938575.1). Lineage (NCBI taxonomy): Eukaryota > Metazoa > Chordata > Amphibia > Caudata > Ambystomatidae > Ambystoma > Ambystoma mexicanum. The sequence goes on from NC_090939.1 coordinate 950,757,821, forward strand.
AAGTCTGGCGGACCCCGCCGTCGTCGCCAAGGAGGTCAAGGCAGCAAAGCCTCGTCGAAGCAGGATTGAACCGGCCGTGGGGTCGGGCCCCCACCGAAGCACCCCGGTGGGAGGCCGGCTGGCGAGCTTCGTCAGCGTGTGGGAGTCCATCTCCACTGACCGTTGGGTGCTGGACGCCTTGGCCCGGGGCCACTCGCTCGAGTTTCAAAGAAGGTGCCCGCGCGTCCCCCCCGTGGCCAGGAAAGAACTTCACGTCCCTCAACTTCTCCTGGAGGTAAAGGCGATGCTCAGGAAGGGCGCCATCGAACTCGTCCCAAAGAGGCTTCGGGGCTCCGGAGTTTACTCGAGATACTTCCTCGTGAAGAAGAAGACGGGGGGGATGGCGCCCCATCCTGGACCTGCGACGTCTGAACAAGTTCATCAAGGTGCAAAAGTTCCGGATGGTCACCCTCCAGCACGTCCTGGGTCAGCTGGAGGAAGGAGACTTCCTGTCGTCGTTGGATTTGGAGGATGCCTACTTCCATATTCCCATCCTAAAGGGGCACCGAAAATTCCTCAGGTTTGTGGTCCAAGGGCGTCACTACCAGTTCAAAGCCCTCCCCTTCGGACTACGGTCGGCACCCAGGGTGTTCACCAAGTGCCTCGCACCGGTGGCGGCGCAGCTGCGCCGCAAAGGGATCCACGTCTACCCCTACCTGGACGACTGGCTCATCCGAGCCAAGACAAGGGAGCTCGCCGTGGTTCACACGGCAAGGACCGTCCAACTTCTCACGGACTTGGGATTCTCCGTGAACTATGCCAAATCCCACCTGGTACCCGCGCAAGACGCTCCGTTTCTGGGAGCGAGGCTCAACACAGTGTCCCTTCTGGCCTCCCCGTCGGAGGAGAGGACCAGGACCATCCTGGGCAAGGTGCAGCGGATGTTGGTGGCTGACGCGGCCAAGGTGAGGTCCATCAAGTCCCTCCTCGGAATGATGTCTTCCTGCATCTACCTCATTCCCATGTGCAGGCTCCGGATGCGCCCGTTGCAGGAGTTCCTGGACGCGCGCTGGATCCAAACGACGGGCAGCTTCGAGGAAAGGATCACACTCGACGAGAGTTTCCGACGAGCGATCCGGTGGTGGGGCACCCGCGCGCATCTGACGGCGGGCATGGACTTCCAGACCCCAGCCCACCAGGAGACAGTGACCACGGATGCCTCCCTGGAAGGGTGGGGAGCGCACACCGAAAATCTGCACGCAAGAGGCCTTTGGCTCCCGACGGAGAAATCCCTACATATCAACGTCCTGGAGCTCCGTGCAATGTTTTGGGCCCTCAGGTCCTTCCTTCCGTCCCTCAAGGGCAAGGTGGTGAGGATCTTCACCGACAACACCACCACCATGTTTTACATCAGGAAACAGGGCCGAACCAGGTCCCCAGCACTGTCCAAGGAGGCGCAGGACCTGTGGCATTGGGCAGTCGCCCAAGGGATGTTTCTGGTGCCGTTTCATCTGGCAGGGATAAAAAACACCATCGCCGACTCACTCAGCAGGGAGCTGCGCTCGTGCCACGAGTGGGAACTACGGCAGGATCTAGTGGATCGCCTCTTCCGACGGTGGGGCACACCCCAGATCGACCTGTTCGCGACAGCGACGAACTCCAAGTGCCGGAGGTTCGCCAGCAGGTTTCCCCAGGCGAGGAGCATGGGCGATGCTTTCTCGTTCCCCTGGGAGGGCCTGTTCCTCTACGCGTTCCCTCCTTTGCCACTGATAATCCGGCTCGTCAACCAGCTCAAGAGGTCACGGTGCAGGATGATCCTGGTCGCACCTGCGTGGCCGAGGCAGATATCGTTCCCGGACCTTCTGGACTTATCAGCGTCCCCGCCAATCAAGCTGCCGGTGGACGCGGATCTGCTCTCCAGGGAAGGAGGCGCCATCCTCCACCACGACCCGAAATCGCTGAACTTGCAGGCCTGGCTCCTGCAGCGCTAGAGTTTGGAGGATACGACATACCGGCCGACTGCAGAGAGGTTCTTGCAAAGGCCAGGGCGTCCTCGACTCTTAAATGCTACGGACACAAATGGAAGAGGTTTTCTGTCTGGTGCCACGCACAGAAGATTAACCCTCTACGGATTACGGCTCCCCAGGTACTGCCGTACCTGCTGACGCTGGCCAAAGCTGGACTGGCACACGCGTCCATCAAGATTCATCTTGCTGCGATCTCCCGATACACCAGAACCACGGGCCGGTCGTCCCTGTGGTCTCATCGTCTGGTGAAAGAGTTCATGAAGGGACTGTTCAGATCGTTCCCGCCGGTGAAGGCGCCGGCCCTGGCGTGGGAGCTCAACGTGGTGCTGAACAAGCTCATGGGACCTCCGTTCGAGCCTCTGCACTCGGCCCCGTTGAAGTTTCTGTCGTGGAAAACAGCGTTTCTTGTGGCCATCACCTCCGCACGACGGGTGGGAGAGATCCAGGCCCTTTCCTGCAAGGCCCCGTACTTGACTTTTCACGACACGAGGGTAGTGCTCAGGACGCACCCCTCCTTCATGCCCAAGGTACCGTCGGACTTCCATCTCAACGAACCCTTGGTGTTGCCTGTGTTCTTCCCGTCGCCTTCGTCGCCGGCTGAGAGGACTTTGCACTCGCTGGATGTGGCTAGAGCGCTGAAGTTCTACGTGGACCGCAAGAAGTGTTTTCGGAAGACGTCACAATTCTTTGTGAACTTTGGACCTGTCAATCAGGGGAAGGCTCTCTCGAAGGCTTCCATTTCCAGATGGCTCTCCGGCTGTATCATGTACTGTCATCGGTTGGCAAACCCACCGCTGCCTGGCCGTCCGAGAGCCCATTCCACCAGAGCGATCGCAGCTACCACGGCGTTCCTTTCTGGTGTGCCCCTGCTGGACATATGCAGGGCTGCTACGTGGAGGTCGACGCACACCTTCACGAAATTCTACTGAGTCGATCGGGATTCCAGGGAGGAGTCCAGGGTCGGCCAAGCAGTGCTGCGCAACCTGTTTGCCTGAGGTGAGCCTGGTGAGGAGGTAAGATGCTTAATGTTGAGTTTGATGTAATGCTTAATGTTGAGCCTTTGCCACCTCCCGTGGTTGTGCATGTGTGTACTGCTATGTATTCTTTATTCATGAGCATGTGAATCCATGCCAGACCCCATGCTGGAGAAGGAACAAGTTACTTACCTGTAACTGTTGTTCTCCAGCATGGGTCTGGCATGGATTCACATGCGAACCCTCCCGTCTACCCCTCTGCAGCTCTTCACTGGTCATGCTGCCACTTCACGTGCTTCCAAATCTGAAGATGGCTGCCAGAGGCGGTGCTTAGGTAAAGGGCAGTCATTGGCTGTGGTCAGTATGACGCAGAGACCAGTGATTGGTTATTACTACGAAAGACAGATCAGAAACGAAACTGATACTGGTTTTTTTCTTTACCGAGGGTTCCCAGCCTGACGATGGGGAATATTCATGAGCATGTGAATCCATGCCAGACCCATGCTGGAGAACAACAGTTACAGGTAAGTAACTTGTTCCATATAAGTGCTTGGGATAACAGTTTAGAGAAGTTACATTTCAGGCTTGCATCAATAGTGCATCCAATCTGAGAAGAACGTGCCTCATGTTGCAGGGAGCTGCATCTCAATTACATACAGCAGACAAAGTAGGTAGTGTAGAATGCAATCTAGGAAACATTTGCCTCTTTTTGCGGGGAGCTACATCTCAATTACATCCATGGACATGATAGCTAAGGAGTATCAAACCATGCAAATATAAATCGGTAGGTTCGGAAAGTTACAGTATTGGCAAAAGCATAGATTGGACCTCCAAACCTCCAATTATGATTTGTCTACATCAAGGCATGCAATTGTAAAATGCCAGGTGAGTTAAGTAAATTGCAGTATTGCATAAATATGAGAGCCTAACCTCCCTTTACGAGGTGGCTGCATCAAGGCATACAATGGCAAAATAGGAAGAATTCAGAGTCAGTCGAGGCACTTAATCTCATGTTTCAGATGACTGCAAGACATTAGGTAAGGTGGTATAAGATGCCGATGGTAGTCGAGATACAAAGTTTGTACGGGAGCCGGTTCAGCATCTTGGCACTAGGAGGGAAGGTAATTAATGCTTTTATTGCCTGAAACTGAGAAGGCGAATAGTTATGTGATGGCAGCAGCATAGAGACTTTTCTTTTGACGGTCGCAGCGACGCTCTAGGCAGGGAGCGAGTCCAAAGGAGGGTAGATGAGTACAAAAAGCAATGACGGCCAGCTGGGGGCTGCAGACCGTGGTTGTGAGCTGCTAGGTATGAAACATCAGAAGTTGATGCTCTCCAGCATGGGGTCTGGCATGGATTCACATGCTCATGAATATTCCCTGTCGTCAGGCTGGGAATCCTCGGTAAAGAAAAAAACAGTTTCAGTTTTGTTTCTGAACTGTCTTTCTCCTAATAACCAATCACTGGTCTCTGGGTCATACTGCCCGCAGCCAATGACTGCCCTCTACCTAAGCCCCTCCTCAGGCAGCCATCTTCAGATTTTTACAGCGCGTTGAAGTGTTGGGAGTCCTTGTGCTTCGCTCTAGAGCATTTACTGCGTTTTGCGTTTTTTAAAACAGTTTACTCTTATTTTTTTGGTCAAATCGAGCCTCAAGCTCCACCGATTCATCTTTTGATTAACGGGGACCCGTTTCGGAAATCTCTGCGCCCCTCAAGGGTGATTTTTCAACGAATTCACTTCTTGGAGGATTCCAGAAGATCTTTGAGGCCTACCCCGCGTGGACATGGCCGAAGACAAAGGAGAATCGACGCCCGTTGGATCCAAGCTGTTTAGAATCAGCCGAGGATGTGCACTACAGAACGTCTTCAAGCAGGATGGGCACTCCCGGTGCTTCTACAGCCTGCACTCAGACTAGTCGCACGTGGAAGAGGCCTGTGCGTTCTGCAAGGACATGTCCACCCGTACCATGAAGGACCGTCACAAGCAACTAGCTGACTGGCTGGAGGGGAAGAGCCTGGCGGCAAGTGAGCCCTGGCAACGTACACAAAAAAAAGTCTGATCGGTCTTCTTAGAACTTTGAGGGCGCTCCGGCAACAGGGGCCCAACATAAATCAAAGCACCTCGAGTCAGCGGGCACCGGGAGCGCCGTTGGTACGGGCTCTGTAGCTGCCAGGATGCGCAGCATCGCAGACACAGTCAACCACGAACCAACGCTCAGGCTCGACGAAAAGGAAGTTGGACAACACGGGTAAGTTTCGGGAGAAGCCCCGGTCGGTTCTGACGGAGAAAGCCAAGGGGGAGCGAGGCGGTGACCCTCCCCCCACGGTGAAGGCCTCAGATGCGCCTACGGTCGTGAAGGCCTAAATTCACCAGGCTAAGGCTTCGATTGAGGTAGTGGCAGCTTCCCTCGCTAAGGCCGCAGATGTGGCCCCAGTGGAGACGACCTCCAAGCCAAGAGTTTCCTGGAGGGAATCGTCTTTCCTGCCCATCGAAAAGACCCCTGTGAAGCCCCTGGCAGAGAAAAAGGGGGGCGCGATAGTCCTACCGGACTCAGATAGCTCCTCCGAGGATGAGCTTTTGGGCCTCAAGTCAGTTGTGGACAAGAGGTTTGTCGAGGTCAGGTCCTACGGGAAGGACCCCGACGAGGCGGACATGGAGAGCGACGAGGGAGCCGACGAGGAATAGCAGGTTGATGAGGAACCCAATGAGGAACCCAATGCCGACGCTCCCGTCACAACCGCTGCCGCCACCGACGGACAGGTCGGAGGACATCTTATTTGCCCTGCGCTCAGAAATAAGGACAAGGATGCCTTTGCCTCCGGCAGCGCCTGGACAGCCAGGAAGCCCTCCATCCAAGCGGAGGTGGGTCCATCCACCCCCGCCTTGCCATCCTTTACCTCCATCCCCTCCACCGAGGGACGAGACAGATGACAGCGGCGACGACGGAACTGATCTCCCGTCGCCCCCACCCCGGTCTTCTCCTCCCGACGAAATTGGCTTGTTTCACACCATGATCGCTAGGGCCTCGGGGCTCTTTCAGCTATGGCCCGAAGAGCAGAAGGAGGGATTCCTTTATCAGCGACGAGAGGCCAAGAGGAAGACTGTGCTCTCGGTCCCGCTGTTGGACGACATCTTGGACGAAGAGCTGGCCCTCCTGAAGAACCCCTCCTCGGCTCCGGCCAAGAGAGATCGGTATGAAAAGAAGTACTGGGTTCCACACTCTGCACCAATGTGCCTCAAAGCGCAGCTGTCCCCGGACTCTGTGGCCTCCACGGCGGCCAAAAAGAAATCTGCTGGGACGACGGCATCGACTTCCACTTCACTGCCAGACGGCGAGGGGAAGAAGCTGGACGCTATGGGACATCGGGTCATCTCGTCGGCGACGACCATTAAGGCGGCCAACGCTCTCACTGTCGTTGCCCACTACGATAGGGAGTTGTGGTTTAAAATCGCCCTACTCCTGGACTTCCTCCCAGACGACAAGATGATGGAAGCCCTTGAAATCTTGCAAGGAGGCGAGATGGCTTCGGACCACGCCATCACGGTGGCCACGGACATCGCCAACACCGGCTTCCACCAGATGGGCAACAGCGTTTGCCTTCGCCGGCGTGGTTGGCTCTGGGCCACTGACTTCCGTCAAGATGTACAGACGAGGATACTGGACATGCCCTTCGATGGGAACAACTTGTTCGGCAAGGCAGTGGACGAGTCACTGCAGGCCATCAAGGCAGACACGGAGATGGCCCGTGCCTTGGGCACGCTCCATCAACGACGGCCATCCTTTTGGTCCTCCGCAGGCAAGTCACAAGGTGCCTCGAAAGGATTTGGTGGCAGTTCTTCTTCATACTGTCAGGCGGCCCGCTCTTCGTCCCAGGAAGCCTACAGAGGCTGCAGCAAGGCCGGAGAACATCATCGTCGCCGCCAAGGGGCCCAAGGTGGTAAGGCATCGGCGAAGCAGGACTCAACCGGCCGTGATGTCAGGCCCCCACCCGTGCACCCCGGTGGGAGATCGGCTGGCGAACTTCATCGGCGTGTGGAAATCTATCTCCACCGACCATTGGGTGCTGGATGCCCTGGCCCACAGACACACTCTAGAGTTCCAAGGGACGTGTCCCCGTATCCCACCAGTGGCCAGGAAAGAAAGTCACAATCCGCACCTTTTGCTGGAGGTGCGAGCAATGCTAAAAAAGGGCGCAATAGAACTCGTCACAAAGAGGCTCCGGAGTATACTCAGGGTACTTCCTCATACGGACGAAGACCAGCGGTTGACGGCCCATTCTAGATCTTCACCACCTCAACAAATACATAAAATCCCAGAAGTTCCGGATGGTCACCCTCCCGCATGTGCTGGGACAGCTGGAGGAAGGCAAATTCCTGTCGTTGCTAGACTTGGAGGATGCCTACTTCCACATCCCCATTCACAAAGGACAACAAACGTTTCTGGGCTTCGTGGTCCAAGGTCAGCACTACCAATTTAAGGCCCTCCCCTCTGGCTTGAAGTCGGCCCCAACAGTCTTCACCAAGTGCCTGGCACTGGTGGCGGCGCAGCTGCACCTGTAGGCGATCCACGTGTATCCCTATCTGGAGGATTGGCTCATCCGAGCGAAGTCAAAGGAACTTGCCGTCGGACACACAGCGAGGAACATCCGCCTGCTCACAGAACTGGGGTTCTCGATAAACTATGCAAAGTCAGGACGCTCAGTTCCTGGGAGTCAGACTCAACACGGTGGCACGCCTGACTGCACTGTCGGAGGACAGGATAAAGGCCATCCTGGGCAAGGTACAATGGCTGTTGACCATGATGGTTGCCAGGGTGAGGTCCATCAAGTTAATGCTCGGCATGATGTCTTCATGCATCTACCTCATTCGGCTGTGCAGGCTGCGGATGCGGCCGTTGCAGGAATTCCTTGACGCCCATTGGATGCAAGCGACGGGAAGCTTCGAGGACAAGATCGCTCTCAACGAGACATTCCCTCGAGCGATTCAGTGGTGGAGGGTCTGCGCGAATCTAGCAGCGAGCACAGACTTTCAGACCCCAGCGCATCAGGAGACTGTAACAACGGACGCCTCCCTGGAGGAATGGGGCGCACACACTGGAAATCTCCACGCAAGAGGCCTTTGGCTCCCGGAGGAGAAGTCGTTGCACATCAACGTCCTGGAGCTCTGGGCCGTGTTTTGGGCCCTCAAGTCATTCCTTCCATCCCTCAAGGGCAAGGTGGTGCGGGTCTTCACCGACAACACCATAGTCTACATTCGGAAGCAGGGTGGCACCAGATCCCCAGCTCTCTCCAAGGAAGCACAGGACCTATGGCACTGGGCCGTCGCCCAAAGGATGTTCCTGGTACCCTTCCATCTGGCAGGAGTGAAGAACACTGTCACCTACTCACTCAGCAGGGAGCTGCGGTCTTGTCACGAGTGGAAGCTTTGGCAGAATCAGGTGGACCTGGTGTTTCAACGATGGGGCAACACCCAGATCGATCTGTTTGCGACGGCAACGAACACCAAGTGCCGGAGGTTCGCCAGCAGGTTTCCCTAGCCGGGGAGCATGGGGGGATGCGTTCTCATTCCCCTGGGATGGCCTGTTTCTCTACGCGTTCCCGCCACTGCTGTTTCTTCTGCGACTCATCAGTCAACTCAGACAGTCCCGGTGCAGGATGATCCTCGTCGCACCGACGTGGCCGAGGCACATTTGGTACCCGGACCTCCTGGACATGTCAGCATCCCCTCCAGTCAAGCTTCCGATGGACGCAGATCTTCTCGCCAGGGAGATTCTGCACCACGACCCAGGGTCGCTGAACCTGCAGGCCTGGCTCCTGCAGCGCTAGAGTTCGGAGGATACGAGATTCTGGCGGACTGCAAGGAGGTGCTTGCCAAGGCCAGGGCTGCTTCGACTCTTAAGTGCTATGGACATAAATGGGAGAGGTTCACCGTCTGGTGCCGTGCATAGAAAATAAACCCTCTACGGATTACGGCCCCTCAAGTGCTGCCATACTTGCTGTCGCTGGCCAAGGCAGGGCTGGCAAACGATTCTATCAAGATCCACCTGGTGGCTATCTACCGTTACACCAGAACTCCGGGACGATCGTCGCTGTGGTCACATCGTCTGGTTAAGGAGTTCATGAAAGGACTTTTACACTCGTTCCCACCGGTGAAGGCTCTGGCCCTGGCGTGGGAGCTCAATGTGGTGCTGACTAGGCTCATGGGTCCTCCGTTCGAGCCTCTGGATTCGGCACCTCTTAAATTTCTATCGTGGAAGACGGCGTTCCTGGTGGCCATCACCTCCGCACTACGAGTGGGAGAGATCCAGGCTCTCTCCTGTAAGCCTCCGTATTTGACTTTCCACACAGCAAGGGGCATGCTGAGGATGCACCACTCCTTCATGCCCAAGGTGCCGTCGGACTTCCATCTCAACGAGCCCTTGGTGTTACCTGTTTTCTTCCCAGTCGCCTTGGTCGCCGGCTGAGAGGACTTTGCACTCGCTGGATGTGGCTAGAGTGTTGAAGTTCTATGTGGACCGCACAAAGAGTTTTCAGAAGACATCACAGCTTTTTGTGAGCTTTGGCCCTGTGAACCAAGGGAAGGCCCTCTCCAAGGCTTCCATTTCCAGGTGGCTCTACAGCTGCATCACCCATTGTCACCGGTTGGCAAACCGATTGTTGCCTGGCTGTCCGAGAGCCCACTCAACCAGAGCGATCGCTGCAACTACGCCGTTCCTGTCTGTTGTGCCCATGCTGGACATCTGCAGGGCTGCTACGTGGTGGTCGACGCACGAAATTCCACTGCGTCGACTGGGATTCCAGGGAGGAGTCCAGAGTCGGCCTAGCAGTGCTGCGCAACCTGTTCGCTTGAAGGTGAGCCTGGTGAGGAGTTAAGAGATGCTTAATGTTGAGTTGTTGAAATGCTTAATGTTGAGCCTTGCCACCGCCCGTGGTTGTGCATGTGTGTACTGCTATTTATTCTTTTATTCATGAGCATGTGAATCCATGCCAGACCCCATGCTGGAGAAAGAACAAGTTACTTACCTGTAACTGTTGTTCTCCAGCATGGGTCTGGCATGGATTCACATGCGAACCTTCCCGCCTATCCCTCTGTGGCTCTTCTCTTGGTCCTACTGCCACTTTGCTTGCTACCAAATCTGAAGATGGCTGCCTGAGGAGGGGCTTAGGTAGAGGGCAGTCATTGGCTGGGGGCAGTATGTCCCAGAGACGAGTGATTGGTTATTAGAAAAAAGACAGTTCAGAAACGAAACTGAAACTGATTTTTTCTTTACCGAGGATTCCCAGCCTGACGACTGGGAATATTCATGAGCATGTGAATCCATGCCAGACCCATGCTGAAGAAGAACAAGTTACTTCTTACCTTGTAACGTTCTTTCCATGGGATGTTCCTCCGACATATTCCTTATCTTTGATAATACGTTTCCAGCTTGCTGGCCTCAGAAATGTTTTCTGTAGAGGGCGCTGCGCGTCGACGTCCGCGAGTCGATGTCCCTTGACGGCCACCATATCGGCGCCGACATCATCATGCGCATAAATAGCCACGCGTGGCGTCCGTTGCTCAGTTCCGTTTTGTAGCTTAAGAAAAGTCATGCCTGAATTGGTTATTGCCCTTGAAGGAGCGTAAGCTGAAACCACAAGGGAAGTATTACTGCGGGGATGGATGGGAGGGGCGATGCGGAATACATCGGAGGAACATCCCGTCGAAAGAACGTTACAAGTTAAGAAGTAACTTGTTCTTCGAAGGGATTATGTCCTCCGACGTATTCCTTATCTTTGATAGACTCCCATAGCAGTGGCATGTACTTGGAGGTGGGAGTAAGAATGTTATGTATCCCTTTAGGGATGGACCGAATGTAATACGGCCTTGCCAGATCTGGTCTCTTGACTAGTGGAGGAATCCAGGTTGTACAATTTTGTGAATGTATGTGCTGACGACCATGTGGCAGCCGCACATATGTCTCTGACCGGTACCCCTCTTTGGAGAGCCGAAGAGGCTGCGATACCCCTGGTTGAATGAGCCCTAAGATTTTGGGGTGGCTCTTTCCCTGCCAGTTTGTAACATTCCAGAATGGCCAAAATAATCCACCTGGAAATGGTTTGTTTTGTTATGGGTAGTCCCAACTTGTGACCTGAGTATCCTACAAACAGTTGGTCTGCTTGCCTGATCCTAGCCATTCTGCTGATGTAAAAGCTTAGAGCTCGCCTTGGGTCCAGCCTATGTAGCCTTTCTTCCTCTTTCCCCGGATGGGGAGGAGGGTAGAACGAAGGTAAGGTAATTTTCTGAGTAATATGAAATTCAGAAACCACCTTTGGGAGGAAATTAGGCTTCACCTGTAGGACAACTTTGTCCTTGTGGAAAATTGTATGTGGGGGTTTACAGGAGAGAGCTTGTAGCTCGCTCACCCTCCTAGCAGATGTTAGTGCTACCAATAGGACAGTTTTAAGCGTGAGAAATCTCAGCGAACAAGAGTGAAGTGGTTCGAATAGAGTGACTAAAGTTAAGTCCCATAAGGGAACCTGGAATGGTTTTGGAGGATAAACATTAGTTAATCCTTTGAGAAATTGTATCACTATAGGTAGTTTGAAATACGATGGTTCCTCCGCAGTGCGCTTGAAGATTGAAAGCGCTGCGAGATAGCCTTTTACAGTGCCAACTTGAAGGCCTGAGTTTGCCAAGTAGAGTAGAAACGATAACACCGTTGGTGTACCACATGAAAAAGGGTTGTTATTCTCTTCCCTACACCAGCTGCAAAATTTGTTCCAGCGGCAGCGGTATAAAGACTTTGTTGCTGGCCTTCTGGCTGAAAGCAACACCTCCATGACGTCATCAGGGAGATCCCAATCCTTGTACCTCACCCTTTCAGAAGCCAAGCGTGAAGGTTGAGGGTTCTGTTGTCTGGATGGAGAACCTGACCTCCCTTCTGCGAGAGAAGATTCTCTTTCAGTGGAAGACGGATTGGAGGGCAGATGGACATATCTAGAAGGTCCGGGTACCACGTTCTCCTGGCCCAGTCCGGGGCAATTAGGATAATGGTTTTCCGGAATCTTCTCAACCTCCTGATCATTTGAGGAATAACAAGGACTGGTGGAAACGCGTAAAGGAGTGGAAACTCCCAGTCCACTACGAACGCGTCTCCTAGAGCTCCTCTAGGGGGAAATTCCCTTGAACAGAACAGATCGCACTTCCTGTTGGTGCTTGTGGCGAACAGATCCACTTGACGGGTTCCCCAAAGGGCGAAGATCTCTTGAAGGACTTCCTGAGCTAGCTCCCACTCGTGGGAGACTGTGCTCTGCCTGCTCAGAGCGTCCGCTGTCAAGTTCTTCTTTCCGGCTAGGTGGACTGCCGATAGATTCCTTCCCGAATTGCCCAAAACCAGAGCTGCATTGCCTCTCTGCACAGTAGCAGTGACCCTACGCCTCCTCTTTTCTTGAGGTAGTGCATGGCCACCGTGTTGTCCGTCATTATCAGGACATTTCTCCCCTGTACTGATGGCATGAAAGCTTTAAGCGCTAGTCTGATCGCTCTCAGCTCCAATAGGTTGATGTGTAGTCTGGACTCAGATGGAGTCCAACGACCGCTGATGGTCAAGTCGTTGGCATGGGCTCCCCACCCCGTGAGTGAGGCGTCTGTGACTACTGTTATCTCCGGCCAAGGTTGCCAAAACAGTTCTCCTTTCAAGATGTTCTCTGGATAGGCCCACCATTGAAGGTCGCAGGCTACTTTGTCTGTAATCCGGAGGAGGTCTGTCATTCTCCATGAGAATTGCGACCACTGAGTTCTCAGTGCCCACTGAAGAGATCTCATTCTCAGGCGAGCCTCTGGCACAAGGAAGATGCAGGATGCCATGAGGCCTAGCAACCTCAAAAAAGTCGAAGGCTGGGAGACGTTGGGCATTTTGAAACTTGTTGACCATCTGCAGAATATCTTGAGCCCTCACCTCTGGTGGCGAGGCTTTTCCCAGGGAAGTGTCCAGGACCGCTCCAATGAACTGGAGTCTCTGTGATAGTATCATCTGTGACTTCTTTAAATTGAGGGAGAAGCCCAGTTTGTGAAGGAAGTGGCAGACATAATCTAGCTGGGTCTGAGCTTGTTCCGGAGATACAGCCCTGATCAGCCAATCGTTCAGGTAGGGGTAGACGTGGATCCCTTCCCTCCTTAGACTTGCAGCCACTACCGACATTAGCTTGGTGAAGACCCTCGGGGCAGAGGTCAGCCCAAATGGCAGAACTCAAAATTGATAATGAGAGTCGCCAATTGCGAGCCTCAGGTATTTCCTGTGTTTGGGATGGATTGGCACATGGAAATAAGCATCCTGAAGGTCCAGAGATACCAGCCAGTCCTGGAGCTGGAGGGCCTGAAGGATCTGAGAGAGAGTTACCACCTTGAACTTGTCCTTCCTGAGGAACTTGTTCAATTCTCGTAAGTCCAGGATGGGTCTCAGTCCTCCGTCCTTCTTTGGTATGAGAAAGTAGTGGGAGTACCAGCCCTTGTTCCTGTCCGCTACAGGTACCGGTTCTATGGCACCCTTCTCTAGCAGGTCTATAATTTCCTATAAGAGGAGCGGATCTGGAACTTTTAGAGAGCTGTTCCCCGGTGGATGACTCTGAGGGATGTGTAGAAAGGGTAGGCAGTAACCCTGGGCAACTGTCTCCAATGCCCCAGCATCTGACGTTATAGCCTCCCATTCTGTCAGATGGTGAGTTAACCTGCCCCCTACAGGTGTCTTGTGTGGAAAGACCTCAGAGTGGTTTGGGGGGAGCTGATGCAGATGCCGAGGGTAAAGAGGCACCTGCTGCTGCTGCGGCCTTAGTACCTTTGACCCGTCCACCTCGAGTGGATCTCCTTTGGCCTCTTTGAGCCGGCTGTCCTCTGCCTTTCCCGAATGCGGAATAATAGCGAAAGGACTTTCCTCTCCCAGAGGTTCCTGAGGGGCGAAAAGGAGTTTGGCGGATAGCAGCTCCTAAAGATTTTGCTGCTGCTTTAGATGTCTGCAACTTTTCCAGACTGTCATCAGCCTTTTTTCCGAATAATGAAGAGCTGTCAAAGGGCATATTCAAAAGTCTGGCCTGTACATCTGGAGCAAAACCAGACTTTCGCAACCACGCATGCCTGCGGATTGTTGTGCTTGCCGCCATGGCCCTGCTGATACTGTCAGGGGAATCAATGCCAGTTTGAAGTGACTCGCACATGGCATCTTTGCCATCTTTAATAATGTTAAGGAAGGCTTCCTTTTCCTCTCCTTCTGGTATGCAGTCAGCCGCTGATTAAGCACACTCCCACAGTGTGTGACTGAACCTGGCGAGCGTACAGGTGGGGTTGATGGACTTCAATGCCATACTACAAGCAGATAAGACTTTCTTTGCCATAGAATCGTACCTCTTGTCATCTCTATCCTGTGGGACAGTAGGGTAAGCGGTCCTGCTGCTTGATGAAGTTGCCGCTTGGACCACCAGGCTCTCTGGAGTCGGGTGTTTTGATAAGTATTCAGGGTAAGCAGCAGCTACCCTATTCTTGGCTGATAATCTTTTATTGACAGCAGGGATAACATCAGGAGTTTCCCAGTTAGATGCAATTTTTCTTTGTAAGGCTGTATGGAAGGGGAACACAGGATCCTCCTGTGGACCTTTGTCTAATATGTCTGTCAGGTCATACTGTTGAAAAACAGGCAAAGGCGCAGACCAACCCATGAATTTAATAATTCTTGCCATCAGAGTTCTATAGGGTGTTTCGGCATGTTCCCCTGGGTCTGGCTTAACAAAATCCACTTATGGGGAAGTGTCCAGCCCACTTGCCTCATGTAATGCCTCCTGTAGGTCTTTCAACCTTCTTTCCTCAGAGGTGAAATCCTCTGAAACAGGTAGTGTGGTCCTCTGCAACTCGAAGGTTTCCTGGTCAGAATCTTCCCCTTCTTCATAAATTGAAGATAATCCAGGGTACTCTGACTTCTGAAATGGTACAAAAACCCATTTCTAAGGCAGAAGGAGCCAAATTCGTCATTATTGGGCGAGAAGACGTCGATGTCGACGCCGATGTGACAGGCTTCGAAGGCGCTGAAAACAGCGTCGAGAAAACCGGAAGAGGCCTCGAAGAACTCGAGAGGATCAGGATCCTACTCGAGGACATCGACAACGGTCTCGGCGTCGTGCCAGAGGCTCTTGGATTCACCGTTGGCTGTGGAGTAGCCGTGGTCTTCTCTTTCATCGGTGTCGACGATGGCGTCGAGTCGATCGACCGATGCGTCGAAGAACCCTTCGACCGATGCGTCGATGCCGAAGGGATCTTCAACGACAAAGACGGTGCCTTCTTACCCTCGGGTGGAATGTTTCGCCGGGTGCTGCGACTCGCGGCGTTTTGATATTTTGGGTTTTTCACCCGGGGTATCATCCTCAGCTGTCTTCGAAGGGGACGAGGCCGCTTTCTCAAAGACGCTTAACATTTTCTTCCTGAATTCCTCCCACTCAGCCTGAGAGCTGTGTTTTGTGAGGCAGGAGACCCTTTCTGGGGAAACAGAAGACAGCGAGGAAGGGGATCTTCAATGTCTCTTCTTTGAGTGTCTTGATCTCGACGAATGGTGGGAGCTACTTCGAGATCTAGAATGGGAATGTTTTCGACGGCGAGGAGACGAATGCCTCGACTCGGCCGAAGAAACTTTCGAGGAAGCTTTGACTGACTTACCTCTCTCGAGCTTCCCCTTGCGCTCCTTCAAGGCTTTCGTCGTCATGGACATGCAGTCCTCACACTCCGAACAATGGTGCTCGGCTCCCAAGCACCACAAGCAGATCCTGTGTGGATCCGTTATCGACATTTTTTTAACGCAGTCTCGACATTTTTTTAAGCCGGATCGCGGCGTTGTCGGTTCTGATGACGATGCCATCGAGAACGAGTTGGTATATTTCGAGTAGATGTAGATTAGATTATCTGACTGAACTGAGCAACGATGTTCCGAGGCCCCACGAAGCGCAGAAAAATGGAACTGAGCAACGGGCGCCGCGCGTGGCTATTTATGGGCATGATGACGTCGGCGCCGATACGGTGGCCGTCGAGGGACATCGACTCGGCGGACGTCGACTCGCAGCCCCCTCTACAGAAAAAAATTCCGAGGCCAGCAAGCTGGAAACGTATTATCAAAGATAAGGAATACGTCGGAGGACACAATCCCTTCAAACAACAGTTACAGGTAAGTAACTTGTTCCTTACTTGCACATATAAGACATATCTATGTTTCCTGGCAAATGGTAACGTAACGGCGAAAGGCTAGGTAAAATGTGAAAAGTTGCAGGCTTCTAGTGTAATAGACAGGAGGTGGATCCGACTAGATAGTATTGGAGCATCATGGTAAGCATAACGTAACGGCGTATATTAACTTGAAAGGTTAAAAACATATGTAGCACAATTTTGAAAGGTTGTCACGTATCCCCCCTTCTTTCAACACCTTTTCTCCCATCCTACCACGTAGGACATTCAAAACCACTGCACCCCCCCTTTTCTGTCACGTACACTTTCGCACAACACACCAGAGAACGAACTAACACCCAAGCTATTTACCGGACATGTCCCAATACAAGGGTCACGCAAATTCAGGCAATTGATCAGAATCACACACACCTAACATCCCTTTCCCTTCCCCATAGGGATAAAGGGTGGAGCAAGAGAGCACAGTATGAGCAAGCTAGACCGCACAACGAGAGAGCTATCCAGGTTGGGCAGTCCAAGAGGAGAACAAAGGCGGTGAATATCGAGAGGCTGACAAGGAGAAACCACGGCCTTGCCCTTTCCAAAACAGACCTGTGAAAAACTCCACAGAGGGAATTGTAAGACCGAGGACAATAGCCGAAGTGTGCTGCAACAGATGTCAATGGTACTCAGAGGGAGTCGACGCTGATAAGCAGGAGCGAGGGAAACTCCTGCTACCGTAGTACCGGCCTTGACTCCAGCGAAGAAATAGGCCAAGCAGTTCATCACAGCCGGTGAGTAGAGGGTAGAGCCGATAAGAACCAGGCTGTGGTGAATGAAAGATGCAAAGTGGCAAAAGTAACTAAGTTTAAAGAAACTGTAAAAGTGCTGAGGGGAGACTAGCTGCAGAGGGAACCGGCACTACGTGGGTGGCAACTCTAGAGACTTGTCGATCCCAGTGTGAATGAAACCGCAGAAACCAGAAGGCCGTAGGAGAGCCGCCAAGTTAGGTCAAAGTGGTCGTACAGGAGGTCAAGCAAAATCCCTGTACAGTCGAAAGTCTTTGATGCACGAGCTTGAGAAAGCAAGTGAAGTGAATCCTGCAAACAAATGTGAAGTTGGCCACAGTGTCCGCGCGGTGTCCACTGGAACTGTTTAAAAAGACATTAATATTTGTGTGCAAAGGAAAAGCCGAAGTGAACCCAGAAAAGGGAGGCTAAAAGTAAAGAAGGGTCAGCACCCAGAAGAGGGGGAAGCAGGGGTGAAAAATCTTCACCCAAAGTGAAACCAAGAAACAAACTTTCATTTTGTTGAAGGAACTTTTTGTTTTGTTGTTGAATACATCTGGCCCTCAAAGGCAAGAGACTTTCAAGAGAAATGAGACTTGGCCAACGACGGTCCTGATAGCTGGAAGTGGAACTGTCGACTCTTGCTAGAGAAAGCTTGAGTGTTTGCTGTGCTCCAAGATCCCATCTTACCCTGTGTGCAAAAATGTGGGGAAGGGAGATCCAAGGTATCGCATCCTGACATATTATTTGTGGACACTTCTTTCTTTTCTTGAAAACCACCCCACACCCTTTTTGTATTAGTTGTAAGGTTTGGCAATAGGTTTCTTATTATAGGCCCTTTTTAGTTGACACAATGCCACAAGGACTCTATTGCCTCTGACCTGGAGAATCTTCTAACTGACTTTGGGTTCACTGTGCACATTCAAGAACCCACCCATACCAAAGGGAGGACCCTTGATTGGTTAGCCAGCACCAACTGCAATATTAATGTCCTCGCTAACACCCCCTGTTTATGGTCTGACCACCACATCATCACCTTCAATCTTGAAGCAGCCCCACACTCTCCAACTATGTTAGCACCAGCCCTCCCCACTAGAAGTAAAAGGGACATAACCAAAGAGCAACTACTCCCACTGCTACTCCCGGCCCTCCATACAGCCACCTACTCCTGGACCGACCCCACAACCTTAGCAGACACCTACAATCGCACCATGCTCACAGCCATAAACTCAATCGCCCCTATCAAATTCAGGAAGTCTAAACCGCGTGCACATCTCAACTCGTGGTTTACATCTCAGTTAAGAATGCTCCGCAAAGCTAAACACTGCACTGAAAATCACTGGAAAAGTCACCTCTCTGATGAACATAAGGACGGATTCATCCTCGCCTCCCTCTCTTACAAAGACGCTATCATCCTTGCTAAAAGGGAGTCCCTTAATAACCGTATCTTGCAAGCAGACTCTAACACAAAAGAACTTTTTAAGATCTTAATGGAACTTGAATCCCCAGCCGCCCACCCCCTGACACCTGCATCAAAGATAGTAAATGGCGCGTCAACATTCAGTCCGCTCTACTGAATAAAATTTCCACTTTACAATCCAAAATCAAAGACAAACAAGATAGCCTGACGCTGGACAACCGTCCACCTCTAAGGGTTACCACTCTAGCTTCTCCCAATACTAAACCTTTTGCCTTGTCCCCACTCACTATTTTTGATGTGGAATACATCATTAAGAGAATGAAACCGTCCAATAGTCAAGGCGATCCTTGCCCTGCTCCTATCATTAAGGATTCCGCCGACGAACTGGCCCTATTCATTACGCCCTTTCTTAATTCCTCTTTTAAAACAGGTATTGTCCCTGACGACTATGCTTTAAAACAACCTCAAGGACGCATGGGTGATCCCATTGCTCAAAAATCCAACATTAGACCCAACATTAGACCCAAGCATACCTACCAATTTCGGACCTATAACCACTGTCCCGTTCCTGCTTAAAATCTTAGACCGTGCATCTTACCTGCAGATCCAAGACTACTTGGAATCCAATAACCTCCTGGGCTTACGTCAATCCGGATTCCGCCAGAGACATGGAACCGAAACGGCTTTGATAGACTTGAAAACCCAAATTGAGGTCCTGAAAGATAACGGGAAACTAGCCATACTACTACGTCTAGACCTTTCCGCTGCCTTTGACCTGGTCAATCACCAAATCCTATACCAGCACCTTCATTCTGCTGCCCACTTCTTGGACTATCCACTGCGTGGATCAAATCCTTTCTGAGTAACAGATCCATGAGGGTCTTCTCACCTTCTGCAGCTGCAGACCCCGCTCCTATTCACTATGGCGTCCCTCAAGGTTCTTGCGTGTCACCTACACTTTACAACGTTTTTACTAAAACACTCTTTGATGTACTTGACTATCTGGGTGTTTCCTACACTAACTATGCTGACAACACCCAGATACTCATTCCCATGTCTGGCGACTATATAGTTGATACCAAGGCCTTGAACAACGTCTATCTGGTCATCCAGGCCTGGATGGCCCAACACAAATTATGCCTCAACGACGACAAGACGGAGCTCCTCATCTTGTGCTCCTCGCAACGTCTCAACAAACTAGCTCCATCTTACCAGTCATTCATCATAGATGGAAACATCATCAAGGTCTCTAAAGATACAAAAATCTTAGGTTTCTATCTTGACGCCACTTTGTCTCTGACGCAACAAACCAATGCAGTTAGATCAGCCTCTGCTTACACCTGCAAACTTATTGCAGCTTTCAGACCCTTTCTGACTACATCAAACAGCGTCACCCTAGCTAGAACCCTCATCATGTCTAAAATTGACTATTGTAGTTCTCTCTACCTAGGGACCAGCCAAGGGAACCTGAATAAACTACAAATCACCCAGAACAATACCATCAGGGCAGCGTTAAACATTCCCAAAAACCATCACATATCTGAGTTTAGAACTAACCTACACTGGCTATCTGTCAAGCAGAGAATTTCACTGAAAACACTCTCCCTTACCCACAAATGCCTGGCTAACAAGGCCCCCCTTACCTCTCCAACTAGCTCTCCCTCCACACCTCCTCCCGACCTCAAAGAATTGCCCAGACTCACAGCCTATCGATTCTAAGGTTCAAGCTTCAAAAAGCTGGTGGCACGAGCTTCCCTGTTCTAGCCTTCAAGTTGTGGAACACTCTCCCTTCTACAATCAGATCTGAGGACTCATTTAACATCTTTAAGTTGAAATCCAAAACATGGCTCTTTGATCAGAACTGAGGCACTCTTCTAGTGATCTATGTGTCACAGTTTCGCAGTCGCTTGTCTTTGCCTCGGACTCCTCTCTATTTTAGGCATATGCTACCTGCCGAACCTATGTTAATACCATGTCAACCGTTCCATTCCTCTGTCATGCTCTGATCCTTATGTTCTGTGCTCATACTGACATATGACTGCCATTCTCCTCATCTTTAACTTCCATTGTAAATACTTGTATGTAACTATGTTTAACTTTATATGTAAATACTCTCAAATTTGTGCCCTTATGGCTGGCGGTGCACGTCACAAATAAATAAATACAAATACAAATGATACTATAGGTGTTGTTCAGGGTGAAGGTGGCCAAAAATATGAAAAGTTACAACCCCTCTCTGCAAAGAGTTATCTGGCGGTTTCAGGATTAACTCAGTCTTCTCAGAGTGCATCCAGCTCTTCTAACAAGACGGAAAGGACAAATACATCTTCGCAACGTGGTGTACCACTCGCTCACGGCATGACTCCTGATCTCTGGAAATATGGTAATTTCAACCTATCGGGCAAATTCCTGTTTACTGCAGGCAGTAAGGGCACGCACCACTGATATGCTATATGCCAAGAAGTGGAAGCATTTCTCATTCTGGTGTAACTAAAGAGGTTTGGATCTTATTAGGGCAGAATCTCACATCTATTTCCCTACTTGTTAGAATTATCTAAAGCAGGCCTTTCACAAGCATCCATCAAGGTTCATCTATCATCAGTCCCCTTTTACACAAAAGGCTCCAGGACCTCACAGTCAAGACCTTCCTGAAAGGACTGTTATGAAAGTTCCTGCCTGCATGCCGCCCCGTACCCGATTGCGAGTTAAACATGGTATTTAAGGTTTTAGTTAAAACTCCCTACGAGCCCGTGCATAAATGTGACATAAGTACCTCTCTTGGAAAGTGACCTTTGTTATAGCATCACATATGCTGAACTGATTGAGGGAACTCCAAGCTTTCTGTGCTAATCTGACATGATGCTGTGTTCCATAAGGAAAGGGTAGTTGGCACTATAAGCTTCTCCTAAAAGTGCTTTCTGAGTTAATCCTTGGTGAGTCATTCTCTCGCCCGGATTTCTTTGGAGGACATACCACTCCAGTGGAACAGCCCCTCCATTTCGTAAACTGTATTTTGTAGTCCTACTTTCAACACTCACTTCCTTTTAGGAAATCAGACCAGTTCTTCATGGTTTATGGTGGCCGACAGAAAGGGCAAGTTATTTCAATGCAAGAACTGGCACATTGATTTTTTTCTGGCATTTCACACTACCATGTGATCTGGGCTTGGTAAACGCACACTCAACCCGTGACAGGGCTGCAACAACCGTGTTCCATATCTCTGTACCCTTATGCAACATCAGCAGAAAGCCAACCTGGAGGCTGCTCCACTCTTCCTCCAGGCATTACTGCCTTGGTGGAGACTCGAGATGAGAATGCCGGTTGGCCAAAGGATTCTGCTACATCTTTTCTCTTAAGGCAGGAGCAGCCTCTCCCTCAGATTCCAACTGTCTTTGTGCATGTGCCTAACTCTGTATATAGATATAGTTAGGGGTGGGTGACCAGACCATTGGACGAAATATGAGGGGCATGTGAGTTTATGAAAGAGCCAATTCAGATAAGAATTAGCTACTAATATGCAAATGTAGTTTGTAGTGATTTACTGTTTAGTACAGTAGCTAGGTCTGGGAAGGGGTGATGTCACACACATTAGAATGTACATTATGATAGTGAAGGGCTGAGCAGTAAGGGGCACCTGGGAGCTCATTGGCAGCCTAAGTTAGGCAAGAGGGTGGCCGCATTGCAGCGAGCGGTGTAAGACTCTCAAACGTGGTGTGCAGCTCCCGAACAGGCTAAAGTGAAAGGCAGAGCGCTGTTTGGGGGGAGACATTTATTGCCGACTGTAAAGACGTGAACAACTGTTGATCGCCATCATAAAGTGGAGCGCTGTTTACCTGAGGAAGTGTTAACGTGCAGAGTGCTAAGGGGAAGCGCAGTGCTGTTGTGATAGAGGGTCAGCATGGCCGGGTAGTGTGCCGACGCTGTACAAGGAGCGCCTTGACAGAAGGTAAATGTTATTTGTTTTGAGGGTCAGCATGGCCAGGTGGGTGCTGATGCTGGAAGACTAGTGTGTTGCAGTTGCCCAGAGGTTATTTTTGTTGTGATGGTCAGCATGGCTGGGTAGGGTGCTGACGCGGGAGAACTGGTAGTAGTACTTGTTGGCTGAGATTAATTTCGGTTGTGGTAATGAGTTTCACTTTGGTGTGATAGTCGGGTGACCAGTTCGAGTGCTGGTAAAGGAGAGGTTATTGTGTGATGTGTGAACTGTGAAGGGTTTGGAGGTCAGCATGACCGGGTAGGGTGCTGACGTTAGGATGCGCGTGATATTGCTGCCCCAAGTGGGGTAGGCGGTGGTATCCAATAGTGATATATTGCTGCCCCAGGTGTAGTAGGCAGTGGGATCTAACTGTGGTATGAATCAATGTTGATGGTGGTGATGGCGATGTGAGGGTATTGTTTTTGGGGATAAGGGTTGATGGGGCTGGTCCCTTGTTTGGTTTCTGGCTGCTAGGCCTGCATGCCGGATAATACATGTAACTGAATGGATGGAGTGCTTTAAGGATGCACGGTTGTGGTTGAATGGAGTGGTTATTGTGCAACTATAGGTTGTTTTGATTGGAATTGCCTCTGGTTCCTTATTGTGGATTCTTATAATAAAGGGGGAGGTATGTAGTGATTTACTGTGTACTGTTTACTACAGTAGCTAGGTCTGGGAAGGGGTGATGTCACACAAATTAGAATGTACATGTAGTGGAATGTGTGGTCAGGGGGATTCTGAGTTCTGAGAGTTGATGGCCAGCAGTAGCTGTGGGGCTGGTGGATGTTCTCTACAATACTTACTAAAATACCTAATGAATTACACTTTGTAACCTGTGATTATAATCAAGAAGTAAAACCTGTACAAGATCAGCTTGCCTCTGACTTTTCCATGAACCCAGGTCACTTCATAGTTCTCCAGCGTTGCTATGATTCACATGCCACCCAAAGGCCTTCCAGACAAGGATACTGCTATGGAATTCATGAGTCAAAAGACTGAGTATTTCAATCTGAAGATGGCGGCTCTGGGTAGAGCTAAAGCCTGGCCACATCATTGGCCATGACAGAGAACCAAAATACATGCATAGGGTGTAAGTTAAAAGCTTTTTCTTTCTTTGTGTTCTGCATGCAGTGTAATCCTATGACATTTATTCATTTTGTATTTACCTGAGATTGTCAGCTTGAAGACGGGGAATACTTGCATCCCTGAAAGATAGCAATGCTGGAGAACTACCATAACAGGTATGTGACCAATTCTTTTCTGCCAACTCTGATGTACTGGAACATTTTTATAGCCTGCTGTCTAACCTAACACTATTAAAGAAAGAACAAGAGGATCAAAGAATTAACTTGGAATAGGGTGCCCCCCACCCCCCTGTATGTTTGCTGTTGGCTGATTTCTTGACCTCCCCACTCCAAAATAGTTCTCAACAGTCTCTTCCAGCTTTTAAAAAGGATCAAAATGAAAGTTCTTTATCACACAGAGTCTCCTCCTGCTCTTGCATGGGCTCCAATTAACCAACAATACAATTCAAAAAGAAGGTCTCTCAATGTTCCTTTTTATGCAAATGAATCTTGTCAGTAAGTCCTAAGAGTTCTTGGTTTGTCCCCTCCTCAGGGACCTGGAAAACAAAAGGACATCCTCTGACTTGTGGTTTCTGAGATTCACCTAATAATCCTTTCTACCGTTTCCTGGATCAGACGCTGTTGTATTCTGGCTTGGGTAGGCTCATGGTTTGCTTTGTCATTTATTTTGAATGGATTGCGTCCTCCAACGTATTCCACATCTTTGACATGTAATGTCCACAGCTGTGTACTTCGGAAACTTTTTTGGCAGCGGGCGTCCTGCGTTGATGGCGTCGGGTCGATGTCCCTCGAAGTTCTCCATCGAGGGCGACGTCAACGGATGTTATAAATAGGACGCACGGCACCCGTAGCCTCAGTTCCGTTTTTTCCGCAAACGTGTTTGCTTCGAAGCCTTGCCGCACCTCGTGTATTCCTCGTGAATATGTCTTCTTCGACCCCTCCGACTCCGCGGTCTGACTTCAAGACTTGCCGGGACTGCAAGTCTAAGATGTCGATTACTGACCCGCATCGCATTTCTTTGTGGTGCTTGGGCGAGAGTCACGACACCGACGACTGTTCCAAATGCCAGTCGCTGACTGCTAAGGCCTTGCGGTAGCGTAAGGGGAAGCTTCAGGTAAGTAGGGGTTCTAAACCAAGTAAGTCCTGTAAATCTAAGTCTAAGGGGATGTCCATAGACGATTCGAGGGGCAACTCTCCACGCCAGAAGGAGTCCAGGGGGTCTCGGTCCCAGAGTGGTTCCCGCCATTCGTCCTCCTCGTCTCGGCATTCTAGGAAGCGCCGTCACCGGTCGCCTTCCCCGTCCTCCTCGGATGATGGAGCGCAAGGAAAGTGGTTTGTCCAACAAAGTCCTCGACTCCGGAGGAATGGGCTGCCTTCAGGGAGCAGATGCTGTCGATTTTCCAATCCCAGGGCACAGTTCTGTCCGTGCCTTCTAATAAACCCGGCAAAGAACGGTCTCGATCCGTGGCTCGTGCGCCTTCGGGCTCGGGTCCTCACCGGAAACCTTCAAGGTCCCGTTCGGACAAGGCTCAGGATTGTCGCAAGAGACGTGCTTCCAGCTCTCGGTCCTCGTCCCCAGCGAGACCGCAGAAACCTGCTAAGGGCTCGAGGTCTGTCAGATACGGACGTCGAAGCTTTGCCTTTGTACCAGCCCTCGGCGCCGTTGTCGAAGCTGTTGCTGCTCTCGACGCCTTCGGCGCCTTTTGGCCGGGATTTGCCGTCCGAGATCCCTGGTACTGTGGATCCTCCAAAGAAGGCTACTTCCAAGTCTGTAAGGCCTGTTAAGGACTCCAGACCCTCAGCTGTCCCGAGACAGGACTTTTACCTCCCTCTGGATGACATCTATGAGGAGGAGGAGAGGTCAGATTTAGATTTCGACCCTGTTCAGCCTGAT
Source organism: Ambystoma mexicanum (assembly GCF_040938575.1). NCBI lineage: Eukaryota > Metazoa > Chordata > Amphibia > Caudata > Ambystomatidae > Ambystoma > Ambystoma mexicanum. The sequence continues at coordinate 950,783,138 of NC_090939.1, forward strand.
GTGGCTCCTGTCTTGGGGATAGTCAATTGGAAGAGTTAGGGCAGTCTCTTCATGATGCCAGTGGCTTAGACACTTCTCCTGAGGTGGAGTTTGGCATGCCTGAGACTGGGGCTCATGCAGAGTCGTCCTACAGGAGACTGAGGGCTAGGGTCACGGAATATCTTGGTTGGTCCACTCCTCCTGAAGCTTTTGTTCCGGATGACTTGACGGATATTTTGGATCAAGGTCTGTCCTCTGACCCGGTGTTATCTTTTCATTTGACCTTGCAGAAAAGGGTGGCGGCTGCTTGGCAGACCGCAGAATCTCTTCTGGCAGTTAACAAATGGTTAACTAAAGTTAGGTGGTTCATGCGGCTAGGGCCACCGCGAGGCAGGCGGCGTACCCTACCATCCCTCCTGATGGGGACAACAAACGCTTCGATGGTTGGGCACGCAAGGTGTTTTCTGCGGGATGCATGACGCTGAAATCGGCCAACTCCACTTGTGCCTTGGCAAGATTTTCACACACTCTGTGGAATTGTGTTTCTCTTGCGGCTGAGCATAACTCCCTAAGGGGAAGAAAGGGATGGGTCCCTTGCTCTCGTGCACGATGGCAAGGATGCCATGTGTGAATCACTTCAGTCGGGTTTGGACACGGCCGACAGTGTTAGCCGGTCCATGGCTGCGCGCACCGTTATATGCAGATTTGCTCCTTGTGCAAGAAATCTTGACCCTGCTAGAGAAAGGCGCTATAGAACTGGTGCCTGTAGCGGAGAGGAACAAGGGATGGTATTCCCCATATTTTTTGATTCCAAAGAAAGACGGGGGATTGAGACACATCCTGGATTTGTGTTGGTTGAATAAACTTCTCAGGGAGGACACGTTCAAGATGGTCACTCTTTCTCAAGTCCTCCAGGCCCTTCAACTTCAGGATTGGTTGGTGTCTCTGGACCTACAGAATACTTACTTTCATATGCCGATTCATCCTAAGCACAGGAAGTAGCTGAGGTTGCAGCTGGCAACTCGCACTTTCAGTTTCGGGTCCTGCCATTCGGATTGACCTCCGCCCGAGGGTCTTCACCAAGCTAATGCTGGTGGTGGCAGCATATCTCAGGCGAGGGGGGGGATTTACGTCTACCCCTACCTGGACGACTGGCTGAACTGTGCGCGTTCTCCAGAGCAAGCATTTGATCGCCTCGGTCTCACCTGCCGCTTCCTCCTCAAGCCGGGATTCTCCCTCAATTTCAAGAAGGTGCATCTGACAGCTTCCCAACGGCTCCAGTACATCGGGGCTGTGTTGGACATGTCCTTGGGGAAGTGCTCGCCTTCCAAGGTAAGGGCTCATCACATTGTGCAGATGGTGGACAAGTTTCAACATGCCCAGAGTCTCGCGGCTTTTGGATTCTTAAGATTGCTCGTTCTCATGGCATCCTGCATTTTTCTGGTGCCGGAGGCCATTCTGAGGATGAGATCCCTGCAATGGGTCCTCAAGATGCAGTGGTCACAGTTCTCAGGCAAGATGTCTGATCCCGTTCAGATTCCAATCTTGGTCTCCCAGGATCTTCTGTGGTGGGCCAAGGAGGGGAACCTGATGAAGGGGGAGCTGTTTTGGCAACTGTGGCCAGAAGTGACTGTAGTGACGGAGGCTTCCCTCAAAGGGGTCGTTGGACTCCGTCTGAGTCTTAACTCCACATCAATCTTTTAGAACTGAGCGCCATCAGGCTCGCCATGCATTACCTCAACAAGAAAGGGGGTAGGGTCTCTCCCGTTGTGCAGAGAAGCAATGCAGCTCTGGTTCTGGGCAATCCAGCAGGGAATTTCGCTCTCGGCAGTTCATCTTGCCGGAGAGGACAATGCAGCAGCGGACGCTCTGAGCAGGCAGAGCACAATCTCCCACGAGTGGGAGTTGGCTCAGGAAGTCCTTTTGGAGATCTTCGCCCTTTGGGGAACCCCACAAGTGGATCTCTTCGCCACCAGTGCCAACCGGAAGTGTGAGAGATTCTGCTCAAGGAAGTTTCCTCAGAGAGGAGCCTTAGGAGACGCATTCGTAGTGGATTGGTCATTCCCACTGCTGTATGCATTTCCTCCAGTCCCCGTCATTCCTCAAGTGTTAAGGAGGTTACAGAGGTTCGGATCCCACATAATCCTCATTGCTCCAGATTGGGCCAGGAGAGCGTGGTACCCGGACCTTCTAGAAATGTCCATCTGCCCTCCACACCGTCTTCCCTACCGAGAGGATCTGCACTTGCGCAAGGGGTGGGGGATGGGGGGTCAGGTTCTCCATCCAGAGGTCAGGACTCTCAACCTTCATGCTTGGTATCAGAAAGGAGAAAGGTTGAGGTATAAGGATTGGGACCTCCCAGATGACGTGATGAGGTGTTGCTTTCGGCCAGGAGGCCAGCAACAAAATCCCTGTACCCTTGGCGTAAGTTTTGCGACTGGTGCAGAGGACAAAATGTTGATCCTTTTCAGTGTTCCATTCCCGTGGTTTTGTCTCTCTTGCTTTCTTTGGCCCACAGGGGCCTTCAGGTGGGTACCATTAAGGGTTACCTGGCAGCGCTGTCTGTCTTCAAGCGCTCGTCGGAAGAATATGCTTACTTTAAGATTCCTTTTATTTCCCAATTTCTTAAAGGGCTCACTAATGTGTTCCCGCCATCTCCTTTCCAGGTGCCGGTTTGGGATCTGAATTTGGTTTTGAAATTACTGATGGGTGCTCCGTTTGAACCTTTGCACTCTTGTCCTTTGAGATTGTCTTTCAAGATGGTGTTCTTGGTTGCGGTTACTTCCGTTCGCAGAGTGAGTGATTGCAGGCACTTTCATCTAAGCCACCCTTTACTGTGTTCCACAAGGATAGGTTTGTACAGAAAGTGGTTCTTCCGTCTTTCTATCCTCCTCCTCATTCTGTTAAGGAAGAGGAGCGACTCCATAGGTTGGACCCTAGGGGAGCTCGGAGCTTTTATATTTCTAGGTTGTCCGAGGGGACGATCAACTCTTTGTGGGATATGCTGGACCCCGAATGGGCCAGGCTGTTTCCAAACAGACCTTGTCCAGGTGGATTATTCTCACCATTACTGAATGTTACCGATTGGCAGGTAAGGACCCTTGCAAAGGGTTGCAAGCTCATTCCACTAGGGGTGTGGCTACTTCCACAGTCCTACAGGGAGGAGTTCCCATTAGGAATATTTGTGATGCAGCCACATGGGCTTCTAGCCACACCATTGTTAAACATTGCTCCCTGGATACGCTCCATGGTCAAGATATGGCCTTTGGTAAGGTGGTCCTTTATTCTGCCATCTGATTGGGTACTCTAAATTCTTTTCCTTCCCCCATTTTCTGGTACTGCTTTGGGAGTCTGTCAAAGATGTGGAATACGTTGGGGGACACAATCCATTCGAAGAACAAGTTACTTACCAACTGGTAACGTTCTTTCGATCGGATGTTCCTCCAACGTATTCCACATCGCCCTCCCAGTCTGCCCCTCTGGAGAATTTCCTATGTGATTACAGCGTACTTTTCCGCAAGGCTATGTGCAGTCAAGCAGGCAGTGGATATGTGCATGTCACACGTTATGGAGGAAAAAACAAACTGAAACTACGGCGTCATGCATCCTGTTTATAACGTCCGGCGATGTCGCCCTCGACGGAGGTCTTCGAGGGACATCGACCCGACACCATCGACGCAGGACGCCCTCTGCCGAAAAAGTTCCGAAGTACACAGCTGTGGACATTACATGACAAAGATATGGAATACGTTGGAGGAACATCCAATCGAAAGAACATTACTAGTTGGTAAATTACTTGTTCTTTGGCTGTGATTGTAATTTTTCTGTGTTTTAGCCCCCGGATGTGCCTGCTTGACACTGTCTTGGTTGCAATATTTCATGTGACTTTTCTTTCCTCTCAGTATCAGCCCTGTCTGGGCCATGGGCTGGCTTGGCTCTGCTTTGAGTATGGCGTCTCTCTGTTTCTCTTACCCCTCTCTGGGTCTTCTGAATGGCCGTCTCAGCTAGGCTATTGGCTTGCTTAGCCTTGCTTTGGCTTGGGTTTTCCAGACGGTTCATCTCACCACCTTCTGGGGTCTTCTGGCTCGCAGACCTGGGTTGACTATGGGAGTAGCTTGGCCCAGTTTATTTTACAGTGTCTTTGTTGGTTTCTGTTATCCCATTCAGGGGCTTTCTCAATGGCAGTCCTGTCTGGGCTATAGGTCTCTGTCACTGCCCTCCACCCACTTCCAGTGCGGCAATGCATACCTGCAGTCCAGCGGCAGGCTTAGATCATGGAGGCGGTCTTCTCCTCCTGCTTCCAAGCTGCTCAATCAGCAGCTTGCCTCTGCTCCTTCCTGCTATGCAGGAGCAGTTGTTCTCTGGCATTGCGTCCGTCTATGTATTTTGTAAGCATTCCTTTTCTGGCGTCTCGGGAGACATCTGGCTCTCTGCCTCTGTTGGTGAGGCAGCACTTTGCTGGCTGCTTTCTGTTTCTTCCATCCATGCAGACTGTGTAGCTCTCCTGTTTGGTTTCCCCTGAGGGGGTAGGACTTATACCTATGAGTGGTAGTGTAGGCCACAGCCTGCCACGCCTTAGCTTATCTCCTTCTCTCCTGACCTTCAGCATATTTGAAAGCCTCCTTGGTGTGGACTAGGGCCTCCTATTGGTTCTGGCTTACAGAGGGAGTTTGGATCAGAAGTGGGGTCAGAGACCAAGTCATCCACTTCAAATTGGCTCAGCATATGGTTAACCTGTTCAGTTCCCATATATCCAATGACTGCTTGTGACTTGTGTGGGGAGCCAGGAATGAGGCTCTGACACAAAGAATGCATGCTTTTGGTTAAAGACTTTTATTAATGAAAAAAGGGGTTGTCCCTGCTTCAAGAGGGCTTTCCCTACCTAAAACCAAAACTAAGGGTCTGTCAAAATGGGACTGTTAAAAGCAAATCTCTGCTGTGTCCAAAATACTATTTTGGCCCTCACATTCTAATGAACTAAACTCTAAAGTGAAAAGGGTAATGTGTTTGGCCTTGTGTGCTTCATAAATGTACAAAAAGGAAAATGTGTAACTCCTACATAAAGGTTCCAACATGATAGAGTTCCTTATTCCAGAGGGTGGTTCCCTTCCCCTTAATTTCTCTTCCTTTAGTTACTTATTCAACAATATCTGTTTCTTGGGTTTCTCTTGATCAAATGTACGATATAACTTGGCTTTCTCTCTTTGTCTTGATAGGATAGTGGGTGTACTCTCCTGCTAGGTTTCCACTCTGCCTCTTGTGATCAGCACAACCTTTTCGCTATTCCCAACTTGCTTTTCTCAGGAATTCTGTGATTTATATATTCCCTATACAATGTTCAATCATCCTGTGCCTAATGTGCTTTTTCATACCAGTCTTTGTTTTATGCACACACATACAACTGCCTGGTATACTGTCCTGCCAGGGCTTTCTCGGATGCACCGTCTTGCAGATGCCTGGTATACTCTCTTGCCAGGACTTTCTTGGATGCACTGACTTGCAATGGCCTGGTATACTCTGCTGCCTGGGCTTTTTCAGGGAGGCTCTGCACACCTCTCCAAAGTGGATAGTGTCTTGTTTCTGCTTGCAGTTTATTTGTCTGGTGTGTTATCCCACCATGGCTTCTTTTTTCTGTGTATGGCATACCTTCATAATCTTGAAAAGTCTAGATTTTCCTTCCATTCCTGCTTGGTAAGAAATACACGTTTGTGCACTCTCTCTCATGTACTTCATAAATGTTTACTTGGTTCTTGCATGGCTGCCAATACGTCCCAGCAACCCTGCTTCCCCTGGGTGGACACACCGGCTTTGGCTGGCCTATTCTCCTTCTCTCGCAGTAAGATAGGAACGCTCTTAGGTTGCCGTATCTGCTTCATGGATTCTCAAAATCCTGTTGTCCCTGCTGGGCGCTTCTGATTTGTTTCTTCAGGCTCTGGTAAGGAAAGGCTTCCTCCAAACAGCTGCAAACACCCTCTCTTGGCTCCTGGCCGTCCTGCATTGTCTTAATTCTTGAGGTCAGCTTCCCTGCTTTCTCTCGTCAGCAGCTCTCCCTATTCATCTGCTCCACTGATTTAAATCTCCCGGGCACAGTTATTCACTTGCATCGAATATAGCGCAACCTGTGTTCCGGGCTTTCCTTGATCTACATTCCTCCGTTCATCTTCCTCGTTGCAGTTCTTTGTTGGTTATGGGCATGGATGTCCATTCTTGAATTCTTACAGGTAAAATCTAGAACGTATAGGTAATTGTTCTTTAAAGGTAAGTCATTTGTAGTTACTTTTAGGTAGAAGTTGAGACGGTATTTTCCTTAATCTCAGAGGGTAAGTCAGATGGTGATGACTTACATACAGCTCCCATTAGAATGTCTTCAGCAACTTCCTTATGTGGATGAGGGGAGATGTTACAGCAAGCCATTAAAGCATTAGGCAGGGATAGGGTATCCTCAAAAGAGGAAGGGGATATCATGTCTCATCTGCTGGTGCCACGATATTCCCCTGGAGGTTGTCTTCCCCGCACATGATCCTCCCTTACGTAGCCACTCCCAGAGTCAGGGTTTGGATCAGGTAGCAGCTGACGTACCCTGGCTACATGGGGAGAGGTCACCGCCAGGAAAGGAGTGATGAAACTATCGGGATTCATCACACTTGGCAGTAAGGGGAGTTTAATTGGAAACCTGTTCCAGCAGCCCTTGTCTCGAGAGCGGGAGGTAACCTCCAATGAAAACCTGCTTACCCTGTCCCCTAGGGATTCATTGCATAGCAGGCTCATCTCCCAAGCCCCAAACGGGAACGCTCTGCCGACCGGGAGATGTGCTTCACACTGAAAAACAAAACCGCCATGAACAGGATTGTGTGTGTAACGACATACAGACCTCTAAGCGATCTCACCAAGAATACCATAAACAAAAACTGGCATTTAATCAAAAATGAGGGCACGCTTGAAAGAAAACCAATTTTTGCATTCAAGAAAAACAAAAATCTAAGACACTTTGGTTCACACATACGTAGAACCAACCAAAAAACCCAACACACTATGGAATCTACCTCCCGTAGTGGGACACTACAGATGTGGGAGTTGTGTGGCATGCCGGTTTACCATACCCACGAAAATCTTCATACACGATGACTACCATTGGACACTCAAGCGTGCCTCCCAATACACAATTGTTGTGCCTTTCGAGAGCTTTGGCCAATATATCTGGACACTGGGAGAACTTTTTACACACCTTTGAGTTGACGGTGATTTTAAAAAGAATATTCTCCTCTTTCAATTGGGTTTCTCCATCAACGAGAAAAAGTCAAGCCTTGTGCCAAAAACCTCCAAACAGTTCCTAGGAGCTGCCCTAAATATGTTGCTGCAAATTCCTCAATAACAAGTAAATCGTCAAATAAGGGTGCGCAAATGTTTTCCTAATATGGAGCCATATACCATGTATAACAAAAGTGGTGATATTAAGTTGTTACACAGCATACGTTTTTGACTACCCTAAAAATGCTAGATACCATGTATGATGTATTTGATGCACTGTTGAAAATTGTAGATGACGGTGTACTCGACAACCTAATATAAAGTCATTCACCATGCATAACAAAAATTGTGCCAAGAAGTTGTGAACCAAGTTACATCCGAGGGACCGGCAAACTGCAGGTGACGGTGTATTCAAAAAGAATGTTTCCCTAATATGGAGTCATATGCCATGTAAAACAAAAGTGGTGATATTAAGTTGTTACAAAGCATAAGTTTTTGCCTACCCCAAAAATGCTAGATACCATGTATTATGTATGTGATGCACTTTGTTAGGGAGAATTCTCTTATAAGGCTAATTTCCCAAACCTAGTGAGTCCCCCAGCAGCTTTGCTGGATTTTGGGGTTTGTTTTTTTCTCCTGTTAAGAGTGAGACTCTTTTCTTCCCACTCTTAGGCATGATTTGAGGTATGTCTTTGACTTGGTATGTGCTTATGGGCTATGGGGTCTTTTACTCCATAGGGTATCATCTGTTTTAGTAGATGTGTTACACACCACCCTCAGTTCAGTAACACAGGGGTGTCATAGTGACCCCCAAACATAGACTCCATACCCTGGGACTGACTACTTTCTCCCAGGGCATGTAAAGTCACCATTGGCTTTTAGTCCAAAATTGTGAACAGAACCAGTACAAACCATCATATTGTGGAAGTACTGGAAGGGGTTAATTAGATTACCCCTGGGACTGTTTCCAAGGGGGCACTGTCCAGTCCCCCCTTGTCGAGTTTCTGGCTGGTGGCAGTGGTTACCGCGCAAAATATTCCACCGGAACATTTCCTATGGGATTTTCCCATTCATTTTAAACGCACCACTTTTTTGGTGCATTGTAAAGATACCGCCGGTTTATTTAATTAATATAAAATCGCCGGTTGGGTCTTTTTGCCAAAACTCTTTCGCAAAATGGCGTACGTGTCTGTCTCTGTAACTCCAACCAAGGTCGGGCCCTTTGTTCCACTTTTTGGTGGGCTTCTCCACAGAAGCCCTCCAACTGGTGCCACTCTGTCTGGGATTCACAGGATGTTTGAGTGGGGGAATGGGCACCCTGGACTACGTTGCCTTAGCAACCCAAGTCGCACTCTGTCTTGATTGGCCCAGTGGTGAGCCGTCCGGCTCACCACTTAGTATTTATGAGTGACAGCTAGGCTGTTGAATGGGGGGTTTTCTGCATAAAAGCAGGGATTTTGGGACTGGAACTTCAGAAGTCGCCACAGGACCTAAGAAATCCAAAGAGGGGAGATGAGCCATCTGCAACAACGACACCACCGGTGGAGCCCTGCTGCAACAACCTCACCACTTTACCGACGACAAGAGAAGATCTTCAACTGCAAGAGTCTTCTCCCTCTGAGCTGGTGGGGACAACCAGTTCGACATTCTCCTTCCAGGACGCCCATTGGTCGAATCGCCATTGCCAAGCACCCCAGCAGCCGGATAGCCAAGATTCAGTCCACTGGGACCGCGAATAAAAGGAGCGCACCTTTTAACCGAACGAACGCCGCGGCTGGTTTCATCCCTGGGCAGTGCTGCGACTCCAAGTTTCCTCCTCGAAGAGATCTTCTCTTCCCCTGGTCGAAACCACGAACTGCACCCGCTGCCAGGAACAACTGCCACCGCTGGAGCTTCCTCGCTTTTAAAGGTACTGTGTTCCGCCTGGCTTCCCTTTCTTTGGATCGCTAAAGGTGACCCTTAAATCTTTGGATTTCCAACTGGGTTGGTCCCCAGACCTTCTGACTTTATCTTTCGCATCAAACCAACCTCTTTTGAACATTTTTGCCAAGACTTGAGTGCTTTTTTAAACTGTGTGATCTTGGGCACATTTTGCCTTGCTCCATTTAAAGTGGCCCTGGCCTATGATCTTTGGCTCTACAGTAGACTCTGCCTTCACTAACTTGCTGTGGTCTTAGAAAAGTGTTGGGCACTGTTTATTTTCATGACCTGTCTTTTTCTCTCTCTCTAACTTAGTTATTGGAGTGCCATCTGAGTTAAACGCTCACATCTGTTTTTACCAATAGTGGTCTTCTAACCTAGACTTGTCTAATAATTATTAAGGGAGGTGTGTATACTTTATCTGACTGTGTTTGAACTTGCTTTGATTTGGAGTGCTTAGTGTATTTCCTAAAGTGTGTTTTAAATAAATAATTATATACTTCTGATACCAAGCTCTGGTCAGTGTTTGTTTGCTCCACTGTGTTTTTGGCCCTATTGTGTATGCTCTGTATACTGCCCTACTCATCTTGAGAGAAGTCTGACTGCTCAGCCACAGCTACCAGGTAAATCTGGGTGGTGCAGACTGCTACCAATTGAGTTGACTGCTTACTCCTGTAGTCTTAATCTTTCTGCAGTGTTCCCCAAGGGAACTGCACAGGATTCTGCCTAACCAACTTGCTGCTTTTTGACATACTAAATGTTGAGAATTGTAGATGACGGTGTACTTGATAACCCAATATAAAGTCATACAACATGTATAACAAACATTTTGCAAAGAAGTTGTGGACCATGTTATATCTGAGGGACCGGCAAACTCGCACTGTTAAAGCTTTGGCTAACATGACTCGATGACGTAGATTAGGTTCCTTCATTATTGAGATAGCAACATTATGCTTCAACCCTATTTTTTAATCCACAGGCTGTCTCTACAAACATCTGTCCACACTCATGCTTTTTATCGGCTGCTGGAATGGGTGGGATGTTAATACACACACCACCCAATCGAACCCAAGCGGCATGCCCCGATAAGCGCACACTGTCCAATACACGTCCGATCGGGCTTGTTGCCTTGGACTCAATTTGCCGTTACTAGGACAGCAGCTTGCATGTCACGTACATCCTGATGCACATCCCCTTAAACACACATGGCACACAGCCATTAAATGATTTCATCACAACGCTTTCCTGTGGGCGTTCACAGACCAGCCCAGCAATGGCTGCGTTCTGACTAATACACAGCCGTTCCCGTGACAACGACCTGACAATCGCATCCAGTGCGCTCGCGTCAGGCCGAGTGGCAGGACTCAGCTGCTTTTGCAAACTAGTAAGTGCCACAAACTACTCCTTAATAAGACGAGCTGAAGTTTTTTCAATGTTCATTATACCCATAACGATCGCTACCACGGGCACTGATACACTGATATCCTGCCCCTTAATCAGTATTATTTTACAACCATACGAGTCTGTATTTACAGGCTTTTTATCGTGATATTGTTTCTCAGTGGGTATCATATGGGGGAACTCTTTAGTTATGACTCCCCACCAACGTATACCACATATCTGCACTGGTGGTGCATGTATATACCATTACGTGCATTAGTCCCATTAGATACAGACTTTGACCACAATTCTGCTCTCATTGCAGATCCTGTACCTCAATGGCGGGAAGTTGGACCAGCCGCCAATCTTTCACTCTGGGGAAACAAATACCCCACTAAGACTTTTTATGAAAATAGGATCCGTAGGTAAGATCTCCACCACACACTATAGTAGTTACCTTCACATAACCCACCCCGTCAGACCAGTCATTTCATGAATTTTGTTATGTCTCTTTGTCGTTTTAGGTAGTAGTCTCCTTCTTACGGCCACCCCTTCTTGTTGGTGATTCATACACCGGCTCTCATCCACATACGAGTAGACTATCCGATTTACCATAGCACAATAAAGTCTACGGTAAGACTCATACCATGTCATTCCCACATAGCGTTGCTCTTTAAGTAATAAGCATCTTGTCGAGCTTTAAAAACAATGTACTTCGTTTTTCCAAGAGATCATACCAGTTCTAATCCACTTCTCCCATTAATACTTGTAGATAGAGTACACAGGACTTGGATTTACCAATTACCACACGTCCTGATGAAGGCCTTTACATATAAGCTCCATTCAACAGCTTGTCTCTGGGCCGAAACACCATAGTGTCGACGATTACATTATTGATACAGTGTTGACTCCACACACTGATATATGTTTTTTCTGTTCACTGAAATTTGTTTTGTTCTGTGTTCACATATTTGTAAAGCACAATATGCGGATGAATGAAAGCAAAATATGTTGTCTGTTTATGCAAATCCAGTCCACCTAACTGGGTTGTACTCACCTGTATTGTACATTTTAAGTGCCAATTTAGAATGTCTCCGGGTACTCTACCCCCACTTTTGTTAAATATACGTGAATTAAACATATAAGGTCAAAACACTTTTTGATTGACTTTTTTGCAACTTAAGTAACATTGTTGATACTGTGTAGGAATACAATACGAAATGAATTTGTGATCTCTCACCCTGATCTTTTGCGATTATTTAAATCTAAAGATACCCACACTTCTAAAGAGAAGCATAGGGAGGACAAGGCTGCTAAAAAAACAAAAGAACATCAGTCAGCCCCCAAGACCAAAGTTATAACTCCCACAGATGAGGAGATGGGCCTTAACACTCAGTCTGCGATTATACCAAGCTCCAAGGAATGGAGCTCTCAGGACATAGACAGGGGAATGAAAAGGATGACCTTTATGGCACATTTTTATGAAAGAGATCCTAACTATTTCCAGAGTTATAAGAACGCTCCACCCACCTCAGCTCCTTCTGGTTCCAGGGCCACTCCTGTATCTCCTCAACCCCCTCCTAAGAGGGCTCGCTCTGATACTCCCTTTCAGGACTTAGTAATAGACCCCCTTTGTAGTAGAGTCTTATGACCCAAGTTCTTACCATGAAGAACATGACCCTCAATTCGAGGTGGGGCAGGCTACAGATCCTTACTACGACAGGGATGATGAGGACCAGGAGGCTGAAGATTAGGCTGAAGCTTACACTTTAGACTCCCCAGTTGCTAAAGACCCTATTGTTAATGATTCACCAGTCGATAACCAGCCTCTCCTTAATGAGGTGTTGCCTAAGGCTGCTAAACACTTCCATATAGACACACAGGAAGTTCAGGAGGACAGGGATTTCGCAGATCAAACCCTGGGAGACAAAAGGGCAGTAACGCAGTCCATCCCTTTACTAAAATCTGTCCACTGCAGAATTCTACCTTCCTTACAAACACCTAACCTCACACGTGCACTAAATCCACGTGTTGAAAAGTTATTTTGCGCTGCTCCCTCCGACCCTTTATATATCAGGGGACAACTTAAGCCAGATTCCCTAGTTGTTACCACCACTAGAAAGAGGGCCGGAACCCGCCTTGCTTCCTCGGAGGCTCCTCCAGATAGAAAAAGCAAAAAGATCTATGGCCTAGGGAGGAAAGCCGCTTCATCTGCGGTTTATCAGGCTAGGATAACCAACAATGCCACCTTCTTAGCAAGCTATAATTGCCAGTTTTTGGAGGAGGTTTCTGCATTGCTTTCCTCTGCACCTGAACCCTTAAAGTCCCAGTTAGCCCAAGTAGCAGCTGAGGGGAGGGCAGTGTCGGGCTGTCTCCTGAAGACCAACTTCGACACAGCTGATAATGACGGTAGAATAATCTCTGAGGGCACGATCATTAAGAGGCATGCATGGTTAGGATAGTCAAGATTCAAACCAGAAACTCAGGTGACCCTGATAGACCTGCCGGTCGAGCCTAATGTATTATTCGGCAAAGCCGTCTAAGATGCACTCAAAACGTCGAAAGATGAGTATGACGCATTGAAATCACTTGGTCAACTCACCAACAAACCCTCAGGACAGAGGGGAAATGGTAATTTTCGCCGCTTTCGGTTCCAGAATTCCCAAAGAGGGTCAAACTATAGCCAAAACCAGGGTTCATCGTGGGGGAATTACCAGTCACAATCTTCCCAGGGCTACCCAAGAGGGCAGCACAGAGGTCGTGGGCAGGGAAGAGGCAGCCCCGCTAGAGGTGGTATGCCACCTACCAAACAGTGACGCTCCACTCCAGGTGCCCTCCCATGCATCCCCAGTAGGGGGGCGCATTATCAACTTCACCCGCGCATGTGTCATGATTCCTGCCCCTCATGTCCCCAGCCCTCCAAGATGTCAGGCTGGAGCCAGGCCACTATCACCTACATGACCCCCAAGGGCCTCTCCTTTCCTCCAAAGACCCACTTGGAGTCAGACTTGGCGCTTGTGGCACCAGACTCACTCACTCCCATAGGATAACTTTGGCGATTGGACTTGTAGTGCATTGATGGGGACAAGATGGATGCCCCCCACATATTTCGGTTCCCAGAACTGCATGTGAAGTCTAGTCTTTTTGGTGTGGTTCAGCCCAGAGACACCTGGGATACCCAGAGACTATTTAAGCCACGCCCAGGCTGAGAAACCTGCTTTGCGTTTTCTGCACCTGCAGCGTGACACTCACCGTGTTCGGATTGGTCTCCAGTAGGCCTGCATCTTTCTTCTGCGCTCAGCTCCTGCAAGAACAAGAACACCGTTAGGAACAGCCTTACCTTGCGGCGCTTCTGCCCATCATTCATCGCTCCTTCTGTTCTGCGGGCATCTTCGGCGGTGTCATTCCCATCCCGGCACACCACTTCCTAGGGAAAAGAACAGAAAAAGGCATTAGTAAGCATTCAGCAAATCTTTGCTTATTTTTAAAGATTGTACGAGCTTCAAATGCTTACCTGAATCCCAGCCGCTCTGGGGGAACTCTGTCTCCGGAACTTCTCATCCATCTGCAAGAGGGAAAAGACACCCCAGGTTAGCGTGGAAACACCTGGAGGCGCCGCATACCGCGCTTACTCACCGCATTTCTTCTTCATAACCGGCATCCAGGCTGAAAACGTTGCAGCACCTAAAATACACAGAAAAATAACTCAGTTCAATACAAATACGAAAGGGTTGCATCGCGCTCTGACTCACCTTCAGCGCTACTCATCTCAGCAGCACATCGCCATCCCCGGACGCCAGCCATCATCTAAGGAAGGAAAGGAACGAAGTTAGAGAACTGTTCAAAAGACTCATTATACTTACCTGTCAGACACTTGCCAGTGAAGTAACTAGGCAGCAACGAGCCAGCATCAATCAACGCGCCCCTGCGCTGAAAGCAGGCCAGAGAGCACACTTTCCAAGAAAACAAGGTGAGCTGTGGGTCAATGGGAAGGGTTGACCTTGGGGAAGAAGGGGTTCAAGCAAACAGAGACAATAGGGAGTTAAACTCTACCAATCCTGTGTTTCAGGCCCAGACTCCAGTCGAGTAGACTCCAGGGAAGGGTTTGAGGTCGTAAGAGGTCAGAACAGGCTGAGTGACGTCCCCGTGGATACCAGGTGAGTGTTACAGCTTGGGAGGGGATCACCTCGGACAGATGGGTGCTGTCCACAGTGTCTGGAGGCTACTGCATCGAGTTACTACAGCGCCCCCACGACCATCCTCGACAGAAAGTACACTCGCAGGAACATCAGAAAATCCTCCTTGAAGAGATTGCAACGCTGCTATCAAAGGTTGCCATAGAGATTGTCCCGGTGCATCAGGTAAACAGGGGTATTTATTCAACCTACTTCCTTGTGCCAAAGAACAATCTCACAATGCGCCCAGTATTAAATTTGCGCCCTGCAAACAAGTATGTCAATCCACAAAAGTTCTGCATTACTACGCTACAAGAGGTAATCCCCCTACTAAAAATGGGGTATTACATGACAACACTGGATATGAAAGATGCCTATTTTCAGATTTCAATGTTCCCAGCGCACAGAAGATTCTTGTGTTTCAAGATAGCGAACCAGCACTACCAATTCAAGGTGCTGCCCTTCGGAATAGCCTCGGCCCCAAGGGTGTTCACCAAGGTACTGGTGCTGCACAGGGAGGCAATCCCAGTGTACCCTTACCTGGATGACTGGCTCATTACAGGGAAGTCCCCCCTAATTTGCAGACAAAACATCCAAAGAACCATCAGCCTCCTCTTTCAATTGGGTTTCTCCATCAACGAGAAAAAGTCAAGCCTTGTGCCAAACACCTCCAAACAGTTCCTACCAGCTGTCCTAAATATGTTGCTGCAAATTCCTCAATACCAAGCCAACTATGCGTTTGCTAGACATGATGGCGTCTTGCATTTACCTGGTTCCCCACGCACGCCTGCGCATGCAACCCATGCAGGAGTGGATGGCGAAACAGTGGTCTCAAGCAAGTGGTCAGTGGGACGATCTAGTGGTCGTTTTGCCAACACTAGTACAGAATCTTCGCTGGTGGACAAGAGAGAATCTAACGAGAGGAAAACCCTTCTACGACCCAAAGCTTCAGACCGTTCTCACAACAGACGCCTCCTTAACAGGGTGGGGGAGCTCACTACCTCCACCACACAGCTTAGGGTGTGTGGTCTCGCAAGTTCGCTCAGAACCACATCAATATGCTGGAACTTCTAGCAGTATTCAGAGCGCTTCGGGCATTCAAACCCCTCTTATCGAACCAGTCAGTGCAGATCCTTACAGACAGCACCACTGCCATGTTTTAAATAAACAAACAGGGGGGCACTCTTTCTCTAAATCTTAGATGTATTCCATCCAGCTTTGCTGCTCTTCGGAAATTTTTTCGGCAGGGGGCGCCGTGCATCGATGTCGAGTCGATGGTCCCTCGAAGGCCTCCGTCGAGGGTGACGTCATCGGGTGTATAAGTAGCGCGCGTGGCGCCCGTTGGCCTCAGTTCTGTTTTTCCGCAGTTACGTTGCTTCGGAAATTCGGCGCGCCTCGAGTTCTGTGAGAATATATATATAAACAAGAAGAAAATATGTCCTTGTCATCAACACCGACCACGACCCCGAGATCGGGTTTTAAGAAATGCAAGTCGTGCGGCTAAAAATGTTGATCACGGACCCGCACCGCAAAGGTTTGTGGTTCCTCGGAGAAGGCCACGACATGGAGGCCTGTTCGAAGTGTCAGGCGATGACAGGGAAGGCCTTGTGAGAAAGGAGAGGAAAGCTACAGGCAGGTCGGAAGGATCGAAAAGCCTCTAACGTCGAGTCGAGACCCCATGAGGAGAAATCTCAACGTGAAAGGCATCGATCTAGATCCCGAAGCGATTCTCATCGCTCGTCGTCTTCGTCAAAAAAATCGAAGAAACGACACCACAGGTCTCCCTCCACCTCGTCGTCAGACGAGTCTCTAAAAATGGTGAAATGCCCCACGAAACATTTGTCTTCCGAAGAGAGGGAAGCATTCAGGGTCAAAATGATGGAGGTTTTTGAGAAGGCGAAGCCTCGGTCCGCGCCTTCTTCGGAAGCCGGCCGGGAGTGTCATCTCTCCGATACTCGCGCGCCCTCGAGCCCAGGTGATCGTAAAAGGAAGGATAGGGAACCTTCCAGGACGCCGAGCGATAAACGCTCGAGTCGACCGCTCGAGGTCACCGACGCCGTCCGAGACCTGTCACACCTCGAAGGGAAAATCGGCGAAGACTGCCTCAACACCCTCGAAGCAGACCCTATCGACAACCGCTATGTCGTCGATGCCGTTGACGCCTTTATCGACGTCGACGCCGAAACCCTCGGCGCCAAAGTCTCCAACCAAGCCAGGGCACCCACAAAAAGAGAAGGAGAAAGTTACAAAACATGTAATTTCTTCAGAGCCTGGTACTACACCTCTTCCTCCTCCTCTCCCAGAGAAGGTTTTTAAGCCTCTCCCTAGGAAGGAGTTTTTCAAATCCTTGACCTCAATTTTTGAGGAACAGGACAGATCCGAGGAGGAAAATGTACCTTTTGGATTGGAAGAAGACACCCCAAATGTCCCAGAATGCTTGACCTCAGAGAAAAGCAGAATGAGAGATTTGGTGGAGTCTTTACATAATGGAAGTGGCATTGACACTTCTGCTGAGAATGACTTTGGTAGACCAGATCCAGGAGAGCATGCCAGTCCATCTTACCGTCAGTTAATGACCAAAGTGGTAGATTACTTGGGATGGGCTAGACCTCAGCCCAATTCGTCCAAGACGATTTAACAGACATATTGGACCATGGTCCCACTGAAGACCCAGTACTACCTTTTCATGTAGCCTTACAAAACAGGGTGGCCAAGAATTGGGAAACTCCGGATTCTATTCCTCCGGTAAATAAGTCCCTCGCATCAAAATACCGCCCAGCCAGTAGCGACCCCGGCTATCTGTCAATACATCCAACTCCCCAGAGTCTGGTTATACAGGCAGTCACAGCTTCCAACAAACTTGCGTACCCCTCTATCCCTCCGGACAGGGACGATAAGCGGTGGATGGTTGGGCACAGAAGGTATTTTCAGCTGGGAGCTTGGCTTTAAAATCTGCCAACCCCACATGTGCCTTAGCAAAATTTTCGTACACTCTGTGGGAGTGCATCGCAATGGCGGCAGAGCACATACCAGAAGGGGAAGAAAGGGAAGGGTGCCTAGCCATCATTAGTGATGGAAAGGAAGGCATGCAGGAATCCCTTCAATCTGGATTGGACACTGCGGATAGTGTAAGCAGGTCCATGGGCACTAGCACGGTAATGCGCAGGTTTGCGTGGTTACAGAAGTCGGGTTTTGCACCGGACGTACAGAACTGCCTTCTGAACAAGCCTTTTGACGGGTCTCACCTTTTTGGCAACAAAGATGACGAGAGCCTTGAGAGGTTGCAGACCTCAAAAGCAGCGGCCAAATCTTTAGGCGCTGCTATTAGGCAACCTCAGCCTTTTCCTGCGCAAGTGCAATCATGGCGGGGACGATCCTATCGTTATTACACCTCATATGGGAAGACGAGAGGAATGGCCAGTCAAAGGGGCCAAAGAAAGGCCACTCGTGGTGGACGAGGAAAACATGCTAAGACAGCTCCAGCTGCAGCATCTTTGCCATCAGCGGCTGCAACATCCGCCACAAAACCACTTTGAGGACTTGCACCACAAAACACTGGTAGGAGGTAGGCTGTCGCAGCATCTGCAAGAATGGCGAGCCATTACTTCAGATGTTTGGGCTCTAGAAATAATAGCCCAAGGCTATTGCCTTCCTTTTCTAAAGCAACCTCAAAGCAATCCTCCAGGGAGACACCCGTTGAAGTCTTCAAATCCGCCCCTACAGCAGGAAATTCTAACCCTGCTGGAGAAAGGTGCTATAGAACCAGTACCGGCAGCGGCGAGGAACAAGGGTTGGTACTCCCTGTATTTTTTTATCCCCAAAAGGGACGGAGGACTGAGACCCATCTTGGACTTAAGAAAATTGAACAAGTTCCTCAGGAAAGACAAATTCAAGATGGTTACCCTTTCTCAGATCCTTCAGGCCCTTCAACTCCAGGACTGTTTCGTGTCATTGGACCTCCAGGATGCTTATTTTCATGTGCCTATTCATCTCAAACACAGAAAATACCTGAGGTTTGTAGTTGGCGACTCTTACTATCATTTGAGTCCTGCCATTCGGGTTGACCTCCGCCCCGAGGGTCTTCACCAAGTTAATGGTAGTGGTGGCAGCGCACCTCAGGAGAGGGGGGATTCATGTCTACCCCTACGTGGACGATTGGTTGATCAGAGCGCGCTCTGCCGAGCAGGCACTGGATCATCTGAAAGTCACCTGCCACTTCCTCCACAAACTGGGCTTCTCCCTCAATTTCAAGAAGTATCAGATGACACCTTCCCAACAGCTTCAGTACATAGGAGCTGTACTAGACACATCCTTGGGAAAGAGCTCACCTCCCAAGACGAGAGATCAAGACATTCTTCAGATGGTTTCCAAATTCCAAAATGCCCAAAATCTCCAGGCTTACGACTTTTTAAGGTTGCTCGGCCTCATGGCATCCTGCATCTTTCTGGTGCCAGAGGCACGCTTGAGGATGATATCCCTTCAATGGGCCCTAAAGACTCAGTGGTCCCAGTTCTCGGGTCAGATGACGGATCTTCTTCAGATTCCGAACAAGGTCAAACAAGACCTTCTATGATGGACCTGTACAGAGAACATCCTAAAAGGAGAACCTTTTTGGCAACCATGGCCGGAGATCGCAGTAGGGACGGACGCCTCACTCCTGGGGTGGGGAGCTCATGCCAACGATTTGACAATCAACGGTCGTTGGTCTCCATCGGATTCCAAACTACATATCAATCTTTTAGAGCTGAGGGCAATCAGACTAGCGCTGAAGGCCTTCCTGCCATCTGTCAGGGGAAAGAATGTCCTGATAATGACGGACAACACAGTGGCCATGCACTACCTAAACAAAAGAGGAGGTGTGGGGTCACTACCCCTGTGCAGAGAGGCAATGCAGCTCTGGTATTGGGCGATTCAGGAGGGAATCTCTTTAACGGCAATTCATCTAGCCGGGGAAGAGAATATGACGGCAGATGCTCTGAGCAGGCAGAGCACGGTGTCCCACAAATGGGAACTGGCTCGGGAAGTCATTCAAGAGATCTTCGCCCTTTGGGGAACCCCCCAGGTAGACCTATTCGCAACCAGTACCAACTGAAAATGCGAAAGGTATTGCTCAAGGGAATTTCCCCAGAGAGGAGCCCTGGGGACGCGTTCGTGGTGGATTGGAATTTCCCACTATTGTACGCATTCCCTCCGATTCCCGTCATTCCTCAGGTCATCAGGAGGCTGAGACTCTTCGGGAACCGCATGATCCTAATTGCCCCGGATTGGGCCAGGAGAACGTGGTATCCGGACCTTCTAGATATGTCCATCTGTCCTCCAGTACGTCTTCCTCAGAGAGAGAACCTTCTCTCTCAAATGGAAGGTCAGGTTCTCCACCCAGAGGTCAGAACACTCCATCTTCATGCTTGGTATCTGAAAGGCTGAGATACAGGGATTGGAACCTTCCAGATGATGTTATGGTGGTGTTGCTTTCGGCAAGAAGGCCAGCAACAAAGTCTCTATACCGTTGCCATTGGAAAAAATTTTTGCAACTGGTGCAGAGAAAAGAATATCGATCCTTTTCAATGTTCTATTCCGGAAGTACTATCTTTCCTTCTGACCCTAGCACATAGAGGTCTGAATATCGGAACAATAAAAGGTTACCTTTCAGTGCTTTCTATTTTCAAGCGCTCATCGGAAGAATGCTCCTACTTCAAAATTCCTTGGATAACACAATAAAAGGTCTCACTAATGTGTTTCCTCCTCACCCATTTCAAGTACCGATTTGGGATCTAAATGTAGTCCTAACATTCTTAATGTGTGCCCTTTGTTGAGCCTATGCACACGTGTCCATTAAGATTACTAACATGGAAAACAGCCCTTTTAGTTGCTCTAACATCGGCAAGAAGAGTGAGCGAATTGCAGGCACTGTCTTCTGGGCCACCCTATACTGTGTTCCATAAGGACAGAGTTGTATTGAGGGTTAAACCATCATTTTTACCAAAAGTAATATCTGATTTTCATTTAAGTCAGAAAATTGTTTTACCCTCATTCTATCCTCCACCTCATCCTTCTAAGGAGGAAGAAAGATTACACAGACTGGATCCAAAAAGAGCTTTAAGCTTTTACATCTCTAGACTTTCTAGGCTTAGAGTGAACAACTAGTTGTTTATAGGCTACACGGGAAGGAAGCTGGGTCAATCTGTAACAAAACAGACAATTTCACTCTGGATCGTACTTTGCATTTCAGCATGCTACAGACTAGCACAAAAAGACCCACCAGAAGGGTTGAGGGCTCATTCCACCAGAGGCATCGCCTCTTCTACGGCCCTTCAAAGAGGTGTCCCAATAAGGTCCATTTGCGAAGCAGCAACATGGTCTTCACTTCACACCTTCTCAAAATTCTATTGCCTGGATGCTTCCCAGTCTAGGGAGCTGACTTTTGGAAAAGCAGTGCTTTATTCCACCATCTAAAGGCATTGATATAAAAAAATAAATAAAAAATCTGACCCCTCCTCCAGATAAAGTAACAAAATACTGCTTTGGGAGTCTATCTAAAATGAGTAATACGTTGGAGGACACAATCCACTCGAAGAACAAGTTACTTACCAACTGGTAACGTTCTTTCGATTGGATGTTCCTCCAATGTATTCCTCATCGCCCTCCCAACCTACCCCTCTGTAGATTTTTCCGGGTTATTGCCATCTCAAATCTCGCAAGGCTGATACCTATCTGCCGGCACAATCTACACAGTACAAGATCTCAGGCAAAAAAAGGGGGAAAAACAGAACTGAGGCCAACGGGCGCCACGCGTGCTACTTATAGACCCGATGACGTCACCCTCGACGGAGGCCTTCGAGGGACCATCGAGTCGACGACATCGACGCACGGCGCCCTCTGCCGAAAAAAATTCCAAAGAGCAGCAAAGCTGAATGGAATACATCTAAGATGAGGAATACGTTGGAGGAACATCCAATCGAAAGAACGTTACCAGTTGGTAAGTAACTTGTTCATCTGAGGGACCTACACGTGTGAGGGATCATGGGTACAGGGGACGTCACACTAGGGATAGTATTACTGATACGCCCTATTCAATGTCCCTTTTCGAGTTTAGAAAACAACAACTGTAATACTCCGCAGCTTCCACTAGATGTCGGCCTATGCACAGCATGTGAATGTAAGCAGATACAAGCGTCAGAAATACGATTACGATGAGTAATGTATCATATATATATATATGTATATATACGTGTGTGTGTACATATATATATATTTCTGAGGCTTGTGGAATCTGCTTAGATCACATGTTATGCATACGCCGACATCTAATGGAAGCTGCAGAGTATTACAGTTGTTGTTTTCGAAATTCGAAAAGGGACGTCGACAGGGCGTGTCAGTAATACTATCCCTATTGTGATGTCCTCTGTACCCATGGTCCTTCACACGTCGAGGTCCCTCAGATTGTTTTTTTTCCGCCATCATAGACGGACGCTCAATCGCGGAGTTCCTTTTTTGGCTAACGCCATTGATTATATGTCAATTAGTTAGTTACTCTTTCTATCCTTTTCCTCGCCGACTTTCGGCAGCATCTTCGATGGCGGGGGAAAGGACAACCATCCAACAAAGACCTTGATTCGACGGACCCCTTGGTCCTTCAAAGGCCTGACCGGGCCTCGGCCCAGACAGTGGGAAGAGTGGGGTGTGGACATTTCTTAGGGATCTCAGAGAATGCTTTTTCTCCAGCATGGGGTCTGGTATGGATTCACATGCTCATGAATATTCCCCGTCGTGAGGCTGGGAATCCTCGGTAAAGAAAAAATCAGTATCAGTTTAGTTTCTGATCTGTCTTTCTTAGTAGTAATCAATCACTGATCTCTGGGTCATACTGCCCCCAGCCAATGACTGCCCTCTCCCTAAGCCCCGCCTCCGGCAGCCATCCTCAGATTTTTACCGTACGCTCAAGTGTTGGGAGTCCTTGTGTTTAGCTCTCAAGTTTTTTACTGCGTTTTCACGCTTTTTCAGGCGATTTTCTCATTTTTAGGTTTAATCGAGCATCAAGCTCCACCGCTTCTACTTCCGATAATGGAGACCCGTTTCGGAATTCTTCTACGCCCCTCAAGGGGGAAGTTTTCGTCGAGTTTACACTTCTTGGAGGATTCCGGAAGATCTGCGGCCTACCTCATCGGACATGGCCCAGGACAAAAGAAGCTCGGCACCCAGATCCAAGCTGTTCAGGAACTGCCCTGGATGCGGATTATATAACGTTTTCAAGGAGGACGAGCATTCGCGATGTCTCTACTGCCTCCATGGGGACAAGACGCACGTGGAGAAGGACTGCGCGTTCTGCAAGAACCTTTCGGAACGGACTGGACTAAACAAGATCATTGTTCCCGCCTCGCCTCCTGGCTGGAGAAGGGTACAGCAAGTGAGAAGGCGAAGAAGAAGGCCAAGCACTGCGAGTCCGAGGGCTCCGGGAGCGCCGATAGGTCGGGCTCTTCGATTGCCAAGCAGGGTGCTACTTCCCCGGCACGTTTGGCCACGAGCCAGCGCTCTGGTTCGGGGAAGAAGTCTGAGAACCCGGGTAGGCCGCTGGAGCGGACCCGGTCGATCTCGAAGGGGGAGCGAGGCGTTGACCCTCCCCTCAAGACGAAGGCCCAGGACGCACCTAAGGTGGGAGGGCCTTGATCCACCTGGCTAAGGCCTCTACCGGAGTGGTCTCTGTGACCCTGGCGGAGCCGGCTGAGACTACGCCAATGGAAACGGCCTCGGTCGTCTCGGCATCGGCTAAGAAGAAGGCAGCGGGCGCGGCGTCTTCAACTTCCACTTCCCCGCCGGACAGCGAGGGCAAGAAGTTGGACTCATGGACGACGGGTCATCTCGTCGGCGGCGACGACGATTAAGGCGGCCAATGCCTTAGCGATCGTGGCCCGCTACGACAGGGAGCTCTGGTTCAAAATAGCTCCCCTGCTAGATTTCCTGCCTGATGAAAAAAGGGCAGAGGCCCTAGAAATTCTGCAGGAGGGCGAGGTGGCGTCGGATCACGCCATTACGGTGGCAACGGACATTGCCGATACTGGATTTCGCCAACTGGGCAACAGAGTTTGCCTCCGACGACGAGGATGGCTCAAGGCAACAGACTTTCACCAGGACGTCCAGACCAGAGTGTTGGACATGCCGTTCGACGGCAACAACCTCTTTGGTAAGGGGGTGGATGAGTCTCTACAGGCCATCAAGACCGACTCGGAGACGGCCCGTGCCCTTGGAGTGCTTCAGCAGCGACGGCCCTTTTCGGAGCGCTGGAGGCAGACAGGGTGCCTCCAAAGGATCCAGCGGTGGCTCCTCCTCCTACCGCCAGACGGCCTGTTCCTCTTCCCAGGAGGCCTACAGAGGTCGCGGCAAGCAAGGGGGTGCCCGCCGTCGTCGCCAAGGAGGCCAAGTCGGCAAGGCCGCGTCCAAGCAAGACTGACCCGGCCGGGTGGTCGGGCCCCCACCGAAGCACCCCAGTGGGAGGCTGACTGACGAAGTTCGTCAGGGTGTGGGAGTCCATCTCCACCGATCGTTGGGTGTTGGGCACCCTGGTCAACGGGCACTCAATAGAATTCCTAAAGACGTGCCCTCGCATTCCTCCCATGGCCAGAAAGAAGAATCGCGTCCCTCAACTGCTGTTGGAGGTAAAGGCGATGCTCAAGAAAGGTGCCATCGAGCCCGTCCCCAGGAGGCTCCGGGGCTCCTGAGTGTACTCAAGGTACTTCCTCGTCAGGAAGAAGACAGGCGGTTGGTGCCCCATCCTAGACCTGCGTCGGTTAAACAAATACATCAAAGCGCAGAAATTCAGGATGGTCACCTTCCAGCACGTACTGGGACAGCTGGAGGAAGGCGACTTCCTATCGTCGCTGGACCTGGAGGATGCCTACTTCCACATCCCCATTCTAGAAAGGCACAAGAAGTTTCTCAGGTTCGTGTTTCAAGGGCGCCACTATCAATTCAGAGCCCTACCGTTCGGATTAAAGTCGGCACCCAGGGTTTTCACCAAGTGCCTGGCACCAGTGGCGGCGCGGCTGCGCCTGTAGGGGATCCACGTCTACCCCTACTTGGACGACTGGCTAATCCGGGCAAGGTCAAGGGAACTCGCTGTCGATCATACGGCGAGGACCGTCCAGTTGCTCACAGAGCTGGGGTTCTCCATCAACTACCCCAAATCCCACCTGGTTCCGTCACAAGTAGAACTGTTTTTGGGGGCGGAGCTCGATACAGTGGAGCAATTGGCCTCCCCTTCAGAGGAGAGAACCAAAACCATCCTGGGCAAGGTACGGCGATTGTTTGCCACGGACGAGGCCAGGGTGAGGTCCATCAACTCCCTTCTCGAGATGATGTCCTCATGCATCTACCTTGCACCCCTTTGCAGACTTCGGATGTGTCCGCTACAGGAGTTCCTCGACGCCCGCTGGGTTCAGGCGCGGGGCTGCTTCGAGGACAGGATCCCCCTCGACGAGGAGTTCCGTCGGGCGATCCTATGGTGGGGCACCCGGGCTCACCTCACGACGGGCACGGACTTTCAAACCCCGGCGTTTCAGGAGACAGTGACTACGGACGCCTCTCTGGAGGGTTGGGGGGCCACACCGGAGACCTCCACGCAAGAGGCCTTTGGCTCCCGGAGGAGAGGACTCTTCACATCAACATCTTGGAGCTCTGTGCAGTGTTCTGGGCACTCAAGTCGTTCCTCCCGTCCCTCAAGGACAAGGTGGTGAGGATCTTCACCGACAACACCACCACGATGTTCTACATACGGAAACGGAGAGGCACCAGATCCCCAGCCCTATCCAAGGAGGCCCAGGATCTCTGGCACTGGGCCGTCGCCCAGGGGATGTTTCTGGTTCCCTTCCACCTGGCAGGAATAAAAAACACCATCGCCGACTCACTCAGCAGGGAGCTGCGCTCGTGCCACGAGTGGGAACTGCGGCAGGATCAAGTGGATCGACTCTTCCAACGATGGGGCAAACCCCAGATCGACCTGTTCACGGCAGTGGCGAACTCCCAAGTGCCAGAGGTTCGCCAGCAGGTTCCCATAGCCGAGGAGCATGGGCGATGCTTTCTCGTTCCCTTGGGACGGCCTGTTTCTATACGTGTTCCCTCTGTTGCCTTTGCTGCTCCGCCTCATCAGCCAGCTCAAGATGTCCAGGTGCAGGATGATCCTCGTCGCACCGGCGTGGCCGAGGCAGATCTGGTTCCCGGACCTTCTGCACTTGTCAATGTCCCCGCCAGTCAGGCTGCCGGCGGACGCGGATCTTCTCTCCAGAGAAGGAGGTGCCATTCTACACCACGACCCACAGCCGCTGAACTTGCAGGCCTGGCTCCTGCAGCGCTAAAGTTTGGGGGGTACGATATCCCGGCTGATTACAGAGAGGTTCTTGCAAAGGCCAGGGCCTCCTCAACTCTCAAGTGTTACGGTCATAAATGAAAGAGGTTCTCTGTCTGGTGCCGTGCACAGAAGATTAACCCTCTGCGGATTACGGCCCCTCAAGTGCTGCCGTACTTACTGTCGCTGGCCAAGGCTGGACTGGCTCACGCCTCCATAAAAATACATCTGGCTGCCATCTCCTGATATACAAGGACTACAGGACGGGCGTCCTTGTGGTCTCATCGCCCGGTAAAGGAATTTATGAAGGGACTATTCCGTTCGTTCCCGCCGGTGAAGGCTCCTGCCCCGGCGTGGGAACTTAATGTGGTGCTGACCAGGCTCATGGGAGCCCCATTCGAGCCTATGCATTCGGCGCCCTTGAAGTTCCTGTCATGGAAGACAGCGTTCCTCGTGGCCATCACCTCTGCACAACGAGTGGGAGAGAGTCAGGCCCTATCTTGCAAGCCTCCATACTTGACTTTTCATGACGCAAGGGTAGTGCTTAGGACGCACCTCTCCTTCATGCCCAAGGTGCCGTCGGACTTCCACCTCAACGAGCCCTTGGTGTTACCAGTTTTCTTGCCGTCACCTTCAACGCCGCCGAGAGGACTTTGCACTCGCTGGATGTAGCTAGAGGGCTGAAGTTCTACATGGACCGCACAAAGAGTTTTCGGAAGACATCACAGCTATTCGTGAACTTTTTTGGTCTGTGAATCAAGGGAAGGCTCTCTCAAAGACTTCCATTTCCAGATGGCTCTCCGACTGCATCATGCATTGTCACCGGTTGGCAAACCGACCGCTGCCCGGCCGTCCAAGAGCCCATTCGACCAGAGCGATCGCCGCTACCATGGCGTTCCTGTCTGGTGTACCCGTGCTGGACATCTGCAGGGCTGCTACGTGGAGGTCGACGCACACCTTCACAAGATTCTACTGCATCTATCGGGACTCCAGGGAGGAGTCCAGGGTCGGCCAAGCAGTGCTGCGCAACCTGTTCGCTTAAGGTGAGCCTGGTGAGGAGGTAAGAGATGCTTAATGTTGAGTTGTTGTATTGCTTAATGTTGAGCCTGTTGCCACCTCCCGTGGTTGTGCATGTTTATACTGCTATGTATTCTTTTATTCATGAGCATATGAATCCATGCCAGACCCCATGCTGGAGAAGGAACAAGTTACTTACCTGTAACTGTTGTTCTCCAGCATGGGTCTGGCATGGATTCACATGCGAACCCTCCCACCTACCCCTCTGTGGCTCTTCACCTGGTCATACTGCCACTTGGCGTGCAACTAAATCTGAGGATGGCTGCCGGAGGCAGGGCTTAGGGAGAGGGCAGTCATTGGCTGGGGGCAGTATGACCCAGAGATCAGTGATTGGTTACTACTAAGAAAGACAGATCAGAAACGAAACTGATACTGTTTTTTTCTTTACCGAGGATTCCCAGCCTGACGACAGGGAATATTCATGAGCATGTGAATCCATGCCAGACCCATGCTGGAGAACAACAGTTACAGGTAAGTAACTTGTTCCTTCCCTTTTACCCTCTCTATTTTCGCCAGGCTGCCATTTATTTTTAAATGTTTTTATTAGCATTTATATTGTACATCAACAATTCGGTGTACACATATTAGTGTCAGTCAAAATGTATGTTAAGGAAAGCAAAGTAACTATAACCAATATAAAAAAGAGAGAAATAAACAATAAACAAACTAAACTACCAGTCTTTGCTTGCCACATGATCATGCTGGG
Source organism: Ambystoma mexicanum (assembly GCF_040938575.1). Classification (NCBI taxonomy): domain Eukaryota; kingdom Metazoa; phylum Chordata; class Amphibia; order Caudata; family Ambystomatidae; genus Ambystoma; species Ambystoma mexicanum. The sequence continues at coordinate 950,810,958 of NC_090939.1, forward strand.
GTTCATAGCCCAGCCTGTTTGACATTTTAGGCGTTGGGAACTTATGGGCGGTGTACGGGCCAATACTGGCAAATCTAGTTGCTCCTTTGCTGGGGCTCAGGTACTGTCACCAGTCTGTTGCATTTCCGGTGAGCAGGGGTCGCTCACGGGGGTTTGTTGTCCGATAGGTGAAACATATCCCAGATTAGGGCCTTGCAGTCCTCATATGCAGGGCTTGCCTCTCCTCCCGCTTTGGCCACTCCCTCTCACCCTCTCACCATACTGTCGTTTCTGCCACTGTCCAGTGTTCCTGTTCCTTGTGCCACCTGTCGAACTGCTGACCCCTCGCAGATTTCCATGCCATAGCTATAGCTCTTTTGGCTAACACGCACACCACTACGTCCCTCAACTTACTTATTCTTGGGTATGCCCCAGAAGGCATTGTTTCGGAGACCATTCATACTTCACCACCCCCGCTCTTCTACAGGTCCGTTCTGTTTTGGACCAGAAGGTCTAAATATTCGGGCATCCCCAGAACATGTGCATCATTCAAGCCCTTTATGAGGTACATTGGGGGACAGGGGGGTTAGTGTTCTCACTGAATGTGGCTATCCTGTCTGGTGTCATGTATGTCCTATATAAGATCTGTAATTGGATTAGTCTAAACCGAGCGTTTCTTGACACCTCTCAAGGGTATATTAGGATTCTCTCCCATTCCTTTTCAGTTATTTTTTAAATTTTTTAATTTGTGTTTGGTTTACAAAATATAAACCTTTTCAGTTATATCGTCTCCCAAGTCCGCCTCCACTTCAGCTTCAGTGCATCACTTTTAAGATTGGATCTATCCGCTAATTGAGTATAGAGCCTGGACACTGGTTTCCATCCGTCCCACAGGTTGTACAGTAGTGTTAGTAGTGGGTCTTGTTCGGTTCTCCCGGCCACTCTTTCCACTGCACCTTGGCCCCGCTTCCTGACTCTCCTATACCATAGGAACTGGCCTTTGGTTAGGCCTTCTTTCAGTGCCATGGACTCAAAGTCTCTGAAGGCCCCGTCTTCGTATGTGTCCACCCAGGTATAAATGCTGTGTCCCTCCCATTTTCCTCATTAGGGCCAGGTCTGCCTTGCCCCTACACACCCCAGCTACAATTGGAATGTCTGGGGAGTAGGGGTGTATCCCCCCTGTAAGTTTCAGGGTCCTGTCCCAAAATTTCTGCCCAGTTCTACTCTCATCAGGTCTTCCCTAGGCAGCCCGCCGAAACCCATAGTATTTCTTTCAGGTTTGCTGGTGCCACGAGCTGCCTGAGTAGTCTAGTTTCGGAGGTAGTCTCATCCGCTAGCCACTTGGCCACGTGGCTCAACTGAGCCGCCAGGAAGTATCTTTGAGATCTGGCAGTTGAATTCCACCCGCTTTATATGGTAGTGTTAGTGTGCTAAGGGATCATTTGTGTCTGGTGTTGCCCCATAGTAGCTCTCTTAATAGTGGTCTAGCAATCGGAAGAAGGAAGCCGGGATAAGACAGTGTACGTTGTGGAAGAAATATAAGAACCTCGGTAGTACTATCGTTTTGACCACCACAGCTCTGCCCATTACCGACAGTGGTAATTTGGGCCAGAACTTGATTTTCTTAGTCATTGCACCGCAACCTGGGTGTTGCTTCCGTGCATCTGTTTGGTGTTTGCCAGATGTTAACCCTTAAGTATCTGAATGTGTGTGGCTTCCATTGGATTCCCACTTCTGCAAGGTCAGACTCTTTGTACCCAACTAGCCCTGCTAGTGGGAATACACTCGACTTCTCCTTGTTGAAGGCGATCCCTGACACCCGGGACCTCCAGGATTGTCTGTAAGTTAAGGTAGGGGTCCTTCAGGTATACTAATACATCGTCCGCGTATAACGAGACAATGTGGTATTCGCCCCTTATTCTGATGCCAGTGTCAAAAAACTGTTTCCTCATATATATGGCTAATGGTTCTAGGCCCAGGATATAGAGCATTGGGGACAGTGGGCAGCCCTGTCTAGTGCCTCTCTGAATATCCCACAGTCCTGACACTGTCCTCCCGTTCTTTAATCTGGCCACCAGTGATTTGTATAGAATTTCTATCCACTGAATGAAGTATTCCCCCAACCCGAATTGCCTTAGGACCTCTAGCAACCACTCCCAGTATATGGAGTCGAAAGCTTTTATGGCATCTAGGGATACAACTGCATATGATTTGTGTGAGTCTTTTGTTTGTGCCAATTTGTGTTGTAGTCTACGTAGGTTTGATGCGGTATTCCGACCCGGTATGAACCCATTCTGATCTTCATGTACCAGTGTCCCCATCACTGTTGTCAATCTTTTGGCAATATGATCGTTAATATTTTAATGTCGTAATTGAGCATGGCCAATGGCCTGTACGAACCGCATTCGTCTCTTGGTTTCCCTGGCTTGGGTATCGGTACCACCAGTGTCTCCCTGATGCTTTTCTGTAGTGTCCCTTTCTCATGCGATTCTTTAAACGCCTCCAAGTGGGTGAGGGCCAAGTCGGCATTGTATACCTTATAGAACTCTGGAGGTAATTTGTCACTGCCCGGGGTCTTACTCGTGGACAGTGATTTAATTGCCTCAGTTATGTCCTCTGCTGTCAGGTCCCCATTTAGGGCGGCCCGTTGAGCTTCATTTAGTGTTGGCAGATCTATCTCATCCAGCGTGTCTAAGACATCGCCTTGCGGTACCACCGTTGCATGGCTGTACAGCCGGGAGTAGAACAGCTTAAATGTGTTCTTGACATCCAATGTATGACTCTCGCCAGTAGAGTCTTTAATTTCAGTGATCAGGAGTTTCGGGAGTTCCCTCTTGCACAGCCACGATAAGAGTCTTCTCGGTTTTTCACCCTCTGCGTGCGCTCTTGTAGTCTTGTCTACATAGTCAAACTTAGCTAATCTGACCCACGCATTTTGACAGTCACTTCTGACTACAGAGAGTGCCTCCTATGCCTCCCTTGTCCTAGGTGCGGTGGCTTCTAGCTATGTAATCTGCTTCTCTCCCACCTCTAGTTCGTTCTTCAGTGTTTTCCTGATACTCCCAGTGCTGACAATGACTTCCCCCCTAACTACGACTTTTAGTGCTTCCCAGATTGTGTCCCATTCCCTCACACTCCCCACATTGATGTCTAGATATTCTTGTATTTTGTCTCGAAGGCCCTCACTAAAAGCACAATCTGTGAAGGCTTCCGTTGGCATTCGCCACATTGATATGGGTGGTTTAGGCCCCCGTGTTTTCTACTCCATGAGCAGCGAGGAGTGGTCCGATATCGATCTTCCCAAGTAAGACACCGACTCTACAAGGGGTAGGTGTTGCTTGTCTATTAGCAGATAGTCGATTCTGGTGTAGAGTCCATGGGGAGATGAGAAGTAAGAGTATTCTCTGTCTTTCGTGTGTAGTTCCCACCAAACCTCTGCCAGGTCCAAATTCTCTATTTTCTTGTTTAATGGGGAGTGGGTTGAGGTGGGCGGTAGCGTCGGGGGGGGATTTGATCTGTCCAGTGTGTGGTCTTGTATGCTGTTGAAATCCACTCCCCCATATAAAGAAGCAATCTTGGTAGGATGTTAGCTTAGCACCAAGCTTAGTCAGGTACGCTGAGGTCCCGTTGTTGTGGAGGTAGGAGTTGATGATGCATATGTCCAGTTGTTCGATGCTGCCTCTCAGTGTCAAGTACCTCCCTTCTGCGTCCACCTCTTTCGACAGCAACTTGAACGGTATTGCGCTGTCTATCCATGTGTATACTCCGTGCGTGTATTTAGATTACGCCACCCCAAAGCCCTATGCCCCCCACCACTCGGTCACTTTAGCAGTGCTCTCAGGATTGAGATGAGTCTCTTGTAGGAGTACAACTGAGACATGTTTTCTCTTCAATAAGGATCTGATCCTGTTCCTGCGCATAAAGGAGCCCATCCCCCTAAAATTCCATGTCAACATCTTAATGTCAGCCGCCATCCCTTTATTGCAGTGTCCATATTAGCAGTTCTGAGGTCCACTGTTGCCATATGCCTGTCATAGCAAAGAATGAAAAACATTCCAAACAACAACTTGGTAAACTCAACCAACTGCACCCAGCAGTTGCGCCATGTGGGTAATGCTCAAGTGTCCCCGCCACGTCTTTGCCTGGCTGCCATTCCTTCTAACAATGGAAAACAATCCATTTAAATGCTGCCCAAGTTGTAATAAAATGTTCCCCTAGGTAGACAAACACTGGGTGTGCAACCTTTGTCTAGCATGGGACCACGTCGAGGGCCATTGTCAAGCTTGTAAGCTCTTCAAGCCAAAAACAATTAAGGACCGAAAAAGCAAGCGCTGGGCCCATCACGCAGGTCAATGCCGCCATGGATGTGGAGGGTGCCTCCAGCGACTGCAGCATCGCCATCTTTTCAGACGACGAAGACGATTGGGAGCCGATTGATTCCCAAGTGCAAGCCCCTGACGGCAATAGACAGGCCGGCGGCTCTATTACAGGGACGACACCCGGCGGCAGCAGCACTCATACAACAACCTGCACAAAACACATGCACAAGGGCCGAGACTCGGCGGCACCGTCGATCGCATGCCCGCAGATGACGTTGAGGGGGAGGCCCACCAGTTCCCTGTCCTCTCGGAACTCGAGGTCCTGATCTAGAGACTACGCATACGCTGCGTCTAAACCATCAACTGATCACCGAATGTCAGAAGACGCGGCTTCAACTCTCACTACCGCCGATGTGCGACACTTTACCCAAATGTCGAAAGCGTCCAAAACCACCAAGAGCTCAAGTATAGCCCATTTAGTACAAAAACATGTCTCTGAAAGGTTACTTAAGGCCAAAAATATCAAGAAACACTCCTCAAAGAGCCTTCACTCTCACTAGGAGAGAACTAGTACACCCCACACGGAAAAACACTCTGTTCCCCAGGGAGAGGATACCACAACAGATGCCTTAAAGAACAAAGGGCAGCCTGCACCTCAGGGTCAGACTACACCCCAGAACCCGGTTTCCATACCATGTTCCTCTCAATGGACATCTGAGGACATTGATAGGGTTATGAGGAGAATGACATTCATGGCAGATTTTTGGGAGAAAAAACCACAGGTTGTCCAAAATTTCCAAACCACGCCACCAACCACTGCCGCTTCATCCTCTCAGCTCCCAGCAAAGAGGTCACGCCCTGACACCCTTCCCATTTCACCTCAGCAAGACCCAGTCCATATTGATCTATATTATCTAAATATAGACACTGAGGACAATGATACTATACAGGAAGCAGACCAATATTACGACAACGATGAAAAGGATGTGTACAACTTGCCCTCCCCTTCAACCTAGAGGAACCAGTGGCAGATTCACCAGTGGACAATCCACCGCTGTATAACGATATGCTCATGAAGGTAGCTGAGCACTTTCAGATTCAGACCCAAGAAACCCAGCTAGATAAGGATTTTGTGGAAGATATTTTGGGAGACGGGAAAGCCGCCACCCAATTTATACCAATCCTTCAGTCCATTTAAAGAAGGATACAACATTCTCTGGAGGCCCCTAACCAGATGCCGACAGTCAACCCATGTATTGAAAAACTATTCCACCCTGCACCCACAGACCTACTGTATATCAGAGGGCAGTTAAAAACAGATTCTCTTGTGGTAACCACAACTCGAAAGAGTGCCGTAACACTGTTCGCCTCATCAGAAGCGCCCCTCGATAAGGATAGTAAAAAACTGTACACTCTGGGGAGAAAGGTGCCCATCTCAGCGGCCTTTCAAACAAGTATTGCAAATAACACCACATTGTTGGCAAGCTACAACTGCCACAAGTGGGACGACGTTGCAACCCTAATGGCTTCAGCTCCAGAACCCCTCAAATCTCAACCGCCCTAGCAGTAGCAGATGGCAAGGTGGTATCAAGCTGCATCTTAAAGAACAACCTAGATGCCGCAGATAACACTGGCAGGATCATTGCCGAAGGTATCATCATTAAACGCCATGCATGGTTTTTCCAGACTGGTTTCAAACTTGAAACACAGATAACACCCCTCAACATGCCCGTAGAACCCAATTTCCATTTGGGAAGGCCGTGCAGGATGCTTTAAAATCAAACAAAGAGGAGTATGACATTCTGAAATCACTAGGCCAGCTAACTAATAAGCCACCAGGCCAAAGAAGTGGAAGCAATTTTTGTCGATTTCGAGGTCAAAGCTCACAAAGGGGTTCAGGTTACGGCCAAAGCCAGGGCTCATCCTGGGGAAAAAATCGGGGACAAGCCTTGCAAGGGATCCAGAGGGGCCAACATTGATCTCGTGACCGGGGGAGATCCTCCACTACAAGAGGTGGAGCAACACCTCCTAAACAATTACCACCCGCTTCAGGTCCTCTCCCATGCCTCTCCAATAGGAGGGCGTATAACACACTTCACCCACGCATGGGAGGGAATCACCTCGGACAAGTGGGTGCTATCGACCGTAGTGGGTGGTTATTGCGTGGAGCTACTTCAGCGACCCCCAAACCATCCCAGCATCAGAAAACAAACAGGAAGGAAGAACAAGGCATCCTTCTCGAGGAGAGGAGGTCGCAACACTGTTACTCAAGGGCGTCATCGAAATCATCCCAGTGAACTAGGTAAACAAGGTTATCTATTCAACTTACTTCCTTGTGCCAAAGAAATATCTAACAATGCACCCAGTATTAGACCTACGCCCTGCAAACACCTATGTCAAGCCACAAAAGCTCTGCATGACAACGCTACAAGAAGTAATCCCTCTGCTAAAGCGGGGGGACTGCATACCAAGATTAGATATGAAAGATGCCTATTTTCATATTTCAATGTTCTCAGGACACAGAAGATTCTTGCGTTTCAAGATAGCTAACAAGCACTACCAATTCAAGGTGCTACCCTTTGGAATAGCATCTGCTCCAAGGGTATTCACCAAGGTACTGGTGTTGGTGGCAGCACACCTGTGCAGGGAGGCAATCCCAGTGAACCCCTACCTGGACGACTGGTTGATCACAGGCGAGTCACCCCGAATTTGCAGGCAAAACACTAACCATAAACCTTCTTTTCCAGTTGGGCTTCTCAATAAACGAGAAAAAATCAAGCCTGGTTCCAAGCACAACCAAACAATACCTAGGAGATGTCATAAACACGGAAGAAAGGTTTGTCTTTCCATCAAAAGAAAGAGTTCAAAACATGCTACTGCAAATACCTCAATATAAAGCAGGTTACCAGATAAGCGTACGCAAAGCAATGTGTTTGCTAGGCATGATGGCATCTTGCATTTACCTGGTCCCACACGCACGTTTGTGCATGCATCCCATGCAGGAGTAGTTGGCGAAACAATGGTCTCAGGCAAGTGGTCAGTGGGGCAATCTAGTGGTCATTTCTCCACCACTAGTGGAAAACCTTCGCTGGTGGACAAAGGAGAATCTGTTTAAAGGAAAACCCTTCCGCGACCCGTCGGTGCAATCGGTAGTCACTACAGACGCCTCACTCCCCGGGTGGGGGGCACATCACCTTCATCACACAGCACATGATCTGTGGACTCACATCACAGCACAGAACCACATCAACCTGCTGGAACTTCTGCCAGTATTCAAAGCGCTTCAAGCATTCGAAACACAGCTGACAAATCGGTCAATACAGATCCTCGCCGACAGCACCACTTCACTGTTCTACATCAACAATCGGGGGGGCACACGTTCTCCAAACCTGTCCAAGCTATCACAGAAAATATGGAAATGGGCACTCAGACGGGGATGTTCCTATCTTTCCAACACGTTCCAGGGGAACTCAAAACTCTAGCGGACTCACTCAGCAGAGATCCCCTACCAGAAGAACACGAGTGGCGACTAGACACAAACGTCGTAGTCCACATCTTCTCACAATGGGGTTACCCCACGCTAGACTTGTTTGCTACAAGAGAAAAAAGCAATGCCCAGACCTTGCGTCCAGGTTTCCCCAACCAGACTCCAAGAGGAACGCCCTATGGATGAGCTGGTAAGGGAAATTTGCTTACGCTTTTCCCCCAACTCCACTAATGTGCAAGGTGGTGAACAAGATTCAGAAAGAACCAATGACGCTCATCCTAATTGCTCCTATATGGGTGAGACAACCATGGTATCCACATCTGCGCAAACTGGCAATGTGCGATCCCATCAAACTCCTGTGCCAGACCAACTTACTGACGCAACATGGGGGAATAACAGTACACCCTCAACCTCATTCAATGAACTTGGCCGCATGGCTACTGAAGTCATAGAGTTTGGACATCTAAACCTGCCACATAGGTGTATGGATATCCTCAGGGAGGCTTGTAAAGCAAACACCAGGCACTGTTATTTCGACAAGTGGAGGATATTTGTAAATTGGTGCCAGTCTAAACAAACCCCGTACAATGTACTCCATCCCACATTCTTCATTGTATGCGTCACGTGTTAGACTCAGGGTTAGTATTCAAGTCTATAAAAGTTCACCTGGCGGCTTTATCAGCTTAGACCACCTCACAGAGTAAAGTACCATTGTGGAAAGTCCCAGTCATCAAAGCTTTCATGGAGGGAGTAAAGAGACTCCACCCTCCAATTTCAAACCCACCACCAGGCTGGGATCTCAATGTAGTTCCTGCAAAGCTCATGGGACCTCCCTTTAAACCTATTCATAAAGCAAGTCTTAAATACCTTACTTATAAAACTGCCTTCTTAGTGGCCATCACTTCCATAAGGAGAGTCACTGAGCTTCAAGCATCGTCGGTGCAGGACTCTTTCTTTGTCATCCACAAGGACAAATTGTTTTTTTACGAACACACCCTAGGTTTTCACCGAAATTAATCTCCAAATTTCAAGTAAACCAATACATTGAGCTACCTGCCTTCTTTCAGAACCCATCCAGCTCAGCTGAGAAAAAACTCCATACACTAGATGTAAGGAGGGCGGTCCTTTACTATGTAAACAAGAACAGACCGCTCAGAAAAACAGACCAACTGTTTGTCTCCATAGCAACAGGCAGAGAAGGAGACCGCATTTCCAAAAATGCCATCTCCAGATGCATAGTCAGATGCATACAGCTCTGTTACTCATTATCAAGCAAAACACTGCCTTTCACACCAAGAGCTCACTCCACGGGGGTACAGGAGCTACTTTGACCTTTATCGCAAATGTCCCGCTGGACACCATTTGCAAAGCAGCTACATGGAGCTGAGTCCACACTTTCACTCAGCACTACTGCGTTGACTAAAGCAGACACAAAGGTGGGACAAACGGTTCTAAAACTTCTACCTGCCGCTGGACCTTCACACAACCCACCACCTTCTCCTAATACTGCTTTCTAATCTATGCATAGCATGTGCTCTGAGCAGATTCCACAAGCCTCAGAAGGGATACATAACTCACCGTAATCGTATTTCTGATGCTTGTATCTGCTTAGATTCACATGCGCCCACCCTTTCTCCCCTTGGTGAAGGTGCATAGATGTTTATCTGAGCTTTATCTGATACATATCTGCTTTAATACACCTGTACTCACTTTGTGCTACCTCATGTCAGAAACCAGACAATCTGAGGGACCTCAAGGCGTGAAGGACCATGGGTACAGAGGACGTCACACTAGGGATGGTATTACGTTCACGCCCTGTCAAAGTCCCTTTTCGAGTTTAGAAAACAACAATTTTAATACTCAACAGCTTCCACTAGATGTCGGCCTATGCATAACATGTGAATCTAAGCAGATACAAGCATCAGAAATACAATCACGGTGAATAATGTATCCCATATACTCAGACCTCAGAATCAGACCTCATCACCCTTAAGCGCAAGTGTAGGGCAGCTGAGAGGAAATGGTTAGCTTCTTGTACATCTGCCGACAAACTGAGCAGTCAGAAGCCCAGAAACTGCTCTCCTGAACTTCTGTGAAGACTTGCTCTCTAACCTTGATTCTAATCTCCCCTCATTTTACCCGATCTCTCTTCTGCCTTTGACAGAGTCAACCATGCCATCCTGCTCAACATTCTCCGTGATAACCTTATTCCTCTCTTATAGACCCTCCCAGGTCCAACTTGGGTCCTTCCTTCCTTTCCTTCATCTCACTCTATCTCACTCTCTACCTGTGGTTCCCCAGGGCTCTAACCTCTCTCCCTGGCTTTTCAACCAATTTATGGTACCTCTCGGCCACCGCATTGCCGCTCTCTGCTCCAACTTTCAATGCTATGCGGATGACACACAGCTCGTTTTCAGGCTCCTTTCTGCCACCTCTTCTACTTCTCTCATCTCGGACTGTCTATCTGCTATCCACGAGTGGTGTGCCACCAATGATCTCTGCCTTAATGCCAGTAAGATTGAGATCCTCCTCATCGGCACACGTGCACACTCCTTTCCTGTCACTCTCTGGCCGTCCTCTCTTGGCCCTCTTCCTACTCCCACCTGTGAGGCTAAGAACCTTGGGGTCATCTTTGACTCCACATTCTCCTTTTCTCCTCACATCTCAGATGTCTCCAAGAAGTCAAACTACCAACTGCACCTTCTGAGAGGTATTCTTCCTTTCCTCTTCTTCCCCCAGAAGCTCACTGTCTCCAGAGCTCTGTCACTCTCTAGGCTGGATTACTGCAACAGCCTCTTTCTAAATCTGCCTGCTTCTACTCTCCGCCCTGTGCAACACATCTAGAACAGTACTGCAAGACGTGTCCTTGGCCTCCAGCCCAGGGATCGTATCTCTCCAGCACTGAAATAACTTAATTGGCTCCCAGTGGCTGCAAGGATTAAGTTCAAGACCCTCTGCATTGTCCACAGGGTCTTCTGGGGCTTGGGTCCTCAATACCACCAACTTTCACTTTGTAAATACCTTCCTACTCGAGCTCTTCGCTCCTCCACCTCCAACTTCCTCAGGGTCAGACGTTTCTCCAAGCAACAAGTTGCGGGTACATCTTTCTTCGACCGGGGCCTTCCTCTGGAACAGCCTCCCTGCCTCTCTGAAACTTGAGGAGAACCATCTCTGGTTCCGGAAGCACCTCAAGACCTTCCTCTTTGCCGCCTCTATTCCTCTCCCATGCTGATCTCCTGTCTGATACTGCACTAGTCACCTGGCTACCCTCTTATTTCGGGCCCAGGTCCCTGCACGCCGAGTTGCACACCCGCACTGCTTCTGGCAACCCTTGCACTTGGGTCTGTATCTGTAACCCTACATTCCCCCTACCTGAACTTATTGGACACTCACTGTCTGCACTTTATGCACCTGCCACCTGCTGGCCGCACTACTTGTTCTTGTTTGATCCCATGTACAGAACTGCACCCCTGGCACTTTTTCTCCTCCCCTATGCCCTGCTCTTGCGCAATCATAATGTCGCGTTGCCTAGTAAGATTGTTGTCTCTGTCCCCCTTCTGTTCCCCCTTCCCTGCCTCGTTTGCCTTGAAACACTTTGTATAGGCGCGTTATGAATGCCATATCATATCACATGCATACATATATGTATGTACATTAATTGAAAACAATTTTGTTAAGAGGGTATTAAGGTGATTAGATTTAACACAACAAAACCCTTAAAATTCTGCAGGTGTGGGAAGTGATGACCACCTTAACTCTGCGTCCCTCTTTTGATGCCCCCAGTGATGTCATTGTGTATCTCACTGTGTATCCCTTCTTTGATATCATGTACGCTCTCCTTGGCTTTGCAACTCAGGGGATGCAGCGTTCAAATTGTCATCACTTTTCTCACCTGCTGAAAATCCGATCACCTTAACCTAAAGTTTTTCAATACTTTTTAAGGGTTTTGCCAAATAGCCATAACGTTTGGCTGTGGCCACTCCCCATGTTGCCAGTGAATGTAAGGAAAATGGAACAAATGTAGAGAGGTCAAGTGAGAGATTGCTACGTGAGCAAAAGTAGGAAGGCCTCTTGGAAGTAACAGTAAAACACTAAAGTTTAATAAATTAGAGCAAGATTAAAACAAGTATTAAATCAACAAACATGTGACAACATGATCACAAGTCAAACAGTTTCATAATGTTCACAGTGTATGTAATAGGAGAAAGGTAACAATAAAGGCCTATTGGTGAACACAAGTAAGAAAGGTAAGTACAAAGCTCAGTGGTAAATCACTGTGTACAATTTGCGACAGTTTTACACATATTTCAATTTAGAAACTCTGATGTTCTCCAAAGTCAAGAAGTCTCGACATGTTTTAGTTCTTGTGTAGTGTATACAGAACTTTCTTAAGGAGAGTGGTTCAAGTAGAATTCCTATTGTCAAAACAATAAGTGTGGGCCATTCACTGTCTTATATTCACTGTCTATCCTACCCCAGATCAGATAGAACAAGACAGTTGTGGCTTATTGTTTTTCAAGTGTCACCCGGGATTCCTCCCTTATCAGTAGACACTCTGCATGTTGCACTAATGATTTTAAAAGAGGGAAGGACCGCCCATGCCAACTAGCCGAGGCCCATACCCCTCTCCCTAGTACCTAATCAGAACCCACTAGCCACATCCCCAATCCATGGCCAGCGGCCTCATGGTCCACTTTCCTTAGGTCTTTGCCAGTGGCCCACTAGCCATGACCTTCAGCCTTGGCCACTGTCCATGTTTCTCCAAATATTTTAAAACACCAACAGACTTAGCCAGTAGCCTCAGCCACTGTAACCTTCAGCCACTGTACTTGTGTGCCCAAGTTTCTTATTTGGTTCAAATCCGTCCGGTGGTTTTCGCACTGTGGGTTTTCAGTCAAAGCACTTTATCTCCAAGTAGAAAATAAATGGGACTCGGCCCAAAACAGTGTTTTTTTTAGTTTTCTAAACAACTTTTTCACATTATTTTATCCTAAATGTCCAGTTTGGAGGGGCCCAGGGTAAACCTTTATTGGAAAATGTCATCCAAATTCACCCAAGTCAAAAGCTTTTAGAATTAGAATATTGGGAAGGTTTGTTTCACTTTAACTATAGGTTTTTGACTGCCACCCTATATATATATTTCTGAGGCTTGTGGAATCTGCTTAGATCACATGCTGTGCATAGGCCGACATCTAGTGGAAGCTGCAGAGTATTACAGTTTGTTTTTCGAAACTCGAAAATGGGCGTCGACATAGGGCGTGCCAGTAATACTATCCCTAGTGTGACGTCCACTGTACCCATGATCCCTCACGCGTGTAGGACCCTCAGATTGTTTTTTTCCACCATACGTGTCGGGAGCATTGTGCAGAGTTCCCTGGCTTTTAGCCATTTTGCAAAAATTCAATATTAATTTCCCCGTTCTTTCACTCCCACGTCGAGTCACCGAAAATCGACGCCGGTCTGAAGAACTACCAACCGTCGAGAGCTGCACGACGGACTTTGGGCCTCGGAAAGCCTCAGGCCTCAGGCCTCAGGCCTCGGAAGGCATCTGGCCTCTGCCCTATAAGTAGGGAGAGTGGGGGGTGGAAACATACTCTACATTATTTCCTACATACACTGCTGCCTTAAGGTTACATATGGAGAATACTCCATTTAAATTTTTCCCCAAGTGCAACCGCAAGTTCCCTTGGGTTGACAAACATGCCACCTGTAATCTCTGCTTGCCAAGGGACCACCCGAAGCGAACTGCAGAGCGTGCAAGCTTTTTAAAGCAAAAACACTCCAGGACCGCTCTACTAAGCGTTGGGCCCACCACGCCAGGCAGCTCAAGGCCATGGAAGCAGTGGGTGCCTTCAGTGATGGCAGTGCGGCCGCCCTTTCGGATGGCAAGGGCACAGGGGCGTCAAAAGACACCCAAGCGCTAGTCCCTGACCTCGGAGGATTGTCCGGCAGGGCAGTTATGGGGAACACACCCGGCGACACGAGCGCTACCCAAACTACTTCTACACCTAAACACACTAAGTCCAGCGCAGCATCGACACGCATATCGAGTTCTCGGAAGAAAGAGGCACATAGAGAGCGGTCCACAGAATTAGTGTCCTCTGGGTGTTCCGGGTCGAGATCCCTGCACGACACACGGCAACCGTCCACAGTTGCCAAGAGTGCCTCGCTCCCCAAAGTCACGGAGGTACGTTCGTCAGAAGACGAATCCGACCTCCACCCACAAGCCGCACACCAGAAGTCTGCTCCGGCAGCCCGATCGGCGTCTGCCTCCAAATCCCGATGTGCACACTCGAAAAAGAGAGACAGTACTCCCGAATCTCGACGCCAGGTGTCGAAAGATTCAGAAAAGGCCAAACCATCAGGAAAACACTTTTCCACTCAGGGGAAAGGGGCCAAACAGCAAAAAATGTCATCACAATCGACTTCTGCACCCCAGACACACAAGGACGTCAGATAAGGACAGATCTAAGACCCCTGTCCCAGTCACTACACCCAGACTCATACCACCCACTCCTCAGGATATGGGACTAGAGGAGGAACCTCAACAGGAGGTTGTCATCCCCAGTTCCAAAGAATGGAGCACTGAGGACATAGACAGGTTGATGAAGAGAATGTCTTCCTTAGCCAATTTTTATGAAAAAAAAACACAGCATTTTCTTAGCTATACCCCTGACAAATGCTACTCCTTCAGGATCCAAAGACCCTCAGCCTCCTAATAAGTGATCTCGGCTTGTGTCACGATGCCTGCCCCCAGAAAGCCAGACCAGGCCCAGCAACCCCAGAAGCAGGCATCATGCCACTTGAAGCATGCCCAAAAACCCCAGTTTGGGGCTATTTGGCTACAGTCCTGGCGCCTATGGCGCCAGGCTCATAAGAATAAAGTCAGTCCTGGCGCCATGGGCGCCAGGCTCATTACAGAAAACGTACCTGATGCAGACCATGCTGCATACCTACCTGATGCAGACCATGCTGCACGAAGCCACAAGCCAAATAAGGCTTAGATGGACTATTTTACCTCAGGGACTCCTTTCCTCTCGGGTGGGGCTGTGGAAGAATACTTACCTGGAACTTCTTCCCAGGCTATTTAAGCCACACCCGGACAGCCACACGTGCTTCGCGTTATTCTGCGTGCTGCAGCGTAACGCTCACCGTGTCTTCAGCCGCTCCAGTCTTCAGCCACGCCCGCTTCAGCCCTGGAACACGTGAACAAGAAAAAGAGAAGGAGAAGAGTGAGAACAAAACCCTTACCTGAATCCTTGATCCAGCACATCGTCGATCTGGAAGAGAGAGGCCTCCACAGTGCCTCGCAGCGCCGCGCTGAACTCACCATCCGGGGCTGCATTCCTTTACTCCATCGCGAACCCAGCATCTCCAGGCCATTCTTCAACACCCGGGGGAGACAAGAACAAATAGGTGAGCAAGGACAATACAACCTACCCCCAAAGACTTACCTGATTACCACAGGGGGGTACTCACCTCATCTCGGGTCGGCGCAGTCAATTCTGCATCACCGCCGCACCCCGGCCCCTAAGGGGAAAACAAGGACAATAAAACCTAATCCCAAAGACTTACCTGATTACCACAGGGGGGTACTCACCTCATTTCGGGTCGGCGCAGTTAATTCTGCATCATCGCTGTACCCCGGCCCCAAAGGGGAGAACCACAATAGACTTACCAGGATCTTACCAATTGCCACTTCGAACTCTTCTAGTGGTTTAAATCTGCAACCTGCAAGGAATCTGGCAGAGTGAAGATCAGACTTTTGAACTCTTATGAACGATTGGACTTTAGAGTCAATACTGGAACTCGCCAATTCCTCCACGCCAGTGAAGTAGCTGGTCGTCTACGCGCCCCTGCGCTCGACGCAGGATGGAGAGCTCATCTTTCCAAATCATCAGGTGAGATTAAGAGGGGACTTCAGGAGTGTTCTGTGGGCAGACAAGGGGAGTGGGAAGGTGGGTTAACGCTCAGATTACGGGAGGTTAATTCCCCTTCTCCATTGCAGAAAGATATTCGTACAAGTCCAACAAACAAAGCTAAGTGGGTCTGTCCAGTCTGTCATCTAGGCTCTATGTGTTACTCTGGTGGAAGCAACAGCGGGCCAGTCCAGATCGACGCCCCCGTGGGAATCAGGTGAGCGTAACAGCTTGATACTCCAGCTCAGGGCCTGTCTTCAGACCCTTACTACATCCATCCTTACCAGCAGTATCAGGAGGACCCAGATATACAAGTGCTGGACGACCAAACAGGGATCGAGTATTTTGGAGATGACGAGGACCAGGATGAGGAGGAGGAGAACGAGGAAGAAGTCTACAACATGGACTCTCCAGTTCAGAAGGAACCACAGGTTACTGACTCACCTATAGATAACCAGCCCCTGCTAAATGAGGTCTTGGCTAAAGCTGCACAGCACATCCATATAGACACTCAGGGGGCACAGGAAGAGAGGGACTTTGCAGAGGAGCTAGTGGGGGACAAAAGGCCCATTGCTCAAGCCATTCCTATTCTCAAGTAAATCCAGCGAAGAATTGATCCTTCCCTTCTCACTTCTAATCTCACTACGGCTGTAAACCCCAGAATTGAGAAGTTGTTCAGGGCCGCCCAGTCAGACCCGCTTTTCATAAGGGGTCAATTTAAGCCCGACTCGTTGTTAATCACAAACACCAGGAAGAGGGCGGGGACACCTTTATCTTCATCTGAGCCTCCCACTGACAAGGAGAGCAAAAGAATGTATGGGTTAGGAATGAAGGTAGCCTCCACTTCCCCTTACCAGGCAAGAATCGCCAGTACCACCACTCTGCTGGCAAGCTATAATTGCCACCAGTGGGAGCAGGTTGCTGCTCTCATTAACTCCGCTGTGGAACCACTAAAGGGCAAACGAACCCAATTTGCGTCGGAGGGTAGAGACGTGTCCGGTTGCATTCTGAAAACAACCTTTGACGCCGCAGATAATGCAGGCCGGCTCATAGCAGAGAGCACTGTCATTAAGAGGCACGCTTGGTTAAGACAGTCAGGGTTTAAACCCGAGACCCAGGTTACCCTTATCGACATGCCAGTATAACCGAATGTCTTGTTTGGCAAAGCAGTAGAGGACGCACTCAAAACTGCCAAAGACGAGTACGATACTCTAAAGTCCCTAGGACAGTTGACTAATAAGCCCATCAATCAAAGAGGGAATAGTCATTTTCGTCGCTCGCGCGGCCAACATTCCCAGAGGGGCTCCAATTATGCACAGGGACAGGGTACATCGTGGGGTGGCAACCAACAGTCTACCCAAAGTTACGGCAGAGGTAATAAAAGGGGCCATGGTAGAGGCAGAGGCAGCCCAGCTAGAGGCGGTACGCCTCCTGCAAAACAGTGACGCTCCGCTCAGGGTCCCTTCCCACGCATCCCCAGTAGGGTGCTGTCCAACGTATCCGCAGGATACTGCATCGAACTGCTGGAGCGCCCCTGCAACCACCCTCCACGACAAAAGATACTTTCCCTGGACCACCAAAAGTTCCTCCTCGAGGAAATCCTCAACCTTCTCGCAAAGAACGCGATAGAACTCGTCCCGGGCAGCCAGGTAAACAAGGGTATTTATTCAACTTACTTCCTTGTGCCAAAAAAAGATGCAATTATGTGCGCAGTATTAGACTTGCGCCCTGCAAACAAGTATGTCAAGCCTCAAAAATATCGCACGACTACTCTTCTAGAGGTAATCCCCCTCCTAAAAAGAGGGGATTACATGGCAACATTGGACATGAAAGATGCCTATTTTCATATTTCCATGTTCCCAGCGCACAGAAGATTCTTGCGCTTCAAGGTGGACAGTCAGCTCTACCAGTTCAAGGTGCTGCCCTTCGGGATAGCCTCGGCTCCAAGGGTATTCACCAAGGTACTGGTGGTGGCGGCAGCACACCTACGCAGGGAGGCAATCCCAGTGTACCCTTACCTGGACGACTGGCTCATCAAGGGGGAAACCCCGGTAATTTGCAGATCCAACATTCAAAGTACTATCAACCTCCTCTTCAAATTGGGTTTCTTTATCAACGAGAAAAAATCAAGCCTGGTTAGCGAAACAATGGTCTCAGGCAAGTGGTCAGTGGGACGATCTAGTGGTCGTTTCACCAACTCTTGTACAAAGTCTGGTGGACGAAAGAGAACCTGTCAAAGGGGAAAACTTTTTCGATCCGGAGATACAGGCTGTAGTCCTATCGGGGACGGGAGCACACCTCCTTCACCACACAGCGCATGGTCTCTGATCTCACACAGTGGCCAAGAATCACATCAATCTGCTAGAGTTTCTGGCAGTCTTCAGAGTGCTTCGAGCGTTTGAGCCCCACCTGATAAACCTGTCAGTGCAAATCTTAACAGACAGCACAACAGCGATGTTTTACATAAACAAATGGAAGGACTCATTCGCCAAATCTGTCCAGGCTTGCCCAGAGAATTTGGACATGGGCACCCAGACGGAACATTTACCTGTCATCTCAACATGTTCCAGGGGATCTCAATTCATTAGCAGACGCTTTAAGCAGAGATCCCCTCCCAGAAGAACACTAATGGTGTCTACACAGAGAAGTCGTATAGGACATCTTCTCACATCTTCTCACAGTGGGGTTTCCCCACTATAGACCTATTTGCCACAAGCGAAAACAGGCAATGCCCAGGATTCGCATCCAGGTTCCCCCAGCCAGACTCCAAAGGGAACGCCCTGTGGATGAACTGGTCAGGGAGGTTTGCCTACGCTTTTCCACCAACCCCTCTCATGAGGAAGGTGGTCAACAAGATGCACAGGGAATCCATGGCGCTCATCCTAGTTGCTCCCATGTGGGCGAGGCAACTGTGGTTCCCACACCTACGGAGACTAGCAGTGTGCGAACCCATCAGACTAACCCATCAGACTCCCGTGCTGGCACAACCTACTATCCCAGCACCAAGGTCAAACAGTGCATCCTCAATCCAGCTCAATGAACTTATCAGCATGGCTCCTGAAGTCATAGAGTTTGGACATCTCAACCTACCACAGAGATGCATGATTATCCTAAAGGAATCTAGGAAACCAAACACGAGGCACTGTTACTTCGACAAATGGAAAAGATTTGTTCTCTGGTGCCAGAATAAGCAAATCAAGCCGGTTGATTGCAGTCCTTCCAATATTGTCACCTACATGCTCCACCCGCTGGATGTAGCGTTGGTATTTAATTCACTCAAGGTACACCTGGCGGCTCTGTCAGCCTACACCACCTCCCATAACAAGGTTTTGTGGTGGAAAGTACTAGTGATTAAAGCCTTCATGGAAGCGGTAAAGAGACTCCACCCTCCAATTTCAAACCCACCACCAGGATGGGACCTTAATGTGGTGCTTGCTAAACTCAGGGGCCCACCATTTGCACCCATGCATAAAGCCAGTCTCAAACACCTGACCTATAAAACTGCCTTCTTAGTAGCAATTACATCCATAAGAAGGGTCATTGAAATCCAGGCTCTGTCAGTGCAGGATCCTTTCTTTACGGTTCATAAGGATAAACTGGTTCTATGAACACACCCTAAGTTTTCACCTAATTTCAAAATTCCATGTTAACCAGTCCATTGAGCTTCTGGCCTTCTTCCAAGAACCCAAAAGCTCTGCTGAGGTGGAACTACACACTCTAGATGTGCGAAGAACGGTCCTCTACTATGTAGACAAGACCAGGCCGCTAAGAAAAACAGACCAACTGTTTGTCTCCGTAGCTACAGGCAGAGAAGGTGATCGCGTCTCTAAAGGTGCCATCTCGAAGTCGATAGTCTATTGTAACCAGCTATGTTACTCCCTTTCTGAAAAAAGTCTGCATTTTACGCCAAGAGCTCACACTACAAGAGGCACTGGGGCCACTCTGGCTTTCATTGCAAATGTACCCCTTGACACCATTTGCAAAGCAGCTACGTGGAGCTCTATTCACACTTTTACTCAGCACTACTGCATTGACACTCACTCCAAGACAGATACTCAAGTGGGACAAGCGGTTCTAAGACACCTTGTCACGACCCTCGCCCAAAACCCGCTCTGGCAAACCCATTGGCCAGGTGGAGTCAGGACTCAGGCCTCTAGAGCCTGGCATCCTCTTCAAAAGCCCTCATGGGGCCATTCCTGGCACCTATGGCGCCAGGCTCATACACCATGAAAAATAATGTGCTTGGGAACTACTTTATTGTATTGTCAGCCAACATGGAGGCATCCACATAGCTTGGTTCCTAAGAACCAAGCTATGCGGTCTAGTGTTTTGGGTGTGGTAGCCTAGGGACTACTTTACCTGGACTATTTTGTTGGGGCTATTTAAACCACACCAGAGCAAGACAACACGCTTCGCGTTACTTTGCAGCTTGCAACGTGACGCTCACCGTGTCCAGCTATTCCCTCGAACCTCGGAGAAACAGAACCTGCAAGGAGAGAAAAGGACATCATTAGCAGCAGCATTTTACCTGCAGTCTTCATCTTTAAACACTCGCAGCTACTGAGAATGGCTTCCACGAATCTGCACGCCTCCCGGACAAAACGACCTGAAAGAGGAAGATAGAGGCAACATTAAGAAAAGCAGTAAAGACATTTACAAATTACGAACTGCTCAAAAGGCTTACCTGGCTGGTCGCCTCTCGGATGGCACCACTCCGGACATTCCACTCGCGCTGAAGAACACCACGACCTACAAGGAAGGAAAACACAGGTTAGCAAAGGCAAGACTTCGCAGCACTGCGCATAGCGCTTACTTACCGCATCACAGCGCTCTTAATGCGCCATCATTTACCAGCGGGGCTCAACCAAGCCCGTTCGCTGCGCTGAAGCTCTGCATACCTAAGGGCGAAAAAGATACATTTTAAACAAAGAAAGGCATGCAGGATAGCAATAAAACTAAAGAACACCAATAAGACCTACCTGAACAATATCAAACGAGCCGGCGTCAGTGAAGTAACTGGACCACACTCGCCCATGAAAGACAATGCGCCCCTGCAAAGAAAGCAGGACGGAGAGCATGCCTAATTCTACCACAAGGTGAGGAGAGGGCGCCAGAGGGACTGAAATCATACGGGAGTGGAGGAAGGATACTTATCCCAGTGGGTCATCTTGAACACAGTCCTCCTGTATTTTCAGGCAGAACCTTCCCCGCAGACCACATCAGGGCAAAGCTGAAAAGCATACCAGCGAGTAACCCGGCTGGGTGGCGTCCCTGTGGATACCAGGTGAGCATAACAGACCTGTTCGCTCATGACCCTTCTCACATCCCTCACATCCCACAACCTATTTATCATCTGGAATAGTACAGCACAATCTTGGTGCAAATTTGTGAAATTTCTCAACATTAACTTAAATTTACAATTCACAGAACAACATAGCACAAACTCGATTGTATTTCTAGATGTAAACGTCAAAATTGTGGGACAAAAGATTGGATGTGAGCTTCACAGGAAAATTACGGGTGCTAATATTCCCCTACATGCATAGTGCTCACCCAAAAAGTCTCCTGTCGAGCATCCCATATGGTGAGTTTATTTGCATTAGGAAAAATTGTAGTGACGTTAAAGATTTCGATCTAGCATGCACTACAGCCCATAACTTCTTACAACAACGGTACCCGAAGAGAGTCATTGAGAGATCTTATCTTAAAGTTCGTGATATGAACAGACAAGACCTACTGACAATGTCAAAATCAGATGCGAACATCACAGCAGAAGAAAATACCACCAGACTGATTTTATTTTTCGGAAGCCATGCACCCAATATAAAGAACATTATCAACAAATATTGGAAAGTTCTAAAAGTGGACAAAGATTTAGGCAATCTATTGCCAGAACGCCCAGATATAACTTTTTGTAAGAGCATGTCCATCAAAGATTTAGTAGTGCAAAGTTTTATGGCTTCAGATAATACACACAAAGGCAGAAATTTTCTCTCTGGGGGATCGGATGTTTTTTTTAAATGCAGTAAATGCAAAATTTGTAAATATGCTTTTAATTGTAGCAGTTATATCCATCCCATCCTCAAAACATCGATACAGTTTAAGGGCAAAATTTTGTGCAAGTATGAGTTGGTTGTTTATGTCCTGATGTGCCCATGCCTTAAATGGTATGTGAGCAGCACAAAATGTAAGCTAAAAGTGCGTATTCTGCAACACATAAGTGCTATTGTTAATAAGGACTAGTCATATCCCGTCGCTAAACATTTTTCAGAGTTTCACAATGGTGACCCCAAGAGCCTTACATTCTTTGGTGTTTACAAAGTTATAACTGGCCCAAGAGGAGGCGACAGTGAAAATATCTTACGACAAGAAGAAACAAAATATATAATTGATTTTGAAAGTAAATACCCAATGGGTCACAATATTGACGAAGAATTGTACACATTTCTGGGGGTCTAAATGGTCTTGATAATGTACCTTCCCTCTTCTCTTTCTTCTTTCCTCTTCTTTGCTTGTATTTGCGTTCTACATTTTCTTCCTCGAGCCTATTCTATTTTTGTTATCCCTTGCCTTCCCTTCTCTTTCCAATTATTCTTTGTTTAATATGTACTGCTGGCAGCCCTTGGCTATTTTTTATTGTTATTTTACACAGACTGAGATGGAGAACTTTTAGCGACTTATGGCGAAATATGTAATCTAATATAATGTGGTCTATAAATTAAGAGATAGAAGAACAACTCCAAATGTTATGCATGAATGTATTAAGATACTCCAAAGGACTTCATAACCATGTAGGAAATGAACACTATGTCACTTTCTCATTTATGTCAAAACATACCACATATGAAGAGTATCATATGGTTTTAAGATTTCACTGGCACTTTACTATTGATTGTGTATATATTGCAGAATTTGCTATATGATGCACTTGCACTTTATTACATGATGAGGATACACAGCTATATACATAAATAGATGAAATAATCGCTTACTCTTACATGATACACTGGTACCAGAATTTTATTGTATGTATCTAATACCTTGATACAAGATAAAACGACCAAAGTTTCAATGTAATGTCTTGCACATCTCCGGGAAAAAAAGAAAGGCATATTGACATCACTCTGAGAGCATGGCCTAGACTTGCACTATGTATTAGCACTTTAGCAGGTTGTATATACATATATAATTGACTTTTATATGTCATTCCCACTTTGGAATTATTTAGTGCCATTCTGACCTGCTGTTGATGTTAAAATGTCCAATTGCAAAGCACTAAGCTAGCACAAGCATATGGATGTTGTTCCACCAATTCAGGGCCGTAAATGAATAATACAAAGATGATTTGAAAATAAATGATGACGCCTTATGAAACGTTGCTCTTAATACATCTTAGAGCAACATAATGATAGGGGTACACATTAAACAAGTTTGGGGCAAGCATTTAATATAATGTGCATATACTTTACAAGACCCATTAGTCGTCTTAAAAATGGCCGACCGAATTTGTGAAAACACTAAGCCTAAGTCGCTTTTTCACTTTTCACTTTTTATTGTTTGCTAATTGTATGCATGTGTGTAAATAGACTCCCAACACAGGGAGGAGTTACTGTGAGCAAGCCACAGGAGTGTCGCGAAACGCGTCAGTCAGCCTCTCTGACATGGAAGTATTTGGGGAGCTGTTTTTAAAACTGCATTGTTAAAATAAAGCTTTTTCTACCTTTGAAAGCTTTGTTTAGCAGTTTTTGTTCTGAGTGCTCCGCACTCGTTTTTTCGGCAATTTTTGCCATGTTTTGGTGAAACCAATCTCCGTGATGGGAGTGCAGCTCTACAAAAAAACAAAGGTTTTGAAACTGGGATATATATATATATATATATATATATATATATATATATATATAACGTGGCCATGTAGTTATGGTTAAGTTGCTAATCCCATAGGAAGAGCACTTTTTGGGCGGCTTATTACTTCGCTCCCCTTGGACGAATCCACACCAAACTTTGCAAAAAAAGTATATGGCCCACTCTGGATTATTTTGCAAAGTTTGGTGAGGTTTGGTCCAGGGGGGGCAAAGTTATAGGGGAGGTCCCCATTTTTTTCCCCATAGACTGAAATTTGGTGAAAATCCGTCCAGTAGTTTAAAAACGACCAAAAAGTAGGTCACAAAAAATTAGTGATATCTATGTCCGGTCCGTGGACAGTGTCCTGATTGGCTAATCGGCTTGCGTCATGTCCGCGAACATATGACGTGTCCACTGATTGGATGGTGAAGAGCGTGGAGTGCGTTGGATTTTTGGTAACGCCCGCCATCTTGTGTCTGCGGACATCCGTGGACAGCGCTATGACAAATGGTGGAGAAATCTAATTTTGGCAAGTGTGTTGGCGTGTAAGACTGTTTTGGGAGGATGGGGGAGTAAGAGATGTGTCAAATATTGTATCTATTTAGGTGGCAGGCACCCCTGTTGTGTTCGTTGTGTCCGCGGACAGACGCGCTGTCCTCGATGTCCGCATTCGACCCAAATGGGAGTGTCCTAAGGACACTATATCTTTCCGTACTGTTCGCAGGCAAGTTGAAACTGTTCTAAGAAAACACACGGTGTCCGCGGACATGAAAAATGCCTATATGGCATTGTTAAAATGTTTGATTCTATGGGTGTGATCTATGGGTGTGATATGCGGCGGTGGTTGTGGCAAAGCCTAGAGTCTTGGGTGCATGTGGTGGTTGTGATCAGGGCCTAGAGTCTTGGGTGCATGAGGTGATTGTGGTGAGGGCCTAGAGTCTTGGGTGCACCCAAGACCAAAGTTCAAGACCAAAGTTAAAAGTACCGAAGTTATAGTCTGTAATCAAACAAAAATGGAGGTGTTCTAAGTACACTATACCTGTCTGTACTGTTCGCAGGCAAGTTGAAACTGTTCTAAGAACGCACACGGTGTCCGGGATGTTCGTAATTAAACGAAAATGGAGGTGTCCTAAGTACACTATACCTGTCTGTACTGTTCGCAGGCAAGTTGAAACTGTTCTAAGAACACACACGGTGTCCCTGGACATAAAAATTGCCCATATGACATAGTTAAAATTTTTTGATTCTATGGGTGTGATCTATG
This sequence comes from Ambystoma mexicanum, assembly GCF_040938575.1. NCBI lineage: Eukaryota > Metazoa > Chordata > Amphibia > Caudata > Ambystomatidae > Ambystoma > Ambystoma mexicanum. The sequence continues at coordinate 950,835,768 of NC_090939.1, forward strand.
GGTGTGATATGCTGTGGTGGTTGTGGCCAGGGCCTAGAGTCTTGGGTGTATGTGGTGGTTGTGGTTAGGGCATAGAGTCTTGGGTGCATGGCTGAAGGTCATGCACCCAAGACCAAAGTTCAAGACCAAAGTTATAAGTACCGAAGTTATAAGCTACCATGGGTGTGATATGTTGCGGTGGTTATGGCCACGGCCTACCCAAGACCAAAGTTATAAGTACTGAAGTTATAAGCTTACATGGGTGTGATATGCTGCGTTGGTTGTGGCTAGGTCCTAGAGTCTTGGGTGGATGGGCCATGCACCCAAGACCAAAGTTATATGCACCGTTTGCTTCAATGGGTGTGTTATGGAGTAGTATTTATGAGTTGTACTTATTGTAATATACTTACTGTTTGGTTTGGTAACTGAACTACATATATTCTTTGTCAATTTCTGTGATAAAAGAAAAGATCATAGCATTGAATAATAGACATTGTTTATTCATTTTGGCCCTCGTATTTAGTAGATTACAAACCAGTGTACTGTGCTATTTGCTCAGTTTCTGTGTTTGTTTTTCAAATCATTGAGTCTGTGGGAAAACAAAAATCCCTGTCGGATTAAAAAACCTTTTTTGTTATTCTACAGTCTATTTGTTTAGTTTTTTCAGAGTTCACTTGTTGTTTCTGGCTAATGTTCTATCTGTTGGCTAATAGCATATTTTTGGAGCAGTTAGATACCTGTTGGCATATTCTAACTGTTTGTTTCCTGTTATAATTTAGTGGTATTTATTTATCTGTTTGTTTGTTGTAAAATCTTGGGGCAGTTAGATACCTGTTGGCGTATTCTAATAGTTTATAGTTTTTTAATTGAAGTTTTGTTAATGTTTAAATACAGATTAGTTATTAAACTTTGGTTTTAAGAAGATTAAATAAGCGTTTGTAAGATTTGCTAGTAATCTCTGCTTTAGAGTAATGGTACTATCATTACATTTGAACCATCCACATTTCTTTTTAATATATGCAGTGTAGTGACCTGCATGGGTTGTGGCCCCTGCGTGGTAGATTATACCTGTTGTTGTGAAGGTTTCCTTACCAAGTGATACTTGACCATGTGTGAATCCAGTCAGATTGCAGTTGTTTTTGGTACCATCTGCATTGTAACATATAAGCATTAGTATTATGTATTTACTATGTGTTTGTATTAGTAAGGTGGAGCGATTATCTGAATTGCAGGTAGTACATAATCTAACATGGTTTGCATTTTGTACAAGTTGCTGAAATGGAACGGATTCACAATTAGGTATGGATACATGCACAAAGCGCTCATTAGGGATTTGTTCCTGTGTCACATTGTTGCAGAGAGTGCATGTATGTTTCCACATGTATGAAATCTGAAAAATGTCATTTATATGTATGTTTTTGTTTTCATGTACTTGTAGTAAGTACATTAGAAATTCTTGTGGATCTTCTTGTGATTTTATAGTGAATTTCACCATTCCAGCACAGTAGTCCAATTCTTGTCTTATTCCATGAACACTAAACGTGTTGTCAGGATTGTTTGTTGCGTTTCTATGAAGTACTAACATTTGCAAACAAAATTGGTCTCTACTGTGTAAGTAAATGTTGTCAACAATTGGTGGTAATTGAAATAGAATATTCATTGCTACATTTGCGTAGCAACTTACACCAGTTATATTTTAACATTTGAATGGACCAGATCGGTCTGTGTCCAAGTCATTTTTTTCAGAGTGTTTGTTGCTTTTTTGAAGAAGTACCTGAGTTACTTTGAGTAATAGGTTCTTCTTTGGTTGTGGTCATTGATGAAGTATTAGCTTCTTTTTGTCTCTTTGGAGGATTTGCAGTGAGATCCTGTTGCATTTCTGTTTGAATTATTTTTCTTTTACAACGTTTTCTTTTTTGTGGAACAGGATATGTTTTTAGATGGGGGTGTATAGTGAACGTAGTCTATTGTATTCTAAAATGCAAGGAATATCAGCGTTTACTTTACTTGCATCAAAGTTCATTAGAAATAGGCTGTAAAGTGTACGTAAGCGTGATAGTGCTACGTAGCTCATGCCTTCTTTAAAGGTTGTTTTACCAATATCTATCTATGCTTTGTCTAGGGTAAGCCCGTGTGATTTATGAATGGTGACTGCGTATGCTAGAGTCAGAGAAAATTGTTCTCTGCGTACATACATGTCTTTGAAGAGAAGGAATCGAGCTTTTGAGCGCCCTATCCTTTTTACTTCTGAAAGTTTGTCAAAGAGAATATTGACAAATTGAATGTTGTTGTCACGTGGGTATGTTTGAAAGCCAACAACTGTAGCCAGTGCTCCATTAACTAGTCCTTGCTCCACGTAAAGGTTACGTTTAAGCATTACTCTACAGTTTAAGGATAATTTGAATATTTTTTCTAAACCAGCTGTGTTGGGGATAGAATTTTCTAAGATATTTAGTCTTGTTGTGGCTTGTTGACACATGGGTAGTGTCATACCATGTACGTCCAGTTTGTCTGTTGCAGAAATTTCAATTATTGGCTGCATTTCTTTTTTCAACATTGCTTCATTGAATTTGGAACAGCTTGCAAGAGTTGGCATTAAGGACATACAATTGACATTTGTGTGCGTTAATTGTTCCGTAACATCAGTAGCACATGAGTTATGGCCATAAAGTGCATGGATGTGCCAGGTTTTTAATATTGCTTGTGCTTCTTGAGATAGTACACCAACTCTAATACTTTTTAAAATGTTGGCGTAGGGGAGGTCTGCAGACTGTCGCATGTTTTCTGTTAATTCTCTTTATTGGAAATGTTGCCAAAGGTTGACATTTCCTATGCTGCCAGCAGTTTTCCGGCAGAGTTTGTGTCCTAAGGTTTTAAAAATTGGTTCACCTTTCACTGGTGTCAATTGAAGAAGATCTCCGAAAACAATTATGTGTTTTCCTCCAAAGACCTTGTCATAGTTTGTTTTAAGTACTTCTTGTAATCTGAGGTGAATCAAAGCCAACATTAGGTTGGAGACCATACTCACTTCATCTATTAGTAGCATTTTCATTTGTGTTAACACTCTGCGTAGTTCCATTGCAGCTTCTGTAGAAAGTGTGTAATATTCTAATTTGTTTTGGTGTTCTACTGGCAGGAGTAGTAATCAGTGTAAAGTGACACCGCCTATATCGTAGGCAGCTAAACCTGTGGGGGCAGTTACAACAGCTGACAGTTTGTTGTTTGTCAATTGTTGAAGGAACTTGCTGATGATTTTGATTAAGAATGTTTTGCCTGAACCAGCTTCACCACTGACGTATAATATTATAGGTTTGTAATTTTGGCAGGTACATTCTTTATTTTCATGTTGTACACTATGTGCAATTTCTTTTGTTACTCCTTGAAAAATGCTAGGCTGCTTGTTGTTTAGTTTTGATTGTAGTGTACTTAAGTCTTCTGTATCTTCATACTGACACATGGTGTTTTCTACTTCTGTCATAGCTAATTCTGCCTCATTTGCTATTAGTGGCTGTCCCAGTGGTTCTTGGCTTCCTGTTACAGAATGTTGACTACTGTCAGGAGTGTCCTTATCTAGTTGGGCTTGGAGTTCTTCTTCGTGTTGCTGTTCATTGTGCAACATTGTTTTGTACTGTGTAAAGTTTACATTGGTGATAGTGCTTTCATTTGCTTTGAAAGCGTCTTCATAGGAGTCATAGTTATCTAGTATTTCTTCTTCTTTCTCCATGGTTTAAAGAGTTGTAACAGGGACATGTAATATAGTTCTTTATGTTGAGGAATTTTTAATGACAATTTGATATGATTCATTAAACTTGGGTTGGTAAGTTTTACTAAGCTGCCTTCACAATTTGTGACTGTGTATCTACCTTTTTTTCAACGGGTTTTATATTATTTTTGTATGTGAAGTTTTGGGCTATGTGGTATAGACACATGGTTTCCAAAGTGGTACTTCCTTTTGGGTAGTATTTGTCTAGTAAATTGTTTTTCAAAATGTCTTGGCTGTTGGGACCATTTTTGGCTATTGTTTCTATGTCGTCATATGATTTGAGAACTCTTTTTCTAGATTTAGCAGGACCAAGACTTAGCCATACTATATTTTCAGATTTTCTTTACAAAGCAGTACCAGTTAAACGATCTGCAGCTTCATAGCAGCCACATTCTCCATTGGAGAGCATTTTTATGCCCAAGCTGTACAATTATTGAGACAGTGTTTTGTCTGATGACTGGTCATTCCAGAGGTCTTGAAGCTCTGTTTTTCTGCTTTGGTTACGTAGGCTGTAACATATTGTGCAACTGCAGTGGAATTGTCTGCAATGTACTGCACATCTATGTTTGCATTCCACAATAGGGCAATGATTGCATTGTAATCATTGATATATTTAGCTTCTTCTGTTCTTTTTATGTAATATGTATTTTTAGGTGATTTACCTTTAACGCTATGTCTAACTGAAGACATGAAGTTGTTCACTCCACCTGTTTCTGTAACCGGACTAGGGAAACCAAAACGGCATTTAGGGGCCGATTCATGGAACAAACGTGCACCGAAAATCTTCGCGCAAGCAGGCGCAAGCGGAAAAAAACAGGCGCACGCGTGCGATTCATGGAAGTCCCTGCGCGTGTTCTCCTCTGGATGTGCGCCAAACCCGTGCATGGCGCACAAGTCACTGCAACATCCCGAAAGGCGTGCGCGACGCGCACAGTGAAAGCGCACAACCTCGGCGCATACACCAGAAAGTGGGCGGGACATGGGGCGTAACGCGCGGAATGTGGAACATCGCGTGAAATTAATGGCGTAACTGGGGATGTAATGCAGGGAAGCAGACGGAACGCCCACACGCACTCGAACCACACATATTCATGGAATCAAATAGGGCAAAGCCACGCACAGCCAAAGACACGCACAAGCTGAAACACGTCCGCCACATGAAGGCAGGCGGTAGAGTCCCAGCGCATCACAAAAGTGGCAACATACAGCAATTGGGCCTGTGCGAGCGGGCACGTGTATTGTGGGGGTGCGCGGGAAGCAACACACGCGAACGAGCGGGGTACGTGTATTTCGGGGGTGCGCGGGATGTCACACACGATTGAGCGGGGTACGTGTACATCGGGGGTGCGCGGGAAGTTACACGCGATTGAGCGGGGTACATGTATTTCGGGGGTGCGCGGGAAGTCACACACGTGATTGAGCGGGGTACGTGTACATCGGGGGTGCGCGGGAAGTAACACGCGATTGAGTGGGGTACGTGTATTTCGGGGGTGCGCGGGAAGTCACACACGCGATTGAGCGGGGTATGTGTATTTCAGGGGTGCGCGGGAAGTCACACGCGATTGCGCGGGGTACGTGTATTTCGGGGGTGCGCGGGTAGTTACACACGCGATCTCATCAGGGTACGTGTATTTCGGGGGTTTGCGGGAAGTTACACACGCAATCTCAGGGTACGTGTATTTCGGGGTGCGCGGAAAGTTAGACACGCGATCACATCAGGGTACATGTATTTCGGGGGTGCGCGGGTAGTTACACACGCGATCTCATCAGGGTACGTGTATTTCGGGGGTTTGCGGGAAGTTACACACGCGATCTCATCAGGGTACGTGTATTTTGCGGTGCGGGGGAAGTATCCCACGCAACATCAGCAGGGTACGTGTATTCCAGGGGTGCGCGGGAAGTTCCATACGCGATCTCATCAGGGTATGTGTATTCCAGGGGTGCGCGGGAAGTTCCATACGCGATCTCATCAGGGTCCGTGTATTACAGGGGTGCGCGGGGAGCAGCACATGTGAATTGCACGTGTGGGTCCTCCCAGGTGTTCCCTCCACGGCCCCTGCAGGTGGCTCACACCACAGGGGCCTACCCTGCACATGTCCTGCAGGCACCCCATCCACCATGGCCATGCCCCCCAGCCAACCCACATGTCAACTTGCACTACTGCCCACCAACGCATGTCCCCCTGGACCCCCAGCCACCAGGGGCACCCTCCACCAGGCCCCCACCCATTTCCAACTCATGTTCCCCACCACCCCCACCCCCCAGCAGTGCAGGGGCAGCCTCCAACAGGCCCCCACCCATGTCTCCCACCACCCCCACCCCCCAACAGTGCAGGGGCAGCCTCCACCAGGCCCCCACCCATGTCTCCCACCACCCCCACCCCCCAGCCACCAGGGGCACCCACCACCAGGCCCCCACCCATGTCTCCCAGCACGCCCACCCCCCAGCCACCAGGGGCAGCCTCCACCAGGCCCCCACCCATGTCTCCCACCACCCCCACCCCCCAGCAGTGCAGGGGCACCCACCACCAGGCCCCCACCCATGTCTCCCAGCACCCCCACCCCCCAGCCACCAGGGGCAGCCTCCACCAGGCCCCCACCCATGTCTCCCACCGCCCCCAGCCACCAGGGGCACCCACCACCAGGCCCCCACCCATGTCTCCCATCCCCCCACCCCCCAGCACTGTGGGGCACCTGCCAGCAGGCCCCCACCCATGTCCAACTCATGTTCCCCACCACCCCCACCCCCCAGCAGTGCAGGGGCAGCCTCCACCAGGCCCCCACCCTTTTCTCCCAGCACCCCCTCCCCCCAGCCACCAGGGGCACCCACCACCAGGCCCCCACCCATGTCTCCCACCACCCCCACCCCCCAGCACTGTGGGGCACCTGCCAGCAGGCCCCCACCCATGTCCAACTCATGTTCCCCACCACCCCCACACCCCAGCAGTGCAGGGGCACCCACCACCAGGCCCCCACCCATGTCTCCCAGCACCCCCACCCCCCAGTCACCAGGGGCACCCACCACCAGGCCCCCACCCATGTCTCCCAGCACCCCCACCCCCCAGCCACCAGGGGCAGCCTCCACCAGGCCCCCACCCATGTCTCCCAGCACCCCCACCCCCCAGCCACCAGGGGCACCCACCACCAGGCCCCCACCCATGTCTCGCACCACCCCCACCCCCCAGTACTGTGGGGCACCTGCCAGCAGGCCCCCACCCATGTCCAACTCATGTTCCCCACCACCCCCACCCCCCAGCAGTGCAGGGGCAGCCTCCAGCAGGCCCCCACCCATGTCTCCCCCCAGCCACCAGGGGCAGCCTCCACCAGGCCCCCACCCATGTCTCCCACCACCCCCACCCCCCAGCACTGTGGGGCACCTGCCAGCAGGCCCCCAACCATGTCTCCCACCACCCCCCAGCCACCAGGGGCAGCCTCCACCAGGCCCCCACCCATGTCTGCCAGCACCCCTACCCCCCAGCAGTGCAGGGGCAGCCTCCACCAGGTCCCCACCCATGTCTGACACCACCCCCACCCCCCAGCACTGTGTGGCACCTGCCAGCAGGCCTCCACCCATTTCCAACTCATGTTCCCCACCACCCCCACCCCCCAGCAGTTCAGGGGCAGCCTCCAGCAGGCCCCCACCCATGTCTCCCACCACCCCCACCCCCCAGCCACCAGGGGCAGCCTCCACCAGGCCCCCACCCATGTCTCCCACCACCTCCACCCCCCAGCCACCAGGGGCACCCACCACCAGGCCCCCACCCATGTCTCCCAGCACCCCCACCCCCCAGCACTGTGGGGCACCTGCCAGCAGGCCCCCACCCATGTGCAACTCATGTTCCCCACCACCCCCACCCCCCAGCAGTGCAGGGGCAGCCTCCAGCAGGCCCCCACCCACGTCTCCCACCACCCCCACCCCCTAGCCACCAGGGGCAGCCTCCACCAGGCCCCCACCCATGTCCCCCAGCACCCCCAGCCACCAGGGGCAGCCTCCACCAGGCCCCCACCCATGTCTCCCACCACCCCCACCCCCAGCCACCAGGGGCACCCACCACCAGGCCCCCACCCATGTCTCCCAGCACCCCCACCCCCCAGCCACCAGGGGCACCCACCACCAGGCCCCCACCCATGTCTCCCACCAACCCCACCCCCCAGCACTGTGGGGCACCTGCCAGCAGGCCCCCACCCATGTCCAACTCATGTTCCCCACCACCCCCACCCCCCAGCAGTGCAGGGGCAGCCTCCAGCAGGCCCCCACCCATGCCTCCCACCACCCCCACCCCCCAGCCACCAGGGGCAGCCTCCACCAGGCCCCCACCCATGTCTCCCAGCACCCCCACCCCCCAGCCACCAGGGGAAGCCTCCACTAGGCCCCCACCCATGTCTCCCAGCACCCCCACCCCGCAGCCACAAGGGGCAGCCTCCACCAGGCCCCCACCCATGTCTCCCACCACCCCCACCCCCCAGCAGTGCAGGGGCACCCACCACCAGGCCCCCACCCATGTCCAACTCATGTTCCCCACCACCCCCACCTCCCAGCAGTGCAGGGGCAGCCTCCAGCAGGTCCCCACCCATGTCTCCCACCACCCCCAGCCACCAGGGGCAGCCTCCACCAGGCCCCCACCCATGTCTCCCACCACCCCCACCCCCCAGTCACCAGGGGCAGCCTCCACCAGGCCCCCACCCATATCTCCCACCACCCCCACCCCCCAGCAGTGCAGGGGCACCCACCACCAGGCCCCCACCCATCTCTCCCAGCACCCCCAGCCACCAGGGGCAGCCTCCACCAGGCCCCCACCCATGTCTCCCACCACCCCCACCCCCCAGCACTGTGGGGCACCTGCCAGCAGGCCCCCACCCATGTCCAACTCATGTACCCCACCACCCCCACCCCCCAGTAGTGCAGGGGCAGCCTCCAGCAGGCCCCCACCCATGTCTCCCACCACCCCCAGCCACCAGGGGCAGCCTCCACCAGGCCCCCACCCATGTCTCCCAGCACCCCACCCCGCAGCCACCAGGGGCAGCCTCCACCAGGCCCCCACCCATGTCTCCCACCACCCCACCCCCCCAGCAGTGCAGGGGCAGCCTCCACCAGGCCCCCATCCATGTCTCCCAGCACCCCCACCCCGCAGCCGCCAGGGGCAGCCTCCACCAGGCCCCCACCCATGTCTCCCACCACCCCACCCCCCCCAGCAGTGCAGGGGCAGCCTCCACCAGGCCCCCACCAATGTCTCCACCCACCCCCACCCCCCAGCCACCAGGGGCAGCCTCCACCAGGCCCCCACCCATGTCTCCCACCACCCCCACCCCCCAGGGGCACCCACCACCAGGCCCCCACCCATGTCTCCCAGCACCCCCACCCCCCAGCCACCAGGGGCACCCACCACCAGGCCTCCTCCCATGTCTCCCAGCACCCCCTCCCCCCAGCCACCAGGGGCAGCCTCCACCAGGCCCCCACCCATGTCTCCCACCACCCCCACCCCCCAGCCACCAGGGGCACCCACCACCCCCATCCCCCAGCACTGTGGGGCACCTGCCAGCAGGCCCCCACCCATGTCCAACTCATGTTCCCCACCACCCCCACCCCCCAGCAGTGCAGGGGCACCCACCACCAGGCCCCCACCCATGTCTCCCAGCACCCCCACCCCCCAGCCACCAGGGGCACCCACCACCAGGCCCCCACCCATGTCTCCCGCCACCCCCACCACCCAGCCACCAGGGGGGCCTCCACCAGGCCCCCAACCATGTCTCCCACCACCCCCACCCCCCAGTCACCAGGGGCAGCCTCCACCAGGCCCCCACCCATGTCTCCCACCACCCCCACCCCCCAGCAGTGCAGGGGCAGCCTCCACCAGGCCCCCACCCATGTCTCACACCACCCCCAGCCACCAGGGGCACCCACCACCAGGCCCCCATCCATGTCTCCCAGCACCCCCAGCCACCAGGAGCAGCCTCCACCAGGCCCCCACCCATGTCTCCCACCACCCCACCCCCCAGCAGTGCAGGGGCACCCACCACCAGGCCCCCACCCATGTCTCCCAGCACCCCCAGCCACCAGGGGCACCCACCACCAGGCCCCCACCCATGTCTCCCAGCACCCCCACCCCCCAGCCACCAGGGGCAGCCTCCACCAGGCTCCCACCACCCCCAGCCACCAGGGGCACCCACCACCAGGCCCCCACCCATGTCTCCCACCACCCCCACCCCCCAGCACTATGGGGCACCTGCCAGCAGGCCCCCACCCATGTCCAACTCATGTTCCCCACCACCCCCACCCCCCAGCAGTGCAGGGGCACCCACCACCAGGCCCCCACCCATGTCTCCCAGCACCCCCACCCCCCAGCCACCAGGGGCACCCACCACCAGGCCCCCACCCATGTCTCCCAGCACCCCCACCCCCCAGCCACCAGGGGCAGCCTCCACCAGGCCCCCACCCATGTCTCCCAGCACCCCCAGCCACCAGGGGCACCCACCACCAGGCCCCCACCCATGTCTCCCACCACCTCTACCCCCCAGCACTGTGGAGCACCTGTCAGCAGGCCCCCACCCATGTCCACCTTATGTTCCCCACCACCCCCACACCCCAGCAGTGCAGGGGCACCCACCACCAGGCCCCCACCCATGTCTCCCAGCACTCCCACCCCCCAGCCACCAGGGGCAGCCTCCACCAGGCCCCCACCCATGTCTCCCAGCACCCCCACCCCCCAGCCACCAGGGGCAGCCTCCACCAGGCCCCCACCCATGTCTCCCACGACCCCCACCCCCCCCCAGCACTGTGGTGCACCTTCCAGCAGGCCCCCACCCATGTCTCCCACCACCCCCAGCCACCAGGGGCAGCCTCCACCAGGCCCCCACCCATGTCTCCCACCACCCCCACCCCCCAGCACTGTGGGGCACCTGCCAGTAGGCCCCCACCCATGACTCCCACCACCCCCAGCCACCAGGGGCAGCCTCCACCAGGCCCCCACCCATGTCTCCCAGCACCCCCACCCCCCAGAAGTGCAGGGGCAGCCTCCACCAGGCCCCCACCCATGTCTCCCACCACCCCCACCCCCCAGCACTGTGGGGCACCTGCCAGCAGGCCCCCACCCATGTCCAACTCATGTTCCCCACCACCCCCACCCCCCAGCAGTGCAGGGGCAGCCTCCACCAGGCCCCCACCCATGTCTCCCAGCACCCCCACCCCCCAGCCACCAGGGTCAGCCTCCACCAGGCCCCCACCCATGTCTCCCACCACCCCCACCCCTCAGCAGTGCAGGGGCACCCACCACCAGGCCCCCACCCATGTCCAACTCATGTTCCCCACCACCCCCACCCCCCAGCAGTGCAGGGGCAGCCTCCAGCAGGCCCCCACCCATGTCTCCCACCACCTCTACCCCCCAGCCACCAGGGGCAGCCTCCACCAGGCCCCCACCCATGTCTCCCACCACCCCACCCCCCAGTCACCAGGGGCAGCCTCCACCAGGCCCCCACCCATGTCTCCACCCACCCCCACCCCCCAGCAGTGCAGGGGCAGCCTCCACCAGGCCCCCACCCATGTCTCCCACCACCCCCCAGCCACCAGGGGCACCCACCACCAGGCCCCCACCCATGTCTCCCAGCACCCCCAGCCACCAGGGGCAGCCTCCACCAGGCCCCCACCCATGTCTCCCACCACCCCCACCCCCCAGCAGTGCAGGGGCACCCACCACCAGGCCCCCACCCATGTCTCCCAGCACCCACACCCCCCAGCCACCAGGGGCACCCACCACCAGGCCCCCACCCATGTCTCCCAGCACCCCCTCCCCCCAGCCACCAGGGGCAGCCTCCACCAGGCCCCCACCCATGTCTCCCACCACCCCCAGCCACCAGGGGCACCCACCACCAGGCCCCCACCCATGTCTCCCACCACCCCCACCCCCCCCAGCACTGTGGGGCACCTGCCAGCAGGCCCCCACCCATGTCCAACTCATGTTCCCCACCACCCCCACCCCCCAGCAGTGCCGGGGCACCCACCACCAGGCCCCCACCCGTCTCCCAGCACCCCCACCCCCCAGCCACCAGGGGCACCCACCACCAGGCCCCCACCCATGTCTCCCAGCACCCCCACCCCCCACCCCCAGGGGCAGCCTCCACCAGGCCCCCACCCATGTCTCCCACCACCCCCACCCTCCAGCAGTGCAGGGGCACCCACCACCAGGCCCCCACCCATGTCTCCCAGCACCCCCACCCCCCAGCCACCAGGGGCACCCACCACCAGGCCCCCACCCATGTCTCCCAGCACCCCCTCCCCCCAGCCACCAGGGGCAGCCTCCACCAGGCCCCCACCCATGTCTCCCACCACCCCCAGCCACCAGGGGCACCCACCACCAGGCCCCCACCCATGTCTCCCACCACCCCCACCCCCCCAGCACTGTGGGGCACCTGCCAGCAGGCCCCCACCCATGTCCAACTCATGTTCCCCACCACCCCCACACCCCAGCAGTGCAGGGGCGCCCACCACCAGGCCCCCACCCATGTCTCCCAGCACCCCCACCACCAGGCCCCCACCCATGTCTCCCACCACCCCCACCCCCCAGCACTGTGGGGCACCTGCCAGCAGGCCCCCACCCATGTCCAACTCATGTTCCCCACCACCCCCACACCCCAGCAGTGCAGGGGCGCCCACCACCAGGCCCCCACCCATGTCTCCCAGCACCCCCACCCTCCAGCCACCAGGGGCACCCACCACCAGGCCCCCACCCATGTCTCCCAGCACCCCCACCCCCCAGCCACCAGGGGAAGCCTCCACCAGGCCCCCACCCATGTCTCCCAGCACCCCCAGCCACCAGGGGCACCCACCACCAGGCCCCCACCCATGTCTCCCAGCACCCCCACCCACCAGCACTGTGGGGCACCTGCCAGCAGGCCCCCACCCATGTCCATCTCATGTTCCCCACCACCCCCACGCAGTGCAGGGGCAGCCTCCAGCAGGCCCCCACCCATGTCTCCCACCACCCCCACCCCCCAGCCACCAGGGGCAGCCTCCACCAGGCCCCCACCCATGTCTCCCACCACCCCCAACCCCCAGCACTCTGGGGCACCTGCCAGCAGGCCCCCACCCATGTCTCCCACTACCCCCAGCCACCAGGGGCAGCCTCCACCAGGCCCCCACCCATGTCTCCCAGCACCCCCACCCCCCCGGCACTGTGGGGCACCTGCCAGCAAGCCCCCACCCATGTGCAACTCATGTTCCCCACCACCCCCACCCCCCAGCAGTGCAGGGGCAGCCTCCAGCAGGCCCCCACCCATGTCTCCCACCACCCCCACCCCCCAGCCACCAGGGGCAGCCTCCACCAGGCCCCCACCCATGTCTCCCAGCACCCCCACCCACCAGGGGCAGCCTCCACCAGGCCCCCACCCAGGTCTCCCACCACCCCCACCCCCCAGCCACCAGGGGCACCCACCACCAGGCCCCCACCCATGTCTCCCACCACCCCCACCCCCAGCACTGTGGGGCACCTGTCAGCAGGCCCCCACCCATGTGCAACTCATGTTCCCCACCACCCCCACCCACCAGCAGTGCAGGGGCAGCCTCCAGCAGGCCCCCACCCATGTCTCCCACCCCCAGCACTGTGGTGCACCTGCCAGCAGGCCCCCACCCATGTCTCCCACCAACCCCAGCCACCAGGGGCAGCCTCCACCAGGCCCCCACCCATGTCTCCCACCACCCCCACCCCCCAGCACTGTGGGGCACCTGCCAGCAGGCCCCCACCCATGTCTCCCACCACCCCCAGCCACCAGGGGCAGCCTCCACCAGGCCCCCACCCATGTCTCCCAGCACCCCCACCCCCCAGCAGTGCAGGGGGAGCCTCCACCAGGCCCCCACCCATGTCTCCCACCACCCCCACCCCCCAGCACTGTGGGGCACCTGCCAGAAGGCCCCCACCCATGTCCAACTCATGTTCCCCACCACCCCCACCCCCCAGCAGTGCAGGGGCACCCACCACCAGGCCCCCACCCATGTCCAACTCATGTTCCCCACCACCCCCACCCCCCAGCAGTGCAGGGGCAGCCTCCAGCAGGCCCCCACCCATGTCTCCCACCACCTCTACCCCCCAGCCACCAGGGGCAGCCTCCACCAGGCCCCCACCCATGTCTCCCACCACCCCACCCCCCAGTCACCAGGGGCAGCCTCCACCAGGCCCCCACCCATGTCTCCACCCACCCCCACCCCCCAGCAGTGCAGGGGCAGCCTCCACCAGGCCCCCACCCATGTCTCCCAGCACCCCCCAGCCACACCCACCACCAGGCCCCCACCCATGTCTCCCAGCACCCCCACCCGCCAGCCACAAGGGGCAGCCTCCACCAGGCCCCCACCCATGTCTCCCACCACCCCCACCCCCCAGCAGTGCAGGGGCACCCACCACCAGGCCCCCACCCATGTCTCCCAGCACCCCCAGCCACCAGGGGCACCCACCACCAGGCCCCCACCCATGTCTCCCAGCACCCCCTCCCCCCAGCCACCAGGGGCAGCCTCCACCAGGCCCCCACCCATGTCTCCCACCACCCCCACCCCCCAGCCACCAGGGGCACCCACCACCAGGCCCCCACCCATGTCTCCCACCACCCCCACCCCCCCAGCACTGTGAGGCACCTGCCAGCAGGCCCCCACCCATGTCCAACTCATGTTCCCCACCACCCCCACCCCCCAGCAGTGCAGGGGCACCCACCACCAGGCCCCCACCCATGTCTCCCAGCACCCCCACCCCCCAGCCACCAGGGGCACCCACCACCAGGCCCCCACCCATGTCTCCCAGCACCCCCACCCCCCACCCCTCAGCCACCAGGGGCAGCCTCCACCAGGCCCCCACCCATGTCTCCCAGCACCCCCACCCCCCAGCCACCAGGGGCACCCACCACCAGGCCCCGCCCATGTCTCCCAGCACCCCCAGCCACCAGGGGCACCCACCACCACGCCCCCACCCATGTCTCCCAGCACCCCCACCCCCCAGGGGCAGCCTCCACCAGGCCCCCACCCATGTCTCCCAGCACCCCAGCCACAAGGGGCACCCACCACCAGGCCCCCACCCATGTCTCCCATCACCCCCATCCCCCAGCACTGTGGGGCACCTGCCAGCAGGCCCCCACCCATGTCTCCCACCACCCCCACCCCCCAGCCACCAAGGGCAGCCTCCACCAGGCCCCCACCCATGTCTCCCACCACCCCCAACCCCCAGTACTGTGGGGCACCTGCCAGCAGGCCCCCACCCATGTCTCCCACCACCCCCAGCCCCCAGCCACCAGGGGCAGCCTCCACCAGGCCCCCACCCATGTCTCCCAGCACCCCCACCCCCCAGCAGTGCAGGGGCAGCCTCCACCAGGCCCCCACCCATGTCTCCCACCACCCCCACCCACCAGCACTGTGGGGCACCTGCCAGCAGGCCCCCACCCATGTCCAACTCATGTTCCCCACCACCCCCACCCCCCAGCAGTGCAGGGGCAGCCTCCAGCAGGCCCCCACCCATGTCTTTCACCACCCCCCAGCTACTAGGGGCTGCCTCCACCAGGCCCCCACCCATGTCTCCCACCACCCCCACCCCCCAGCCACAAGGGGCTCCCACCACCAGGCCCCCACCCATGTCTCCCAGCACCCCCACCCCCCAGCACTGTGGGGCACCTGCCAGCAAGCCCCCACCCATGTGCAACTCATGTTCCCCACCACCCCCCAGCAGTGCAGGGCAGCCTCCAGCAGGCCCCCACCCATGTCTCCCACCACCCCCAGCCACCAGGGGCAGCCTCCACCAGGCCCCCACCCATGTCTCCCAGCACCCCCACCCCCAGCCACCAGGGGCAGCCTCCACCAGGCCCCCACCCATGTCTCCCACCACCCCCACCCCTCAGCACTGTGGGGCACCTGCCAGCAGGCCCCCACCCATGTGCAACTCATGTTCCCCAGCCAACATGTCATCACAATCCAGATCCCTGGTCCCTACGGTCAGCCTCCAAATGCAAAACACCCACCTGAGTATTGCATCCACCCACTCATAATTTGCAATTACATCACAGAACACCAATTGCAAGTTCCGAAACAAACACATTTCCCTCACATATACCCAATGGGTGTCAGTGAATCTCAAAACACATATCATGAAATGCATGAAACCAATGAGATACCACACATTGAAGTTCACCAAAAAAAATATGTATTAAAGGAAACATAAATAGAATCAAAAATGAAGAAACAGAAAGTGAATGTACAAAAATTAAAAGAAGCATGTCCGTTAAAAAAAGCAAAACCAAAGATAAAATTCCAAAGTAATGTTGTCCAAAGTCAATGTCCACAAAACAAAATCCAATGGGAAATAAAAAAGAAAGCCATTGCTCCATGGTTAAAATGTGAAAAAAAAATACAATCCAACAGTGAACTATGTACATGGGAACAAGCCAGGGTCCATTATCCCAACAAAAGAAAGGAAACCTATCTAACTACACTAACTAATAAAATAAACTATATACAAAAATGTAGTCAATGTCCGAAAGGTCCAAATAAAATAAAAACAAAAATGAAACCTAACACTACCTACATAACTATGTACAAGGGCAGCGGGCAAGTTTCACGGCTCACTTGTGGATGTCCCGGGCCAGGGCATCATCGAACTCCTCAATGTCCCGGAGGCGGTCCTCCTCCATGGCCCCGAGGGTCCGCAGGGCCGTTTACGTGTCCACCTCCAAACTCCGGCGGATTGCCTCTAGGCACTCGGCCCGCCTCAGGGCCCTCCGCATGGAGTTCTCCGCCCTGACCATTGTGAGCCGTGCCTCTTGCGCCCGCTGCCGCTCCGCATCTATGGCGTGGCCCAACCACTGCCACACGGAAGATACTCTCTGTCCTGGGTCCTCCTGCCCTCCGGCCAATGCCTGCCCCTCCGATGTTGAAGGCCCCGAGCCTTCATGGCTCCCACCACGTTGCTGCTGCTGCTGTGCCTCTGCCCGTGCACTGCCTCCTGCTGCCTGCACATCCTCCGCCGGCTGGTGTGCAGTCGTAGATGTGGCCACCCCTGCTGGACGTCCGACTCCCGACTGTGGCGGGGATGCCTCCTCCACCAGCCTGGCCGCACTGTCAGAGGCAGCTCCACAGGGCACCAGGGTGACTGATGGGTGGGAAGATGGCACGGAGGACGACTGGCGCGTAGGGGGTCCAGTTGAGGAGGGGGTCGTAGCAAGCCCCATCAGACGGAGGAATCCGGCCTGGGTGACCTGTCCCAGCAGGCTGACGTGGTCAACGAGCCATTCGAGATGACGTGCAGTCTCCTCATGAAAAGACTGCAGGTCACATCGCATGGCCCGTTGACGCAACGCCACACCAGCCAGGACAGGCTCAACCCGGACCCGGATAGCCACGTCTGCAGGCAGAGGAAGGCCAGTTGACGTGAGCTCATCCCCTGCCTGAAAACGGGTCTGGACGTAGGCATCCCTTCTGGTGCAAGATGATGCAGGGACAGGATCAGGGACAGGATTGCACACAGGCACAACCGCGGCGGCCTGTGCTGCCTCCTGTCCCTGGTCCTGCACTGCACCACTAGCACCAGTGGGATCCCCACCTCCAGACCCCAACTCTGGTGCTTGCACGGCCGCCTCCTCCACCAAACCCCCCACCAACCTAGATGACTCCGTGCCATCTTCCCCTGTGGGGCCCTGTGGGGTCTCAGCTGCCCCTTCTGCTGCCGAGGAGTCCAACTCCAACCTCCGCCTCTTGGACCTCCCCCCGGCAGCTGCGGCCTGGGACGCGGCACCGGACTCCTCACTCCCCGACGAGAGCACAACATGGGAGGGGAGCCGGGCCTTGCGTTTCCGGCTGGCGGTGGGATCCCCGCCGCTGTGCTCCACAGCACCTTCTCCGCCCTCTTCATCAGTTGACGCTGCAGACAGGGAGAAACAAAACACAGGCATCAGGGCACTGTACAATGGACACATACACACATGACAGTTGTACATGAGTGGCATTGGCAAACCTCAGACATGTCATCACAATCCCCAACAGACATGTCATTTCAACTCGCACACGAGCCATACCACAGCCATATCGCAACTGCCAGCACCATCCATACACATACAACAGCATGAGCAGCCAAAGGTGAGCCAGACATCACATGCAACACAGGAAGTGCACCACACATGTACACACACCACCACACTTGCATGCATGTGTACACCTCTGCCAAGTGTCGCAGTGTTCAGACAGGCATACATGTCACATCTCCCAATCAGGCTTCCACATACCGCTGTCACATGCATCCATGTTGCATCACTGTTGCACCCTTGTCAAATACACACACATGCACATGTACACAGTGCTGATACATGCAGCCGAAAACAACATACATGCGTGACATCACGGACATGTCTACTTACATACACATTCATCCAAACATGTGTGCCCACACAACTGCATTTGGCATGCAAGCCTACACACACAAGCACCATCCATGTCTCACACATTCCAGCCCTCGCATGTGTTAGCCCCACGGCCCTGTACACCCCCACCCATACTCGACCCCATACAAACAGATGTGCAACCTGCACACTACTGAATAATCACCACACCCACTGCTCACAATCAGGATGCATGTACACTCACCGCTCGACTCCAGACGGGTCTGCCTCTCAAGGACCTGGACGTGGAGCGCTGGGGATATGCGTTCCAGGACCCTCATCTGTTCTTCCGACAAGTGGCCCCGGCGCCCCTTGGCATCCGCTGCCTTCAAGAGGCGCCGGGCCTTGTTCAGGGTCCTGGACCTGAAGTCCTCCCAGCGCTTCTTGACATGTTGTAAGTCGCGGACTGCCACCCCCTCCGCGTAGATGGCAGTCACGATGTCAGTCCAGATCCGAGTCCGTCCTTCCTTGTCGGCGCGGGAACTTCCGAAGAGGGCATCATACTGCCCCAGGACTTGCTCCACCAGGACACCAACTTCGGTGGCACTGAAGCTGGTGCCCCTCTGCCTCTCTGGCCGGGGGTTGTCAGTGGTCTCAGATGGTGTTTGCCCCGACATGACAACCCCAGAGGCAGGAGTGGGTGGGCAACTGGGTCCTGGGGCTGGGCTGTGGAGCGATGGAATCCCAGTCGGGAGTCTTCGGTTCCAGCAGGGGTGGTCACAGCAACAGCACCCCTGGCTAATGTGCAGGCAGCAAATGGCAGGGCACGTGGGCAGCAGGCAGTCAGGCAGCAGCAGATGGCAGGTGGGAGCGTGCTCGGGGCTCTGGGGGGCAGTAGTTCGGCCTTCTGGGCAGGAGCGTGGTCTTCCGTGTGCTTACGCGTGGCCAGCTTGATACGGAGTGATTTGGCACGTGAAAAATCTGCACGTCAGCGTGTAATTAGAGGAAAGGCCCTTAGCGCGTAAGCGCGTCTGCACGCATACGCATTTTCATTGGACAGAAGGCCCCTCAAGCGCAAGCGCCCCTGTGATGTGACGCGTACAGACGTGCATGGGCATTTCAGCGCGCGTGAAAAACTGCACGTCCGCGTGTAATACGAGGAAAGGGCCCATGCGCATAAGCGCGCGTGGAAAACTGCACGTCCGCGTGTAATACGAGGAAAGGCCCTTAGCGCGTATGCACGGCAGCACGCACATGCGATTTCATTGGACCAAAGGCCCTTAGTGCGTGAGCGCGTCTGTGACGTGACACGCGCGGGTGTTTCCCTCATTGCACGTGATGACAGAACACAGGTGGATTTCCACCAATCGCGTGTGAAAGTTCCCGGCACCCCGGAACACACGTACCCAGGCCAATCGCGTGTACGCTCACTCCCCTCCGATCACACGCGATGGCACTCGGACCTACAGTCTTACCACGTATCCGAATTCGGGAAACCCACGCACGGCAAAAGACGTGCACAGGCGTCAACGCGTCCGCCCACACGAAGGCAGGCGGAGGCGTCCCCGCGCACAGCATAAAAGTGCGCGCAAACAACAAACGCGTATATACAGCTACGATGAATGCCCCATTTGATGCTGCACTGATCGTGGGACACCGCAGGAGGAGGAGAATAGCCAGGGCACGCATTTTCGCACCATGGACAAGCCTTTTTGGGATGCCTGACGACCAGGTCTACGGCAGGTATAGGTTTCCACCCCATATCATCCTAGACCTGGTCAGGGAGTGGGAAGATGACCTCACATCCCCCACCCTTTGCTCCCAAGCATTGAGCCCCTTGGAGAAGCTGCTCAATGTCCTGCATTTTTTGGCCACTGGGTCATTTCAGCGGACCACTGCCATAGTGGGGGGGTCTCACAGGCCACGCAGTCACGCTGCCTACACCAGGTACTGGCAATCATGACAGCGCGCCCCTCAGTCCGCAGGCACATATACATGCCCAGAACACCCGCAGGAAGGCAGGCCCTTGTCCTGGATTTTATCAGGGTGGCACACTTCCCCAAAGTGCTCGGTGCCATAGATTGCACACATGCGGCCCTACGTCCACCTAGGGCCATTGAGCACATCTACCGAAACCGCAAGCACTGCCATTCCATCAATGTACAGGTGGTATGTGATGCAAAGGGAATCATCACCTCTGTCTATTCAAACTACCCTGGCTCCACCCATGACAGTTTCATACACAGAATGTCCGCCCTGAGCCGGGCCCTGGAAGCTGGGCAGCATGGCGACACATGGCTCCTAGGTCAGTACAAATGCCCTTGCACATGCATGCAAGTCACACACAGACAAATATCCAAACCCTAATGATCTCAACTATTATCACCTCCCCAGGGGACAGTGCCTACCCTCTGAGCAACTACATGATGACGCCAATCCGGAACCCCACCACACCACCCCAGGTAAGATACAACGCCGCCCATATTGCAACCAGGGGCATAGTGGAGCGCACATTCGGAGTGCTCAAGTCACGTTTCCGCTCCCTTGACCGCTCTGGTGGGCAACTACTCTATGCACCACCAGTAGTGTACAGGATCATTGTGGTAGCATGTGTCCTGCACAATGTTGCAACACGGCAGGGCGTCCCGGTGGACATGGTGGTGCCCCCACATCCCCAACCACAGGCACAGGCGCTGCCCATGGGAGGGGACAGGGCACGTGGCGAGGAAGCCCGGACCCAGCTTGTGGCCACATTTTTCACCTAAACTCCCACCCCTGCGGAGTGCACACAGGCCTGGCACATATCAGGTGACAATCGATGATGACAAAGAGACAGTCAACTGTCACAACCCTACCACCCTGAGATAGTTGCCATGGAAGTGCCACATCGTCTGCATCCCTAGCTACTTAAACACAAGCTATCCTGTGTGACCAAAAGGCACACATATGACATGACATGATATGGGCCATACACAAGTATTTCAAGGCGCAATGAGGCAGGGAGGGGGGAACAAGGGAAGACAGACAACGGTACTACTAGGCCAGGTGTCATTGAGATCGTGCAAGTGCAGGGGTAGGGGGAAGGGAAAAGTGCAAGGGGAAGGGTGGGGGGGGGAGTCCAGTACAGGGGAAGTAGCCCAAAAAAATAATACATAGGTCGGCTGGTGGCAACTGGAAAGGTAAGTGCAGACAAGTGCTGGGAAGGGAGGGCTGTAGGGATAGAGAGACAGTACTGCAGTGCAGGGGTTGCCAGGGAGGCAGTGCAAGCGGAGAGTGGCTGGGCCAGGGACCGAGGTCGGTGAGAGTGTCCCAGTTGCAGCTCCTGTGCAGTTCCAGTGAAGAATTCTGCAAGGGAGAGGCAGAGAGTAAGCAGAAGCAAAGAGGAAGGTCTTGAGGTGCTTCCAGAACTGGAGATGGTTCCCCTCAAGTTCAAGTCAGGCAGGAAGTCTGTTCCAGGGGGAGGGCCCTGCTGCGGAGAGAAATCTACCCCCAGCTAGTTGCTCTGAGAAGCGGATGACCCGGACATGCAAGGTGTGCATCACACACACCTGCAAAACAGGCCATGGCCATCACTGTCATGTCACTCAAACCCTCCCAAACATCAACATGACATGGCAAGCAATACCCATACACCAACACAGTAACGATAAGCTACACATTGCCATTTCCTAAATGTACGGTGGCATCGGACAATGATGCCTGACCCGGAATCAGATGAAATGACAGACCAACAAAATCTCCCACCCAAAATAAGTCATTTCCAAATGCAACATAACAATGAATGCCTGTCTACATGCACATTATGCATTGCAAAATCAACACTGCAGCTCATGTGTGCAGTGTCCTACTTCATCACACTGCTCAGCGCACAGCACAGTGAACAGCCATTGTGTGTGATGCACACCCTGAGCATCACATCTAAGTGACAGACCACATCAAACATCAAATTAGGCATGTACTGGATCCATAATCGGTCACAGAACATGTGCTGCCGGGACACAGTGGGCACCAGAAGGCAAACAGTGTACACGTGGATATGCAAGGGTGGGAGTACATGTAGTGCATCAGAGTGCAAGTGTGTGGTTCTGCAAGGACATGCACTCCACATATGCATGTGCACTCACGTGACCATCAGTGTTCCCTACACATCACATGTGAACATCCACCATGAGTACACCCCAGCATGTCAAACCACAACTATCCCCTCGCACCTGAAAGGAAAACACAACACATGAACAGGCATTGATCAGCAGAACACAACATGTACATAGGATACCACCATTACTATGTCAGAGTTCCCATCACACTGCAGGGCAAGGCAACTATCAACAACAACCCCCCCCTCCCTCACAAATGACCATGACCCACTGAACAACTGCACCTGGGTCATGGAGCCTCCAACCCTCAATTCCACCTGGCCACAGGAT
Organism: Ambystoma mexicanum; assembly: GCF_040938575.1. Classification (NCBI taxonomy): domain Eukaryota; kingdom Metazoa; phylum Chordata; class Amphibia; order Caudata; family Ambystomatidae; genus Ambystoma; species Ambystoma mexicanum. Next base: position 950,858,267 of record NC_090939.1, read on the forward strand.
CACCTTTACCCTTCGTCACCATCTCCCACCTTGTGTGTAAAAAGATGCCTGAACCCTCAGAATCCACACTCATTTCCAAAATCACAAAATCCAAGGCATAAAAACGAACCTGAACACCCTCCAGTAGATGACTTGACGTAGCAGTACCTCACAAAGGCCAAGTACTACCACAATGATGCAACAACCAAGGTAGCACAGCAAAACAATGTCACGACAGGATGTGAGACATGTGTGGTACATGACATAGGATGATGCACCATGAATGTATGTGTACTGTCACAGGTCCCCTGTACAGGCGCGGGAGTGTCACGAAACAACCACCCCCACCATGTCCCGGGTGCCTGCAATGTCAAACTCACACAGGCCCCTGAGACCCTGGTGGGGAAGGAGGTTCAGGGATATGCAGTCGGGACAGGTGTTGACAGACTGGATGACTGGAATGATTGGCAGGAGAGAGGAGGAGGAATGACACATGAAACTAGGGAATGCACGAAAATGTACAACCTGCATGAACACATACACAATCCAAACGAACTTGGACATCATTGTCATGGCCTTCTGTAGTACAGGCTCAGGAGTGGTACGAACCAACCACCCCCTCTAGGGTTTTGGCGACTGCAAGTTCGGGGCTTACACAGGCATCCGCAACCTCAGTGGGGAAAGAGGGTCAGGGAGCGTTGCTTGGATAGGTACGGGAAGCAGGAACACCGGGTAGAGGGTACAGGTTTCAAAATTGCATAGGATCACGGGTGATTAGGGAGAAAAAACATACAAAATTGAAACACACATACATCCATGCATCAGTACACTCCCCAGCAAGCCTATGCAGAGCAGTTCGAAAGAAAAACAACAAGACACTTAGCTCTGGTTTTGAGTGCTGGCCTCCTGCCTGCGCACTCTCATGTCCGGTTACAGGAGCACTGCAATGCTGCAAAGAGAGCCACAGTCAACAACCTGTACGTGCCAATTACACAAAAACACAACACCAAACATGCCCCATAGCAACAAACTACTCTACAAACAGACAATCTGTGGTTGATGCTTCGTACCCATATATAACATCACCCCTGTGACGGGTCATACACAGTCAATGCAGTAAGTCAGCCGCTGGTGGGTGCGTGGCAAATGGGACACCAATGTGTCACAATTCACACAACATGCAATGTTCCCTGGGTAAGCAGACAGACCCATATGGCAAGCCATGACTACAGAGCAAGTTGCGTACCACCATGACCGAAACAAAGTTGGCAGTGCATTTATCATGAAGTACGTGGAAAAGACATGCACTGCACCCGAGTATGTCCCTTGCTGTATTTCCCTGTGAGCTGCCCCTTTCCATGTCTCGGAAGGCTACATGGTTGATACAAGTGCCTCAATGGACCTTGGTGTACCGGAGGGTATGTGCCACTGCCCCTGCATGTGTCCCAGACAACCCTACTATCAACAGCCATCAGTCCACAAACACATCTGAGCTGCATTGTGTGCTTCAACACCAATATTCGTCTAAGCTCACCCTCAGTGCTGTGACTAAGCCTGCATGTGCAACTCGCCTGGTGCAAGCTTTGCTGTGTCGTGGCCCCCCTGTGATGCCCACCTTGCCTGGAGTTCCTTGGAACATGTCAGTTCTAGGATGTGGGTCTGCAATCACTGTGCCTCTGCTTGTGCACACATGTGCATGTGGGCACCAACAAACGGGTCCAGAATTCCGTCGTCCAATGGGCCATGTCTGCTGGCAAAGGTGCTCTGGAGGCTCATCCCCCTGCAGAAAGGGCATGACACACATGATTAATGCTTCAAAGTCATCTGTGTGTGTCTCATCAGGCATCTCATTACTTGACCATGTCAGAGAGTCACATCACAAATCACACCATCAGTCCCTTTTTCACCTCCAAAGTGTGGAACACTATCTACAGCATGAATTGCAACAAGCACGTGTACAGGAAAGATATGAAACATACTACACAATGCATAGCAATCAGTGTACACATTAATCATGACACACCCCATCTAGCAAAAGCTGAACAGTGGACAATGACACCTAAATCATCCCCACTAGGGGTGTCAACACAAGTCACACAGCACCAGACATGCCACAGATATGACAGTCCAAAGCCCTTGTGTAATATTCTGTAACACCGAACCATCCTTGCGAGCCCATGGATAAGGGAGGCAAGAGTGGCATATGTGAGTCAAGGACCCCAATCAGCAAACACATACACAAGACAACCATGAAGGGCCCAGCTGGAACAGACAGTGGATGCCTTCAAAAGCTACAAAGCACCGCACCGTCACATGAAAGCACAATAGACTAGCAATTTTAAACTAACTCAACTATTAACTAATTACACTAACTATGGAAAACCTACATTACCTATTTAAACTAACTATCAAACAGAAACTTAACTAACGAAACTAAAAGAAAAATCAAAAATGGCCACATACGACCCAGGGGGGAGGGGAGGCACCCAGGAGGGGGGAGTTACAGGGTGCTGCTCAACATCCACATGCGATGATCCTGAGCCAAAAAAAAAATCCTCCATGGGCTCAACGCCTGCACAGCCTGACCTATGTGGGAGATAGATGGTCGTCCAAGTCTGGCTCATCCTGTAAAGGAGGACGTGGCACAGTAGCCTGGCCACGCCTAGCCGCAGCTTGCCCCTCGTCGGCAGCAAGTCTGCCGGACGGGTGAGCCTGGTTCTGTGTGGCGATGTGACATAGGTCTGCATGCAGAACCTCTGGTGATACATGTGCTTCCTCTTGCAAGGTAGCACGTGTAACACGGAGTTCCTCCTGCAAGGCCTGGCTGGACAACCGCTGCACCTCCCGGCAAGCCTGTAGCTCAGCCGAGATGGCACATTCAAGCTGTGCAAACCTCTCCTCTGCCTGCTGCCTCTGGGACATCATAAGGACACCCAGAGTGGATCTGAGGGAAGCATACTCCTCCCTCAGGGCATCCATGTGCGCCTCTGCGTGAGCAGCAATTGCTTGACGCAGAGACGACATTTCAGCCTGGCGTGCCCTGTCTGAGGCCGCCATGCCCAGCCTGAGCGAGCGGGCCGTGGACCGTGCCGCCTGCTGCTGGAGAAGCACCTGCCTAGCAGGGGGGAGCACAGATCGGGCCCCACGCTCCACGCTCTTAGCGATGTTCTCCATTGCTGCCCCCTGCCGTTCTGAATTGGCAGTCATGTCTTGCTCCTACTCAGTATACAGCGGTTGCGCGCGGCGACCGCGTTGCTGGGCTTGACCCCTGCGGGACCCAAGGACCGGGGGTCCTCGCTGTGCTGGCACCGCCTGCGTCTGCACGACTACATGCCCCCGTCGACGTGATGTCCCAGGCACATCAGTGACTGGTGTGGAGGGTGACCCTGCGTCCCGATCCACCACGGGTGGAGGAACCAAGACTGTCTGATCCCTCAGTGCAGGTGTCGCAGACAGAGGAGTGTCCACATCAGAATCACTCACCCCTGACACATGGACTTGATGCTCATCCAACTCAACATGGACGTCAGAGTCGTCATCAAGGCTGGACTCATAGGCAGCCAGAGACAAGATGGACTGCAGCACTGGGGGTTTTCGTGGCCTACCACCCCACGACCCCCACTAGTGCCGGGTTGATGTGGTTTTACCAACCCTGTGTCTGGCATGACAACACCATCCTCCGCCTCCATTGCGTCATCACCTGAAAAATAGAGAGAAAAAGGTCACTACACATGTCAGAAGCACACGATACACACACACACCGACAGCAAAGGCATCCGGCAGACATGTGACACACAACATATGACCTGGCATACATGCTGGGTCTACTTTGAATAGCTTCTGTGATCAGACCTGTTGAAAGGTGGCAGTTTCCATGGAAGTGGGTCTATGCAGTGCAGAAAATGTGTACGCCACTCACTACCTACACTGGTGAGTGTCAGGAAATGTGAAGGCAGTGCAATGTCAAATTCAGACATCACGTGCATTGTGCATTCAATGTGTACCATGTCTAGAAGCCAAGCACCCCTCCACCCCAGTACCAAAGCAGGGATGCCTAGCATGGTATCAAAAGGCTGGCCATACACCTGTGTATTGACAGGCAGTGTTGACTGGCATCAACAGCTTAATGTGATTCAAATTACAACACTGCAAATGATGCTGGGACAGTAGGCAGGACACATGATGAAAACTCCGGAGGCCGCCCACGTGTGAAGAAGACACAACAAGAGTTGGACAGAGTCATTGGCCATTGAACAGGCTGAGGCCTGTGAGCCACACAGATTGTCAGAGCCTAAACATGTGTGCAACGCAGGACTGAGCCACAGTTGACATGGGGAGGCCGATGAGATGCAGGCAATGTATGTAACCAAGGACTCATATTACAGTGATCATCCAGTCAAGGACACATAGGGGCTTGCGTGCAATGCACATGGAGCATAAATGGGCACTCATGTCCCTGCGGGACATCTGACCCATGCACAGTACATGTGAGATACCCTGCATCGAGTACTAAGGCTGTACCACACAGCATATGTCTGGCAGTTTCTACGCTGGAAGTTAGCATCCACACAGGACACATGAACAAGAAACTACACATTGGCAAGATTGAAGCAGACCAGTGCAAAGGTGGAACTGGTGTGCAGAGTGGCGGAGGAGGGGCAAGGGAGCATGCCCACATGGAGTCCCGCATGCAGGCAGTTTAGACATGCATGACGGTAGCATTGCATTACTTACACATCAGAACCATGTACACGTCACATGTAGCAGCAATCATGCACATCACATCCCACAATTGAAACACACACGTCCTCAACAAACACGCATCAACACTCACTGGACTGGGCATCAAAGTCCAGCATCTCTCCCACTCCTTTGACCAATTCAGTCAGGTGGTATGAACTCCGCAACGAGAGCCTCATGCGGAGTGAGTTCTTCCTCCTCTGGTGCAGGCCCACCGCCAGTCACCAGAGTCAAGTTGTAATTTGAGGCACGCTTAGCCTTAGTGCTGCGCTTGATGTCATTCCAACACTTTTTGCACTCCTGCGCCGTGCGCACCTCATGGCCGAATGAACTGACATGTTCTGCAACATGCTTCCAGTGGGTGTCACGTTGGGCAGCCGTAGTCTGACTATTGGCACCCACTAGCATGTCACGGCTGTGGCCCCGCACATAGTCCACGAGGAAGTCCAGTTCCTGCTTACAGAAAGGTTTCTTCCTCGACGTGCAGGAGGTCGTGGCTGTGTGTGGGGTCCCAGCCTGTGCTGCAGGTGCAACCTTCCTCCTCTTGGACTGTGGCGCAGACCCTGGCTGGCTAAGGCCGCCCTGACCAGTATGGCCAGTGGGTTCGGTGGATTGAGCCAAGGGAGTGGCAGGTGGAGGGATGACCAAAGGCCTGACTTGTGTCAGTGGCAGCTGGGTGCCCACTAATGGACCCTGCGCAGCAACATCAGCTGTGGCAGGGTCATTGACCGCAACGGTCCTGGTTGGCAGACTCACAACCGGGGTGCTGTTGGGTGCATCTGCCCCTGCACATGCCAACACCCGGCTGTTCGGGGCAGCAGATGACATGACTGCCCCAGGGACACGTGTCTTGGATTGAGCAGCCCGGCGTGCCCCTATGGTTTCCCGCCTGGCCTGTTGGAGATCTACCAAGGGCTCTTCAAGTGCCAACGCAGCCTGCGCTGGCAGACCCTGAGCCTGGGTGGCGGTGTCCACAGCTGCACCTGCAGCTACCACTACCCTTGTGCCCGTGGCAGTCGATGGAACGGACTGCCGGGTCATACGGGTGCCAGTGCCAGATGCAGGAGCTGCATCCCCCGGAACCACAGGGGGTGGTGGCATGGCTGCACCGACACATGGCACAACATTGTGCTCAAGTGGCGCACCCCTGCCTCTTCCCCCTCTGTGGCCGCCCTGGACACCCTGGAGTCCCCCTACTCCCTGCTCACCACGGCCACGTCCCCGACCACGCCCGCCACGAGGAGGACGCCCAGCTGAGGCGCCCCTCACCTTTGGTGCCCTCCCAACCATGGCACAGATGTAGTAGTGCTGGCACAGATGGAGTGGTGCCAATGGGAGGTGTACACCACAATTGACCTGGGCAATTGGGGTGAAGGGGGGTGGGAAGCAAGATGTTAACAGCCCCCCTGCACCTGCAAGGCTGTATGTGACCCCGGTGATGTGGTGACGGGTCACGCAACGCTCAGGCACCCCAAAACTGCAGTAAAACCGTGCACGCAACCCTGCAGCCTACGTGTGTGGATTCAACCTCCCGCAGTACGCGGTGGCACCCAGTAACACGAATAACACATACGCGTGGGACACGCAGGCTACTATGACATCGAAAATGGGTGTGATACACAGGGGCACCCGCAGTGGGAAAAAGAGCGTGTGCGAATCACCGTCTGACTAGCGCAATGCAGAAAAACACGCATAGCCAATACACCCGCCAAAAGAAGAGATACGTCCTTGATAGCTGTGAAGTTGTGATGGCGCGTGAAACAGGAAGCAGCAACACACGTCGGTCTCCACGAAAGGCACGTACAGCGAACTGCTGGGCCCGCTCACCTTTAACCGGTGCTGAGGGAAACGCACGCGCGCGTCACGTCACTTACGCGCATGGGCCCTTTCCTCGTATTACACGCGGACGTGCAGTTTTCCACGCGCACTTACGCGCATGGGCCCTTTCCTCGTATTGCACGCGGACGTGCAGTTTTTCACGCGCGCTGAAATGCCCATGCACGTCTGTATGCGTCACGTCACAGGGGCGCTTGCGCTTGAGGGGCCTTCTGTCCAATGAAAATGCGTATGCGTGCAGACGCGCTTACGTGCTAAGGGCCTTTCCTCGAATTAACGCTGACGTGCAGATTTTTCACGTGCCAAATCACTCCGTATCAAGCTGGCCACGCGTAAGCACACAGAAGACCACGCTCCTGCCCAGAAGGCCGAACTACTGCCCCCCAGAGCCCCGAGCACGCTCCCACCTGCCATCTGCTGCTGCCTGACTGCCTGCTGCCCACGTGCCCTGCCATTTGCTGCCTGCACATTAGCCAGGGGTGCTGTTGGTGTGACCACCCCTGCTGGAACCGAAGACTCCCGACTGGGATTCCATCACTCCACAGCCCAGCCCCAGGACCCAGTTGCTCACCCACTCCTGCCTCTGGGGTTGTCATGTCGGAGCAAACACCATCTGAGACCACTGACAACCCCCGGCCAGAGAGGCAGAGGGGCACCAGCTTAAGTGCCACCGAAGTTGGTGTCCTGGTGGAGCAAGTCCTGGGGCAGTATGATGCCCTCTTCGGAAGTTCCCGCACCGACAAGGAAGGACGGACTCGGATCTGGACTGACATTGTGACTGCCATCAACGCGGAGGGGGTGGCAGTCCGCGACTTACAACATGTCAAGAAGCGCTGGGAGGACTTCAGGTCCAGGACCCTGAACAAGGCCCGGCGCCTCTTGAAGGCAGCGGATGCCAAGGGGCGCCGGGGCCACTTGTCGGAAGAACAGATGAGGGTCCTGGAACGCATATCCCCAGCGCTCCAGGTCCAGGTCCTTGAGAGGCAGACCCGTCTGGAGTCGAGCGGTGAGTGTACATGCATCCTGATTGTGAGCAGTGCGTGTGGTGATTATTCAGTAGTGTGCAGGTTGCACATCTGTTTGTATGGGGTCGAGTATGGGTGGGGGTGTACAGGGCCGTAGGGCTAACACATGCGAGGGCTGGAATGTGTGAGACATGGATGGTGCTTGTGTGTGTAGGCTTGCATGCCAAATGCAGTTGTGTGGGCACACATGTTTGGATGAATGTGTATGTGAGTAGACATGTCTGTGATGTCACGCATGTATGTTGTTTTCGGCTGCAAGTATCAGCGCTGTGTACATGTGCATGTGTGTGTATTTGACAAGGGTGCAACAGTGATGCAACATGGATGCATGTGACAGCGGTATTTGGAAGCCTGATTGGCAGATGTGACATGGATGCCGTCTGAACACTGCAACACTTGGCAGAGGTGTACACATGCATGCAAGTGTGGTGGTGTGTGTACATGTGTGGTGCACTTCCTGTGTTGCATGTGATGTCTGGCTCACCTTTGGCTGCTCATGCTGTTGTATGTGGATGGATGGTGCTGGCAGTTGCGATATGGCTGTGGTATGGCTCATGTTTGCGAGTTGAAATGACATGTGTGTTGGGGATTGTGATGACATGTCTGAGGTTTGCCAATGCCACTCATGTACAACTGTCATGTGTGTATGTGTCCATTGTACAGTGCCCTGATGCCTGTGTTTTGTTTCTCCCTGTCTGCAGCGTCAACTGATGAAGAGGGCGGAGAAGATGCTGTGGAGCACAGCGGCGGGGATCCCACCGCCAGCCGGAGATGCAAGGCCCGCCTCCCCTCCCATGTTGTGCTCTCGTCGGGGAGTGAGGAGTCCGGTGCCGCGTCCCAGGCCGCAGCTGCCGGGGGGAGGTCCAAGAGGCGGAGGTTGGAGTTGGACTCCTCGGCAGCAGAAGGGGCAGCTGAGTCCCCACAGGGCCCCACAGGGGAAGATGGCACGGAGTCATCTAGGTTGGTGGGGGGTTTGGTGGAGGAGGAGGCCGTGCAAGCACCAGAGACGGGGTCTGGAGGTGGTGGTGCTAGTGGTGCAGTGCAGGACCAGGGACAGGAGGCAGCACAGGCCGCCGCGGAGGTGACTGTGTACAATCCTGTCCCTGATCCTGTCCCTGCATCATCTTGCACCAGCAGGGATGCCTACGTCCAGACCCGTTTTCAGGCAGGGGATGAGCTCACGTCAACTGGCCTTGCTCTGCCTGCGGACGTGGCTATCCGGGTCCGGGTTGAGCCTGTCCTGGCTGGTGTGTCGTTGCCTCAACGGGCCATGCAAGGTGACCTGCAGTCTTTTCATGAGGAGACTGCACGTCATCTCGAATGGCTCGTTGACCACGTCAGCCTGCTGGGACAGGTCACCCAGGCCGGATTCCTCCGTCTGATGGGGCTTGCTATGACCCCCTCCTCAACTGGACCCCCTACGCGCCAGTCGTCCTCCGTGCCATCTTCCCACCCATCAGTCACCTGGGTGCCCTGTGGAGCAACCTCTGACGGTGCGGCCAGGCTGGTGGAGGAGGCATCCCTGCCACAGTCGGGAGTCGGACGTCCAGCAGGGGTGGCCACATCTTCGACTGCACCCCAGCCGGCGGAGGATGTGCAGGCAGCAGGAGACAGTGCACGGGCAGAGGCACAGCAGCAGCAGCAACGTGATGGGAGCCATGAAGGCTCGGGGCCTTCAACATCGGAGGGGCAGGCATCGACCGGAGGGCAGGAGGACCCAGGACAGAGAGTGTCTTCCGTGTGGCAGCGGTTGGGCCACGCCATAGATGCGGAGCGGCAGCGGGCGGAAGAGGCACGGCTCACAATGGTCAGGGCGGAGAACTCCATGCGGAGGGCCCTGAGGCGGGCCGAGTGCCTCGAGGTAATCCGCAGGGGTTTGGAGGTGGACACGTCGACGGCCCTGCGGACCCTCGGGCCATGGAGGAGGACCGCCTCCAGGACATTGAGGAGCAGTTCGATGATGCCCTGGCCCGGGACATCCACAAGTGAGCCTTGAAACTAGCCCGCTGCCCTTGTACATAGTTATGTAGGTAGTGTTAGGTTTCATTTTTGTTTTTATTTTATTTGGACCTTTCGGACATTGGCCACATTTTTGTATATAGTTTATTTTATTAGTTAGTGTAGTTAGATAGGTTTCCTTTCTTTTGTTGGGATGATGGACCCTGGCTTGTTCCCATGTACATAGTTCACTGTTGGATTGTATTTTTTTTTTCACATTTTAACCATGGAGCAATGGCTTTCTTTTTTATTTCCCATTGGATTTTGTTTTGTGGACATTGACTTTGGACAACATTACTTTGGATTTTTATTTTTGGTTTTGCTTTTTTTAACAGACATGCTTCTTTTCATTTTTGTACATTCACTTTCTGTTTCTTCATTTTTGATTCTATTTATGTTTCCTTTAATACATATTTTTTTTGGTGAACTTCAATGTGTGGTATCTCATTGGTTTCATGCATTTCATGATATGTGTTTTGAGATTCACTGACACCCGTTGGGTGTATGTGAGGGAAATGTGTTTGTTTCGGAACTTGCAATTGGTGTTCTGTGATGTAATTGCAAATTATGAGTGGGTGGATGCAATACTCGGGTGGGTGTTTTACATTTGGAGGCTGACCATAGGGACCAGGGATCTGGATTGTGATGACATGTTGGCTGGGGAACATGAGTTGCACATGGGTGGGGGCCTGCTGGCAGGTGCCCCACAGTGCTAGGGGGTGGGGGTGCTGGGAGACATGGGTGGGGGCCTGGTGGTGGGTGCCCCTGGTGGCTGGGGGGTGGGGGTGTTGGGAGAAATGGGTGGGGGCCTGGTGGAGGCTGCCCCTGGAGGCTGGGGGTGGGGGTGCTGGGAGACATGGGTGGGGGCCTGGTGGTGGGTGCCCCTGCACTGCTGGGGGGTGTGGGGGTGGGAGGCATGGGTGGGGGCCTGGTGGAGGCTGCCCCTAGGGGGTGGGGGTGGTGGGGAACATGAGTTGGACATGGGTGGGGGCCTGCTGGCAGGTGCCCCACAGTGCTGGGGGGTGGGGGTGGTGGGAGACATGGGTGGGGGCCGTGGAGGCTGTCCCTGGTGGCTGGGAGGTGGGGGTGCTGGGAGACATGGGTGGGGGCCTGGTGGTGGGTGCCCCTGCACTGCTGGGGGGTGGGGGTGGTGTGAGACATGGGTGGGGGCCTGGTGGAGGCTGCCCCTGGTGGCTGGGGGGTGGGGGTGGTGGGAGACATGGGTGGGGGCCTGGTGGTGGGTGCCCCACTGTGCTGGGGGGGTCGGGGTGGTGGGAGACATGGGTGGGGGCCTGGTGGAGGCTGCCCCTGCACTGCTGGGGGTGGGGGTGCTGTGAGACATGGGTGGGGGCCTGGTGGAGGCTGCCCCTGGTGGCTGGGGGGTGGGGGTGCTGGGAGACATGGGTGGGGGCCAGGTGGAGGCTGCCCCTGGACTGCTGGGGGGTGGGGGTGGTGGTCGACATGGGTGGGGGCCTGGTGCTGGGTGCCCCTGCACTGCTGGGGTTTGGGGTGGTGTGAGACATGGGTGGGGGCCTGGTGGAGGCTGCCCCTGCACTGCTGGGGGGTGGGGGTGGTGGGAGACATGGGTGGGGGCCTGGTGGAGGCTGCCCCTGGTGGCTGGGGGGTGGGGGTGGTGGGAGACATGGGTGGGGGCCTGGTGGTGGGTGCCCCACAGTGCTGGGGGGGTGGGAATGGTGGGAGACATGGGTGGGGGCCTGGTGGAGGCTGCCCCTGCACTGCTGGGGGGTGGGGGTGCTGGGAGACATGGGTGGGGGCCTGGTGGAGGCTGCCCCTGGTGGCTGGGGGGTGGGGGTGCTGGGAGACATGGGTGGGGGCCTGGTGGAGGCTGCCCCTGCACTGCTGGGGTGGTGGGGGTGGTGGGAGACATGGGTGGGGGCCTTGTAGTGGGTGCCCCTGCACTGCTGGGGGGTGGGGGTGGTGTGAGACATGGGTGGGGGCCTGGTGGAGGCTGCCCCTGCACTGCTGGGGGGTGGGGGTGGTGGGATACATGGGTGGGGGCCTGGTGGTGGGTGCCCCACAGTGCTGGGGGGGTGGGAATGGTGGGAGACATGGGTGGGGGCCTGGTGGAGGCTGCCCCTGCACTGCTGAGGGGTGGGGGTGGTGGGAGACATGGGTGGGGGCCTGGTGGAGGCTGCCCCTGGGGGGTGGGGTGCTGGGAGACATGGGTGGGGGCCTGGTGGAGGCTGCCCCTGCACTGCTGGGGTGGTGGGGGTGGTGGGAGACATGGGTGGGGGCCTTGTGGTGGGTGCCCCTGCACTGCTGGGGGGTGGGGGTGGTGTGAGACATGGGTGGGGGCCTGGTGGAGGCTGCCCCTGCACTGCTGGGGGGTGGGGGTGGTGGGATACATGGGTGGGGGCCTGGTGGAGGCTGCCCCTGGTGGCTGGGGGGTGGGGGTGGTGGGAGACATGGGTGGGGGCCTGGTGGTGGGTGCCCCACAGTGCTGGGGGGGTGGGGGTGGTGGGAGACATGGGTGGGGGCCTGGTCGGAGGCTGCCCCTGCACTGCCGGGGGGTGCTGGGAGACATGGGTGGGGGCCTGGTGGAGGCTGCCCCTGGTGGCTGGGGGGGTGGGGGTGCTGGGAGACATGGGTGGGGGTCTGTTGGAGGCTGCCCCTGCACTGCTGGGGGGGGGGGGTGGGGTGGTGGGAGACATGGGTGGGGGGCTGGTGGTGGGTGCCCCACAGTGCTGGGGGGGTGGGGGTGGTGGGAGACATGGGTGGGGGCCTGGTGGAGGCTGCCCCTGGTGGCTGGGGTGTGGGGGTGGTGGGAGACATGGGTGGGGGCCTGGTGGTGGCTGCCCCTTGTGGCTGGGGGGTGGGGTGCTGGGAGACATGGGTGGGGGCCTGGTGGTGGGTACCCCTGCACTGCTGGGGGGTGGGGGAGTGGGAGACATGGGTGGGGGCCTGGTGGAGGCTGCCCCTGGTGGCTGCGGGGTGGGGGTGGTGGGAGACATGGGTGGAGGCCTGGTGGAGGCTGCCCCTGGGGGTGGGGGTGGTGGGAGACATGGGTGGGGGCCTGGTGGTGGGTGCCCCACAGTGCTGGGGGGTGGGGGTGGTGGGAGTCATGGGTGGGGGCCTGGTGGAGGCTGCCCCTGGGGGGTGGAGGTGGTGGGAGACATGGGTGGGGGCCTGGTGGTGGGTGCCCCACAGTGCTGGGGGGGTGGGGGTGCTGGGAGACATGGGTGGGGGCCTGGTGGAGGCTGCCCCTGGTGGCAGGGTGGTGGGAGACATGGGTGGGGGCCTGGTGGAGGCTGCCCCTGCACTGCTGGGGGTGGGGTGGTGGGAGACATGGGTGGGGGCCTGGTGGAGGCTGCCCCTGGTGGCTGGGCGGTGGGGGTGGTGGGAGACAATGGTGGGGGCCTGGTGGAGGCTGCCCCTGGTGGCTGCCCCTGGTGGCTGGGGGCTGGGGGTGGTGGGAGACATGGGTGGGGGCCTGGTGGAGGCTGCCCCTGGTGGCTGGGGGGTGGGGGTGCTGGGAGACATGGGTGGGGGCCTGGTGGAGGCTGCCCCTGGTGGCTGGGGGGTGGGGGTGCTGGGAGACATGGGTGGGGGCCTGGTGGTGGGTGCCCCTGCACTGCTGGGGGGGTGGGAGACATGGGTGGGGGCCTGGTGGAGGCTGCCCCTGGTGGCTGGGGGGTGGGGGTGGTGGGTGACATGGGTGGGGGCCTGGTGGAGGCTGCCCCTGGTGGCTGGGGGGTGGGGGTGGTGGGTGACATGGGTGGGGGCCTGGTGGAGGGTGCCCCTGGTGGCTGGGGGTGCAGGGGGACATGCGTTGGTAGGCAGTAGTGCAAGTTGACATGTGGGTTGGCTGGGGGTCATGGCCATGGTGGATGGTGTGCCTGCAGGACATGTGCAGGGTAGGCCCCTGTGGTGTGAGCCGCCTGCAGGGGCCGTGGAGGGTGTAGAGGGAACACCTGGGAGGACCCACACGTGCAATTCACGTGTGGTGCTCCCCGCGCAGCCCTGTAATACACGTACCCTGATGGAATCGCGTGTGGAACTTCCCGCGCACCCCTGAAATGCGCGTACCCTGCTGATGTTGCGTGGGATACTTCCCCCGCACCGCGAAATACACGTACCCTGATGAGATCGCTTGTGTAACTTCCCGCAAACCCCCGAAATACACGTACCCTGATGAGATCGCGTGTGTAACTACCCGCGCACCCCCGAAATACACGTACCCTGATGTGATCGCGTGTCTAACTTCCCGCGCACCCCCAAAATACACGTACCCTGATGAGATTGCGTGTGTAACTTCCCGCGCACCCCTGGAATACACGTACCCTGATGGAATCGCGTGTGGAACTTCCCGCGCACCCCTGGAATGCACGTACCCTGCTGATGTCGCGTGTGAAACTTCCCCCCGCACCACGAAATTCACGTACCCTGATGAGATTGCGTGTGGAATTTCCCGCGCACCCCTGAAATACGCGTACCCTGCTTGCACAGGCACAATCGCGTGTGGAAATTCCCGTGCACCCCATAAATACACGTACCCTGCTGAAATCGCGTGTGGAAATTCCCGCGCACCCCTGAAATACACGTACCCTGCTGAGATCGCGTGTGAAACTTGCCCCGCACCCCGAAATACACATACCCTGCTGAAATCGCGTGTGGCACTTCCCGCGCAACCCTGAGATACGCGTACCCTGCGGAAATCGCGTGTGGAATTTCCCGCGCACCCCTGAAATACGCGTACCCTGCTCGCACGGGGCCAATCGCGTGAGGTACTTCCCGCGCACCCCAGTGATACACGTAGCCCGCTTGCCGTGCTGGTACAGGGTTAGCGCAGCCATTTGCGCTGGATTGGGTATATTGATGGCTTTTCCCTGCGCGAGAGGCGTTCTTGGGGGCGTAACTGGCGCTGCTGCAGGGTCGCTGCGCCACTGTGCGCCACGGCTGGTTTTGGTGGCTGGAATCCATGAATACGCTGTGCGCGGAAATGGATTTTAGCGCACGCGGCTGGCGCAGGGATTCGCACGCGCACACTGTGCGCCAGCCGCGTGCGCCACTTGTGCGCTGAATTCTATGAATTACCCCCTAAGTGTAGTATTTCCCTTTCTTTTGTATTTGCGGTGACAATATTTGCCACATTTGTGTCTTTGAAATTGTAGAATTTGTTCATGAAGATCACTATTTGTTGCTTCTGATGGAATTTCACAAGTGACATATTTTTCGATAAACTAACACAGTGGCATCACTGTCTTGACTAAATTTAAGAGCATCTTTAATCCATAAAAGCATGAGGATATGTGGTGCTCCTCTGCCTTGGTATTATTTTCTCCAAAAGAAGTGTTGCACTTCTCAGAGGGGAGGAACAGTTCTTTTACAAATAAAGTGTAGCATAGCAATGAAGCGATGATGGAAATATCTTGAAACATAAACAGGATCTAGAGAGCAAAGTTCTCCAGTTGTTAGAATATCTATGTTTGTTTTGTTTTTGTTTGATATGCGTAGGAAATCATGTAGATCTTCCCGTGCATAGTCTGCACAACTTAATGTAACAAACCAAGTGGGTAGGCCACGGTTTCTTATCATACAACGTACATCCCCGTGACGTCAGAACCAGTACTGTTTTGTACCACGCATGTTTGCTAACAGATTGGTAATGCTTGATTGTAAAACGTCACCTTTTCCTGCACTTTTTGTAGTAATTGCGTAGCAGACATATTTTGAAAGTGGGTTCCTGATTTTAATGTGTGTACAACTCCGTAACATAGAGTTGCTAGTTCACTTTCAAAGAGTATGTGGAATATGTATTCCACATTTTGTCTAAATCGGGGATCTTCAGAATACATTCGTAATAAGCAGTATTCTGATGCTGTTATCTGAGTGGGTCTATCATCGTGCCTTCCTCCTTTGCCAGTAGGAAAGAGTAGAGGAAAAGCATGTGCTTCTATACTTTTTTCCCATATGCCGATTAGTGATCCTTTCGTTGGTCGCATTTGGTACGTTTCTAGTGCATCTTCTATGGTGTCATTAGAGTGTAATGGATGAATTGTATAATGGTCTAAAATATTGGATACTGTAGCAGGATCTAGAAGTTCAAATTGACCAGTTTCTGGTGACTCTTGAATTATTTCAGTTGTTTCCCTTAAGTTTTCTTCAATATTTATTTCTTTAGTGTTCATTATTGTCTTTTAGATATTGCAAGGCTTGTCTAACTTTATGTAAGTCTACCAGTTATTGCCAATTTGTTTTGTCTTTTGTAGGTACACCATTTACTAAGACAATTAAAGATTGTTCTATTGGACTTTGCACTCCCAGAGTGTGCACATTTTCTTTTAGAGCTAATGGTAAATATACTACTTTGCCGCAAATGCCTTTCACCAATTCAGAGGGAGGTAATTTTGCTGTTTTTGGTTGAAGGCGTATTATTGCTTGAAATGGGTGCACTGTTTGAATTAGGATGCTCTCATATAAATTGAGTTATTGCAGGGGTTTTGGTAGAGGGAATAATTCCAAATTATTTGTGATAGCATGTGAAGGAGTTTGATTGTTGTCAAGTTTTGTAGTGCAGTAATTGCAAAGTGTTAAGGGGTCAGGTATTTCATATTTGTTTTCTGCTATAAGGTAGAGAGCTAATTCAAACCATTTGGAATCTTCATTGTCTTCTATTTTGAATGTTATGTCTAGTTTTTGTTACTTTTATAAAAAGGTCTGCGGCAACACACACACACATGGTTTGGTGCTTCAGCGGATGTACTTTTGAATTTTTGTATTTCTTTTTTGTATGTGTGTAGTAGAAGGTTGCCATGTGCAGAATTGTTGCTAGTGGTTTTCACTTCCAAAATATTTACTCTGGATATGGTTGATTTCTTCCAGTAGGTCTTTGGCTGTACCATGTAGAAGAGTGTTATTTAAATTGGCTAGTGGTAAAGCAGGACTTTTAGCATAGTACAGTGTATAGACTACATTTCTTATAGTTGAATTTTGTGTTGATCTCATTTTGATATGACGGAAGGTGCTTTTGCAAATAGGTCCTGAAATGCAGGCCAATGAATGTCCTTGCAGTCCTGTGTATTTGCGTGCTGGACAGG
Source organism: Ambystoma mexicanum (assembly GCF_040938575.1). Taxonomy (NCBI): domain Eukaryota; kingdom Metazoa; phylum Chordata; class Amphibia; order Caudata; family Ambystomatidae; genus Ambystoma; species Ambystoma mexicanum. The sequence continues at coordinate 950,874,903 of NC_090939.1, forward strand.
TATCCATATTTTGCAGCAGTTTTATTTTGATTTTGTCTTTGCCTTTCACATATCGATTGAGGAACTGGCGTAAAGATTTGAAAGATTTTTTGGCAATGTTACACATTGACGTGCATGACCATTTGTATACTGGACGTTCTGGTTCCGTCGAATGGAGAATTGATCCTGAGTTTTTTGGGGATATTTTTGAAAGCAGTATTTCTTGTTCCATTATGGTATTAAGTTTTTCATAACTTCGTCCACTGCTTTGATGGCAATTGTGTTTGTTTGATTTTGTTTGTATGCTCCTTCATTGAAATATGGTTCTGTGCTTGTGGTGTGACTCCATTCACCTCCACAGATATTTAAGAAGTTATTTTTGTTGACATTCCGTTTATTGAGAAGCCTTTTTTGTAATTTAGTACTTAGTTTTGTTAGTGGTTTCATTCTGTTTAACACTAAAATAAATAACTTTCTTTTGAGTAGGATTGCACTATCTATCAAAGCTTCTAAGATTAATTTTCTACAGTAGTTTTTAAGGGTTGTGCATGATTTGTGTCCTGATTCTGAAGGACTCTGTGGCGGAACATTTTTGCTAATATACTTTTTTTGGTATGGTTACTTCCTACTATATCAAGATTTATAGGAGCCGTTTTAGCAGTAGTGGTATCTGTATTTCTGTTAATCATTTTCTGTTTTCTTTTACATTTTGATAGAGGAGGCAAAGTTTCTGTACTGGAAGATTGTTTAGTTTTGCTAAATGACTGTATTAGTAGTTTTGTTTGAACTTTTTGTACAAATTCTGCTAGAGATGGATGCTTCCTTTGGACATTTTTATTTTCATTTGCTCTATTTCTGCGTTGCTTTCTGGTAGGAATTCTGTGGGGCCTGTTGAAACAAAAAAATAGAAGGTATGGGTTGGGCTGTTGTGCAATGTATGTGTGCTGTATGCATGAGTGTTTGAGTATGATGGTAAACATGTATCTGGTGGTGTGTGATTGTGCACTGGGCAGCTACAATTAGTTGTAAAGGCTGTTCTTCTATTTGTGTGTTACTATACTGCGGTTCAGATGACAGTAGTAAGTGAGCTAGTGGTGAGGATAAGCACTAATAGTATATCAAATGGTATAAAATTAAAACAATTCTTTGTTTTGTAATACTAATATTATAGGGGCTGAGTTATGTTATTTATGCTCTGAAAAACGGGGAAGTGTGTGCCATTCTGCATGCTAATCCCTATTTAATAAATGGTGATTGTGGGTAGAATGGTACACAAATCTTCATTATTTTATTGCACGTGTTACATGAATCACCCACACAGTGTGTTTGAGTAATATATGTTAATAACAAGATGATACATATAATAATTAACATTATAACAGTAACAGTGGAAGCAATTTAAAATTGAGAATCAGACCAAGAAAACAGTAAGTAGACCAATTAAACTGAAGGAAGGTAGTGCAGTAGAAGTGAGAGAGAGGGAAGGGTGGGGAAGAGGAGGAGGAGGGAAATGGATGGGGTTAAAGGTGAGAATGGGGGAGAGGGAAGGGGAGGGAGATGATTAAGGAGATAAGGCGAGGAGGGAGGGGGCAAGAAGGTGGGAGGGGTTTCATGTTGGAGAATGGAGAAGGAGAGATTTGAGGAAAGTGTAGAATGAGGAAAGGGTAGAAATAGAGCGGAGTGACAGAGGTAAGGAGTTCCAGTGCAGGGGGGTTAGGAGATGGAAGGAGCGGAAGCAGAATGTGGCACAAGGGAAAGGAGGAATAGTGAGAAGAAAGTGGTCAGTAGAGTATAGGGAGTGGGAGCGAGTGTAGAAAAAGAGGAGAGAGGAGAGATAAGGGGGAGCAAGATTGTGGAGAGATTTAAAGACTAGGCAGAGAAACCAAGGTAGTATTATACTTACTCTTTTTTGTGCAATGAGCAGGTTTCTTTGTAGTTCAGATGTTGCTGTTTTCCAGGAGAGTGGTCTTCACTGCAATTGTAAAAGAAAGAAGTCAGTAATTTTGTGTGTTTATAGCAGTGATGTTAATTGAGAGATTCATGTTTATGTCTTTGTAGTAGTATTCTTGTTTGATTTCTGAACATGTGTATGCATGCAGTTTCATTTGACTATGTGCAGCCTTTATATTTTATTTATATTATGTTAGTTCAACATGCTTTGTAAATGAGTACAATATTAAGTGTATGAAATTCACTTGGTTTTTTAAAACTGTGTTATAGAATGTTAGGAGAAAGAAGAAATAATGTTATTTATTTTGCTATTTTTATTAGGTAAATGGTAGAAACTGTATAGAAAAGTATGGAATATATGTATTTGTGAAGCTGTGGGTAATAAAGTAGAAGATTGTGATTTACAGGTAGTGGTGTTATTACAGCTGTGAGCATTTCATTGATAGTGTCTATGTGTGTGAGTGTATGAAGATGCATGAAATTTTACTGGCTATGTGTAATTTCATGATACACAACTAAGTGTTTTTCCACAATTATATTGTTATTTCTTCCATCTTCTAATATTATAATTTTTTAGATAGGTGCGTGTGTAAAAAAAAAAAGAAAAAGAAAAAGAAAAAATTAGATAGACAGGTTTGGAAGTGATAGTTGATTTTAGCATATGGAAAAAACGACAATAAGTTCATTTTATAGGCTATACAGGTTAAGTGGCAGTCTGTTTATATTCATTTATAAGAGTTGTACATGTACTGTGCGGAAAATATGCATACCTGTAGTTTGTATTCATGCATGTGGATATGCATGCATCTGCAAGTAGAAATCTTGAAGACTCGTACAGTGGTTTTTGTAGTAGGTGCTTTCCAATGATATAAGACTTGTACTTAGAGTGATCTACCGTACATTTGAAGTGCTGAACTCTGATGATGGAGTTAGATGTAGAGGTTTTGGATGTGATTGGTGGATGGTTGTGTGACTGGTTAGCTGTATCCAATGAGGGAATGGCACTGAGAGTGAAGTGGAAATGGTAGAAGAGCTGTCCAAGTTGCGATATGTCCGCGGACATGGCGGTAGTCTGCGGACTTTGCGTATTACTTACAGGGATTTTGGGTTGGAGAGGCATGTAAATGAGATTGAGCAATTGATTGGTCAGTAAAGTTTAGTGGGTGTGTTGTGTACGGAGAGAGTTTGTCAGAAAGTCTTTTTCCTGAGAGAAGAACAGTTAGCTATGGCTGTGTGTTTCAGAAAACAGATTGTCTGGATTTTGGGAGACTCATGGATACATTGGTTGGAGGTGCATGCACAACGCTGTGGAGTAGCTGCAGATCTTGGATTCCCTCATGTGGAAGTGCACTGGCATGGAGTGCATGTAATGAAGTGGCTGGACTTGGTACCTCTCTGTGCTAGTTTGGAGACAGAGCTTCATCAAGACATAATTATAATTCATTGTGGAGGGAACAGTTTAGGACATGTGTCAGGAATTTCTTTGCAATTTGCAATGAAAGAAGAACTTGGGAAGGTCATGGGCATGTTTCCAAATTCCCAAGTAATATTTTCTCGTATTGCACAAAGACAAATGTGGATGCGTCGTTCTTCATTTGGTCCACAAATGGAGAAAGCAAGGTGGAATGTTAATAAGGCTGTTTGTGCCTTTCTAGGGGATGTTGGCATGTCCTTTTCACAATGAAAATATGTTTCCTAGCACATACATTTTTCACAGAGATGGAGTCCATCTTACTTATACTGGTAATCAGATTTTTCTGAGAAATGTACAAAATGCGTTGCATCCTTTTGTGGAATTACAGCCATCCATTTTGCCGTAGGTGTTGACTATTTCAAGTTTTTCAAACTAAAAAAAAAACAGAAAAAGGCTCTTTTCAGAGCCACCACTTCCTCCCAGAGAAAAGTGCAATGATTTTGATAGGGCAGCACCTCAAAATTTTAGATGTCTGCGGACTTCTAAAAAATGCACAGGGCCCTGCTCCATTTATTTGTCACTTCTATTATTAGACTGTGAAAGGCAGCTCTGAAAAGAGCCTTTTTTGGGGGGATTTTCGTTTTTATATTTTTTTTGGTTTTTTATACACGACACACTAGGAGTGGAGGGGAAAGGAGGGTAAGGGGGGACACCAACCACAGGGATAAGAAAGGGCAGGTGGAGAGAGGAAGATGTAGGGTGGGCCTTACTTAGGTGGGAAGCAGGTCTTCTCGTGCTCCGAGACCGCAGTCTCAAAAGCACTTTAAAGTCTCTCCCCCCTGCAGAGTACTGCGTCGCAGTACATACACAAAGCTGTGAACCTCGAAAGGTAAGGGCCATGAGCATTGTGAATGGCCTGTGAGGCAGCTAGAGGGATGCGCTCTCCCACAGGAGTGTCTCTTGTGGTGAGAGGAGCGGAAACGGAGGATGAAGTACAGAACTGAACCTACTACGCTCCTCACAAGGTACAACCTTGCGAACGGCCCCACCGTGGGAACGACCTTGGTTGTCACTTCATAGTTGTCGTACCAAAGGTGTACAAACCAAGCCTCCCGCAACTCAGCACCATTTTGCACTGGTTGCAGGTGACTTTGTTTGCATGCGCCTTAGGTACGTTACCATGAATGGGAAATAACCGACACACCCAAGACTCATGGCGAGTGCTGGTAATAGGGACTTCCACTACGGCATCCTCGTCATCCTCTTCATCCTCCTCTACATCCTCACGCCTGTTCCCCTCTTCAGGCCCTTGGGGAGGTGGTGGTGGAGGGGGTGGGGGTGGTGCTGAGGCAGATGTAGTACCAAGTGGAAGTAGAGGAGCCATGGATGCCATCAGGTTTCAGCAAAATCTGTAAGATTGGCAGCCAAAGTAGACAATGCTCTGTCAGATAGCCAGAAGCACAATGAGGATGAGCTCTGAGGTGTGGCCTTTTATAGGAGTGCGTGTGCGCGCTTCGAACACCCCAAAAAGGCTCAAAAAGTTCCAAAAAGTATGTAGAAAGTCAGGGTCATTGTCTGGGACATGTGCTATGGTGGATTTGTATTATAAAATACTGTGGATTGCCTGAAAAGGTACTTTTAAAATGTTCGGGGACCCGGACAGTGTCCGCAATTCAGGACACACGCTCAGCGTGGGTGCGGTCACATGATGCCGCTGCGAACATGTCCGCGAAGGGAACAGGTGTCCGCAGGACACCAAATGCACAGGAACGGTTGTGCGCATTCGCGTGTTTTTTCTACGGACAGTGTTCAGGTCCCGAAACGAATTAAAAGTGCGACACAAGTGAGACGAACAGTTACGGACAGGTGCGATGTTCGGAGAACTTGCGGGTGTGGTGCGCATGTGCGCAGATGTTCTTCAGGCAGTACAGACAGGTATAGTGTCCTAAGGACACCTCATTTTGGTTAATTGCGGACATCCCGGACACCGAGTGTGTTCTAAGAACGGTTCCATTTTGCTTGCGGACAGTACGGACAGGTATAGTATCCTTAGAACACCCCCATTTTGCATATGCGGACATCCCGGACAGCGTGTGTGTTCTTAGAACAGTTTCAACTTGCCTGCAAACAGTACCGACAGGTATAGTGTCCTAGCAAACCTCCATTTTGGGTAATTGTGGACATCACGGACAGCGCGTGTGTTCTTAGAACAGTTTCAACTTGCCTGCAAACAGTACGGACAGGTATAGTGTCCTAGGACACCTCCATTTTGGTTAATTGCGGACATCCCGGACACTGAGTGTGTTCTAAGAACGGTTCCATTTTGCTTGCGGACAGGACGGACAGGTATAGTGTCCTTAGAACACCCCCATTTTGCATATGCGGACATCCCGGACAGTGCGTGTGTTCTTAGAACAGTTTCAACTTGCCTGCGAACAGTACGGACAGGTATAGTGTCCTAGGACACCTCCATTTTGGTTAATTGTGGACATCCCGGACACCGAGTGTTTTCTAAGAACGGTTCCATTTTGCTTGCGGACAGTACGGACAGGTATAGTGTCCTTAGGACACCTCTCTTTTGGTTAATTACGGACATCCCGGACACTGAGTGTGTTCTAAGAACGGTTCCATTTTGCTTGCGGACAGTACGGACAGGTATAGTGTCCTTAGGACACCCCCATTTTGGTTCATTACGGACATCCCGGACACCCGCTCTGTCTGCGGACACCCCAACTGCCTTTTTAAAAAGAAAACACAAAAAAGAACTGAATTAAAACACATATAATATTTTTGTTTTATTATATATAGATGTACAATTTATGAAAGAGAAGGGGAAGCAGAAATTGACACAAACACAGGGGAATTGGGGGTTTCAAGAGGATGGATAAGAGGAGATGAAGGGATGGAAGTCTCATCAAAACGTTTTTCTTCGTGGAGAGGGTTTGGGGATAATTGACTGGGATATAGAGAGGGGGACAGGTAAATGTGGGACAATGGTATTTATTTTTTTCTTTTATGTGGTCTTCCACAAAGTTTTTCAAATGGTTGAAATTTGCCATGAGCATGTCAATTTTTTCTTCCATGCGCTGGAGAGTCTTTTTCCACTGTATCTTTTGGTGTACTATTTTCAATGTTTGTATGGTCTGTTGAAAAAAAAAAAAATATATATATATATATATATAAGTGTACATAAAGTAATGCTTATTAATTTGGTTATATAGAGAAGTATCACTATCTTCAGACATTTCCTCAAGTGGGAAATTCTCCTCAAGCCACTCCAAAGGACTGGTCATTTCTCTAAAAAAAAAAATTATATTACTTTTATTGTATCTAATACAGAAATTTTAAAAATATATAAGAAAAATGCAGTACACTTACTAGCTTCTGGTAAATTGTGTTCTTACTGGTTTGTAGATCTGCTGTTGCTCCTAGTTGTGCAGTTTCTGTGAGGTAATTATGTTGGAAGCCTATGTTTCTCCTTTTGGTATATTCCATTTTAGTACATATGGTATTTAAATGGATGGTTGATGTGTTAGATATATAGGTTCCACTTCTTATTTATTACTACATATAATGTGTTTGTGTGCTGGTTTTTGAACGTATGCACTGTAGCTCCTGAGTTTTTGGGTAGTGTTGCTATTGTCCGCGTCCGTCCGCGGACATCAAAAACACTAGCTGGGAGTTCAGTATGTTCTATGTTACATGTATATAAAGTCAGGGATATTATGGTTACGTTGTGCTACTAAAAAACCTATGAAATTTAGTGAAAAAACATTGTTAAAGGGACCTTATGGTTCCAAGTAAAACCGAAATACCCCTGTAATTCGCCAGTTATAGTAAACTAAGCACCCATAACTCGCGCCACCACTGTGCACTACGAAGACTAACACCCAGGACATCAAAGATGACATCACAAATGTCATTGATGACATCACTGATGACATCACATGTGCATTTATCTTTCATGAAAAGTCTGTACAGGGGATGCTTATTGTTATGTTAATAAAAAAAGTGTTGAGGATCATTAGAATAAATATCAGGTACGTAGTGTATTAAGTAATGCATTAATCCAAATAGCATTGTAGTATGAAGTTTTTTTCCAATATACTAAGGTACACATGTAGTAACATAGGCATAGTGTGCAGCAGACATGATGGAGATGGAATATTATTAATCTTGCCATGTTAAATACTAAAATTATAAATGCTTTCTTATTAGAGACTTGCATACTGTGAAACATTTAATAAGTACCTAATCAATCCCACTTACTACATTATTGCATTACTGCACACAAAACACAAACAGACAACAACACATACAAATAGAGCATATACAGGGAAACTGAAGTAAACAAAAAACAGCAGTATTACCCGAGAGTCTTCATAACCTAACTGATTATTTTCATGCACAGAAATGATTGCTCTGCTTCGAAGCTACTACTTCCCTATGTATAACTATCACATATTGTGACTAGACCCTAAGGAAAGTAGTGTAAGTGCAGTGTGTACAAATATGAGCATATCCAGGGAAAGTACAGTAATAAAAAAACAACCAAACTATAAGACAGTGTTGATAACCTTACTAATCATCTTCATATATAGAAAGCATTGCTGTCTTCCAAGTCTGTGTTTTCCCCTTTGTATATGTTTCATATGCTTTGAGTGGACCCTAAGTGAATTACTGTAAAAACATATTTGAAGTATAAGTCTACAAATATAGTACTTTGTACTATAGTATAGTGAAATTTTAGTTCCTGACTGTTACTGGCCTAGATATATCAGTGAAGGAAAAAAGTGTGAGCCAGACATGTGATGTCATCAGTGATGTCATCAATGACATTTGTGATGTCATCTTTGATGTCCTGGGTGTTAGTCTTAGCAGTGCACAGTGGTGGCGCGAGTTATGGTTGCTTAGTTTACCATAAGTGGCAAATTTCAGGGGGTTTTCAGTTTTACTTGGAACCATAAGGTCCCTTTAACAAAGTTTTTTCACAAAATTTCATAGGTTTTTTAGTAGCGCAACCAACTTAACCATAACGTCGCTTTAACAATGTTTTTTTACTGAATATATATATATATATATATATATATATATATATATATATGTATATATTCAATGAAAAAACTTTGTTAAAGGGACGTTATGGTTAAGTTGATCAGTGATGTCATCAATGACATTTGTGATGTCATCTTTGATGTCCTGAGTGTTAGTCTTAGCAGTGCACCGTGGTGGCGTGACTTATGGTTGCTTTGCTTACCATAACTAGCTAATTTCTCGGGTTTTTCGGTTTTACTTGTAACCATAATGTCCCTTTAATAAAGTGTTTGTATTGAATTTCATGGTTTTTTATTAGTGCAACTTAACCATAACGTCACTTTAAAGTTTTTTAAGTGAATTTCATGGGTTTTTACCTGTGCTTGCTATTTTCCTACAACTTACTAATATCATACTTAACCAATATAGCAATATTTGTCTCTAATTTACCTATTGTCACCTTAAAACTCTGCCATTTCCCACTTTCTAGAATCATTTTTAACACTTCCATACACTTTTTGCAACTATTTTAACTAGTTTTGCGTCCGTAGACATCTACGAACATCTGACTTCATTGCGGACCTTTGGGACAGTGCCACAAGACAATACACTGGTGCGCGACATGATGACGTGTCCGAGAACCCGTCCGCACTTCACGATAAGATCCGTGCTTCGCGGACAGTTCAGAACTGCATTTTCTACTGATCTAGGAACTTTCAACTTCAAAATGTCCCTTGCGCAGCTCCTAGACCTATTCCTACTCATTATCCATTAACAATCTAGTACACAATACGTACTATTAGCAAAACTGCTATTTATCATAAAATGGCATCAGCTAATGCCATCCCTCTTCCCCAAGAGCCACCACCACTGCTGTAATCAAGGAGCATGAGAAACACTGCCCCCTACCTTAAATAACACACGCGCAACATTTTCCCCATTCCACCTGCCCCTCCATGTTAGTGTTTGGTGCCTCTTCCCTCATTTCCCTCCCCACCTTTCATTCTAAGCTCTCCTGCCAAAAAGAAAATACATCCAAGAACAACAAAAGAAGAGTTCCTTTAGGAACCACCTTTCACAGTTAAAAAATAGAACTAAAAAAAAAAACATATAGACTCCATCTACTTTACATTTCTCAGTAAAGTAGATAGACTGAATAAGATTTTCCAACATTTCCATTTCGCATTTTGTTATGCGAATGGGAATATTGTGGCATTCATCCGCCGTTCCAGGGACTTTAACGGTGGATACCGGCCCGGCTGCCCAAGTTATCAGCCCAAGCGAAGCAAGGGTGGATAACGAGGTCTCCGGACCATTATCCCCCATTCCAGCCCCTATAAGTGGGGATGAAGGCCATTAGCACCCTAGGTTCCCAAAGTGTGAACCCGGGGTGCTAAAAAAGAGGATTTTTCTTCCTACACCGGGACGCCTACGGCATTCCGGTGTAGGAAGGAAAATCCTTTTCCAAGATGGCCACCATGGAAAGGGAAGGTGGGGTTCCACACAGGGCCCCTCTTCGCTTTCCATCTCAGCCTGCAGAATGCAAAAAGAGAACCCTATGACCCATATTATCACAAGCACATTTTTCTTCTCTTTCAAACCTATCTCAATTTCGAATAACTTTACCACAAAGCCAGTCCCTGGTCATGGCCAGTAGCCAGATTGTCCGAATCATGACCTTATTCCATGACCCATACAATCTGGCCACTACCATGGCCACAGGCTACCCCTCGGTCACCAAAAGTATATCACTATGTTTTGTACCTACATTATGACACTTGTCAAAAAATAAAACGGGCACATTTGCAAAAACATGCTTTCAGGTCCTTGCCAATGCTCCTTACAAAAGTTTGCTGGAAATCCACAAATGTTTTATTTTTTCAAAAGTGTCAAATGTATGCACATACAATAGTCATATAACCTAGCCCCCACTTGACAAAATCCATTCAGACTTTACGAAAACATTTATGTCTAGATCTATAATCTTTTTCCAAACCTTTGTGTAGATTTGTCAAATGGCACCACATTTATAAGCCTTTACAATATTTTGGGACCCCACCTCTAATTTTTCCCCCTCTTGACAAAATCCCACCAAACTTCGCAAAAACATTTATATCTAGATCTATCATCAGTTTGCCAAATTAAGTGCAGATTCGGCAAATGGCACCTAATTTATAAGCCTTTACATTATTTTGGGACCCACCCCCCTCTAATTTTGCCCCCTCTTGACAAAATCCCACCAAACTTTGCAAACTCATTCAATCAGATCAGGAAGATAGTTGGAAAATGTCATGCATTCCAAAAATCTGACACTTCATGCTTTTCACCATCCAATCAGTGGGCGCGTCTGATGTCCGCAGAGAGCACGTTGCCTTATAAGCCAATCGGAGCCCTATCCACGGGCCGAACAAGGAAATGAGTCCGCGGACCACACCCAGATATCACTAATTTTATGGGACCTACTTTTTGGTTGTTTTAAAAAAAAACTACTGGACCGATTTCCACCAAATTTACAAAAGCACACTTTTGGGACCAAGCCACCGCTCCTGCATCCGCTCCTGCCCCAAATTTGTTGAAAATCCGTCCAGCATTTTGGTCTGTCGGCGTGAGCAAATGTTTTCTCAGTTTAGGCTATGGAAAAAAAAAAGAAATGTGGGACCCCCCCTATAACTTTGCCCTCCCTTGACCAAAACCTCACCAAACTTTGCAATAAAATTCAGAGAGTGCCATATACTTTTCTTGCAAAGTTTGGGGAGGATTCCTCCAGGGGGAGCGAAGTTATACGCCGCCCAAAAACTGTTCTTCCTATGGGTTTAGCAACTTAACCGTGCGGGCACTACCAAACTTCCAAACTTAAATTACTCCAGCACTCAGTCAAATTCTATTAAGCAATTATTTAATTAAAATAAGGCATTCACTAGCATGGAGTAACTGCACCATAGTAGTCCATTCAAGCCGTTAGCATTTCGCCACGTGTACCATCTCCATTTCAGAGAATTCATCAGGCAATCTTCTAACACAATTTTACAAAGCCATTATTTATTTCTGTGGCTCAAGTTGCCACAGGTCTCTGCACCTTTAAGGGAGAGACGAGCTCCTGGCGGGAAGCAGGAGAAGGAAGGGGCGGAGCCACGAAGGGAAAGGCAGTTCCTCCTTACATGTTAATAAAGACAGACGTGCAGTATTATCTTCCTGTGTCGCGTCCTTCTTTACAATGCCCTAGGCACGTTTAACAACTGGCAACGAGGCTGTTTCCTGCGCACCGGAGTCAAGCGAGCCAGCCAGTGATCCCACTGTACCCGCTCATTCCTCGTAGGTGATCCCACCTCCTCTGCATCCGCAATCATGAGCAACCCTGCAACACTGCCTTCTGCCCCCTCGTCCAAGGCAGCCTTACTACGCATGCCACTCCCGTTCAACATGACACCCCAAGCTGACAAAGGCCCAAGGTGGATCGAATGGATGGAGGACTTCAACCACTTTGTGAGAACGGTGGGTGAGGAAAAATCACTGACCCTGCACGACATGTTCATCATCCTAGTGGGCAGTGAGATAAAGACCATTGTCAAGACCATTCCTCCGGAAGATCAGACGGATTTCACCTTGCTAATAAACTCCCTCAACAGGAAACTAATCATTGAACCCAACAGAGACTATGAAAGGTACAAACCAGTGCACGCAAAGAACTGAAGAGACCATCGACAAATGTATTAACTGCCTCCGAGTGAAGAGTGCCCATTGTCAGTTTCACGCATTCTCTGCCGATGAAGCAATCCGGCTGTGTGTGATAGAAGGTTGCCTATCACCTGCCCTCAGGAAACAGCTAATAAAGAAATCCCTCTCCACCAACGAAGTGAGCGAGATGGCGAGGATTTTTGAGAGGGTGGATGCACAAGCAGCCTCCTTGACAGGAATCCCAAACGCGAAACAAGATAAAAGTGAAACCATTGCTGCCATCCAACCAGCACCGCAGCGGCGGGTGACAGAGGGACAATGCCCTTCAGGGTGACTGACCAAATGGGTGCCAGGCCGCAGAGACAATGCTACAGGTGCGGAATGGCTTTCCCACACTCGGGGACATGCCCAGCTTTGTTGCAAAGGTGGGCAAACTGCAGCAGGGAAGGACATTTCCAGTCGGTCTGCAGGGAAGGGGGGCCGTTCCCCACCCCACGAATGACCCCACAGCCACAAAGCAAAGAATATGGATGCCCTCCCCAAGCTCCTGCCTACCAAACCAGACTCTACTATCAGCGGCAGCAGCGATACTTAAGGGTCGTAGAGGAGGTCCACACGCAAGACTATGACCATTCCTATGACCGCTTTGACCAGTACTCCCTATACATGGATGAGTATGACGTACCCCCAACCTCATACCAGGACTATAATGATCCTCAGCAGCCCGCTACATATCGTGGAAGGGATGACTATGACCAGGACTACAGGGATGAATATGTCCACCTCATTCAAGACGATCATGAGGCAAGGGAGGCACCCAAAATAGCGGTCAACCTCGGAAACAGGTGGTTTTGTTTTCTGATTGACTCAGGGGCAACAGTCAATATCATGTGGGAACAGGAATTCCTTCAGATGCCCGAGAGACTGGAACTCGAGAAAGCCAATTCGAGAATTTTCCAATCGGGGGGGCTACCCCACCCATGCATTCAATTGGTTGCTTCAGAAAACGGCTCACACACAAGGAGTGAACACTGGACACCGCCATCCACGTCATCCGAAGCCCGACCAAAGTACGCTGCCTCCTCTGCTACCACACAGCACACAGCCTAGGTCTCATCGATATCCACTTTCAAGAAGGGGAAGTGATCCAGTCATCCACATCAGCAGAAAACAATGGAGAACACATATACACAATCAGCGCCACCCAACCAGACAAACTCTGTCACAAAAGAGACGATCCTGGCTAGATTCCTGTGCCTATGCAAAGGGCTGGTTAAACTCAGAGGAGCACCCATCAAACTACACATTGTCGAATCCATCAGACCAGTTCCCCAACACCCCAGGAGGGAGGGGTTCCACCTACAAGAGGCTGTCTCGAATGACCTTGGCCAGCTACTACATGACAGCATTATCAAACCAGTGACGGTCCACACTCCATGGGTTTCCCCCATGTCATCGTATCCAAAGCAGGCAGACGCCTGCGCATATACATGGAAATGAGTGTGATGCTGGAAATGCATTGGAGGGACATGGCCTCCATGTCCTTGTCCTGTACTCCTTTTATCATGTGTGTTCTGTGTTATTTTCTGCACAGATGTCCATGTGGGACTCCTGGCAGTGCAGCTCTTCCTCTTTTTGGTTTGGTGTACAGGCCCTTGGGATACCCTTATGGCACCCATGGGTGGGGGTACAACCATGTACCCCTAGTGTATGTTGTTGGGCACCTGTGTCTGGCCCACAGAGCAGGGTATGGGCTGGTGGCAGCTCCATGCTGAGTTTGACAGGTGCTCTGAGTATCCTCCAATTTGGGATACCCAGGCCCTGCCATTGGAATCAGTTGATTCCTGATAGGAGACAAGATGGTCCCTGTGGCCTCTTGCTTTTTATTGCCTGTTGCCTTTTTTTCCCAAAGTCCTGGGAAGCCCTGACTCTGTCCCTTCCCCTGACTGGCTTTTGGGTGGAAGTTCCATATATGGTTTTGTGGGGGAAGTCCAGGCCTGACTGGCTGGAGCCTTCCCAGGGACTCTGTGTTGTGGGTACACCCTTGGGGGTGAATGGAATGTGTGACCAATATGCATTTCATGTTATGGGTGTCTGGTTTCTGGTATATGATACAAAGACTGAGACAGCCCTGCCCGAAACTGGTATGAATGCAGTGTGGAGTGCTGAATGGCTGGGTACTTGTCCCAGTACGCATTCCTTGTTGCGAGTGTCTGGATGGAGATGAATGGCCTGAATGCACTGTGAGCCTGATTGGCTGCCTGCCTGCCTGCCTGCCTGAATGCCCTTCTGAATGATTGGTTGGCTGAGTGTGACCCAGCAGAGTGAACGTGAGACCAAACAGTATATCTGGGGACCTCTCACAGATGGAAATCATTCGGAAGCTGAAGTCGAAACTTGATGCTTGATCTCAAAGCTGAGTCGGAAGAAAAAGGTTAACTGCTGTGCCTTCAAGAAACTGATCCAAGAGAGGATATGACTAGGAGACCTCTTCCCGAGCTACGAGGTACCATCGTGCACCAGCTAACCTTCACCAAGGCTCCCTGGAAGTCAGTCCTCGAACGGCTGTAGACCAGAGACTGGGACTTCTGAGGAATCTGAAGCGAAGCGCCCGGACATTGAAGACTATCGTGGCCGACCTGAGCCACACCGCTTCATTGCCTAAGATATTGATTAAGGACTCCCTTGCTCATCACCGTCGACTGCTTTGACCCACTGGAGAAAGTCAAGGTCGGTGTCGAACCAAGGAGAATCCGCTGGTGGGTTTCCCGCTACCCGAAGTCCTCAGACGCAGACAAAGATCCAAAAGCCAGCCATGGTCAAGTCCTGATCGCCAACGCCAAACGCTGATGACCCGATGCCCTTGCTGTGTCTACGTTCTTCATTGACTCTTTGCGGCAACAAACTCGTCGTCGAGGTGCACCGCACGCCACAACTATGCAGCATGTCCATGACCGATCGTCGACGAGCACCGCCAGGACTAAAGCTGCTGCCTCGACACCATTGTTCACCCTTTTCTTCGAGGGATCTCGATGATCTGTGGTTCCTGCCTTAAAGGGGGTTCTCTCAAGAAGGATCCGTTGATGACCCAACGTTGAGCTCTTCTAAACCAGGTACATTGGGGTAGTAGAACATTTGTAGAGGGAAATAAGACTCTGCTGAACGATATATGGACTAAGCTTGTTTATAATAATATTTACAGGTTGCACAGGTGGGGGGGATCCTCACACAGAACTGTGCCTAGTCGTAGGGGCCCAGTATTCTGCCAATTGTGTAACCAACTTGTTTTACTCCCAAGTCTATGGTTGATACCTTTTGCTATTGATTTGTATGCCATTTAAAACTGTCAGTAGTTGGTGCATTTTAATGTAATCAAAGAGTAATTGTAGTACCACATAGAAATTGTACATTTATCATTGTAGAATTGCCTGAGCAGAAAGTGTGTTATTGTGTGTGTATATAACTTGAACCTTATTAATATAAAGAACTGTGTTTTCACTAACAGTGTGTGGCCATTCCTTTGTGGGTGCTTGGGGACTACACTGTACTTATGAATCAGCCCGCATCACCTCCTGAGGGCTTACGCATTGATTGCTTGTCCAACGTTGTTGGGCAAAGTTTATATGCAGTACCCTCTGGGAACACTACAAACAACTCTGACTACAGGTATAGGAAACCCAACCTTTTGTATAAGCTTGTACTACACAGTTTGGTAGTATGTTGAGCAGCCAGGCTTATCTCAAGAGGGGTCAATGTAACCTGTAGTGGAGTTACACAGAGATTTACAGTTACAAGTATTCAAATAAACTCTTACACTCAAGGTTTCTTGAATAAACAATTATTAATTTATCAGTCAGTTAGAATAGGCCTTCTTCAGAAGGGAGCAATATAATAGTAACACTCAAATACACTTCATGAAATACACACTCATCTCTAAATCAGTAGCCACAGACAATACCTACACCCTCGGGTGACTTAAATTGCAAGGGTGCTGGAGACATTAATATATCACTGTTGCATTTATAATCATATGGTAATACGTCAAAAGGAAAAGATTATTTAGAATTTACAAGAGACCACAAATATTCTTAAGCAGGCAATTACTTTTGGATCCCCCCAGAAAGAGTCATTCAGTACAATAGGCTAAGCCAAAGTCAATGGGCAAAAGTCTTATATGGGATGAAACACCTCTGGTAGGTAAATGGAAAAGTCTTTGCACAATGTTTCAGAAGTCTTTGAAGAAAAGAAGAATCAGAGGTAGGGCAACAGGCTGATTAGACATGTGAGTGGTAGAGGATGCAAGCAACTCTACAGCAAGAGGTAAGTTCTAAGTTCTCTCAGACTTTAGACAGTACCTTTAGGTCTCACTGTCCTGGGCCTCAGTCGTGGGGACAAGAGGGAGGACCTCGGGAGACTCCTGCAATGCACTGGGACGGTCAAAACTCGCAACTGGCAAACTTCACTTTCAGTGGCTGTTCAGTGTTCCAGGTCCTCGTGTCTACCGCAAATAGCAACACTGTGGTTCCTGGCTGTCGAGATGGACTTTCCTTGCTTTTGGGGTCCCGCACTCTGTTGAGGGGGCACAGGCTCAGTCAGTCCTGCTTCCTGGGAGTCCGGAGGATCTTCCTGGAGCTCTTGGCCAGCTTAAAAGCAACACACACAATCTGGTGCTCCTCTCCCTGGCTATACGCTTTCCAGAAGCAACTCTGTGGAAATTCAACCGGCTCTGAGATGGATGTCCAGGTGGCTTACTTTGGAGTTGGTTGGTCCTACCAACTCAAGGGGAGAAGTCGTCCTTGCAGGGGCTTCTCTGTCGATGCAAACTTGGCGTTTCGGCACTGCAACAGGGCTTCACCAGGCAAGTCAATGGTCCAGGAGTTGCAGCAGGCGTCCTCTTCAAGTTCTTCTTCGGTTCCTTCGTCCAGTGGTCGACTCTGCCTTCCAAGCCAAAAGTCTCGCCTTTTATTCAGTTCTCTCCCATTCATTCTAGCCTAGCTGTCAATCACCCAGCAGAGTGGCTGTCCTTGCCGGACAGTCAGCCGGCCAATCACCACAGAGTGCATTTGGGTCTCCTAGGAGACTATGCACAGGGAGTTCCGGGCACCTCCCTCACTTCCTGCCTACCCTAGACACCCTGGAGCCAGAGGCAGGCTTCACTTGTGAATCCCGCCAAAGCAAAGCGAACAATGGGACCAAACCCGGTTTAGCGTGCAGAGTAAATCTCAAGAAGGACCTTTCCACAAAGAAATGGCGAAACAAGAATACCGGGGCCATTTTGACAAAAATGCCACCCTTGGGTGCTTTACTGCAGCTGTGAACGCAGCCCACGGTAAATTGCACACCATAGTTGTTAAAATGAAACCACTGCCACTAGCCATTCAGTGAGGAAAGGGTAACATAGAAAATGTTACATGAGAAGCCAGACAAAGGGGATACTAGGTAACCCCTCCAGCACCCTATTGTAAGATAGTGTGTGCTGGGTCTAGAAAGTTACAAATGTAAGTAAAGTCAATTTCACTTTACTGCTTTTGGAAACAGTAGTTTATCCAAGAGAAGGTATTTAAACCTTTGGGAAATCTGAAAGACTTCCCTCGGCCACTGCACTGAAGGTGCTGTGTGACCCCATGTAAAAGATAATGCCTATGGAGTTTGTCAGACTCCGCAACCAAAAGAAACACAGTGTACAAAATCACATTAAAATACATGAGAGGTGAGAAAAAGGGTCTCACTCTCTCCAGGTTGAAAAAATCAAGTCCTCAAAATCCAGCAAAGTTGCTTGGGGTCTCTAAGGTGGAGGGAATTAGCACATTTCTGAGAATTCTCCCTAACAAACGTTACCAAATAGAGAATCTTGGCTGGGGTGCCCTGTGCTTCTACTCTGCCATATAAAGAGCAGGAGTACAGATATACCCCCTCCAGTCTTTACAATGAGGATGGCCAACACTGCCATACAAAGGGAATGACACCCTGGCCCGTGCATTGAAGACATGATCGTGTTACTCAACAAATCCATAATGTTCTCAAAACTTGATTTACTTCAAGGGTACCACCAGCTCGAACTTCACCCAGAGTCAAGGAGCATCACCGCCTTCACTACCCATGAAGGTCTTTTCCGCTAAAGACGCCTAGGCTTTATCTGGTATGCTGCAGAAATTTTCCACGAAGGCATGAGACAGATAATCGGAGCAATCAACGGCACACTCAACTACAGCAGCGATATCCTCGTGTTCGGCAAATCGCAGGAAGACCACGACACAGCCCTGCTAGCGACATGCGCAGACCTGCACGACGCCGGCGTAACACTCAACCTGGAAAAGTGCAGGTTCGGCAAGAGGAAACTGACATTTTTCGGACGAAGGCATGACGCCTGACCCTGACAACGTGAGCACTATTACCAATCTGCAAGCACCGGCGCAAGCAGCAGATGTACGGTCGCTCGTCGGCATGGCCGGCTACAGCGCACGCTACATCCCACACTATGCGTACCTGACCAACCCCCTAAGAAGACTGCTGCAAAAAGACTCCACATTAGATTGGTCAAATGACTGTCAGAGGGCTTTCGACTGCATCAAGATGGCACTAGCTGAAATACGCCGCCTGGCATACTTCGACCCCCAAGTGGCATACTGAAATTACGTATGACGCCAGCCCTGTGAGACTTGGGGCCATCCTGGCACAGACGAGCAGAGCCAAGACACACCCCAAACACATCGTTGCCTATGCAAGCAGAGCCCTGTCAGTCACAGAATCTGCATATTCGCAAGGCGAAAAGGAAAGCCTGGGAGCTGTATGGGTTTGTGAACACTTCCATAATTTCATCATTGGGAAGAAATTTACACTGATCACAGACCACCAGGCGCTGCTTTCACTTTTTGGCAATCGGCACACAAAAATGCCACCTAGGATACAGAGAGATGGGGTATCAGACTGCAGGAGTATGACTACACCATCATCCACAGGCCGGGAGGTGACCAAAATCCAGCACACTACCTCTCTCGCCACCCAGCAGGAGCACTGACAACCTGCAGAGGTGACACGGACTACATCAACTACGTAGCCGCCAATGCTTTTACCACCTGCAATCTCACTCAAAGCGGTCATCAGCCTGACTAATAACAGCAAATGGAAAGACCATCAGTGCACAATTCTAAATCACCTGGTGGTATACAAAGAAGAAGTAGAAAGATTTGCAAGAGTACATAAGGAGCTGGCAGTAAAGGACCACTCCATCTTATTGAGAGGATGCCGGATAATCATCCCTGCAACACTCAGAGCCCAGGTTATCAGGACGGCGCATTAAGGTCACCTTGGTGCTGACAACACGAAACGACAGTTGAGATGTCATGTATGGTTTCCCTTCTTGGAGTCACTCGTAGACAGCTGGGTCAAGAACTGCCTGCCATGTCAATGCACGGCACAGGCAGAAGCCCCCATCCCATTACAGCTGACCCACATACCGGACCCGCCATGGGACAGAGTAGCCGTCGATTTCTATGGTCCAGTGGAGGCGGGCGAATACCTGCTACTATTCATTGATGAGTACTCAAGATTCCCCATCGTCAAGAAGGTGACGACAGCATACCCCCAAGTGGCTGCGACATTTGATGAAGTACTCAGCGAGTGGGGAATCCCGCGTTATAGCAAATCGGACAATGGTCCCCCCCTTCAACAGCCACAAGTTTGCAGCTTTCGCCAAACACATGGGATTCACACACCAAAGGATCACCCCCAGATGACCACAGGCCAACGGAATGGCTGAACGTTCTCCAGCATGGGGTCTGGCATGGATTCACATGCTCATGAATATTCCCTGTCGTCAGGCTGGCAATCCTCGGTAAAGAAAATCAGTATCAGTTTTGTTTCTGATCTGTCTTTCTTAGTAGTAACCAATCACTGATCTCTGGGTCATACTGCCCCCAGCCAATGACTGCCCTCTCCCTAAGCCCTGCCTCTGGCAGCCATCCTCAGATTTTTACCGCACGCTCAAGTGTTGGGCGTCCTCGTGCTTAGCTCTCGAGTTTTTGCTGCATTTTCGTGCTTTTTCAGGAGATTTTCTCATTTTTTCGGTTTAATCGAGCCTCAAGCTCCACCGTTTCTACTTCCGATAATGGGGACCCGTTTCGGAATTCTTCTACGCCGCTCAAGGGTGAAGTTGTCGTCGAGTTTATGCTTCTTGGAGGATTCCGGAAGATCTGCGGCCTACCTCAACGGACATGGCCCAGGACAAGGGAAGCTCGATGCCCAGATCCAAGCTGTTCAGGTGCTGCCCTGGATGCGGATTACAAAACGTTTTCAAGGAGGACGAGCATTCGCGATGTCTCTACTGTCTTCATGAGGACAAGACGCACGTGGAGAAGGACTGTGCGTTCTGCAAGAACCTTTCGGAACGGACCAAACAAGATCGTCGTTCCCGCCTCGCCGCCTGGCTGGAGAAGGGCACAGCAGGTGAGAAGGCGAAGAAAAAGTCTGAGCGGGCTTCTAAGTCCTGTGAGGGCGCCCCGGCGACGGGGGCCCAACAGAAGGCTAAGCACCGCGAGTCCGCAGGCACCGGGAGCGCCGTAAAGGTCGGGCTCTTCGGCTGCCAGGCAGGGCGCGACTTCCCCGGCACATTCAACCATGAGCCAGCGCTTTGGTTCGGGGAAGAGGAAGTCCGAGAACCCGGGTAAGCTGCTGGAGCGGCCCCGGTCGATCTCAAAGGGGGAGCGAGGCGCTGACCCTCCCCCCAAGGCGAAGGCCCAGGACGCACCTAAGGTGGTGAGTGCTTTGATCCAGCCGGCAAAAGCCTCTATCGAAGTGGTCGCTGCGACCCTGGTGAAGCTGTCTGAGACTACACCAGTGGAAACGGCCTCTGGGCCCAGAGTATCCCTGCCTCCGCGGAGGGAATCCTCTTTCCAGCCCATCGTTAAGACCCCCATGAAGTCCCCGACAGAAAAAGAGGGGGTGGGGCGGTGGCCATTACAGACTCTGAATCAGCCTCTGAGGAGGAGCTGGTGGAAACGGAGAAGGGCCTCAAGGAGAGGTTCATAGGCCTCAACGAGAGGTTCGAGAAGGTTCGATCCCAGGGGACGGTTCCCGCTGACGTGACCGAAGATAGCGACGATGACGAAGAAGAGGGCCCAGTGGAGCAGCCATCCCGTCCGTCGCAGCCATTACCCGAGCCCCAGGATAGCTCGGCGGCCATTTTGTTGGCGATCCAATCCTTATGTACCGAGATAAGGACAAGATTACCACGGACCCCGACAGAGGATCCAGAACCAGGCCCGGTGGGAAACCCTCCGAACAAGCGGAGGAGAGTCCACCACTCTCCGCCCTTTGTGCCCGCGAGGCCTGTGTGGACCCCTCATCCCTCTCGCCGGACCCTAGAGAGGATACAGCGACGGATACAGCGACGAGGACAGACAACGATGGTGGCGTCATCACCCCCACACCCCCCGGGCTTCTCCAGCTGACGAAATTGGCTCCTTTCATGCCATGATAACCAGGGCATCACAGCTCTCCCAGCTCTGCCCTGAAGAACAAAAAAAGGAAGGGTTTCTTTACCAACGACGAGAGGCCAAGAGGAAGACGGTCCTCGCGGTGCCTTTGCCGACGACATCTGGGACGAGGGTCTTGCTGTCCTCAAGAACCCTTCCACGACACCCGCCAAGAGGGACAGGTACGAGAAGAAGTACCGAGTCCCTGATGCCGCCCCCTTGTGCCTCAGGGCCCAGCCCACACCGGACTCTGTCGTCTCTGCAGCAGCTAAGAAGAAAGCAGCGGGTGCGGCGGCTTCAACTTCCACTTCCCCGCCGGACAGCGAGGGCAAGAAGTTGGAATCCATGGGATGACGACGATTAAGGCGGCCAATGCCTTAGCGATCGTGGCCCGCTACGACAGGGACCTCCGGTTCAAGATAGCTCCCCTGCTAGACTTCCTACCTGACGATAAGAGGGCGGAGGCCCTATAAATTCTGCAGGAAGGCGAGGTGGTGTTGGATCACGCCATAACGGTGGCAACGGACATTGCCGATACCGGATTTCGCCAACTGGGCAACGGAGTTTGCCTCAGTCGACGAGGATGGCTCAAGGCGATGGACTTTCGCCAGGGCGTCCAGACCAGAGTGTTGAATATGCCGTTCGACGCCAACAACCTCTTTGGTAAGGCGGTGGACGAGTCTCTCCAGGCCATCAAGACCGACTCGGAGACGGCCTGGGCCTTAGGGGTACTTCAACAACGACGGCCCTTTCGGAGATCCGGAGGCAGACAGGGTACCTGCAAAGGATCCAGCGGTGGCTCTTCCACATACCGCCAGGCGACTCGCTCCTCTTCCCAGGAAGCCTACAGAGGTCGCGGCAAGCAAGGGGGATCCCGCCGTCGTCGCCAAGGAGGCCAAGGCGGCAAGGCCGCCTCCAAGCAAGACTGACCCGGCCGTGTCGTCGGGCCCCCACCGAAGCACCCCGTCAGCGTGTGGGTGTCCATCTCCACCGACCGTTGGGTGCTGGACACCCTGGCCAACGGGCACTCGCTGGAATTCCAAAAGAAATGCCCTCGCATTCCTCCCGTGGACAGGAAGGAGAATCACATCCCTCAACTGCTGTTGGAGGTAAGGGCGATGCTCAAGAAAGGTGCCATCAAGCTCGTCCCCAGGAGGCTCCAGGGCTCCGGAGTGTACTCAAGGTACTTCCTCGTCAGGAAGGAGACAGGCGGTTGACGCCCCATCCTGGGCCTGCGTCAGTTAAACAAATACATCAAGGCGCAGAAATTCAGGATGGTCACCCTCCAGCACGTGCTGGGACAGCTGGAGGAGGGCGACTTCCTGTCGTCGTTGGACCTGGAGGATGCTTACTTCCACATACCCATTCTAAAAGGGCACAGGAAGTTTCTCAGGGTCGTGGTTCAGGGACGCCATTACCAATTCAGAGCCCTACCGTTCGGATTAAAGTCGGCACCCAGGGTATTCACCAAGTGCCTGGCACCAGTGGCAGCGCGGCTGCGCCTGCAGGGGATCCACGTCTACCCCTACCTGGACGACTGGCTAATCCGGGCAAGGAAAGAGAACTTGCCGTCGAACACACAGCGAGGACCGTCCGGCTGCTCACGGAACTGGGGTTCGCCATCAACAACCCCAAATCCCACCTGGTTCCGTCGCAAGTAGCACTGTTTCTGGGAGCGAAGCTCGATACAGTGGGGCAATTGGCCTCCCCGTCGGAGGAGAGGATGAAGACCATCCTGGGCAAGGTACGGCGCCTGCTAGCCAAGGACGTGGCCAGGGTGAGGTCCATCAAGTTCCTCCTCGGGATGATGTCCTCATGCGTCTATCTTGTACCCCTTTGCAGACTTCGGATGTGTCTGCTACAGGAGTTCCTTGACGCCTGCTGGTTTCAGGCGACGGGCTGCTTCGAGGACAGGATCCCTCTCGACGAGGAGTTCCGTCGGGCGATCCTATGGTGGGGTTCCCGTGCTCACCTCACTACAGGCACGGACTTTCAAACCCCGGCGTTTCAGGAGACGGTGACGACGGACGCCTCTCTGGAGGGTTGGGGGGCCCACACCGGAGACCTCCACGCAAGAGGCCTTTGGCTCCCGGAGGAGAGGTCTCTCCACATCAACATTCTGGAGCTCCGAGCAGTGTTCTGGGCGCTCAAGTCGTTCCTTCCGTCCCTCAAGGACAAAGTGGTGAGGATCTTCACCGACAACACCACCACAATGTTCTACATACGCAAGCAGGGGGGGCACGAGATCCCCAGCCCTATCCAAGGAGGCCCAGGATCTGTGGCACTGGCCGTCGCCCAGGGGATGTTTCTGGTTCCCTTCCACCTGGCAGGAATCAAAACACCATCGCCGACTCACTCAGCAGGGAGCTGCGCTCGTGCCACGAGTGGGAACTACGCGAGGACCAGGTGGATCGGCTCTTTCGATGATGGGGCAAACCCCGGATCGACCTTTTCGCGACGAACTCCAAGTACCAGAGGTTCACCAGCAGGTTCCCGGAACCGAGGAGCATGGGCGATGCTTTCTCGTTCCCCTGGGATGGCCTGTTTCTATACGCGTTCCCTCGATTGCCGTTGCTGCTCCGCCTCATCAACCAGCTCAAGAGGTCCAGGTGCAGAATGATCCTCGTCACACCGGTGTGGCCGAGGCAGATCTGGTTCCCGGACCTTCTGGACTTAACGTCCCCACCAGTCAAGCTGCCGGCGGACGCGGATCTTCTCTCCAGAGAAGGAGGCGCCATTCTCCATCACGACCCACAGTCGCTGAACTTGCAGGCCTGTCTCCTGCAGCACTAGAGTTTGTAGGATACGATATCCCCGCTGACTGCAGAGAGGTTCTTGCAAAAGCCAGGGCGTCCTCAACTTTTAAGTGTTACGGTCATAAGTGGAAGAGGTTTTCTGCCTGGTGCCATGCACAGAAGATTAACCCTCTGCGGATTACGGCCCCTCAAGTACTGCCGTACCTACTGTCGCTGGCCAAAGCTGGACTGGCTCACGCCTCCATCAAAATACATCTGGCTGCCATCTCCCGATATACCAGGACTACGGGACGGGCGTCCTTGTGGTCTCATCGCCTGGTGAAGGAATTTATGAAGGGACTATTGTGATCGTTCCTGCCGGTGAAGGCTCCTGCCCCGGCGTGGGAGCTTAATGTGGTACTGACCAGGCTCATGGGGACCCCATTCGAGCCTATGCATTCGGCGCCTTTGAAGTTCTTGTCATGGAAGACAGCGTTCCTCGTGGCCATCACCTCTGCACAATGAGTGGGGGAGATCCAGGCCCTATCTTGCAAGCCTCCATACTTGACTTTTCATGACACGAGGGTGGTGCTGAGGACGCACCCCTCCTTCATGCCCAAGGTGCCATCGGACTTTCACCTCAACGAACTACCAGTTTTCTTCCCGTCGCCTTCGACGCCGGCCGAGAGGACTTTGCACCCGCTGGATGTAGCTAGAGCGCTGAAGTTCTACGTGGACCGCACGAAGAGTTTTTGGAAGACGTCACAACTGTTTGTGAACTTTGGGTCTGTGAATCAAGGGAAGGCTCTCTCGAAGACTTCCATTTCCAGATGGCTCTCCGGCTGCATCATGCACTGTCACCAGTTGGCGAACCGACCGCTGCCCGGCCGTCCGAGAGCCCATTCAACCAGAGCGATCGCTGCTACCACGGCGTTCATGTCTGGTGTGCCCCTGCTGGACATCTGCAGGGCTGCTACGTGGAGGTCGACGCACACCTTCACAGATTCTACTGCGTCGATCGGGACTCCAGGGAGGAGTCCAGGGTCGGCCAAGCAGTGCTGCGCAACCTGTTCACCTAAGGTGAGCCTGGTGAGGAGGTAAGAATTGCTTGATGTTGAGTTTTGGATGTGATGCTTAATGTTGAGCCTTTGCCACCTCCCGTGGTTGTGCATGTGTATACTGCTATGTATTCTTTTATTTATGAGCATGTGAATCCATGCCAGACCCCATGCTGGAGAAGGAACAAGTTACTTACCTGTAACTGTTGTTCTCCAGCATGGGTCTGGCATGGATTCACATGCGAACCCTCCCTCCTACCCCTCTGTGGCTCTTCACTTGGTCATACTGCCACTTTGTGTGCTACCAAATCTGAGGATGGCTGCCAGAGGCGGGGCTTAGGGAGAGGGAAGTCATTGGCTGGGGGCAGTATGACCTAGAGATCAGCGATTGGTTACTACTAAGAAAGACAGATCAGAAACGAAACTGATACTGATTTTTTCTTTACCGAGGATTCCCAGCCTGACGACGGGGAATATTCATGAGCATGTGAATCCATGCCACACCCACGCTGGAGAACAACAGTTACAGGTAAGTAACTTGTTCCTTTCATGGCCTCCATTAAAAAGACAGTCCAAAGAGCTTGCATAGAATCTTCAACCCACAACAAGCACTGTGCAGACTATTGAGAGACTATCGAAAGACGCCCCATGAAGCCACCAACAAGACACCCGCTGAATTAATGATGAGATACCAAGTCCGCACCCGCAGTGTGACGAATTCCAGCGCACTAGCGGAAACAGACGCAAACATCATAAAGAGGGACAGCAAGAGGAAAGAACGAGCAAAAATAGACTCCGACATGAGAAGGGGAGCAGTACACAAGGACTTCCAAGTTGGAGATGAGGTCCTCGTTCAACAAACCATGACAAAGAAAACCGATGTGAGATACTCACAGAAACCAATGAACGTTGTCGCCATCAAGGGGACCATGGTGACAGCTCAAAACTCCGAGTGAGAAGTCACGAGGAACAGCTTGCAGTTCAAACACATCATCAAATGGGAAGAACCGTAGCTACCCCCACCGGAACCGGACCCAGAGCCGAGAGAGCGGTGGGATGACTTTTGTAGCCCCGATTAACGGGACCGACACCTGCTGCAGGATACACTCAAGGCATCAGAATCGTCAGAACCAATTGGGAGGAGTACACGCCTCCAGCGTGTGACCTGGAGCCCTGGACCATTGGTGGAAGAATGTTAAGCCTGACGTCAGAACATTTGTCCTGGGGTGATGTCACAGGTCCCTGCACCTTTATGGAGAGACAAGCTACTGGCGGGAAGCAAGAGAAGGAAGGGGAGGAGCCTTGAAGGGAAAGGCAGTTCCTCCTTACACGTCCTTTTCAGTGGCATAGGTACGTTTAACACACGTTGCGGTTCACATTCTGCTATGGTCCCATGAACTTGTCCCATAGCTCCAGCCTTTTCACTGCTAATATTGCAGTGATTGTGTTTTATCACAGCCATTTTATCATGGTTACGTACCTTCGTACATAACTTTTAAAGCTAGTGTGCAATCTTATTAACAATATAATCACATGAACTCAAACACTGCATCGAGTCATTTTACTGTTCAAACAAGTTTAAAATCAACTTTTATCACACATGTTGTTCTATCAAATGCATTATTTCTTTCACACCAATACATTTTTATAATTCATATATATTAGTGGCATTTACCCTCGCGGGCATAACTAGAACTCCAATCGGTATTGTGCTTGCACTAACGATCCGGTTCATTGGGCTATATCGAAAACAGCAACCCTTGAATCTGTGCAATTTAGCTGGAATTGCAAACCATATCATTGCATAATAACTCTTTTGTTTCCATTACTCAATCGAGCCGATACTAAAATAAACACATTTTAGCATTCATAATATACATTCAAATTGACAAAATTGCTATACCCGATACAGATTCTAAATATACCAGTTTGTTTGTACTGTTACTTCAATCATTATATATTAAATCTTTATACAAATGTATGGCCAATTCCTCATCGGAATTATGACCTCTGTATTGAATGCTACAATAATCTTTGACTCAAGGACTCTCGGGCAGCTTTCTCTGTTGCCCTTATGCTCATGTTCTGGTATATGTGCCAATGCCAAAAATGCAATGCAAAAAATGTAATGAGGGTAGCATCACGATTATGCTTTTCTGCGAAATGCACAGCTAATGGATAGTTTTTATCCTTGTTCTTAATTGCCCTATAGTGCTATAGAAAATGCTTTTTTAAAAATACATATAGAAGACCCTATGTATACTTTTTGACAAGGGTTAGATTAGATCTTGTAATGCTTTTGCTTTAGAAAATGTTATTCGGAACCGGTCCCAAAATCTCACTAAAATCTTTGTCAGCTTTCGATATGGGCCAGTGTCTTCGTAGAATATTTTTAATTTGGCCCGATTGTTTGCTGTATTGGGTAATACATCTAGTAACTACTTCCACTTTCTTTTCTTTGTTTTAACCAACAGTGAAAAGTTCCTTTCTATCTATTCTACTAGTTTTATTAAATCTCCAATAATACTCTTGGAATTATATCCTCTAGCGATAAAGCGTGCACCCATATTATGCGCTTCTTCTGCATAATCTAGTTCAAGTGTGCAATTACATTTAGCTCTAATGAGCTCTCCATATGGTATACTGTCAATTAAAGATTGTGAATGGTGACTAGAAGCACAGAGTATTGAGTTGGACGATATTGGTTTCCTGTGGAGTTTACTACACATTTTCTGGTTGTCAATGAAAAACTTGACATCAAGGAATATTTATTTATTTATTGTATTTATTGTTTGCTTGTTAGGCGCTTATAAAATAAGAATATACTGTTTCAAAGCGCCCACAGCGCTGGGAGGGTACATTACAACACACTATTAAGAACTGAGGGGAAGAGGGACGAACCTACTATGCCTTGTGAGTATTCAGAACGTGCAAGTGCCGAAAGGAAGAAGGGGTAAATGCTGGGGAGTCTGAGCTCGACAGAGAGGCATGGAGGAAGTGCTAGGAATGTTGAGTGCTAGACGTCCAGAGCTGGCGGGAGGTGTAAGTGCAAGTCTCCAGAGTGGAGGGTGTGCAATTGCAAAGTGCTGTATATAGACAGGAGCTGGGAGTAATCAGTGAGGGAGGTCAAGTCCCCGAAGATGCATAAGGGCCAAGGGCACTGATTCAGCAACTGTGGGACTAGCAGAGGAGAGAAGGTGGGACGGAGAAGGAAAAGAGGGAAGTCTTAAGGAGTTTCCAGAATTTGAGAAGGTCCTGCCCAAGGCTCAGGGGAGGGGGAGATTATTCCAAAGGAGGGAGCCTGCAGAGGAAAGTGAGCGACCCCCTGCCCTCTTTTTAGCAAAACGCTTACCAATTCCCTTGCACTGTATGTACATTTCAACATTAGGTTCATATCATTATTATTGAGTTCATGTACATATTCCAACAATTCTCGTTTAGTACCCATCCAAATAATGAAGAGGTAATCTATAAAGCGGTAACACCTTAGTATGTGCCTCAAATAGCCATCAAGCCTTTCTGCTCATGCATGCTGTTTTTCCCACCAACCCATATATAGGTTAGCGTAAGCTGCGGCTATGCAAGAACCTATGTCTGTGCTACATTTCTGGCAGTATAACTGCTTCGAAGGGAGTGTGTCCTCCGACGTATTTCTTATCTTTGATAATACGTTTCCAGCTTGCTGGCCTCGGAAATTTTTTCTGTAGAGGGTGCTGCGCGTCGACGTCCGCCGAGTCGATGTCCCTCGACGGCCACCATATCAGCGCTGACGTCACCATGCCCATAAATAGACACGCGCTGCGTCCGTTGCGCAGTTCCGTTTTTCCGCGCTTCGTGAGGCCTCGGAACGTCGTTGCTCAGTTCAGTCAGGTTTATCTATCTATTTCGACTCGAATATTCCTTATCGTTCTCGATGGCTTCTTCATCAGAACCGACGACGCCGCGATCCGGCTTCAAGAAATGTCGAGACTGCGGTAGAAAAATGTCAATAACGGATCCACACAGGGTCTGTTTATGGTGCTTGGGTTCCAAGCACCATTGTTCGGAGTGTGAGGACTGCATGTCCAAGACGGCGAAAGCCCTGAAGGAGCGAAAGGGGAAGCACGAGAGAGGTAAGTCAGCCAAATCCTCCTCAAAGGTTTCGTCGGCTGAGTCGAGGCATTCGTCTCCTCGCCGTCGAAAACACTCCCATTCTAGATCTCGAAGCAGCTCCCACCATTCGTCGAGATCTAGACACTCAAAAAAGAGACGTCGAAGGTCCCATTCCTCGTTGTCTTCGGTGTTCCCAGAAAGAGTTTCCTGTCCCACCAAACACAGTTCTCAAGCTGAGTGGGAGGAATTCAGAAAGTAAATGTTAAGCGTCTTCAAGAACGCGGCCTCGACCCCCTCGAAGACAGCTGAGGGTGATACCCCAGGTGAAAAACCCAAAAAATCAAAATGCCGCTAGTCGCAGCACCCGGCGAAACATTCAACCCGAGAGCGCCATGAGCCATTGGGTAGGAAGGCACCGTCTTCGACGCCGTCGTCGAAGGTTCCTTCGAAGCACGGGTCGGCTCCATCGACGCCGTTGTCGAAGGGTTCCTCGACGCATCGGTCGATCGACTCGACGCCATCGTCGACGCCGATGAAAGAGAGGACCAAGGCTCCACAGCCAACAGTGTTTTCAAGGGCCTCCGGCACGACGCTGAGACCGTCGTCGATGCCCTCGAGTAGGATCCTGATCCTCTCGAGTTCTTCGAGACCCCTTCCAGTTTTTTCGACACCATTTTCGGTGCCTTCGAAGCCTGTTACATCAGCGTTGACGACTTCGACATTTTCCCGTCCGATAACGAAGATCGGAATACCCTGGTCTTTCTTCAATTTATGAAGAAGGGGAAGACTCTGACCAGGAAACATTTGGTTTACAGAGATCCACACTGCCTACTGCAGAGGATTTCACCTCTGAAGAAAGAAGGCTGAAGGAACTACAGGAGTCACTTCATGAGGCAAGTAGACTTGACACTTCCCCCAGAAGTGGAATTTGTAAAGCCAGACCCAGGGGAACATGTCAAAACACCCTATAGAACCCTGATGACAAGAATAATTGAGTTTATGGGTTGGTCTGCGCCTTCACCTGTTTTCCAACAGTATGATCTAACAGATATATTGGACAAAGGCCCACAGGAGGACCCGGTGGTCCCCTTCCATGCAGCCCTACAAAGAAAAATTGCATCCAATTGGGAAACTCCCGAAGTTATCCCAGCAGTCAATAAAAGATTATCGACAAAGTATAGGGTAGCGGCTGCTGACCCTGATACCTGTCAAAACACCCGACCCCAGAGAGCCTGGTGGTTCAAGCGGCAACTTCATCCAGCAGTAGGACTGCTTACCCTACTGTCCCACACGATAGGGATGACAAGAGGTATGACTCTATGGCAAAGAAAGTCTTCTCTGCCTGTAGTATGGTGTTGAAGTCCATCAACGCCACCTGTACGCTCGCCAGGTTCACTCACACACTATGGGAGTGTGCTTCATCAGCGGCTGACTGCATACCCGATGGAGAGGAAAAGGAAGCCTTCCATAACGTCAATAAAGATGGCAAAGATGCCATGTGCGAATCACTTCAAACCGGCATCGATTCCGCTGACAGTATCAGCAGGGCCATGGCGGCAAGTACAACAATCCGCAGGCATGCGTGGTTGCGAAAGTCGGGCTTTGCCCCTGATATACAGGCCAGACTTTTGAATATGCCCTTTGACGGCTCTTCATTATTCGGGAAGAAGGCTGACGACAGTCTGGAAAAGTTACAGACTTCTAAAGCAGCAGCAAAATCCTTAGGAGCTGCTATCCGCCAGACTCCTTTTCGCCCCTCAGGAACCTCTGGGAGAGGAAAGTCCTTTCGCTATTATTCCGCATTCGGAAAAGGCAGAGGACAGCCGGCTCAAAGAGGCCAAAGGAGATCCACCCGAGGTGGACGGGTCAAAGGTACTAAGACCGCAGCAGCAGCAGGTGCCTCTTTACCCTCGGCATCTACATCAGCTGCCCCCAAACCACTCTGAGGCCTTCACACACAAGATACCTGTAGGGGGCAGGTTAACTCACCATCTGACGGAATGGCAGGCTATAACGTCAGATGCTTGGGCGTTGGAGACAGTTGCCTAAGGTTACTGCCTACCCTTTCTACACATCCCTCAGAGTCATCCACTGGGGAACAGCTCCCTAAAAGTTCCAGATCCGCTCCTCTTGCAGGAAATTATGGACCTGCTAGAGAAAGGTAACATAGAACCGGTACCTGTAGCGGACAGGAACAAGGGCTGGTACTCCCCCCTACTTTCTCATACCAAAGAAGGACGGAGGACTGAGACCCATCCTGGACTAACCAGAATTGAACAAGTTCCTCAGGAAGGACAAGTTCAAGATGGTAACTCTCTCTCAGATCCTTCAGGCCCTCCAGCTCCAGGACTGGCTAGTATCTCTGGACCTTCAGGATGCTTATTTCCATGTGCCAATCCATCTCAAGCACAGGAAATACCTGAGGTTCGCAATTGGCAACTCTCATTATCAATTTCGAGTTCTGCCATTTGGGCTGACCTCCGCCCCGAGGGTCTTCACCAAGCTGATGTCGGTAGTGCGGCGAGTCTAAGGAGGGAAGGGATCCACGTCTATCCCTACCTGGACGATTGGCTGATCAGGGCCGTATCTTCGGACCAGGCCCAGACCCAGCTAGATTATGTCTGCCTTTTCCTTCAGAGGCTGGGCTTCTCCCTCAATTTAAAGAAGTCACAGATGATACCATCTCAGAGACTCCAGTTCATCGGAGCGGTCTTGGACACTTCCCTGGGAAAAGCCTCGCCACCAGCGGTGAGGGCTCAAGATATTCTACAGATGGTCACCAAGTTTCAAAATGCCCAGCGTCTCCCAGCCATCGACTTTTTGAGGTTGCTAGGCCTCATGGCATCCTGCATCTTCCTTGTGCCAGAGGCTCGCCTGAGAATGAGATCTCTTCAGTGGGCACTGAGAAGTCAGTGGTCACAATTCTCATGGAGAATGACAGTCCTCCTCCGGAAAAGGTAGCCCACGACCTTCAACATCTTGAAAGGAGAACTGTTTTGGCATCCATGGCCGGAGATGACAGTAGTCACAGACGCCTCGCTCACAGGGTGGGGAGCCCATGCCAACGACTTGACCATCAGCGGTCGTTGGTCTCCATCGGAGTCCAGACTACATATTAACCTATTAGAGCTGAGAGCGATCAGACTAGCGCTGAAAGCTTTCCTGCCATCAGTACAGGGAAGAAATGTCCTGATAATGACAGACAACACAGTGGCCATGCACTACCTCAACAAAAGAGGAGGCGTAGGATCATTGCCACTGTGCAGAGAGGCAATGCAGCTCTGGTTTTGGGCAATTCGGGAAGGAATCTCTCTATCGGCAGTCCACCTAGCTGGAGAGAAGAATTTGACAGTGGACGCTCTGAGCAGGCAGAGCACAGTCTCCCACGAGTGGGAGCTAGCTCAGGAAGTCCTTCAAGAGATCTTCGCCCTTTGGGGAACCCCTCAGGTGGATCTGTTCGCCACAAGCAACAACAGGAAGTGCGATCTGTTCTGTTCAAGGGAATTTCCCCCGAGAGGAGCTCTAGGAGATGCGTTCGAAGTGGACTGGGATTTTCCACTCCTTTACACATTCCCACCAGTCCCTGTTATTCCTCAAATGATCAGGAGGTTGAGAAGATTCCGGAAAACCATGATCCTAATTGCCCCGAATTGGGCCAGGAGAACGTGGTACCCGGACCTTCTAGATATGTCCATCTGCCCTCCAATCCGTCTTCCACTCAAAGAGAATCTTCTCTCGCAGAAGGGAGGTCAGGTTCTCCATCCAGACACCAGAACCCTCAACCTTCACACTTGGCTACTGAAAGGTTGAGGTACAAGGATTGGGATCTCCCTGATGATGTCATGGAGGTGTTGCTTTCGGCCAGAAGACCAGCAACAAAGTCTTTATACCGCTGCCGTTGGAACAAGTTTTGCAGCTGGTGTAGGGATAAGAATATCGACCCTTTTTCATGTGGTACACCAACAGTGTTATCGTTTCTACTCTACTTGGCAAACTTAGGCCTTCAAGTTGGCACTGTAAAAGGCTATCTCGCAGCGCTTTCTATCTTCAAGCGCACTGCGGAGGAACCATTGTATTTCAAAATTCCTCTAGTGGTATAATTTCTCAAGGGTCTAACTAATGTTTACCCTCCAAAACCATTCCAGGTTCCATTATGGGACTTACATTTAGTCTTAAACTTCTTAATGGGCACTCCATTCGAACCACTTCACTCTTGCGCATTGAGATTTCTCACACTTAAAACTGTCCTACTGGTAGCACTAACATCTGCTAGGAGGGTGAGTGAGCTACAAGCTCTCTCCTGTAAACCCCTGCATACAATCTTCCACAAGGACAAGGTTGTCCTACAGGTGAAGCCTAATTTCCTTCCAAAGGTGGTTTCTCAATTCCATATTACTCAGAAAATGACCTTGCCTTCATTCTACCCTCCTCCCCATCCGGGGAAAGAGGAGGAAAGGCTACACAGGCTGGACCCTAGGCGAGCTCTCAGCTTTTACATCAGCAGAATGGCTAGGATCAGGCAAGCAGACCAACTGTTTGTAGGATACTCAGGTCACAAGTTGGGACTACCCATAACAAAACAAACCATCTCCAGGTAGATTATTTTGGCCATCCTGGAATGTTATAGACTAGCAGGGAAAGAGCCACCCCAAAATCTCAGAGCTCATTCAACCAGGGGTATCGCAGCCTCTTCGGCTCTCCAGAGAGGGGTACCGGTCCGGGACATATGTGCGGCTGCCACATGGTCGTCCGCACATACATTCACAACATTTTACAATCTGGATTCCTCCACTGCTCAAGAGACCAGATTTGGCAAGGCCGTATTACATTCGGTCCATCCCTAAGGGATACATAACACTATCACTCCCTCCACCAATTACATACCACTGCTATGGGAGTCTATCAAAGATAAGGAATACATCGGAGGACACAATCCCTTCGAAGAACAAGTTACTTCTTGCCTGGTAACGTTCTTTCGACGGGATGTTCCTCCGACGTATTCCTTATCGCCCCTCCCATCCATCCCCGCAGTGATAACTTCCCTTGTGGTTGCAGCTTTCGCTCCTTCAAGGTTACTAACCGATTCAGGCATGTCTTTTCTTATGCTACAAAACAGAACTGAGCAACGGATGCAGCGCGTGTCTTATTTATGGGCATGGTGACGTCGGCGCCGATACAGTGGCCGTCGAAGGACATCGACTCGGCGGACGTCGATGCGCAGCGCCCTCTACAGAAAAAATTTCCGAGGCCAGCAAGCTGGAAACGTATTATCAAAGATAAGGAATATGTCTGAGGAACATCCCATCGAAAGAACGTTACCAGGTAAGAAGTAACTTCTTCTTCTCAAACAGGAATATGTTATCTAGACAGAATTTGAGCAAAGTCAAAATAAAGTCATTATGCTGTTTGCAACTGATTGTTTTACTGCCCCGTAAATATTTGTATGCCTTCAGTCCAAATTGATGTAAAATACTTGGATGTAAAGAGACTACATCTATTGTCACCATTAGACAGTTGGAGTGCCATTGAATGTCTCTCAATTTACTCAGCAGATCTGTAGTGTTTCTACTGTAAGAATTTAAATCTTCGACGAATGGTTGAAGAAAGTAGTCCTAATATTTTGAGACATTCTCCAACAGAGAAGCTTTTGAGTTAAACTATTGGTCTCCCCGGAGGAGTTTCATTATGTTTTTTGTATTTTAGGAATGAAGTTTATTATTGGTGTAGCAGGAAAATCTTTCTTCAAGCACACTACTTCTTCCCAATCCAAGAGTTTAAGATGTTTATACTCTTGCAATAATGCATCTAGTTCTTTCATCGCCACTAAACATGTTATTTCAATCTTTTCATAACAGTTTTCATCTGACAATTGGCGATTTGCTTCAATTAGGTATTGTCCTTTCCCAGACAACACCCCTCATCCCACTTAACTGCTTGTTTTATGACAGCAGTGTCACCTTTTTGTACATTCTCGAACTTTAATTTGTCATTTCACTCCCATCTCAATAAAACCCAGGTTACTTTCAGACAATTTCCTTACATCTCTAATTACCAATTCCTCAAACACTTCTATTTTGCTTGAGGCCATATTAGGATTAAAAGTGGATTTACGTTTTAAACCACTTTCTACTGGTATATCTGTATGAATTTGTACAAATTCCAAATCACCCTGACAATGTTGGATCGCAAAGTATTTATTTAATTTGATTTTCCATAAAAATTTGAAAAGGTATATTCTCGTTTGGGCGAAGTCAAAATCTTGTGTTGCTGAAAAAGTTAACCCCAATACCAATACAGATCGTTCCATTTCTGCGATCACTCTGTTGGAGATATTGATATGCGCATTATAAATAGCCAATAAATACAGTTGTTCGGGAGAATTCTCTGTTAAGGCTAATTTCCCAAACCTAGTGAGTCCCCCAGCAGCTTTGCTGGCTTTTTGGGGTTTATTTTTTTTCTCCTGCTAAGAGTGAGACTCTTTTTCTCCCACTCTTAGACATGATTTGAGAATGTCCTTTGACTATGTAATGTGTTTTATGGGCTATGGGGTCTTTTACTCCATAGGGCTTCATGTGTTTTTGGTATGTGTGTTACACAGGACCCTCAGTGCAGTAACACAGGGGTGTCATAGTGACCCCCAAACATAGACTCCATACCCTGGGACTGACTACTGTCTCCCAGGGCATGTAAAGTCACCATTGGCTTTACTAGTCTCAAATTGTGAACAGAACCAGTACAAACCATCATATTGTGGAAGTACTGGTAGGGGTAATTCGATTGCCCGTGGGTCTGTTTTCCAAGGGGGCACTGTCCAGTCCCCCCTTGTCGAGTTTCTGGCTGGTGGCAGTGGCTACCACGCGAAATATTCCACCGGAATATTTCCTATGGGATTTTCCCATTCATTTTAAACGCACCACTTTTTGGTGCAATGTTAAAGATACCGCCGGGTTATTTATTTAATATTTATTCCCCGGTTGGGTCTTTTTGCCAGGACTCGGTTTTAAAATGGCGTTTGTGTTCGCCTCTGAAACTCTAACCCAAGTCAAGCCCTTTGTTCCATTTTTTGGCGGGCTTCTCCACAGAAGCCCTCCAAATGGTGCCACTCTGTCTGGGGTCAACAGGATGTGTGGGAGGGGGATTAGGCACCCTGGACTGAGTTGCCTTGGCAACTCGAGTCGCACTCTTGTGTGATTGGCCCAGTGGTGAGCCGCCCGGCTCACCACTTAGCATGTTTGAGTGACAGCTAAGCTGTTGAATGGGGATTTTCTGCATAAAAGCAGGGCTTTGGGGACTGGAACTTCAGAAGTCGCCACAGGACCTAAAGAATCTGAAGAGGGGAGAAGCTGAGCCATCTACGACGACGACACCACCGGTGGAGCCCTGCTGTACGAACTCACCACTTCCCCGACGACAGAGGAGATCTTCTTCCAGGAGAGTCTTCTTCCCCTTGAGCTGGTGGGACCAATAAGTTCGCCTTTTTCGCCTTCCTGGATTGTCTCGTGGTCGAATTGCCCGTGCCAAGCACCCCGGCCTCCGGATAGCCACACTTCTCCACTACCGCGAATAAAAGGGTGGTACCTTTTAATTGGGAAACTCAGCGGCTGGTTTCTTCCCTGGCAGTGCAACGACCTCCAGCTTTCCTCCACGTCGAGATCATCTCTTCCCCTGGACGAAGCTCTGACTTGCATCCGCTGCCAGGAACAACTGCCCCCGCTAGAGCTTTCTCACCATTTCAGGTACTGTGTCCCGCCTGGTCTCCCTTGCAACAGACTGTCCAAGGTGTCCTGTAAATCCTTGACTCTCTATCCTGGGGTGTCCTCGGACCTGCTAACATTACCTTTCTAACTTTATCCAACCTCTTGACTTTTCTGCAAAGACTTTGAGTGCATTTCCACTGTGTGATCCTGGGCACATTCCGCCTTGCTCTCTCCAAGAGTGGGCCTGGCCTATGAACTTTTTGCTCTGTAGTAGACCCTGCCTTTCTTGACTTGCTGTGGTTTCTTAAAAGGTTTGGTACTATTATTTTCCTATTTCTGCCTTTTCTCTCCCTTTTTAAACACATTATTGGAATGCCATCTACGGTTACGCGCTCACCTCTGTTTTTTTCTAAATAAGTGCTGTCTTAACCTAGACTTGTCGAATAATTAACTAGGGAGGTGTATATAGTTACAGAGACTGTGGTTGAACTTGCTTGACATATTCGTGCCAGTGTATTTTTACAAGTGTGCTTTTAAATAAATAATGATATACTTTTATACCAAAGCTCTGCTCAGTGTTTGCTTGTGCTACTGTATTTTTAGCCCATTTGTGTATACTCTATATACTGCCTAACTCTTCTTGAGAGAGGTCTGACTGCTCAGCCACAGCTACCAGGTAAATCTGGGTGGTGCAGACTGCTACCAATTGGGTTTACTGCTTACTCCTGTAGTCTTAAACTTTTTGCAGTGGTCCCTAAGGGAACTGCACAGGTTTCCACCTAACAGTCTAAAAATGTGGACTCCATAACCAAGATAAAATCTCCCCCACTAATGATCACACCTTCTTTCTATCCCATCACCTTCCGGAGAGTACCTGTAAGGAAGCTCCCTTGACCCATGTTCAGGGCATTTATAGCACATAGTCATCATCCTGTGCCCCCTTTTGCATTTAACCTCTATCCATCTCCCTCCTATGTCCTTTTTCACATCTAGCACGCAGAGCCCCAAAGCCTTATGCAGTATACCCACTCCCCCTCTCTTTTCTGGGGCTCACACTTTGTCCTCAAGATGGTGCCCCCTAATAGCAAATTCCTCTCCCCTCGTGCATCTCGTCTCATGCAGAAAGAGCACATCCAGGTTCTCCTGTCTCTAAATGCCCTTGAAACCATAGCCCGCTTACCAGCGACCATCTGGCGGGAGTTCCGAACAAGGAGGCAGACCTCCTCAGCAGGTTACAGTATGCCGATCATGAGTGAGAGATCAACCTCTTAGCTCTCACTTGCATCTTCCAGGAGTGGGGGTCTACCCGAGACATATATGTTTGCGACAAGCCAGAACAAAACTGCCCTTGCTACACCTTGCGGGGCGGGTCAGGCTCAGGCTCTCTAGTAGACGTGCTAAACATTCCCTGGACAGGGGAGTTCCTTTCTTCCCTTCCGCCGATCCCCAGAGTATTTTGTGACATTGAAGGAAACCGCAAACTGCACAATTATACAGATAGTGCCACATTGTCTAGCCTGGTCTTGGTACCTGTTCCTCATCCACAGTGGCAATATATCCTGATTCAAGAACAGGCCAAAGCCCTGCATCCATGCCCTCGATTGCTTAGCTTAGCAGTGTGGTTCCTAAGGACTTGACTAAGGCCCTTTAGGAATGTCTGCATAAAACACGAAAATCACTCGGGCATGCAGAAAACAGCCCACCCGCTTTCAATACCGAAGTAAATGGGCCAGATTCTGTCATTGGGCATTGGAAAAGGGTATCCCCCCTCTCCAACGGCTTGAATGACGTGTTGTCCTTTGTCTCGCTGTGAGGGGTCAGAAATTAGAGGCGGACACTAAGATGTAACTTTTTCAACATTAACGATTTAAATTAAAGGATTTGGGTAGCGACCTTATTGTCCCTATACTAAAGAGTTTCCCTACCTAGGAAACTAATGATAAAGATCAGTCTGTGTCTTGTCATTGAAATTATGCAAACAGTCCTTGTGTCCAAAAGATATCTGACCCTCACACTGAAACAATCAAAGGTACAAAATAAATGTTTCTGATTTTACTTAATAAAAAGTGAATGTAACTTAAGTATGACAATTTAACAAACAGGGGAGTTCCCGTCTCCTGGATTCTTTCAGGTTGAATAACGAAAGTGACCTTAAAGCCTGATTCTTTAGAGTAGTTGAAATGTCGCTTTCCTAAAAAAACTTTCTTAAGGATGTCTTTTGCCAAACAATGATTCCATTGAAATAATAGAAATGTCTTTTCTCAAAACACTGGTTAGAGTATAGAAACAATAAGTATTTCCTACTTTACTGGTTTGCAAAATGTCTATTTTCAACAACTGCTTCACAGATGACAAAGTTTCTCTTCCAAGCAGCTGTTCCAAGGATCTTTCACTATGTCTCTTTCTTTCAGACACTTTGTGGATTACCTGGTATACATACTCCTGTGCCAGGAATACCCCTCCATCCCCCCTTTCTGGATCTTGCACATCTCCTGCTGTATTCTCCAGCCAGGTATCTCTCTCCAAAAAGGGTTCACTGCCTGATGCCTTTCTTTCACCAGGTCTTCCTACAATGTTCGCTTTCCTCCCAAGTATAACACAGTTGCACTCCTTTACTGTTTATATCTTATTGAGTTCAGGTACTACTTCCAACGTCACCATATTGACATTATATGGAGATTTGTTCAAGTTCTATCAACTTCATTAGTATCTCTTGGTTCATGGCAATGCTTGTTCTAAATTTCCCCAAATTGACATTTCAAATAAGGAGATTTGTACAACTTTTGCCCTTCAAATCTATTTGGTTGCTATTCGAAATAGTTATTCAATTGTCCGTAAATTTGCGGACATGTCCCAGGAACCCCAATTTCTGTGGGCTGTCAATTCCACAGATGTAACGTGTAGCTGTGGTAAAGTTTTATATCTGGTCAGGTTTTCCCTCTCATGCAGACTTGTTCATTTCCCGCATCCGCTTCACAACCACTTTCCGATGCAACAGATGCAGCCCCACAGGACCTCGTCTCCTACAGCCTTGTGACAGCTGTCTACCGTCTAGCGGTCCATTCAAGATAACAGCTGCACTTTCACTGGACTCCCATTCCTCCGGTTGCCTGGAAGCGTCTGGCTCTTCCAGCAAGGCCTGTCTCTGTATGCCTACTTCTGCTGTTGGGTCCGCCTCCCGCTAGTTTGCTCTGGAGCTCTCCTCTCCTTTATTTAATTGCAGGTGTTCCTCAGGTTTAAATGTCCCGCACAGCTGATTGCTAGTATGGCAACTTGTCTGCATGATTAACTTGATGTTACCTTCATTCCACATTGACTCCTTCCTCCTCTTTCTTGTGTCTGTACTTGAGGCTTCATGGGAGTTGGAGTCCAAATGAGTTTTAAACCGTTTCAAGTTACATTGCTTTACATCTTTGTTTAAATAACACTCATCAGAAACAGTAAATGTTAAATGTGTTTTATGGGTAATGGCAATTTGTCCAGGTTGATAGTATTCCATCATTATATTAGAGGTTTCATAGGGGAGGGAATAATACTGTATATTTTCTGGTGGAATCATCACTTCCTCCCAATAGTTGTCCCCTCCCACATAATACCACCCACAGGGTGGGGATCCGATAGCGGCTCCCATTCCCAGGCCATGTAGGAGGGGATTGTCACTTGACAATAGGGGATCAGGATTCATCACATACCCTTAAGCTAGTGTTGCTAGTTTTCATAGCCTCTATTGGGAACCGGGAAAGGGAATCCATGTTATCCTTTTCTTTTCATTTTTTATGTTCTACGGTGAAACAATAGGGCTGTAGACAAAGGAACCAGCACATGACCCTTTCAATAGTATCTTTGCGAAGGCTTAACCAGTTTAATGGGGAATGGCCTGTGGAAAGTCTGAATTTACTACCAGTTAGATAATATTTAAGGTAGGCTACAGCCCACTTAATGGCCAGAGCTTCAAGTTCAAACCTAAACCTTTATGTGTGGCATCAGATTGTACGATAATGATAATGATGTGTTATTTATATAGTGCCTTAATCCAAAGCGCTTTACAGAGCACATATTTACATATAATATCACCCAACTGAAATTGGTACTCATTTATCGACCTCGGAAGGATGAAAGGCTGAGTTGGCCTTGCCCGGATTCGAACCTGCAACCTGCAGATCACACTCAGATCGCAGCAGCGAGCGCTCAACCCGCTGAGCTATTTTACCGGCTTTATTATTAATTAATTCTTTATTCATCAATAAATTCATTATTGAAGTCTGCCACCTTCAATTCAGGTTTACTACATAATATATCTTTTAGTTTATTAAAGCATACTTGATCTTCAGGATGCCATTTGATTTTCTGAGGTTCAGCATTTCTGAGTTTATCTGTGAAAGGAGAGGTTATAGACTAGAGATTAGGAATAAATCATCTATAATATCCAATAAATGCTAAACAGGCTCGTAGCTCTTTCTTAGTTTTGGGAGAAGGGGTTCTTTAACTGCTTTGGCCTTTTCAGTCTGGAGTTAAACTAGTCAATTTTCTACAAAAACCCAAGATATTTTACAGCAGACCTAGCGATATGGCGTTTCTTTGGATTTACAGTAAGTCCCATTTTTCTTATGGCTCTAGTAACTAAATATGGACGGTACGTATGTTCTTTCCAAAATGTGCGATTTATGAAAATCAATATAGGCTCCACAAAAGAAACCATAGGGTCGAAGAACTTGGTCCATTTACTTTTGAAAGGTAGCTGGAGCTCTGTGCAAACTAAAAGGTAGTACTTTAAATTGAAAAAGACCCAGGGGAGTGGAAAAAGCTGTTTTTTGGTTTATCTGCGGTGAGACTTGGCAGTATCCCTTTGTCAGATCATTCTTGGAGAGGTATACTGCATCTCCCAACCTGTCAATAAGATCATCAATTCTAAGCATTGGGATAAATATCAAATTGTGATACTTCATTGACTTTTCTATAGTCAATGCAAAATCTCCATAATCGATCTGGTTTAGAGACCAACACAGGAGGGGAAGACCATGGGCTTTGAGAAGGTTCTATAATGTCAGCCTTCAACATGGTTTCCAACTCCTCTTAAACAATATTCTTGCTACTCTCAGGTATTCAATAGGGTTTTAAATGAATAACCTTCACTGGAGGGGTGTGTATGTAATGATATACCCTTTTACTCTTCCTGCTTCTGCTCTTTAAACATCAGGGAACCGTCCTAAACAATCGATTAAGTCTTGCTTTTGATTTTGGGCTACATCTGGAGCAATTTGTATATTGGTGTCATTTTCATCAGATAACAGACTTGTTAACATCACTGAAGTGTCTTCAGCAGGATTTTGTTTCCATTCTTTGAGAAGATGTATGTGATAGATGTGAGTTTTAAATTTTCTTTCTGGTTGTGAAACTTGATAATTAGAAAGTCCTGTTTGTTCTATAATCTCATATGGTCCATGCCATGTCGAAAGCATTTTATTTTCTGAGGAAGGAAAGACAACTTATAACTTCTGACCAAAAGAAAAAGATCTTAGCACTTCTTTGTTATCATGGTATTCCTTCTGATTTCCTAAGATGTAGTTCTATTAGTCTGTACTATAGACCAAACAGCTGCCATATGTTCATTCAACCCTTGAGCTTTTTGGGATAATGGGGAGAGCAGCTTTTTCTCACTTTTCCCATTTTTCTCTCACTTTATCTAAACATCTCTTGTGTCTCTTCCATATAACAATTAAAACACAGAGAACTCTGTACGATTGTGGTGATTTTCTTAATGGCAAAAAGGGCCCATGGTGTCATAACATCCCAATTCTGCACATACACTGCTACTAGTTTTTAGAATTTGTTTCAAGGTCATATTAAATCGTTCAACCAAGCCATCTGTTTCGGGTTGATAAATGGACGTACGTAAAGTTTTAATCTGAAGAATGTCATTTACCTCAGACATGAGTTTACCCAAAAAGTTAGATCCTTGAGCGGTTAAGATCGCCTTTGGAAAACCAGCTCTTGCAAAGAAAGGAATACAACGTTTTAAAATGTGTTGCGAGTTGTTATTCCGTAAGGGAAAAGCTTCAGTGTAACAGGTTGCATAGTCCACTATCACCAAAATGTATTGGTTCCCCAACTTTGATGGTCATAGGGTTCCAACTATATCCATACCTATGCATGAGAAAGCCACTGTAATGGTTGTAAGGGAAGGAGGTACCTGGGTACCAGTTTTCTGACAAAGGGCACAAGTACTGACAACATTCTTTGTATCAGCATATATTCCTGGCCAATAGATTAATTTCACAATTTGGTCTTGGGGTTTAGCTGTTCCTAGATGTCCACCTGTCGGATGAGAATGAGCAATTTCTAAAACAATAGTTTTATCACTCTTGGGTACCACTATTTTTGACCTAGGAATACCATCAGGTCCAACATCACTCATGCATATCAACCCAGACATTAAAAAGGAAAATGGTCCACTATTGTCCCTTTCTTCCTACCTGAAGAAAAGGTTCCGCCAGTAATGTATTATTTCTTTGGGCAAAGGCTACGTCCGGAATAACCGCATGGATAGCTTTTGTTGATGGCTCAGGGGGAGACTCATAGCTGCTTTTCCAAAGATGTTTGTTCCTCTCCCTGTCTCATTACAACTCTTGATTTATTGAGGTTTGGGAAATGGAGCCTTCTCCAAAATTCCTTGGGCTGTTCTCTCTCCTGCTTTGATTTGGTAGGGTTTATTCCCATTATGTTGTATCATCACTTTTACATACCCTCTATAATCTGGGTCTATGACACCAGGATCCCCCCACCTGCGCAGCCTGTAAATGAAGATGCACTAAAAGCCCAGTCCATATATTGTCTATTAAAGTCTTATCTTCTTCTATAGTTCTGCAACCCTAATGTACCTTGTGTTGTAGAGTTCTTCATCGGGGAATCGACAGGCCCTTCTTGCGTGCACTCCCTTTCAAGCAGGAGCCATGGGTCGCCGAACTTCTGAGATGAAGAAAAGGTGAACGTTGTTGTTGAGGCAGCAGCTTCGGTCCTTGCGGTGCTCCTTGATGAGTGGTCGAAAAACATCCTGCAACAGGGGAGATGTGCGGTGCACCTCGACGATGATGATTCGCTGCCGCAAAGAGTCAGTGAAGAACTTTGGCCCAACAAGGGCGTTGAGTCATCGGTGTCAGCAAACAGGACGTGACCACGGCTGGTTTCAGTAGCTTCGTCGGTGTCTGACGTCTTCGGGTGGCTGGAAACCCACCGGCGGATTCTCCTCGGTCGCCAGCCCCCTTGACTTTCTCTGGCAGGATGAAAGCGGTCAACGATGATGAACAAGGGAGTCCTTGGATCAAATGTTCTTAGGCAAAGGGAGCACGGCGGCTCTGGTCGGCGACGACGGTCGTCGACGGTGGACGGCAGTCCGGGCTTCTCTTCGTTCTCCTCGGTGGTCCCCTTCTCCGGTTGGCAGCCTTTCGTAATTCTGTCTGCCCGAAACCTTTGGCAA
Source organism: Ambystoma mexicanum (assembly GCF_040938575.1). Taxonomy (NCBI): domain Eukaryota; kingdom Metazoa; phylum Chordata; class Amphibia; order Caudata; family Ambystomatidae; genus Ambystoma; species Ambystoma mexicanum. The sequence goes on from NC_090939.1 coordinate 950,919,484, forward strand.
AGATCAGCTGGTGCACAATGGTCCCTCGTAGCTCGGGAAGAGGTCTCCTAGCCAGGTCCTCTCTTGGATCAGTTCCTTGAAGGCACAGCAGCTTTCAGATTAGCAAAGGACAGCAGCAGCAGCAGTTCTTCTTCTTCCAGTGTTCTTCAAAGTTAAGCATCAGTTTCAATGATGTTTCTACGTCAGCTTCTGAACGATTTCTAGGAGTGAGAGGCCGCCAGATATACTGTTGATCTCCCATTCACTCTGCTGGGTCACACTCAGGCAACCAATCACTCAGAAGGGCATTCAGGCAGTCAGGCAGCCAATCAGGCGGACAGTGCATTCAGGCCATTCTTCTCCATCCAGACACTCAACACAGAATGTGGATTCGGACAAGCACTCTGCCATTCAGCACTACACACTGCATTCATACCAGCTTCGGGCAGGGCTGTCTCAGTCATTGTGTCAAACACCAGATACTAGACACCCATAACACAGAATGTGTATTCATCACACACTGCATTCATCCAGGTCCCACCCCACGGGCGTACCCACAACATACGGTCATTGGGAAGGCTCCAGCCAGTCTGGTGGGCACTTCCCCACACTACCATATATGGAACTTCCACCCAGCATCCATTCAGGGGGACGGGACAGCGTCAGGGCTTCCCAGGACTTCGGGAATCCAAGGTAACAGGCGATGGAAGGCAAGAGGCCATGGGGGCCATCATGTCTCCATCAGGAATCCACTGATTCCAATGACAGGGCCTGGGCATCCCAAAATGGAGGACGCTCAGGGCACCAGTCAATTCAGCATGGAGCTGCCACCAGCCCATACCCTGCTGTGTACGGAGTACAGGGTCATACTCCCACCCATGTGTGCCATAAGGGTATCCCATGGGTCTGTTCACCAAACCAAAAACAGGAAGTGCCGCACCTCCAGGAGTCCCACATGAACGCCTGCGCAGAAAACAAGACAGAACACATGATAAAAAACAATAAAGGACAAGGATTAAGAAGCCCTGTCCCTCTGATGCATTTCCTACATCACACAGTTCCTGGGCTTGAGGCCAAGGATACGTCTTGCAGTCCTGTTCTGGATTAGTTGCGGAGGACAGAGAGTAGAGGAAGGCAGATTGAGAGAGAGGCTGTTGCAGTAGTCCAGCCTAGAGAGAACCAGGGCTCTGGAGACAGTGAGCTTCTGGGGGAAGGTGAGAAAAAGAAGTATACCTTTTGATGAAGTGCAGCTGGTAGTGGTACTTCTTGGTGAGGTCCGAGATGTGAGGCGAGAAGGAGAGAGTGGGGTCCTGATGACACCAAGGTTTTTTGCCTCACAGAAGGTAAAGGAAGAGGGCCCAGGGAGGGCGGCCACAGTGAGGGGGAAAAGCGGGAGCAGGGCTCCCAATGAGAAGGATCTCTGTCTTACTGGCATTAAGGCAGAGATTGTCTTTCCTCGATTCATGATTGGTGCGCCTCCAACAGTCAGGAATGAGCGAGCGAGAAGAGGAGTATGAGGGGAGCTTGAAAGAGAGCTGGGTGTCATCTGTGTAAAACTAAAAGTTAGAGGAGAAAGTAGAGATCAGATGGGCCAAAGGGGCCAAGTAGAAATTAAAGAGCCAGGGAGAGAGGTTAGAGCCCTGGGGACATCACATGTGGAAAGGGAGGTGGTGGAGAGAAAGGACCCAAATTGCTGCTATTATGTCTCTAACGGCTTTATGTGTCTAACCCCTCCCCCAACCTTATGTATTTAAATCACCTTCACAGGCAGTCAGACATACGTTATTGAGATACAGGCTGAACTGCTATCGAACACTAGATGTGTTGGGTCCTCGTATTGAGCTTGTGGATTCCAGCTGTTGTCTGTGTAAGGCCTCCCAGAATCTTTACGTCCTCTGATTCTTTACTGTCCTGTATTATGGCCCCAGAGGATTATGTAGTTTGGTTGTTTTGGGAATTCTTTCTTCAATCATTCCAGAAAGTGTATGGTTATCCTTAATGAGTACTGCTCATATATCTCACTTGATGGCCCTTTTAAGTTTCCTGTCTGAGACTTGGACTCTGATTGGTGATTTTGCTGTCCTTATTAGGGAACTAATAAGTATTATCGATTGTTGAATTTGTGTCAGTAATGGGCATCCAAGTTTCTTTCAACTGTTTGATATGGAGTTTCGGAATCATTGATTGTTTTAATTGTTCAATGAGCAAGAGTTTTATAATGGTCATATTGTGGATTTCTAAATTTGTGTCTTTGTATTAGGATATGTTTTATTGAATGTTTAAATTTTTTGATAAATTGTGTAAGGTTTCTTTTATTTCATAATGTGCATGAAATATGAAATAGAAATATAAAATAAAAATGAAATAACAATACAAAATAAATAAAAAAACAACTTGAAAATACGATGAGATTGTAATTTCTACTTTGTGGGTCCCTAGTGCCCAGGACAAGGCCAGCATTTTCTCAATGCACTTTACATGTTGTTCACGCTGGACCATCATCATATATACATTTACATAGCTTATCAAAGAATTGCGATACACAGATTACGAAGTTGGTGAACAAAGATTAATTGGTATTTACCACTGTGTTGTTTATTCCCATATGCTATGATTGTATGGAGCTTACATATGATTGTTTGCATTTTCACATTTTGCCCATGTGAAAATCTGTCATGAAATAGGTTGACAGTTCTATGCTTGTCTGAAATGGATCTCACTTTCAAAGTAATTTATTCATTTTCTGGTATAGATAAGTGATCGAGGTGGTGGTGTCCCACTGCGAAAAATAGACCGTCTATTCAATTACATGTACTCCACTGCACCCAGCCCAAGCTTGGAACCATCACGAGCTGCACCTTTGGTAAGCAAGTCTACTAAATGTTTTTCAACGCAAATCCAGTATCCTGCTCTGTGCAGATATCTTATTTAACGCAGTCAGCATGGTTCGAACCTTTTTCCTTTGCAAAATGACTGTTCTATCTCCATGTTCCTCATAACCAGTGTGTTGACTGTTCAATAAATTCATTTTTAAATGACATTTAAAATAGAAATAATGTGTGTTGTGGAGTGCACTCAGTATGAAAGCAAAAAAAGACACATTTAACTAAACAGAGAACAATGTGGTTCAGAATGGTTGAAAGAACTAGATCTGATAAATTTTAGAAATATGCAACTAAAAGTAGACTTCAGTTCAGCAGAGTCACTGTCCTCTCCGGCGTTCCTCTCTTCTCAGCCGTGCAGCGAAAACAAACTAATCGTGAGACGGGACAGTTCTCAAATGGTGACAATGGAAAGACTTGCACAGCATTTCCAAAATAATTGGCATTTCCTGCCCATGGAGTGAAGCATAGAAGAAGCAATTTAATAGCTGTAATAGGAGACTTAAGGTGTGGGGCAAGTGGAAAACCCTGGTCTTTGTCTTCAGGTTGCGGGATTCCCCTAACCCACTTCCAGAGATTTGTTGTAAGGGTTTGCCAAAGTCACCAGGCTGGCAGTCAGAAGTTGTCTTTCAGAAGTCTGAGCTCTTAACACCAGTCTATTCCCCCAGGGTTTGGAGGTTGTGTACTACCTTCCAGTTCTAGCATCGTGATCTCCTGGATGCTCCCCACCTTGCTACCATTGATGTAGACGTTGTGTGCCTTGGTGAGATGGCACTGTCTTTGCTCTCCTCTCCTGCCCTGTGTTGAACTGGTCCATCAGAACCTCTCACTGGCTACTCGGGGTGCCTGTTCTCCCCCTCTATCTATGGCCTTGTAGTTTCATCCCTCCCTCTAGGTTTTCTCATCTTGCTCCCTAGATGGTAATGCTTCTCTCCCTCTTCCACCTTCTGCAGTCATCCAATCTCCTCAGTGCCCGTCTCTCCAGAAGGTAACGCTTCCCTCCAACCTTCAACAATCTCCTCCCAGCTCTCCTCGCAATGGACCTCTCACTCGCCAATCTCCTCCAAAAACATTCCCAGAGCTCCTTATCGAACATCTCACCCTTTCTGCTGAAGAAAGCAGACTTTTATCGTTCTGGCCCTTCCTGTCCTCAGTCTTTCTTTGGGACATGGATAAGCCCCTATGTATTGTAGGCAGGGCTGTCCCTAGATTGGGCCATGTGCATCTGGTCACGTGCATCGGGAGGTTGTTGGCCAGAACTTATATTAAGGTCTCCCACCATCTTGGATTCCAAAGCTGCCCTGGACATGTGTGAATTTTCCTGGCCCCCCTTTTGGAGCCATGCTGGTATTGCCTGCTTTTCCATTCCGTAAAACAAAAGGCAGGGAAACCTTTTGTAAGAAAGGTGAGCTGTTAGCTATCAAGATTAAGCTTTTGTCACTGGGGAAATGAAATGGCAACTTTGTAAACCCGGGTCACACTAGTGGGAATGGAAGTACAGTGTTTGTATGTGTTGTCCCACACACAGGGAAACCAGCGTCCATGTAATTTAATTATTTTTGTTAAAGTGAAACTTGGTATCTACTTGCCTTCGATGGACTTTGCAAGCCTGTCACATTTTTGTGAATATTTCCTTTGGCAGAAGAAAGAAATATATTTTGAATGGATTGTGTCCTCCCACGTATTGCTCGTATTACTCATCTTTTGATATATCCTTATTCAGCTTTAGCCGCTTCTGAAAACTTCTCCAGCTGGGGACGCTGCGTGTCAATGCCTGTTGACTCGATATCCCTCGAGGGCCTCCGTCTCAACGTCGACATCAACGCTGGTATATAGCGTGCGCAGCGACTGTTGGCTACATTTCGGTTTTTCCCGCGAGAGCCATCACTTCAGAAGATCGGTGCACTTTGGTTCCTTCGTGAAACTATGCTTATTGTGAAAAAATATGGCATCTTCGTTGGCATTATCGACACCCAAATCAGGGTTTAAGAAATGCCACGACTGCAGAGGGTAAATGCTACTTACGGACACCCATCCGGTGTGTCTATGGTGTCTCGTATCCGATCACAAGACATCGTAGTGTGAATCCTGCCTTTCAATGACAGTGAAAGCCCTGAAAGAACATAGAGGGAAGTTAGCTGCAGGTAGGTCACATAAATCCCTTTCGACGACTCAGTCCAAAAAGCGATCTTCGACGCCGTCATCGACGCATGTGACAAAATCTTCGAAAGAAATTGAAAAAACTATAGATTCTTTCTCCCACTACCAAGAAAATAACTTTTGTAATCACTTTGTTCCATTTATGAGGAACATGAGCCCTCATCTGATTCACGACCCTTTGGGTTGCAATATGGGACACAAGGTGTTCCAGAGGCTCTGATATCAGAGGAGTCAAAGATGAAATATCTACATAAGACTCTATAAACTGCAAGTGGGATAGACACTTCTCCCGAAAATTGAATTTGGAAGACCAGATCCCTCAGACCATGCTGATGGCTCGTACAGATAATTAATGTCTAGAGTTATTAAATATCTGTAATGGAGTACACCTGCACCATATTTTGAGCAGAATTATCTTAGATATTTTAGATAAGGGACCACAGGAGCTCCCTATTCTTACAAATGCAGGTCAATGCCAACTGGGAGATGCCGGAATTAATTCCAGCGGCAAATAAAAAGTTGACAAGCAAATACAGAGCTTCAAGCAGTGTTCCCTTTTACCTAAGAAAACATCCTTCTCCAGAAAGTCTGGTGGTACAGGCCGCCACATTCACATTTAAACAGATTGCATACCGAACAATACCCCCCAACAGAGATGACAAACGCTATGATGCAATGGCAAAAAAGGTCTTCCCTGCTGGAAGTATGGCCCTTAAATTGGCAAATGCCACATGTGCACTAGCTAAGTTCACGTTTACCCTATGAGAATGCATATCGATGGCAGCTGAAGATATGCCCAAAGGGGAAGAAAGAGATGTTTTTAAAAATATTATAAAGGATGGGAAGGACGCCATGTGTTAATCCCTTCAGACTGGTCTCGAGCTATGGTGGCTAGCACTGTAATGCACAGATTTGCCTGGTTAAGAAAGTCTGGGTTTGCGCCGGATATGCAATCAAGAGTTCTTAACATGCCCTTTGACGGCACACATTTATTTGGCAGTAAGGCTGATGAGAGCCTGGAGAAGCTGCAGACCTCCAAGGCGGCAGCCAAATCCCTTGGTGCTGCAATCAGACAACAGCAAACTCGTCCCAGTGGAACAGTTTGGAGGGGCAGGTTCTTTCACTATTACTCCTCAGCTGGAAGAGGGAGAGCACTGGCGAGTCAAAGAGGTCCGAGAAGATTCCCCTGTGGCAGATGGGGAAGAGGTGCTAAGACCGCCCAGGCACTAGCTACTTTCCCCTTGGCCACTGCATCAGCCGCTTCAGAACCTCTCTGAGGCCTTAGTCCACAAAACCCCAGTGGGAGGCAGACTCTCACAGCATCTGCAAGAAAGGCGGGCTATTTCTTCAGATACATGGCTATTGGAAACAATAGTCCAGGGTTACTGCCTCCCTTTTCTTGAAAGCCCTTGGGGTCATCCACCGGGGAACAACTCTTTTAAGATTCCAGATCTGCTCCTTGTGCAGGAAATGTTGACCTGCTAGAGAAAGGAGCTCTAGAACCAGCACCTGTAGTGCAGAGGAACACGGGTTGGTACTCCCTTTACTTCCTAATCCTCAAGTTGACTGAGGATTGAGGCCCATCTTGGATTTAAGAGACTTGAGCAAGTTCCTCTGGAAGGACAAGTTCAAGATGGTTACCCTTTCTCAGATCCTTCAGGCCCTCCAGCCTCAGGACTGGGTGGTATCATAAGACCTTCAGGATGCTTACTTTCATGTGCCTAGCCATCACAAGCACAGAAAGTACCGGGGGTCCGCGGTTGGCAGTTCTCATGATCAATTTCGAGTTCTGCCATCCGGGCTGACCTCTGCCCGAGGGTTTTCACCAAGTTGATGGAGATTGTGGATGCGAGTCTCAGGAGAGGGGGGAATTCACGTCTACCCCTACCTGGACGATTGGCTGATCAGGGCCCGTTCTCCTGAACCTGTCCTGGAACATCTCAGCTCCCCCTGTCACTCCCTCCACAGACTGGGCTTCTCCCTCAACTTCAAGAAGTCCCACATGATACCATCTGAAAAGCTCCAATTCATTGGGGCAGTCCTGGATGCATCCTTGGGAAAAGTCTCTCCACCCTAGGTGAGGGCTCAAGACATTCTGCAGATGGTCACCAAAATTCCAGAGTGCCCAGAGTCTTCCAGCCTTAGGTTTATTTGAGGTTGCTCAGTCCCATGGCATCCTGCATTTTCCTAGTGCCAGAAGCTCGCCTGAGAATGAGTTCCCTACAGTGGGCTCGCAGGACTCAATATCCCAATTCTCATGCAGGATGTCAGACCGTATTCAGGTTCCGAGCAGTGTTGCACAGGATCTTTGGTGGTGGGAGAACTCTTTTGGCAACCATGGCCGGAGATAACGGTAGTTACGGACACCTCGGGTGGGGAGCACATGTCAACGATCTGACAATCGGAGGTCATTGATCTCCATCGGAGTCCAAACTACATGTTAACCTTTTGGAGCAGAGGACAAACATATAAGCAATGAAGGCTTTTCTGCCCTCTGTACGGGGAAAGAATGTCCTGGTAATGAAGGACTACACAGTGGACGAATGTGGACCCATTTACATGCAGCACACCTATGGTGTTATCGTTCTTGTTACACCTGGCTAATCTGGGGCTCCAGGTTGGCACAATTAAAGGGTATCTGGCAGCACTATCTATTTTTAAGTGAAGAGGTATCTATCTTCAAAATACCACTAGTGATACAATTTCTGAAGGGATTGACAAATGTGTTCCCTCCGATCCCCTTTCAAGTCCCGGTTTGGGATCGCAACTTAGTTTTGAAATTTCTCCTGTGTGCTCCTTTCAAGCCTATTTATTGCTGTCCTTTAAGATTAACACTCAAAACCATTCTTTTGCTTGCTCTTACATCAGTCCATAGGGTGAGTGAAATTCAAGACTTGTTTTACAAGCCTCCTTATACAATTTTCTTTAAGGATAGAGTGGTGCTACATTTTTACCAAACATTATGTCTGATTTTCATTTAACTCAGAAAATTATACTTCTGTCTTTTTATCATCCACCTCATCCTGGAAAGGAAGAGGAGAGATTAAACAGGCTTGACCCAAGGCGTGTACTTAGCTTCTACATATCCAGGATGTGTAAATTAAGAAAGGATGATCAACTTTTCATTGGTTACACAGGCCATAGGTTGGGTATGGCGGTCACAAACCAAACCATACATGTGCAGTACCCCCTGCTGGAAACACTTTCTGAAGCAGCTACAGCTGGATATAGATATATTAAAAGATGAATATGTAGGGGGAACATCCAATCGAAAGAACTTTACCACAGGTAAGTAACTTGTTCTTCTACATTCACGGGTGAATTCAAAATATTACAACTTTGTTTCCTTAAAGGGAATTGTGGTGTTTGGCTCAGTCTAGTTGGCTGCGATAACTCTCTTGGCACCCCAATACCATGCATAGAGGCATCTTCTAGGGAGTTGTGGTTAATCTCCTTACCATGAATGGGTTGGTGGGGAGCGCTGTTGTGACTGTCATCTACTTTTGTGTGTTGATCATGTGGAGGTAGCCTGGGGATGCCTGTGTAACTCCCCAAGGTCCAGCATCTACTAGGGTGGAGTGGACCCCTGTCCCCATAGAACACTCTACTTTCCGTCCCCAAGATTAGGCTGAGGAACTTTTTGCATATGTGGAAGAAACCTAAAAAACGAATTGTGATACAACAAACACCACATAAGTTATTTAATGACCACAGGATTTTTTTGGGCACTCATATCTACCTGCTGAAAAACCCACAAAGAGCAAATTTGTAAAGGGTGTATCCGACCCATCCCAAAAAAGCAAACTGGTGGGAAGTTCCTCTACACCCCAATATAGATAGGTTTAAGCCAAAGACAAGAAATAAACAGATAGAAGACATAAATTACTTAGAAACATAACAAACATAACCAGCAGAGAATGTGCCTGGATCATTCAACCTATAAGTTTCAGAATTCATGCAAGTCCTCTGAAAAAAATATCATTTTTGGTTAAATTGGAAAAGCTAAGTGCAGGCTCTGCAGAAAAGAGTACAGTGTTTGCCAAGAGTCAATTGGCTGTAGTTATACCTAGAGCACTGTTACTTTGGCTACTTGGAGATGTACATTCTATGCCATCTTTCTGAGAAGTAAATCTTAATGGACAATTTGTATGTTGCTCAATGTGGTAACTCTTGTAGCCTGATTCCATTGCCCTTTTATTTATAGTGATTGGATATCTGTCCCCCAGTGGCAGTACCATAGCAGTGTACAGCAATACATTTTGCATACCTCACCAAAAACCAGTGAGCATGCTTTACAAGATCTGGGCCCAAATCTTGGGAAGTTGGGGGGGGGGGGTCACATGGAGCAAAGAGAACTATAGTATTGGAGTAAAAAAATCACTACAATGAGGCCTGCAAGAAGGTCTTAAACAGCACTTCTTTGTGGTCCCTACAGGACCCATGTGAGGAATGAGGCACGCCTGTGCAAGAAGGGTCAGGTTTAAAAAAAAAGGTATTATGTATTTACTTACTTTGCGCTGGAGCCTGCAGACATCAGGGTGTACCTTTACAAGCCTTTATAAGCCCTTCCCCTGTCCCACAGCCCTCAACCGCTGGAGAAAGGTAAGTGATTGGTCACAGTAAATTGGCCAATCCTGGAGGTGCTGGGATATTTTAAGGTAAGTTTGGGGGTGGGCTAGTATGGGTTGTAGTTGGTTGACGGCAGGAAGTGGAGGTGGAGGAGAATGTGGAAGGAGTGTTGAGGTTACCGGAGAGAGGGGTCTGTGGAGTGTTTGTACGTGGGAGTGAGGAGTAAGTGTAGTAGGACTAGAAGGTGGTAGTAGTTGTGAGTAGAGATTGTGTTAGTAGTAGAAAGAGTAGTGAAGTAGGGGTGGGAGAAAGAGGTGGTAGTAGTCAGCGGGTCAACTCTACCCTCTCATGCTCACCTAACCACCACTCCTTTTTGGTCAAACAAGGCTAATAACTGACCCAATATAACCTCATGTAACAGGGTGGAGAGGGGGATGGGAGGGGGTCACATGGAGCAAAGGGGACTATAGTATTGGAGTATAGAATTCACTACAGTGAGTAAATGACTCCTTCTCCTATGTCCTGATGCTTTCCTTCATACTGATACTACCCAGGTGCACTCAATCAAGGAAGAGAAAAACGGGCAAATTCCTCAATCAAACAAGTTCCTAAGAAAAAAAAAGGCTTGCCAGGAACAGTGTTTGGAGAAAACATGCAGAGAAACTCATGTAGCTGCACTGAAAATGACATAGAAAGGAACGTTTGCGCTAAAATTCTTTTACAATTTGCCTGTTATCCTGTCCCAAATCATTTCATCAGTGACCGGTCATTCTACCCTTGCTTGCCAGTCCTTCCTACACTCATATGCATCATACTTGATTCAGATCTGCTGTGGCAGGGCCGCTCACACAGCCCTGTCGGGGGCGGGGGTTCACAAGCCCTAACACCTCTCCAAGGTGCACCTCAGGGATGAGGGGGGGGTAGGCTGAGCCCCCTCCCTGTCCCTGACAGGCAGTGAGGCTGCCAAGAAACACCAGGGAGGAGACTGTGTTGTAGCCAGGGGCAGCGAGACCAGCGCCGGGGAGACCACGGCCCCGGGGTGGTGCGCCTTCACTGCGGGTTCCTACTACCGGGACAACATTGGCCGCAAAGAAAGAAGACACTGCAGAGGCTCTGCAAGTCGACAAGGTGTCCAGGCACAGAATGTGCTCCAGCAGACAGTATCTGCTGGAGCGAGCGTAGAGCAGCAACCCACTAAACCACCACAGAGGTTTTTTAATACACAAAGACCTACAGGAAGGCCATAATAACTACACACTAAACGACCATGGAATGATTAGAAAGCAAGACCTCCATGAAGGCTGTGTTAGTAAGAACAAACACACTAACCCAACAGGGAATTATTTACTGAAGATAGGCCTACAGGAAGGTCTTAAACAGCACTGCCCTGTGGGCATGTCAGGACCCATGTTAGAAATGTGGCAAGATTGTGCAATAAGGGTCAGGGTTTACACGCCTTTCTAAGCCCTTCCCCTGTCACCCCCACCCTTGAGAAAGGTAAGCTATTTGTCATGGTAAATTGGCCAATCCGGGGAGGTGCAGGGATATTTAAAGGTACGTTTGGGGATGGGTTTGTGTGGTTTGTAGTTGGGCGAGGACAGGCGGTGAAGGACGACGTCTGAGAGGCCAGAAGAGGAGAGTGTGGAGGTGACTTGAGAGAGGGGTCTGTGGAATGTTTGTGCTTGGGAGTGAGTGTAAAAGGACTAGAAGGAGGTAGTAGTAGTTTCCAGTAGAGGAAGTCATAGTAGTAGAGGGAGTAGTGAAATACTGGTGGGAGAGAGAGGTAATGCTAGTAATAGTAGAGTGTGATAGCGAGAACAGAGAGAGAAAGGCAAAGCCATAGTAGTAGAGTAGTGGTAGTAGCAGTAGAGGGGGAGTAGTATTGAGATGTGGTAGTAGAGAGGCAACAGTAACGAGAACTGGTAGTGAAGTAGGGGTAAGAGCAGAGATGTGGGAGTGGTAGTAGAGGCAAGGAGACAGTAGTAGGAAGGTAGGAGGAGAAGTAACTTTGGAGGTAGTGGTAGGAGTGAGGGAGTGAGAGAGCAGGAGTTGAGAAGAGATGAAAAATCAAAAGGTGGATGGTGGAAGGCGTAATGTAACGTTGGAGGGCTCTTAGAGTGTAGGGGAGAGAGAGAGAGACATATTAATATTTCTGAGGCTTGTGGAATCTGCTTAGATCACATGCTGTGCATAGGCCGACATCTAGTGGAAGCTGCGGAGTATTACAGTTTGTTTTTCGAAACTCGAAAATGGGCGTCGACACAGGGCGTGCCAGTAATACTATCCCTAGTGTGACGTCCACTGCAAGATCCCTCACGCGTCTAGGATCCTCAGATTGTTTTTTTCCGCCATACTGGTCGGAAGCATTTTGCGGAGTCCCCTGGCCTTAGCCATACTTTTGCTAAAATATTAATTTATTTACATCCTTCCCCATCCCAACGTCGAACTTCGACACTCGACGCCGGCTGGAGAAGAAATCGACCGTCGGCTGCTGCACAACGGATTTGGGCCTCGGAAGGCCTCTGGCCTCGGCCCGGGCCTTGGAAGGCCTCTGGCCTCGGCCCTGCAAGTAGGGAGAGTGGGGGGTTGTACATACTCTACACTCTTGGTATATAGGTACACTTTATACATTTCCTACACTTAACAGCCCGCTGCCTCAAGGTGCGTATGGAGGGTACCCCTTTTCAATTCTGCCCCAAGTGCAATCGCATATACCCTTGGGTCGACAGGCACGCCACGTGCAATCTCTGCTTGCCGAGGGACCACCCCGAAGCGAACTGCAGAGCGTTTAGTAGGTTTAAACCTAAGACACTTAAGGACCGTTCGACGAAGCGTTGGGCCCACCACGCCAGGCAAGCGGCCATGGCAGCGGAGGGCGCCTTCAGCGACGGCAGCGACGCCGTACTTTCGGACGGCGAGGGCATTACGGCGTCGAAAGACAGCCGAGCGCAAGTCCCCGACTTCGGAAGGTCGTCCGGCAGGGCGGCTATGGGGAAGATCCCCGGCGACACAAGCGCTTCACACACCACACACACTAAACACACAAAGTCCAACCGAGACTCGACAACGTCGAGTTCTCGGAAAGAGGCACAAACAGAACGGTCCGATTCGGTGTCCTCTGGGCGTTCTCGATCGAGATCGCTGCATGACTCCAGGCAATCATCCACTCTTGCCAAGAGTGCCTCGCTCCCTACGCTAACAGAAGTTCGACCGTCGGAGGACGAAGACGACTTCCACCCCCAGGCCGCGCTCCAGGAGTCGGAGCCCGCAGACAAAATCAGCGAGGCCCCACGCTCGAAGGGACCCTACCCCCGATCCTCGACGCCAGGCGTCTAAAACCTCCGGAGCCACAAAAGGACATGGAAAACATTTTTCCACTCACGGGGAGGGGGGAAAACAGCAGAAGAAGCAGCCTTTGCACTCTTCCACACCTGTGAAACACACCACTCCCCCTAAACAGACAGACAAGACCAGGTCTGCTGATATGTCTAAAACGAGCAAATCTACTCAAGATAAATCCCCGAGACTTGCTGAGAGAGTCATTCCCAGTTCCAAAAAATGGTCCAGTGAAGACATAGATAGGGTCATGTCAAGGATGTCTTCTTTAGCTGATTTTTACGATAAAAATCCAGACCATTTCCTTTCGTATGATCCACAAGGGGCGACACCCTCAGGCTCTAATGATCCTATCCCCCCGAGTAAGAAACACTGATGAGGTCTACAGACCCCTTCGAGGTACAACCATACTCAAGACCATACTCACTGTATCAAGGAGAGGCTTCCTTTGGTGAGGACCAAGAATTTGGCATGGTAGAAGAGCAAACCAGGACGGGATAATGGGGATGATGAGGACCAAGAAGAGGAAGAGGAAGACCCTGAAACCTACAGAGTAGATTCCCCAGTAGAAAACGAAGCCCCGGTTACCGACTCCCCTGTCGATAACCAACCCCTCCTAAACGAGGTTCTTGCAGGTGCAGCAGAACATTTCCATATTGACACCCACGGTGTCCAGGAGGAGAGGGACTTTGCAGAGGAGTTAGTGGGAGAAAGGAGGCCTGTTGCCCAGACCATCCCGATCCTTAAGTCCATTCAGCGAAGAATAGACCCGTCCCTGGGGATCCCGAACCTCACCAGAGCAGTCAATCCCAGGGTTGAAAAGCTTTTCAGGGCAGCCCAGTCTGACCCTCTCTATATAAGAGGACATCTGAAGCCAGACTCCCTGGTTGTCACTAACACTCGTAAGAGGGCTGGAACATCCTGGTCATCGTCCGAAGCTCCTCCCGACAAGGAGAGCAAAAAACTATATGGTTTCGGAAGGAAAGTAGCCTCAACGTCCGCCTATCAAGCAAGGATTGCAAACTCCACTACCCTGTTGGCCAGCTACAACTGCCATCAGTGGGAAGAAGTTGCGGCACTCATAGCCTCTGCTCCTGAACCTTTAAAGGGCCAGTTAGCTCGGATTTCCGCAGAGGGTAGAGCCGTGTCTGGTTGCATTTTGAAAGCAACCTTTGACGCCGCAGACAACGCAGGCAGATTGATAGCAGAAGGCACTGTTATCAAGAGACATGCATGGTTACGGCAGTCTGGTTTTAAGGCAGAAACCCAGGCATCATTGTTGGACAAACCGGTGGAAGCAGATCTGTTGTTTGGTAAGGCGGTCGAAGACGCACTGAAGAATGCCAAGGACGAATACGAGACACTCAAGTCCCTTGGCCAGTTACCCAATAAACCCCCTAACCAGAGAGGTAATAGTAATTTTCGTCGCCCACGCGGCCAAAATTCCCAGAGAGGATGTAACTATTCCCAGGGGCAGGGTACACAGTGGAACAACAGCCAACAGTCTACCCAGGGTTACGGCAGGGGTAATAGGAGAGGTTGTGATAAAGCCAGAGGCAGCCCCAGCAAGGGAGTCGGCACGCCTCCACCAAAGCAGTGACGCTCAGTTCAGGGTCCCTTCTCACGCAACCCCAGTAGGGGGACGCATTTCCAACTTCACCCAGGCTTAGGAAGGGATCACATCAGACAGATGGGTACTGTCAGCAGTGTCCACAGGGTACTGTATAGAACTACTGCAGCGTCCCCAGAACCATCCTCCACGACAAAGAGTACACTCTTTAGAACATCATTAGATTCTCCTCGAGGAGATCGCCATTCTGCTAGAAAAGGACGCGATAGAACTCGTCCCGGGACACCAGGTAAACAAGGGTATTTATTCAACTTACTTCCTTGTGCCAAAGAAAGATTTGACAATGCGCCCAATATTGGATTTACGGCCTGCCAACAAGTATGTCAAGCCCCAAAAGTTTTGTATGACTACGCTACTAGAGGTAATCCCCCTCCTAAAAAAGGGGGATTACATGGCAACCTTGGATATGAAAGATGCTTATTTTCATATTTCCATGTTCCCAGCGCACAGAAGGTACTTGCGCTTCAAGGTGGACAGTCGACACTACCAATTCAAGGTACTGCCCTTCGGGATAGCTTCAGCACCAAGGGTATTCACCAAGGTACTGGCGGTGGCGGCTGCACACCTATGCAGGGAGGCAATCCCGGTGTACCCTTATCTGGACGACTGGCTCATAACGGGGGAAACCCCAGTAATTTGCAGGACAAACATTCAAAGGACTATCGACCTCCTCCACGAGTTAGGCTTCTCAATCAACGAGAAAAAGTCAAGCCTGGTGCCAAGCACCGCCAAACAGTTCCTAGGAGCAATCCTAGATACTCAAGAGGGGTTGACCTTTCCTTCAGAGGAAAGAATTCGGAATATACTACTGAAAATTCTGCATTATCAGTCCGGTCGCCAAATAACGGTATGCAAAGCAATGCGTTTACTGGGCATGATGGCATCATATATTTACCTGGTCCCCCACGCGGGCCTGCGCATGCGTCCCATGCAGGAATGGTTGGCGAAACAGTGGTCTCAGGCAAGTGGTCAGTGGGACGATCTAGTGGTCGTTTCGCTAACACTAGTACAAAGCCTTCACTGGTGGACAAGAGAGAATCTCGCACGGGGGAAACCCTTTTAAGATCCCGAAGTACAGACAGTAGTCACTACCGATGCATGTCTGACGGGGTGGGGAGCTCACCATCTCCACCAGACAGCTCAGGGTCTCTGGTCTCCCTCAGTGGCCAAGAACCACATCAACCTGCTAGAGCTTCTGGCAGTATTCAGAGCGCTTCAAGCGTTCAAGCCCCACCTACTAAACCTTTCAGTGCAAATCCGGATGGACAGCACAACAGCCATGTTCTACCTGAACAAGCAAGGAGGGACTCGTTCGCCAAATCTGTCCAAGCTTGCCCAAAAAATCTGGATATGGGCACTCAGACGGAACATCTTCCTGTCATCACAACATGTTCCAGGGGAGCTCAATTCCCTAGCGGATGCTCTGAGCAGAGACTCCCTCCCAGAGGAACACAAATGGGTTCTAGACAGAGAGGTCGTAGAAGATATCTTCTCTGTGGGGTTTCCCCACTATAGACGTATTCGCCACAAGCGAAAACAGACAATGCTCAGGATTTGCATCCAGGTTCCCCCAACCAGACTCCCAGGGGAACACCCTGTGGGTGAACTGGTCAGGGATGTTTGCGTACGCTTTTCCACCAACTCCTCTCATCAGGAAAGTGGTGAACAAGATGAACAGAGAATCGATGGCGCTCGTCCTAGTTGCTCCCATGTGGGCAAGACAACCGTGGTTCCCACACCTACGCAAGATGGCGGTGTGCGAGCCCATCAAACTTCCAGCCTGGTACAACCTACTGTCCCAGCACCAAGGTCAAACAGTGCACCAGCAACCCAACTCAATGAACCTGCCAGCATGGCTCCTGAGGTCATAGAGTTTGGACATCTCAATTTACCACAGAGGTGTATGGACATCCTAAAGGAATCTAGGAAACCAAACACAAGGCACTGTTACTTTGACAAGTGGAAGAGGTTCGTTATCTGGTGCCAGAGTAGACAGATCAATCCTGTTGATTGCACTCCTTCCACTATTGTTACATACATGCTCCACCTGCTAGATGCAGGATTGGTTTTTAACTCACTGAAAGTACACCTGGCAGCCCTGTCGGCATACACCACTTCCCATAGCAAGGTCTTGTGGTGGAAAGTACCAGTAGTTAAAGCCTTCATGGAAGGAGTAAAGAGACTTCACCCTCCTATTTCAAACCCAGCACCAGGGTGGGAGTTTAATGTGGTGCTAGCCAAGCTCATGGGACCCCCTTTCGAGCCCATGTATAAAAGCAGTCTCAAACACCTGACGGCCTTCTTAGTAGCTATTACTTCTATAAGAAGGGTCAGTGAAATTCAGGCTCTGTCAGTGCAGGATCCCTTCTTTACTGTCCATAAAGACAAACTGGTTTTACGCACACACCCTAGGTTCTCACCTAAGTTTATATCAAAATTCCATGTAAACCAGTCCATCGAGCTTCCGGCTTTTTTCCAGGACCCTCAAAGCTCGGCTGAGGTGAAACTACACACCCTAGATGTGCGTAGGGCGGTCCTCTACTATGTAAATAAAACCAGACCGCTAAGAAAAACAGATCAACTGTTTGTCTCCGTAGCTACAGGCAGAGAGGGGGATCGCGTCTCTAAAGGTGCCATCTCGAAGTGGATTATTAACTGTATCCAGCTGTGTTACTCACTCTCTGAAATAACTCTGCCTTTCACGCCAAGAGCCCACTCTACTAGAGGCATTGGGGCCACTCTGGCTTTCATTGCAAATGTACCCCTTGACACCATTTGCAAAGCAGCTACTTGGAGCTCTATTCACACTTTTACTCAGCATTACTGCATTGACACCCATTCCAAGGCAGATACACAAGTGGGACAAGCGGTTCTAAGACATTTATTTGCTCATGACCCTTCTCACATCCCACCTCCTTCTTCAGGTACTGCTCGCTAATCTATGCACAGCATGTGATCTAAGCAGATTCCACAAGCCTTAGAAGGGATACATGCTCACCGTAATTGTATTTCTGATGCTTGTATCTGCTTAGATTCACATGCGACCCACCGTACCTCCCCTCTGAGAGAAGGCGCATGGTTGCTTGTAGTCTTACCTTTCTATCTATCTGCTTGGATTATCTGTACTCGCGCTACTCCTCATGCTACCTCATGTCAGAAAAAATACAATCTGAGGATCCTAGACGCGTGAGGGATCTCGGGTACAGTGGACGTCACACTAGGGATAGTATTACTGGCACGCCCTGCGTCGACGCCCATTTTCGAGTTTCGAAAAACAAACTGTAATAATCCGCAGCTTCCACTAGATGTCGGCCTATGCACAGCATGTGATCTAAGCAGATTCCACAAGCCTCAGAAATATATATATCAGTGTGGCTGTCAGTGTCCCCACTAAGAAGCCATTATTTGTAGCTGGTGGGTGTTTTGCAGAAGGAGCCAACTCAATAAAACTATCAGATAATGTTTCTTTATACAAAGAAATTGAAAGTTCAGCTCATTCTGCTGCATTAACGCCATGGTCATATTATAACTCAAAATACTTTAAGGCAGTACTATTCAAACCTTTTAATGCTGAGCCACCCCCCTGGATCCCTACACCCCCTGCCAAACCCCCTTGAGTAAAGAAATGGTTGCCAGGCACCTTCTTGATAAAAAATATTGCAACCCCCCCCCTTCCAGAGGCCATACCTGCTTATATTTTTTATCAAAACAGTCACTGTACTCCTTTTTTGAAGAGCCTCGAAAATTGGGCGTCGACACAGGGCGTGCCAGTAATACTATCCCTGTACCCATGATCCCTCACGCGCCTAGGACCCTCAGATTGTTTTTTTCCGCCATGCTGGTTGGAAGCACTGAGCGGAGTTCCCTGACTTTGTCAGATTTTGCTAATATTGTTATATATTTCCCTGTTTATTCCACCTCTACGTCGAGTCTCCGAACATCGACACTCGACGCCGGATCGGAGAAAATTCAACCGTCGGACTACAGCGACGGATTTGGGCCTCGGACGGCCTCTGTCCTCGGCCCGGGCCTCGGAAGTCCTCTGGACTCGGCTCTGCAAGTAGGGAGAGTGGGGGATGGCACATATCCTACACTCTGTTTAATATAGGTACATTACTTATATTCCTACACTCCCAGCCCGCTGCCATAGGGTGCGTTTGGAGGGTAACCCCTTTCAATTTTGCCCCAAGTGCAACCGCAAGTATCCTTGGGTTGACACACGCCACTTGTAACATCTGCTTGCCGAGGGACCACCCCGAGGCGAATTGCAGAGCGTGCAGTCGGTTTAAACCGAAGACCCTTAAGGACCGTTCGACAAAGCCTTGGGCCCACCACGCCAGGCGACAAGAGGCCATGGCCACGGAGGGTACCTTCAGCGATGGCAGCGACGCCGTACTTTTGGACGGCGAGGGCAATGTGGCGTCGATGGACAGCCAAGCGCAAGTCCCCGACCTCGGAAGGTTGTCCGGGAGGGCAGCTATGGAGAAGATCCCCGGCGACACGAGCGCTACCCACACCACTTCCAGCAAACAGAAGTCCAACTGAGACTTGACACGCACGTCGAGTTCTCGGCAAGAGGCACATAGAGAACGGTCCACCGAGTCAGTGTTCTCTGGGCGTTCGTGTTCGAGATCGCCTCATGACACCAAGCAACCCTCCACTGTTGCTAAAAGTGCCTTGCTCCCCTTAGTGACTGAGGTTCTGTCGTCGGAGGACGACGCCGACCTCTACCCCCAAGCCGCACTCCAAGAGTCGGCGTCTGCAGGCAGCGGCAAGGCTGCTACTGAATCCCTTACACTCTCCAGAGACAGGGACTCTACCCCCGAATTTTGACGCCAGGCATCGAAAAGCTCTGATGGGGCCCAAAAGTCGGGGAAGCACTCTTCCACCCACGGGGAGGGGGGAAAACAACGAAATAAGCAGTCCCAACCTACTTCCTCTCCTAAACTACATTCTACTCCACCTAAACAGACGGACAAGTCTCAAACCCCTGTCCTTAAGGCCCCTGTTCAGGCCAGTAGGTCTAGCCAGGACAAATCTCAATCTGTTGTCCCTAAGACCCCTGTTCAAACCAGTAGGTCTAGTCAGGATAAAACAGAGAAAGCACTCCAGGAAAGAGTTATTCCCAGTTCAAAGGAATGGTCCAGTGAGGACATAGACAAAGTAATGTCAAGGATGTCATCAATGGCAGATTTCTATTCTAAGAACCCGGAACACTTTCTCTCTTATACACCAGAAGGGGCAACTCCCTCCGGCTCAAAGGATCCAATACCCCCAAGTAGGACGTCCTGGGGTGAAGCACCAACTCTAGCTTCAAACCCCTTCTATATACAGCCCTATTCTCAATACCAGGAAGATCCATCCTTTGTTGAGGATCCAGACGTGGGCATGTTCGAAGAACAAACTGGGACAGGCTATTACGGGGATGATGAGGACCAAGAGGAGGAGGAGGAGGAGGTAGAGGACGACCCAGATACATACAGGGTGGATTCCCCAGTAGAGAAAGAGCCCGCGGTTACCGACTCCCCGGTTGACAACCAACCTCTCCTGAATGAGGTCCTGGCCAGAGCGGCACAACACTTCCACATCGACACCCAAGGTGCTCAGGAAGAGAGGGACTTTGCAGAGGAACTGGTGGGAGAGAGGAGACCTGTTGCTCAGGCCATCCCTATCCTTAAGTCAATACAAAGGAGGATAGACCCTTCCCTGGTTAACCCCAATCTCACTAGGGCAGTAAACCCCAGAATTGAAAAGCTTTTCAGGGCAGCCCAATCTGACCCACTATACATAAGGGGACATCTCAAACCGGACTCCCTGGTTGTTACAAACACCCGTAAGAGGGCGGGAACACCCTTGTCACCGTCCGAAGCTCCCCCCGACGAGGAGAGCAAGAAGATTTATGGCTTGGGCAGGAAAGTAGCCTTCACTTCCGCCTACCAGGCAAGGATTGCAAACTCCACCACCCTGCTGGCTAGTTACAACTGCCATCAATGGGAAGAAGTTGCGGCTCTCATAGACTCCGCCCCAGAACCCTTAAAAAGCCAATTGGCACGAGTTTCGGCCGAGGGGAGAGCCGTATCAGGTTGCATTTTAAAATCAACCTTCGATGCCGTGGATAACGCCGGTAGATGAATTGCTGAAAGCACTGTCATCAAGAGGCACGCTTGGCTACGGCAGTCTGGTTTCAAGGCCGAGACCCAAGCATCATTGATAGATAAGCCGGTGGAGCCGGATCTATTGTTTGGAAAGGCGGTCGAGGACGCACTAAAGAATGCCAAGGACGAGTACGAGACACTCAAGTCCCTAGGGCAACTAACCAACAAAACCCCTAACCAGAGACGGAATGCCAATTTTCGTCGGCCTCGCGGACAAAACTCCCAAAGAGGCTCTCACCCTCCACGACACAGAATACACTCCTTAGACCATCAGAAGATCCTACTCGAAGAGATCGACATTCTTCTCGCAAAGGACGCGATAGAACTCGTCCCGGGACACCAGGTAAACAAGGGTATTTATTCAACTTACTTCCTTGTGCCAAAAAAAGACAATGCGGCCTGCAAACAAGTATGTCAAGCGCCAAAAATTTCGCATGACTACTCTGCAAGAGGTAATTCTCCTCCTAAAAAAGGGGGATTACATGGCAACATTGGATATGAAAGATGCCTATTTTCATATTTCCATGTTCCCAGCGCACAGAAAATATCTGCGCTTCAAGGTGGACAGTCAGCACTACCATTCAAGGTACTGCCCTTCAGGATAGCCTCGGCTCCAAGGGTATTCATCAAGGTACTGGCGGTGGCGGCGGCACACCTACGCAGGGAGGCAATTCCAGTGTACCCTTATCTGGATGACTGGTTCATCACGGGGGAGACCCCAGTAATTTGCAGGACAAACATTCAAAGAACTATCGACCTCATCTTCGAATTGGGCTTCTCCATAAACGAGAAAAAATCAAGTCTGGTGCCCAGCACCTCCAAGCAGTTCCTAGGAGCTGTTCTAAATACTCAAGAGGGGTTGGCTTTTCCTTCAGAGGAAAGAATTCGGAATATACTACTGCAAATTCTGCAATATCAAACCGGTCGCCAGATAACAGTACGCAAAGCAATGCGTTTGCTGGGCATGATGGCGTCATGTATTTACCTGGTCCCCCACGCGCGCCTGCGCATGCGTCCCATGCAAGAATGGTTGGCGAAACTGTGGTCTCAGCCAAGTGGTCAGTGGGATGATCTAGTGGTCGTTTCGCCAACACTTGTACAAAGCCTCCACTGGTGGACAAGAGACAATCTATCCAAGGGGAAACCCTTTTACGATCCCGAGATAAAGGCAGTAGTCACGACGGACGCATGCCTGACAGGATGGGGAGCTCACCATCTCCACCACACAGTTCAGGGTCTCTGGTCTCACACAGTGGCCAAGAATCACATCAACCTGCTAGAGCTTCTGGCAGTTTTCAGAGCACTTCAAGCGTTCGGGCCCCACCTATTGAACCTGTCGGTGCAGATCCGGACGGACAGCACGACAGCCATGTTCTACCTGAACAAGCAAGGAGGGACTCCTTCACCAAATCTGTCCAGACTCAGACGGAACATCTTTCTGTCATCTCAACATGTTCCAGGGGATCTCAATTCTCTAGAGGACGCATTGAGCAGAGATCCCCTTCCGGAGGAACACGAATGGTGTCTACACAGAGATATCGTAGAAGATCTCTTCTCTCAGTGGGGTTTCCCCACTATAGACCTATTCGCCACAAGCGAAAACAGACAGTGCCCAGGATTCGCATCCAGGTTTCCCCAACCAGACTCCCTGGGGAACGCCCTGTGGATGAACTGGTCAGGGATGTTTGCGTACGCTTTTCCACCAACTCCTCTCATCAGGAAGGTGGTGAACAAGATGAACAGAGAGTCGATGACGCTCGTCCTAGTTGCTCCCATGTGGGCGAGACAACCGTGGTTTCCACACCTACGCAGACTCTCGGTGTGCGATCCCATCAAACTCCTGGGCAGGTACAACCTTTTGTCCCAGCACCAAGGTCAGAAGGTGCATCCTCAACCCAACTCCATGAACCTAGCATCATGGCTCCTGAGGTCATAGAGTTTGGACATCTCAATTTAACACAGAGGTGTATGGACATCCTAAAAGAGTCTAGGAAACCAAACACGAGGCATTGCTACTTCGACAAATGGAAGAGATTCTTTATCTGGTGCCAGTATAAACAAATCAACCCAGTTGATTGCACTCCTTCCACAATCGTGACATACATGCTCCACCTGCTGGATGCAGGGTTGGTTTTCAACTCACTAAAGGTACACCTGGCAGCACTGTCAGCGTACACCACCTCACATAGCAAGGTGTCGTGGTGGAAGGTACCCGTGGTTAAAGCCTTCATGGAGGGAGTAAAGAGACTTCACCCTCCTATATCTAACCCACCACCAGGATGGGACCTGAACGTGGTGCTATCTAAACTCATGGGCCCCCCATTCGAGCCCTTGCATAAGACAAGTCTCAAACACCTGACCTATAAGACTGCCTTCTTAGTAGCCATTACATCCATAAGAAGGGTCAGTGAAATTCAGGCTCTGTCAGTGCAGGATCCTTTCTTTACTATTCATAAGGATAGGCTGGTTTTACGGACACACCCTAGGTTCTCACCTAAGTTTATTTCCAAATTCCATGTAAACCAGTCCATCGAGCTTCCGGCTTTCTTCCAAAACCCACAAAGCTTGGCTGAGGTTAAACTACACACCCTAGATGTGCGTAGGGCGGTCCTTTACTATGTAAACAAGACCAGACCGCTTAGGAAAACAGATCAACTGTTTGTCTCCGTAGCCACAGGCAAAGAGGGAGATTGCGTCTTTAAGGGTGCCATCTCCAAGTGGATTGTCAACTGTATCCAGTTGTGTTACTCTCTTTCTGACAAGACTTTGCCTTTTACGCCCAGAGCCCACTCGACAAGAGACATTGGGGCCACTCTGGCTTTCATTGCAAATGTTCCCCTTGACATCATTTGCAAAGCAGCTACTTGCAGCTCGTTTCACACTTTTACTCAGCACTACTGCATTGACACCCATTCCAAGACAGATACTCAAGTGGGACAAGCGGTTCTAAGACATTTATTTGCTCATGACCCTTCTCAAATCCCACCTCCTTCTAACACTGCTCGCTAATCTATGCACAGCATGTGATCTAAGCAGATTCCACAAGCCTCAGAAGGGATACATTACTCACCGTAATCGTATTTCTGATGCTTGTATCTGCTTAGATTCACATGCGACCCACCCTTCCTCCCCTCTAAGAGAAGGTGCATGGATGCTTGTAGTCTTATCTTATCTATCTTCTATCTGCTTGGATCATCTGTGCTCACGCTACTCCTCATGCTACCTCATGTCAGAAAAAATACAATCTGAGGGTCCTAGACGCGTGAGGGATCATGGGTACAGTGGACGTCACACTAGGGATAGTATTACTGGCACGTCCTGTGTCGACGCCCAATTTTCGAGTTTCGAAAAACAAACTGTAATACTCCGCAGCTTCCACTAAATGTCGGCCAATGCACAGCATGTGAATCTAAGCAGATACAAGCATCAGAAATACGATTAAGGTGAGTAATGTATCCCATATTTATATTGCAGACTCCACTGATTTAGTTGGATTATAACCTTTGCTTCGTGTTGTTCCTTATTCAGAAAGACCTCAAAGTCCTGGAGATGCATCCATCATGCCAATGAAGGATCATAAACGGTCTTCATTCTAAGATTTGGTGAAAGCACATAGATTAAATCAAATGCATGTACTTTGCTAATGGGTGTTAATGTAGAACTGTGATTAATTAAGCCTAGATGGGTACCTAGCTCTACAAAATATACTTAAGAGCTCATATTATCTAGAAAGTACATATAGAATTAACAAACAAAATATATGCGACCAGAATTAGCTAAGAATAGTTGCAATACATTAATACAAGGAAGAGAAGTTGGCAACTACTTTCAGTCCAGCAAGAGCTAACTTGTGTTCCCTGCAAAGCAACCACACAAAAAAACCCTTTGCTCAAGCTGTGTCCACTCTCTAAACAGAGAGATCAAGCCACAGCAGGATGAGAATGTCCTTGCATAGCTACAACCACGGTGTCCAGTCATATTTTCGAATACAATATTTTCAAAAGTCAATATGTCGAAAATATTTATTCGAAAATAAAAATGTCGAATTACAAAAATGTCGAATTTTTTTCGATTTTTTTTCGAATTAATGTTTAAATAAATAATTAATAGTTTATTAAACATAATTGTTTTAAATAATTAAAGGTATATCCATGGTGGGTGGGGTAGGGTTTTGGGATGGGTTTTTTTCATAATTAATTATTTAATTAATGTTTTATTAAATATTTTTTTAAAATAAATTAAAGGTATATCCATGGTGGGTGGGGGGGATGGGGAGGAGGGGGGGGGGGTTGGGGTAGGGGTTTGGGATGGGGTTTTTTAATAATTATTTGATTAATGTTTTATTAAATATTTTTTTTAAAAATTAAAGGTATATCCATGGGGGGTGCTGGGGGGATGGGGAGGAGGGGGGGGTTGGGGTAGGGGTTTGGGTTGGGGGGGAGCCCCCATAAAAAACATTAGTATTTGTGACATTTTACAGTTATTTTAACATTGGTTTTTCGACATTTTATTTTCGAATTAATGACTTTTTCTATTATATGTATGTGTTTTTGACATTTTTGAATTCGACATTTTTGTAATTCGAAATTATGGCTATAAACCTACAACCACATATCAAGTATTGCTGTGTATGGGTATCATACAGACATCACCATACAGACTGTCAAGTAATATTGGGTGTGGTATTCTAAACCAATGTAATAGGTATAGAGCATTGGAGCTAAAGCCCCTTCGTGTCCTACCACTCAGCTACCCAAAATATGTTAAAGTATAAAAACAATTCAATGGTCAGAAAAAAGAAATGTACCCACTGACATTTGGTGGAGGCTGCCGCACACTGGGAGGAAATAACTTTGTCTATATTCGATCTGACTGTAACACCTGACAATATCATACTTTAAGCATCTTAGGTTTGGAGGCAAGGTTTCCAATGATGAGGATTCTGACCCCACATTGATACATGGTTCGAGTAACCTCTCGACATAGAAGACAGTGAGGTCCTATGTATGGTGCACATCTGGCTAGCTGTACAAACAATAAATCATCTTCCTGTGCGTCCAGATCAAAAATGGCCACAAGTACTTATTTTATGCAGTGGCTGCCCTTGACGTTTAAGTAAGTAATTCTCTAAAATACAGACGTTTTGGAGCTTTCACTTTCTTGAAAGACTTTTCAGCTTCATATTTTGGAGGAAGATTTGCATTATCCGAGCATACCCCTGGTATACTCTTCAGCTTTTTCATGGCCATCTTTTGACATCAATGAAAGGATAGTCTTCCATGACCTGGAATCATACCCTCAACAAAGCCATCTCTATTAAAGGTGCATTAATTAATGTAAGGTCACTTCCCGCTCAAGCTCTAGATATTGCAGACTACATCACAGCTCAGGACCTAGATTTCTTAGCCATTACCGAGACCTGGCTACACACAGCTGCAGGACCATCACTCTCTCTCGCCATCCCTGACGGCTACTCCATTGCAAGATACGATAGAGTCTCTAACTAATCTAAAGGCAGGAGTGTCGCTTTTATCTCTAGAATCTCCTGAGGCCTTAGACCTATTCCAAATCAGCATATTTCATCAGCTGAATTACTGTCCATCAAAATTCCTACCTCAGCCACTCAAACCATTACTGCACACCTCATTTATAGGCCACCCGGATCAATCTCCACCTTCGCAGAAGACATTACCACCCTCCTATCAGCCAATACTAAGCCTAATCATCCTATTGGGTGACCTCAATCTTGGCTTCCAAGATGCCATGGATCATAAAGCCCTAGACATTGCTAGCACCAAAACAGATCTGTGCTTCACCCATTGCATCCATGAACCCAATCATATTAGGGGAAGAACCCTTGATTGGCAGGCAGATCTTAACTGCAGCATTAATATAGTGTCCAATTTACCATGTGCCTGGTCAGATCATCACATAACTTTCAATATCAAATCTGACATCCACTGTCCTAACATAATCTTTACACCATCTATCAGCACAAGAAACAAAAGGGACATAACAAGTGAGAAACTGCTCCCCCTAATAGTACCTATATTAAATAATGCCACAGATTCATGCACTGACCCCACAGCACTAGTCGACATTTATAATCAAACTATACTTAAAGCCATTAATTCCTTTGCACCACTGAAATAACGGAAACCCAAACCACGTGCACATCTTAACTCTTGGTTCACGCCACATCTTAGAACACTACGGAAGGATAAAAGAAATGCAGAAGCCCGCTGGAAAAGCCTACCTTCAGCCGAGAATAAGGACAGCCTTATCCTAGCATTCCTTAATTAAAAATAGGTAATCTTCAAAGCCAAAATAGATACTCAACAATCGGATCTGACAAGCTAAGTAGAGTACTAAAGAGCTCTTTAAGATTCTTAAAGAACTAGAATCACCATCCGCCCCCCCGATACTTGTGTCAAAGATAGCACATGATGCGCTAATATTCAAAAAGCACTCTTAAGATAAAATCACCACGCTACAAACCAAAATGAATGCCAAAAAAAGCTGTCTATCCTTGTACTCGCAACCTAGTATTCCTACCAGAGCTACCGACCTCTGCAAGCAAACCTACAAACCTTTTCACTTCTCCGCTCTCTCCATCAAAGAGGTAGAAAATATCATCCTCAGACTTAAACCTAACTGCCAGGGCGACGCATACCCAGCACCCATCATTAGGAGGTTTCTAATGATCTTGCACCATTAATTACTGCATCATTTAACACAGGCATAGTGCCCAACAATCTTAAAGATGCTTGGGTCCTGCCCTTACTTAAAAAATCATTATTAGACCCAAACACCCCCACTAATAACAGGCCCATCACCACTGTCCTTTTCTTACTTAAAATCCTGGACAGAGCAGCTTACCTGCAGATCCAGGACTATCTAAACAACCTCCTTGGCCTCAGACAATCTGCCTTCCAACCCAGGCACGAAACCCTAAAGGACCTTAATTGATTTAAAAACACAAATAGAAGACCTTAAAGATAACGTAAAGATGGCCCTTCTCCTGCTGCTTGACCTATCAGCGGCATATGATCTGGTTAACCATCAAATACTCTGCCAACTTCTCTGATAAAGCCAGCACATGGATTACATCTTTCTCTGAGAATAGATCTATGAGGGTCTACTCCCCTATGGCCTCTGTGGAACAATCACCAGTGTTATGCGGGGCTCCCCAAGGATCATGTGTTTCAACAACACTACATAATGTGTTCATGAAGACCCTCTTCGATATTCTTAACTATTTGGGTGTCACCTACACTAATTATGCAGACGACACGCAAATACTCATCCCTATCACTGGAGATCATGAAGCCGATTCTAAAGCTCTAAACAACGTCTATATGGTCATCCAGGCTTAGATGGCACAACACGGGCTCTTTCTTAATGACGATAAGGCAGAGCTCCTCCTCTGGGGTTCTCAACAGAGACTAAATAAATTAGAACCAGCCTTTAACTCTTTCACCATTGATGGCAACATCATAAAGGTATATAGCGACACAAAAACCCTTGGCATTTATCTAGACTTCACACTATCCTTAATGAGACAAACTAATGCCATAATCTCCTCAACAGCCTACATGTGTAAACTTATTACCACCTGTTGACCTTTTCTGACTACCGCAAACTGCACTACCTTGGCTAGAACCCTTATCATGTCAAAGCTGGACTATTGCAACGCACTCTATTTGGGGACTAGCCAAGGGAATTTAAATAAATTACAAGTAACACAAAACAACGCCATCAGGGCAGCTCTAAATAGCCATAGAACTCACCACATCTCCAATACTAGACACAACCTACACTGGCTATCGGTCACCCAAAGAATCTCCCTCAAATCATTGTCACTCACGCACAAATGCCTGGCTAATCAGGCACCGAAATATCTGTCCAACAGATTTGTGTGCAACTCCTCTGGTCGACCCCATAGAGAAGCCCAAAGACACTGCCTACTATTACCAAGGTTCAAGCTTCAGAAAGCAGGGGGTGGTAGCTTCCCGGTGCTCGACCCAGGCTTCGGAACACGCTACCCAACCCACTCAGATCAGAACCTTCATTCCATGCATTCAAAAATAAAGCCAAAATCTGGCTTGTAGCTCAGGACCACGGGAGCCAAGACATGACACCTTGATTATAGCAACTTACCTAAGTTTTTGATAGGTGATATGCCATCCTTTTGGAACACTATTGTAAATATCTACTGTATGTAAATAGATATGTAAAATGTTATGTATATGTATCATATGTAATTCTATGTCACTGTAATCTTTAAGAAATGCGCCCAGATGCCTTTGGGCCAGGTGCGCTATACAAATAAACAAAATACAAATGGCTGCTTAACTCCATCATAGACGTTCTAAATGGATCTATGGGGAAATTAAGAATTCTGTGACCTAAAGAACATATACTCCAATAAGTAATTAGTAATGTGTTACTCCATCATTTTTGTGTACATGTGTACATTACCTATATACTATATTGATTTCATAATGAACAATGGCATAAAAAGTAAATGTATTGCTATCACTAGAGATTTCTGTTTTTCCTTGTATTTTAGAATTCTGTTCAACATTTTCTGACCTTTGTTCCATCCTTTATTTTTGATTATACAATTTGCAAAGCGACAATGAAAACATGGTTTACTTTGAATGTGCTGGTTTATATTTGCCAGTGATAGAAATGCTTGTTGTGGCATCCCCCCCCCCCCACCCCACCACCACCTCCACAAGTATCCCTTACCCGTCCACCCCCTTAATCTATTGCCTTGCACATTTCCCCCCTGTATGGGGAGGCAGTAATCCGGAATGCTTGTGTCAGCATTTGGCCTTTGGCAAAAACAAACAGGCAAAATTCCCTCTATGTGAATAATAAACCTGCTCCTTAGCAGAGATTCCTGGAGCGTGACTATACCCATTTAGAAAAGTCTTGAATATTACTTTTGTTTTAAGTTCTGATCATTATTGTGTTCTGTCTTCTTCACATAATCATGTCCTTAAAGGGCACAATAAATACATATTTCAAACTATTTGGCTATACAGTTTTTACATAGGATTTTAGAATTAGATCACCACAAGCTTCTAAGAGCGACCAAAGAAAGCTACAGAAGCACATGCATGTCCCTTTCAAAGAAATCACAGAAAAGGCCATCAGATATGAAACACGCTGAAGTGGGGGCATAGAGTGTTTAAAATATTTTGAACTTCAAATTAGTTAACCCAATATAGTTTGATCAATTCCATCTTAATAATGAAAACTACACATGCATGCATACAATAGCACACTATTTTGCAGGTCGGCCGTATATTGTTTGTCTTCATCAAGGGTTAAGTGAAGTAGTTAGACAAATCAATGAGTTAGTGTTGTTTTTTTGTATTCTGTTTTTCCAATTGCTTGTTTTAGGTCCGTGATTTGTTGTTACTTTGGGGTTCGGCTCACTGGTCCCGCCATTAATTTGAGTGCCTCTGTAGGAAAGTACTTGGGATTAGCTTGCCATATTAAGCATCGCAAAAACGTCTGCTGTGTAAGTCAAACTACTCTCGGTTTAACTTGAACCAAGGTTCATGTTATCCTTCTACCGATGTACATGAAAAGGGGCATTTTCTAAGTGTTATGGACGCAGACTTGTGTGCAATTTTGTAACGACCGAAGTGCAATGGATAGTTTTGTAAATTTTAATTTCGCTTTCTATTGAATCCTTATTTAGCGGGTGTGTCCCATTACGAAAGGTTAAACACGACATGCATGTAATTCTAGGTCCCACACAAAAAAGGGCAGTCCAGAAGGAACTGCTTCATCCCATGCCTTCTGCAAAGGACAAGGAAGGCCAAGAACAAAACCCTGGAATGGATACGTGTTCTGATAAATTCAGTGGCTACGATTCTCTCAAAGCTTTTCATTCACCAATGTTTGGTGTTCACAGAATTTCTCAAAAGCAGCTTGTATCTCAGTTCCTTGTCTTTTTACATTATTGACTTTTTTGTACATTTTCAGGCTGGATTTGGCTATGGCTTGCCCATCTCTCGTCTATACGCTCGGTACTTCCAAGGCGATCTTAAACTGTATTCAATGGAAGGAGTAGGAACAGATGCTGTAATTTATTTAAAGGTAAATACATTAAAACTTGTATTTGAATAGCCTAAATTGTAAACATTTTGTACATGTTTTAATTCCTAACATAGTGTGTGCTTTTTAGAGTTGGGCACTTATGGAGCTGGGGTGTCAAACATAAACCCTGAGGGCCAGCGCACCTGAGCTCCTTTCCTTTAGCCAGCCACACATGGCTCACATTTCAGAAGAATGTGCTCTCGCAGAGGATATTAAATGAGAGAAAGACACAGTTCCCAGCTGCTGATTCTCTGCATAATGGCCGGAGTGCAGTGTTAGGAGAGATTTCATCAATGTGTAATTTTCCCCTCCATTTGGGAACCCCCCCCCCAAACATTTTCCTTTTGTGTGGCTATCCTATCCTGACTTTTACCAGGGCTTTTGCTCACTTTTTATGGGGAAACTGACATGTCCTTCAAACTGTCAGTACTGGGAAACTATGTTTCCCCTAATCTTCGACTGTTGCCATTTCTTGGTAATTTTTAACAGTGCACAATATATCTTCCCGTACCGTGCGCTGGGTTCCTTTGTGTTTCATGGCCCTAGACAGGCTGAAAGGATTTTTGGTGAATGTACAAGTGTGCTTGGGATGAACTGGTGGCAGCAGTTACTTTTTATAAGTGTTTACTTCTTTTTACAGGATCACATCACGTTTACTGCGTTTGGTTCAAGACTGTGTCCAGGTCCGAAAATGGCAGAGCCACAAAGTCTTTTGTTCTGTCCCATGGCCATTTTGACCCTTGCCTTCACCCAGGTCAAGTAACCTGGGTTTTCATTATTTGGGCATGCAGCCTCCCGTGAACACCGATCTCTTTCACAGGCTTCTGTCTGTCATGTGTGTGTGCCCAGGAAGTGAGTTGGGACTGTCTGGTCCTAATCCACACTACTGGTGCCAGGATGTCTGCAGTGTCTGAATGACTGGGGACCGTGATTGGTCCACGACTGGGATGCCTGCATGAGAGCAGTTCTTCGATTGGAAGTCCTCGATTTTGGCACAAAGCTCATCTAGGATAAGAGAAGGAGCTCTGCATCCATTCCAGGTCGATCACCTAAGTTCTTGCCGAGCTACAGAAATAGCCAAGTATCCTGTACAAAGAAACAGACTTTTGAAACCACCAGACGCATTAGAAGGTTTTAGCACCCTTTGCCCTGTGCTGTCCCGCTAGACCCCTGTTTTCTTCATCGATCAAGAAGGCCTTCAAAGGTGCTTTGCACCTTTTGAAGTTGTGGGAACGAATACTCTCGGCGCTCCCTGCTTAACCACCTTACCCTTCTAGGCCATCCAGTGAACTGTTCAGCTCTACCTCAGGGTATCCTGCAGAACCGCCGCTGTATCGCGTTGGAACCCAAGACTTGGGACATTGCTTGCTTGTGGTCCTGTGCCTTTTCGTGCCAAATCTCGCAGGCCTAGCTCCTCTGGGTCCCGAATTAGGAGAGTGCATAATGCTGCACTCATCTTTGATCCCTGTGTCACTATTTGTTGGTGACCGTCACTGTAGGTGCATTGCTGACCTGCTCTCCTGTGCCCTGAAGCCTGCTGCACCGGAATGTTCTTTGTATCTCCTTCGGAAGCTGAGAAATGGCAACTGTCCCGTCACGGATGATTGTTTTATCCCGCAGCCGCTGAGAGCCAGAGCACTGTGAAACTGCAGGTCTTGACTAAACTGCCAAAGTTTGGTCCGGACTGTGCCGTGGGTCGGTGAGTACTTGCATCACTTACCGGTGGCCCCCTGGCACAACCAATGACTCTCATGCACAAATATCTCAAAAAAGCTATTTGCTTTTGGCTGGGTTAGCCTGTGCTCCCTAGCTATTCTCACCTTTTGAAAAAGGCTCTGCCGCCGAGTGCAGACCCTACTCGAATAGTGGGAACCAATTCTTCATCGCCCCTTCTTGACTTGCTTCAGCTCTCCCAAGAAGATCCGCTTTTGTTCTGCCTGTGTGATTGTACGTTTTTACTGTTGCCCATGAGGCTGTCCACTTCTTAGGGCTGGACTCGAAACGAAGAATTGTCTAATGCTCCTAATGTGTTAACTCACCCTTCTCTTTACAGGTTGTGGCTGTGTTTTGCTCCTTTTTCGCATTAGGAAACGTAGTATATATATATTATCTAGTATGGTATTTGTGTGGTAACTGTTTTTATATAACTGATGTTTACTGTCTATTGGTCCGGACGACAAATGTATAGATATTTTTCATATACACTTGTCTAAGAGTAATCTGTGGTTCGTTACTGTGTGTGCTCATTGTGGGCTTCCGATCACTCTCACCCCTCCTGAGACTTAGTCTTCATTGCCTGCCAAGCTACCTATATTTGTCTGGCTTGTCCAGAAGGTTCCCGTTTCACTAAACCGAGGGTGGCCTCCGAAACTTCTGCCCACAAGGTCAGAATTTTGAAATTCATCTTAACACACAGCACCACTGCAATGAAAGCAAAACATCCTAAAATTATGGGGAATTAAAGAAAGGTAAACAATGTGCAATGGCAAGTGAATATCTTAGCAATGAGATAAACACACAGAAATAAATAGTCATACTTCAATTTTTCTAAATAAAAATGAAACCAGAGTGATGTTTTTCTGCCGCCAAGCTGAAAGACTTTGACACCATATATGAAGAAAGAAGGAAAATATTTGGAGCTCAACAGGATAAACCGAAAAGCCATGTCACTGGTGCACGGGACAGACAAACACCTAAAACAAAGATGAATTTACAATTATTATTGAATTACTAGATCACGTTCCTTCCAGATTCTCCTTAAATGTCGCTGTGCAAAGTCCCCATCATCCTCTTTGTAGAGGGCAACCCGGGGCCATCCAGGCTGGTGTCCACATGAAGGATAAATTATGCGTATTGGCAAAGACCAGTGGTCGGGCTTCAGTCAGTGATCAAGATTTCTTATGTCCATTGGCACTCCTCCATCCAGAGGTCTACGTAGGTGTATAGAACCTGGTTGAGGCTGTGTGTTCTTCTGTGTGGAAGGGTACCACTAGGTCAGCTCTACCAGTAAGTAGCCTGCTGTTTAAGGGTTGTTTGCAGAGCACTCACTAAACAGTCGTACATAGGCAACCCATGAACATGAATGGACTCACCCAAGCGATATACTGCTGTGTTTTCTCGAACATGGAGAGGTTGAAGGGGAAACCACCCTGAACAGCATGCGGACACAGAAAAAGAATGCAGGGTGCTTCCGGTCGGCACACGGGCGAAACTAATAAAGGGTGGCATACTTCAGAGAGAAGTCATCCTAGGTACTACATCTGTCTAAATTCACAGACTCCAGGAGTAGCCACCAAAGCCAGTATAAGCCTGTGCAAGAGTTCCAAGAGAATCCTAACAACAAGGCAGAGATAAGGACCAGTACAGAGCACTGGAGTACTCACAGGGGGAATTTAAGGCCAAGAAGTGATCCGGGAGCAGGTTGAGGTCCAGGCTGGTCAGATACACAATAGCAAACAGCCAGTCTGAACCAAAGGGATATTCAGAAGCTGGGTAGAGGTGCAAGCTGGTCAGGTACACAGTAGAAAGTGCCAATGCCAATGAAAGAGATCCAGAAGTAGGATCTTGTATAGGCCGGTCTGGTACACTATAGCGATAATGGTGAAAACCGCAAGAGCCAAAACAAACACAATGCAAGACTGACCCGAGGTTTGCCGAGTGTACTTTTTTATGCCAGCTTTTGTTCCTGACTGCGTCTCTGGGGGCTGCACAGCACGACAACTGACAGGGAACATCTGGTGACACTCAGTTTCCCTGTGCTTCTCACTAGGCATTCTGTAGTTTGGAGTCCCAGCCGCCACAGCAGCCTCCACTCTTTGCCATATATGCCAATTCATGGTGGTTTTGCGCAGTGGCTGTATTGCTTGGCGGCTGATGATCTTTGAAAGGTTTGTCGCAAACTTTCTGTATTAATTATGGAAGCCTAGAAAGTTATATAGGTCTTTGAGGTTCTTTGGATGTGTCCACGTGAGGAGAGCCATGACTGAGATACTGTGCTCCAAGACAATATGGCTGATATGCTTCATGCTCTTGCAGCAGAACGGACACTTGTCTAGAGAGTTATTCCGCCCTTGCTCCTGGACTTTCAAAAGTGATTTGTTGTGCCTCTCAAGTGTGCAGCCAAAGATGTCGCCTAGATACACCAACACCCCGAGAAGGTTTATGTCTCCACCATGGTTCCATCAGTCGCTGGAAGGTGACAGGGTCTCCTAGGATTCCCAGAGGCATTCAGACAAACTCCTAGAACGTCAGTGGACATATAAAAACAGTTTTCACCTGACCATCAGGGTACATTGGTATTTAGTAGTACCTGCTACGTAGATCCAATACACTGAATCACTGGCTCCCAGTGAGACATTTGAGAACCACATCCCCATGGGGGGCAGGGAAGCAGTATACTGTCCTGCTGTTCAGTTATTTGTAGTCGATGCACATTCTGATTTCATTGTTCTGCTTGCATGCCACCACGGTCAGGGAGTCATCTGAACTTCTGGGTGATCCTGGCCTACAACAGTTTGTGGTTGGCTCTGACATCTTCAGCGTCCCTTTTTGCCAGTCCAAGACCTTTCTTGGAAAGGCGTGTTGTATGTTGCCCGGATTAGGTGCAGTATGAAATCAGCCTTTCCAAAATCCTGATTTCCTGATTGCAGGTGGACAACACATCCGCTCCCTTTGCCAACTATTCAGCAACATGTCCTTCTCATGGTCAGCGAACAGCGAGTCTCCAAAGTCTATCATTTGGGCATCAACCATTGGGATAGCTTGCAGGGTAGCCTGAGCTGCTGTGGTTACCTGATGGAACAGAGCTATGATTGTGAACCCAGGAATGCTGATGCTCTTGTCCATGGTATTCATGATGAGTACCCTTAAATTATTCCTGTCTGTCACTGAGGATGGTGTGCTGGAGCAGCTGTCCTCCTGGAAGTAACTTTCTCAGAAGCCTCCATCACCAGCCTTTGGGGCTGAGGTTGAGAAGAACATGTCTGAGTACCATGATAGTTGTACCGGGGGTACTGTCATAGCATGGGCTGCGTACCTCCCCCACTGGGCAATTGGGCTGAGACCTTGACTGCATACTGATGTAGGCCGTGTTAGACAGTTGGTATATGGATAGGTGGCTGGTGTAGCAGGACCCGTCCAGACACCATGGCAGGTTTGCTTGGGCTCAGAACATGGAGAAATGTGTGCCAAGCACCTCAGTGGGTTCTTGCGTTCAGCTGCAATGTTTTCAGGCTAGGACCATCGTGTCCAGGGTGGTCTCCAAATCAGCAATGTCCTGTGGCAGTCTAATGTGTCTGGGGATGTAAGCGGTATATGTGGGTGAGACACCTTCTGGTTTCTCACAATGGGGAGAGCTATGAACAGGCAGCGGGGAATATGGTGCAAGGTAGCCTGAATGGGAAGTTGGGTATGGCAAAGGTGTCTCAAGTAGCAAGGCTTGCAGGTGATGATGAACTGAAGAGGAATAGATCCTTCCCCTCTCTGGTAATAGACAGGTGAAAATGTAATTCCAGGCATGTGTCCCGCCCTGTGTATAACATTGTAAAAGTCTTAATCATTGTTCATTGAGGTAGCCAGGCTGCCCTTATTATAGGAAGGTACATTAGAAAATAAGTGACATGGCAACTACATAAAAACAAAGACCTGCTTAGATTTCGCGCAACATAATTAACGCAGAATATAGATTTTTGATATAGAATATAGGTCAGCAAAAGGCAGCCATTTTTCCCAAAATGACTGCCACATCCTGTATTACAAATAAACTGCAGGCCTTAAATCTCCAGAAAATATATTGCTGTGTGCAAACTCAGGAAGGGAGTGCATTGGGCAGAGGCCAATATGCAGTTATTCAGCAGGTTAAATTGTAGAATAGATGGTTTTTCACACGGTGCTGCTCACAAAAACGATACCAGCATAGAGTCAGAAATAGATATGAAGGGAGATTTTCTAATAAGAAACTAGACAGCTTAATCTGTGACCTTGGCAGTTGTCTGAAGCCTGCATTATTTCCAAAACCTGCTTTTTCCAGTATTAAGGTTGTGAAATGTATCTTGTGGTTTAGTGAAATTTTACAAGAAAACACCAGTCGTGATGATTAGCATAAGTAAGGTTGTTGTGACAGAAAATGATCATGTGTTTCTGGAAGTGTTTATGTCCAATGGAAACCAAGTGATGTATTTGACCTTTCCCTTTTAAATTGGCCTATCAAATAGAAGGTTCATATTAGCATAGAATGATTGTGTAATTTTTGCCACTTTATAAAATCATGATGGATGCAGAAATGCAGCGATATCTATATCTCCAGCCTGTGAGACAGGGGATTAAACAAGATGTTCCCAGCCAGCTGCCTTTGTGTCTCTTCCTTGCATGGTGTATATTTATTTCGAGGGAAGGCTGACTGTAAGGAGTTGTGGCTAGGAACTGGCCTTATCAACACAACTGAAACCCACTGTCCAGCAGAGGTTTTGTCTTGTTCCCATCTAGAATCGGAGTCCAAGTGTGCTGATAAGCCCTCAGGAAACGGTGGAGGGCGACCAAGACCCTTCCTTGGTGTTGTGTGTGGCTGAAGGTACTTTGCTGGCATGCGAGCCACAGGGGCACATCTGGAGGTTGGATGCAGTCTCTGCCACTAGTACTGGTCCGAGGGCCCAGGCTAGCTGTGCCACTGGTGGATAGTGAAGGTTTCATTCATGGTTTTTGGCAAAGTCTCTGCTCCAATGCAGCAGTGGGTGGATTAGAGGTGGGGGGCACTGGGCTGATGATGGAGCTTCTCCCTGTGTTGATGTCTTTGCTAAGTTGTTAAACTCAGCAGCTAGTGCTAGTAGGCAGTGATGCAAAGGGAGTAGACTCAGAACAAGGGACATGATCAGTGTGTCTTCGTGGCCCTGGATGTTCTGGACAATTCAATGTAGGACCTTGTTAGTCACTAGACTATCTTCAGTGCTGGCCTGAAATATAGTCTCAGCTATGGAAATGGCCGGTAGAGTTGAGGGGCCCAGGCCAGTGAGTTGCTTGTCTACTCCAGTCACTGTAGTCTCTGTATTGATTGGCGACTCATCGCTTGCTCATCTAAAAAGTGATCTTGAGGGTTACTGACGTGGTGCAGTATTTGCATTGTGGCCGCAATTCAATCACAGAGGTGACAGCAAGGGCTGGTGGAGCAGGAGCAGTCCGTGTTAGTAGCCTATGTTGTTTTGGCCACCTCTGCATATGTCCTTGTTGGGGCTTCTGAGCTGTCAGCAGGACTGGCCTGTGAATCCACACAAGCTCTCCTATAGATAGGTAAGTAGGTAAGTAGGTGGAGCTGAAGGGCCCAGGATAGTGTTTCTGCATGCTGGATCCAGTTCCCAGGGCATTTGTGCCAACTGCTGGCCCAGAGTCTTTTGTCTGTACTGCTCTGTCACAGTGATGTTGCAGGCTGCTGAGGTGAGTCTTTGTAATGTGACACAGCCTTTGGCTCCCATCCGAGTCTCTGTGAGAAGCAGCAGAAGTGGTGCTGTTGGGGATGGAAAAGACAACACTGTGGATGAGGCAGAACAGGCTTATGCCACAGTCTGCGAAAGCAGCTGGGGATAGACACTGGGCAGAAGGCACAGGGTTGTTGGTGGAGCCAACTGTTACTGAAGTGTAGTTTGCTTTGGAAGCACTTTACTGGCGCGTCTCGACTGGCTTTGGGCAGTGGCTCAGACTGGTGCAAATCGCTGTGCCACTTTGACAAAATCTTCAGTTGAAACAGGTTTTGAAAGTGAAGCAAACAGAGGGGGTTGTCAAATCCTAAGCTGTGCCGATTTCAGGACCTGAAGTCCTGAATTGTATTAAACCAGAGCAGCAGATGCAGGGTGTGTGGCACATAACCTGGTGCTATACAAATGTGAACAGATACAAAGGAACCACCCTTGTTGCAAGCGATTTGTGTGTCCAATTTATTGGCAAAATATGTGCTATACGGTCAGTTGATCATGTTCCAATGAAAAAATAAAAAAGGGGGTTTTACACATGGATATCAAATTTTATTGCATTGTGAAATTGTAAGTAAGTGCGTGATTGACATGCGTTTAGTTTGTATTTAAAAAAGAAATCTGTACAGATGATCCTACAAAAGTGTCTTGAAGGTTAGTGCCCACTAAGTGGCCAGTAGTTTTGCCAAAAAGGCTTTTTCAAGGCAAACAGTTTAAGTTCTTAATAGTGTCCAAATGCCTTTGAGAACATATCAAACAATGTTTTACAAATTCTGTAACTTACAAAGTGTTCTTTTGAATAGACGATCAATTGCAAATCGGAAATAGGTTTCAGTGTTTATAATGCCGTACTCTGTATCCAAGTCATGTCTATATTGTAATTTAAAGGTTTAATGAATAGGATCCAGTGTTCTAAACCCACCAGTCCTGCTGGCATATATTACCAAACTCCTATCTGAGTATCAATATCACATCAGTTTAACTGCTGTTGTTGTGCAACAAGTGATTATTTTGCGGCGTTCCAAGTGGTTAACCTCTCCTCTGGCGGTGGGCACTTCCACAGAGAAGGCCTGTAGGAAGGTATAGTGATGTGTCCAGGTGCAGTGCTGAGGTTCTCCTGCATGACCACCTTAAAGGCATCCACAGTAGTTGCTGGCAGGATCTGGGCAACGGTTGGGGGCAGAGACCATTGCTGTTGCCTTCTGAATAGCAGGGTGGTTGGCTGCCAGTCCTGTTGCTGGTATTAATAGCAGGTCCAAGGTGGCTGGTGGCATGTCCCTGCGAGCATATGAGGGTGCCTGTGAAAAGAGTCAGGTGAACCCGTAAATTATGCGTTAAGGGTGGCGAGGCCAGTGCTCAAAGGCTGATGCAAAGTACTTGACACTCCAGGAGCTGTAGATGGTGTTTGTGCTCCAGGCCAATCGGCAAGGGCCCACACTGAGTAGCTGGTGGTGACTGGTGTGAGGGGACAGAAATGAGAGCCGGATACAAAGTTGTAATGTTTTCAACATTAGTGATCTTTATTAAAATAAAAGTGTTGGATAAATGCCTCTCTGTTCCTATCCTAAACAGAACTAAAACTAAAGATCAGTCTCTGTCTCGTCGTCAAATTGATATACACTGTCCTTGTGTCCAAAACATTAACCTGACCCTCACACTAAAAATGACCAACTAAGGGGGCAAGGAAAATGTTTCTGATTAAGGTTTGGCTAAAAGTGTTGAAAATTAAAACAAGCAGATAACTCCAAATAATTATCCTTGCATCTAGAGGGTGGTTCCCTTCCACTGGATTATTTAAGGTGGTATGGCGAAAGTGTCTTTTCCAAACAATACTTCCTTAAAGATGTCAAAAGGGTCTCTTTCACACAACAGCTTCTCAAGGATAGCAAAAGTGTCGGTTTTAAACAACAACTTCTTAAGGAAGACCTCTTGGTGTTCTCCCTCGCCAGGAAGCCTTTAGTAGCTTCACCAGATCCACAGTATACTCTCCTGCCATCTTTTCACAATGTCTTATTCTTCTGTATATTTCGATGGATTGCCTGGTGTACCCCCCTCACAGGAATCCCTTTCTGGACTTACAAATCCACTAGTATACTTCTCTACCAGGTATCTCCCCCAACCTCACAAAGCTCACTGCCTGATGTGCTTCTTTCACCAAGACTGCTATTAATGCCCTCACTGTCTTTCAGTAAAGTAAAGTTATATTCCTTCACAGTCTATACTTCATTGGCTTGAGACACTACTTGTTCCAACTTTCCCCACAATGATATCTCATATATGGAGACTTGTTCAAATTCTGTCTTTCAACTTCTTCACTAGTATTAATTTGCTTGTTGTAATACTTGTTCCAGCTTTCCCCGTATTGACATCTCGTATATGGAGACTTGTTCAAGTTTCGTCTTTTAGCATTTAATAACATTCATCTGCTTGTGATAACATTTGCTCCAACTCTCCCATGAGGATTTGTGTGAATTCTGTCTTTGTATTTTACTTGGTCGGTTTTCAAAACAATTCTTAATTGCTCACATGCTGTCGGCACGTCCCGGGGTCCCCAACATCTCTTGGCCTACTCACTGGTGTCTGGTAGCGTTCCCAACTGTGGCATGTTGCGCAAGTGAAGCTTTTCTCTGGGATGGCGTTTCCCGCTCTGAGACCTTCTCCCAGCTCTCCTGCAGGCTCTGTGTTCACCCGTCGGTAAGACTGCTGCAGGTTCATATGACCGTGTCCCCGGTAGCTCTGCAGCTGCTGCGGGCTTCCCAGCGGTTCTTCCACGGTACCTGCTGTGTCCCCTTTGGCTTTGCGTCACGCTGATAGGAAATGCTTGTGAGTGGCAGCCTGTAAGCGCCTGCATCATCCTGCACGGTCCATCCCCATGCTGCTGCCTTCTTCCTTTGTTCTGCTTCCCACTTCTTCCGTTCGTTTTCTCTCTTCCCCGCCTCCTGTTTGAATAGGAACACCATTTTTAAATGTCCCTCGCTGTCGGGTTTCATTGTAACAACTAGTCTGCATGTTCAGCTTGCTGTGTCCTTCAATCCACATGAACTCCTCCTTTCTCTTCGTCGTCTCAGTACTTGAGGCTTCATGGGAGTTGGAGTCCATAGTATTTAGGGTACTTCTGAAGTGTTACTATTTAGGGTTTTTGTCCTAAACAAAAACCTATTAAGGGTTTTTGTCCTAAACAAAATCCCTAAGAGACAAGAGATGTTAGTGTGTGTTTTGTGGATGTGAGGTTTGAATGGTATTCGGCTCAGAATTACAGTAGATGATCAGCAGTTTAGGTGTCATAGGGGTTTCTTCAAAAGGGAGGGAGAATACTGCATCTCTCCTAATGGAGTCATCACCTCTGTAGTCTTTCGCTCACGCATGATCCTTGCTCACATTATCAGGCCGAGCTTCAGGATCAGGTAGCAGCTGCCGTCCCCTGGCCATTGGGAGGAGCTCATCACCAGAGAATCTGTGATGACTCTGCAGGATTCATCACACTGGGATTCCCCCAGACAACAGGGATGCTAGGTTTTGGGGGACATCATCACTGTGGGCTGTAAGGAACTCATGGTGGCAACAGTAACGACAGAAACAAGTGATCACAGTTCAAGGGTGTTTATTAAACTGTATAAACGGGTGAGGAAAATGCCTGATCTAAATCTAAGATGGGAGCAAGCTACGACCATCAAATAATAATAAGGCAGCCCTAGTGGTGTCTTGTCAAATAAAAAGGTTCTATACTAAAAAAAAACCTATTGCCAATCCTTACTGCTTAGTTACAAAATAGTGTTGGATAATCTTCACCAGAAAAGAAAGAAGTGTTCACAAAATGATAAGTCAGATGGTATAGCCGGGGTCTCCCTTCCCCACATTTTTAACAGGGGACTCCTGAGCACAACACACAAGTGGACTTCTACAAAAACAAGGTTACAATTCTTTTCAGTGATATCAGGACCTTCTGTGGCCAAGTCTCTTTCATACAAAGTCTCTTGCCTTCGAGGGTCTGATGTGTCAAAAATAACAAAACAAAAGTTCCTTTCCGTTATCTTTTACGTTGGGTGATGACTCTTCACCCCTGGATCCCACTCAGCTAGGTTCACATTTGCACGATTCACTTTACTTTATCGCAAATGCGGGATTCACTTCCCTTAGCTTTTCCCTGGGCATCCCTCCATCTGGTTCACATAGCTATCCTAACACAGTTCATGATTCTAGCATTTTATAAGCAAGCAGGGTTCCCTTCCCCTAGCTTTCTTTCGGCATCCCTTTGTCACGTTCACAATTGCCACAGTTCATAAGAAAATCACTCTAGAGCCACTAGATTCACTTCTTACCTAAGTCTGGGTCTCAGCCTCCAGTCAGGCTTTCCTTAATGCCCCCCACCAGACATCACCTAGTTCTATTAACACAATGTTCTCAGGGTTGTAACTGGTCACCCTAATTCATAGGCATCCCTCAGTCTGGTTTACATTTGCCACAACACAGTTCAGTATCCACAACGTGTCAAAGCCTTTTGACTGTACAAGGACTTTTCACTCAACCCTTGTATGACCACTTTTGACCTCTTACGTCGAGCTCCCATAGGACCTTCTGGTATCAGTAGTTTCAACAAAAAGGGACCAGCCAGTGTCTTTTGAATGAGCGCCCAAGTGGCGCCGGACCACTCTGCAGCTGGCCTTTCACTGTTTTTTTTTAAAGTTCAGGGGCACCTCTTCCCGGCTCAGACCTTCTAGATCTGCCAGGTGTGGACCCCTAGGCACCCCTCTTCCAGGCTCAGACCTTCTCCACAATGCTTTAAGGGTCTCCTTCTGCCGGGTGCGGATGCTTCTTCAGTTTTCCCCAAAACTGTTTTTGACTTCCAGTCCCAGAATGCATTGCAGTATATTTTGATCCTACTCCAAAGCAGTCTGGTGTCTTTGGGAATTGCAGGAGTCTCAATGGGGCTGTGTCCTGAGGTCAGGGCCTCATCACCTGTCCCTCAAAGACCTGGGCATGTCTGCTGTTCCCAGACGAGTAGCGATGGTGTGGCACCGCCAGGAGATCCCAGCTGCCCCTGGTTTTGCCTCTCCTGCATACAAAGGTCCTTCCTCCTCCAGGCCTCCCAGGGTCTCTGCAGCTAAACTGATCTTCCTCTGCCGTCTCGACACCGTCCAGCACCCCCAGCTCGCTCAAAGTGTGCTCTTCTGCTCTGCCTTTTATACTTCCTGGGAGTCTCAAGTGGAGTCAGGTTTGAGTAGTTAAAAAGGAGGCCTGCCCTTTCCTGGCCTCATTAGCGGGATAGTCCAGTCTTAGTATGGTATAGTCTTTCTTCTGTCTCTCAGTGGTGTTGAGAGATCTTCATTCTTTCAGCTCCCCTATTCCACGTCTCAGTGTTTGTAGAGAAAACCATTGTGGAGGGATTATGAGATTTGTGTTTTTTCTGATTAATTAGTGAAAACTGTAGGGTTTTGTCCAAATAAACAAGGTGACTGTGTGACAGAAAATAAATGGTTGGTGTGGTTTTACAAAAAGGTATGGGTACATAATTGAACTGGTATGACAATATTCTATTTCAACGGAAGGAATGTAGTGTAGGGACATACGTGAGACAGGGGGATAGTCCTGCAGTTGTAATGCACGAGCTGGCAATTGCAATTTCGTCATCCTGGTTCTCCACGCCTCCTTTCTGAGTTGGTATTTGTTGGAATTAGGCGGGGGGTACAGGGACAGGATTTACAATAACATATAAAGGTGGGGGAAGTGTCAAAAGGGGGATGGGGGGATACTGCATCTCGCCATTGGATGTCTCACCCCAATTGCCCGAGGACCCCTCTCCCAGGTGATCCTCCCGCACTTGTCCACCCCCAGGGTCTGGATCTAATGGCGATGGCCGTGCCCT
Source organism: Ambystoma mexicanum (assembly GCF_040938575.1). Classification (NCBI taxonomy): domain Eukaryota; kingdom Metazoa; phylum Chordata; class Amphibia; order Caudata; family Ambystomatidae; genus Ambystoma; species Ambystoma mexicanum. The sequence goes on from NC_090939.1 coordinate 950,963,634, forward strand.
GGCCACCTGATAAAGAGATCCCCATGGTTCAGACAGTGAGACACCTTCAGGTTTCTCACAGGGTATAGCAGAACAATGTGCACCTGGCATTAGCACATGGGACCTTCCCCCACACAACTTACTTTCCCTATGGTGTTCCCCCAACGTTGAAAGAACTCTGGCAAAGTTGCGGTTGGCATGTCCCAAAGCGCCTGTCCCACCAGAAAGCAGGCTTGTGCCCTTAGCCTTTCCTCTTGCACCCACCTTAGCACCTGGCCAATGGTGGTGAGAGGTAAGTCTGGTACACGAGTGACAGTTCAGTTATTAAAACAATCACTGGTGTTGCACAAGTGAATTAAAGCTGTACAAGACTGTATATGTCATAATGTTCAAGAACAGGCAATAGAGAGCATTGGCATAATGAACCACAAGGACTCCCAAACAAAAGGTTGGCTGTGCAATATTGCAAGCAGGCAGCACATCTTGTGATAATGATGGACTCATTCTCTGCAGATAATGGCAAGCTTAGGTGGTCAAATAAACCAAAGAACAGTTGTATCGAGGTAGGTGCAATAGTATATGTACAAGGAAATATGCATGTATGCAAAACAATGAAATGTTCACAGGAAAATGTGCTGGCTTACAGATAAATGAAGTTCAATGAAATGGCCGTCTGAGAGTTTGAGGATAATAATAATGGTGTGCCTCCACAAACCTAGTGGAGGGGCTTGGGGGATCGTTAAATGGGTTACCTGGAATCACCTACCTAAGTTCTTGACATAATGAGGTAAGGAAAGCCTCGTCCAGACAGACAAGGAATGCAGAAGCAAATACTGAATGGCAGGATCGCCGGTCAAGGTAGGCTTTCCAGGCAAATCAAAGTTAATGTAAAAATGAATACTGGACTCCAGAAATAACAAACATGACACTTGAGTAGAGATCAGAACATCCTTTAGTGACAGGTTTGCACAACACAGTATAAGGGATAACACTAGAACAGAGTGGGCAGATTTTAAAGTATGTACACAGCAGGGATATCAAAGGTAAATACATGGATTTTCACATGGATTTTACAGTGCAAGGTTTATTTCCAATATAAAATGAACACTGATTTTTTTATTTTCGCAGCTGTAATGCATGAGATTTTCGTCCTTTTTGGTTTCTGTAATGTTTGTGTACATATATGACTTGAAATTAGCTCAAATGTTTCTTTTTACATGCAGTTCAACTATTTTTCTAATCTCTTGGGGCTACTGTCCTGCATGTGGCAGCAAAACAATCTGTCTCTGTACCAGCCTGGAACCAAGCAAGATGATACCCAGGGATTTGGCAAGCAATGCAATACGATGAATGGTCTAGAACAACAAGCCTTTAGAGTAGCATAACGATGAAAAGTAGTGAGCCTGTTTGAGGGTACAAACAATTAGGACATATACCAGTGACACAAGGAAATAAACTGAATATAAGAAAACAGGTGACATACAAAGGTAACAACCTAATGGAACAAGTGCTGCAAACTAAAGAAGAGTACTAATTAAATATACAGATTTCCATTAAGCAACACTTAAGGCAGTGGTGGGGTCAGGTGGGGAAGATGGGGGAGAGGGCAGGAGGAGCTTTCTCTTTAGCAAGTAAGTGAAGTTTAAGTCGAGCTTTGAAGAGGACCACAGTTGGCCTGGCTTTGATTGTTATGGGCAGTGGGTTCTAGTGGAGTGGGGCCATATAGGGAGAAGGAGAGGAAGCGAGATGAAGCAGAGAGGGGTTATGGCGCGGTGAGGCTGAATGTAGAGGAGGAGCATATGGAACGAGATGGTGAGTAAACTGAGATACAATCCGACAGGTACTGAGGAGCAAGTCGAGCAGCAGAGCAGTGATACTAATGAATTGTTGCAGTCATTTGTCGTTATCAAAGAGGACCCCAAGATAAAACAGTCTTTTTTTCTGCAGGATTTTTGCAGGGACTATTCTGCACTGGACGGGCAGGGAAGAATCCAGCGGGGAGAGAGGTTAAAGAGCTCAGAGAGATGAGGGCAAGTGATTGAGACAAATACTTTGACCATTTAGGGAACAAAAGCATTGATATGAGGGCAAGATGTGTTGGCACTATGAAGGATGGGAGAAGTATTCAAGCGTATAAGAGGTAGGGGTGAAAAGTGGTGGACAGGTGGGTTGGAGAGGGACAGAGAGAAGGGCTGTGAGAGTGTCATGTATTCTAGAGGCAAAGTAGTGAGCAAAGTCATTAGCAGAAAGCGAGAAGGCAACGGATATTTGCTTGAGAGGTGTGAGCACAGATTGGAGCGTGGATAAATGTTTGTAGGGATGATTATGAACAGAGGAAATTAGGTTTGGGAATTAGGAGGATTTGGCAGAGTCCAGTGCAGAAGTTAGGGCAGCATGGGAATCTTTTGTATGCTAGGAATAAGGAAGCTGTTTGTAACGTGTGCCAGCGTCATAGGTAACGGCACATGTTTGTTTTGAGGCTCTGAATTTCAGAGGTAATTCAAGGTGGAGGATGTGAATGTGCAAGCAGGATAGTGTTATTTAAATGGAGTAAGAAGTGCATAGTGAAAGTCTGATAAAGCACTGTCAATGGAAGATGCATGTATGGGGAAAGGGACAGGAGAGGGGTTTTCACATCATCGAGATAAGGGACAATTTACTCTTCGTCATTGAAGAGGGGAGAAGAGAAGTAGAAGATGGAAGGGCTGAGATGTTAAAGTGAACAATGGAGTGAATCAGAGGGAGTGGGGCAATGGAAAGGTCAAAGAAGCAGAGTGCATTAGAGAAAGATGAGGTCAAGAGAGTTCACACCCAAGTGGGTAGGTTTGTCGTGGAGGGAGAAGAAATAGTGGTCAGATAGGAGGGATTTAAATTCAAGAAAGGCGGCTGCAGAGGGCCTGGCGAGGTTAAAGTCCCCTAGAATCACAACCGGGTTGTTGCTAGAAAGTGACTCAAGATCACATCAGGGAAGGACGAGTTGAAAGAACCAGAGGGTCAACAGAGAGCCAGAACAGTGAGTAAAGTTGGAGGGAGGCATTGAATAGTGGCATATTCAAAAGAACAACAGCTGATGTCAGAGAAGGAAAGGGGGGCAGTGTTGTAGGGAATCATAAGAAACCCCACACTGCCACACTTCCCAACAGGTCTGCAAGAGTGGCAGAAGGCAGCAGTCCATGTGAAGAGTTGCTAGTGTAACAGATATGTGAGGGGAGGACAAGGTTGTTATGATAGCGCAAAGTGAAAGCGGAGAGTTGTTAAGAGTCAAAGTAGTCAGTGATGTAAGAAGACTTGTTGTAGAATGATTGTGCATTCCATAGGCCAAATAAAAGAGTGACAGGAGCAGGTCTTGTGCGGTAGGTGAAGGGGCCAGATGAGGTTGGAGATCCTGAGAACACAGGAGCGTCTTATGTGTGGGGTGCTGGTGGAAGGAGGAAGATGTTGAGGCCAGCGGCTGATTTAGAAGTTACACCAAGTGGAGGCTGAAGGCTATGAGAGAAGGGAAGGAGAAGAGGGAGAGGGAGAAGGAGAAGGAATGAAGCGAAATCAAGATGCATGATGGAGGGTAGAAGAAATATTCAAGGGATGACAATGAAGAAAGGGTGTAGCCCAGGAGAGGTGGTGAGTAGATGGATAAGCCGAAAGGAAAGGGATGGATGGATGGATGGATGGATGGATGGATGGATGGATGGATGGATGGATGGATGGATGAAAACAAGTTAGTGTAAGTCCAGAGTTAGGCTACAATGGTGCAATAGGAAACCAAATGACAGTTAACATACCCAAAACCACAATGTTCCTTTGTCCTGCAGGGTAAAACAGAAGCTCCACAGTGAATGGCTAGTCAATGGGTGGAATGATCTATGTGTGAATGCAGAAGTCTGATAAAAGATGAGCCTGGTGAAGACCAGGCTTGGGCAAAGTTTCTGACCCTGCGCCTTTTCCTGCCTTATCAAACCGAACCAGGGAGGCACCCTTTGCTGTTTTTGGCCCTTGGTTGCGGATGCCCGAGCTGGATGCCCAGCGTATACCGAATAAATGAGGAAGTGTGTCACAGGTCCATCTGGGAGCAAGTCAGTGTTCCAGTTGGCTTCCATGTTTGCAGACAAAGTACTGGGCAGTGTAGGCAAAGAGAACTTAATTTTGTAGGCATGACCCTCAGATGGTGCACAGGGTCCTCTGGACATGGAGCATGTGACCAAGTGGAAAATGGCAAAGCAGGAGGAGTAAACTTATTTATTGCACAGTTACATTTGAGAGGGTCAAACAAGGCTTAAATACAGGCTGAACAGTCCCAAAACTCTGGGGAACTGATGAAAGCACCCAAAAACATGTTCAGAATATCTGGAAAGGGGGCATACATACATTCAATGGCAAAAGGGAGAGACCTATAGATTTGGTGTGAGGTACTGCACTTAAACAAAATCTCTGAAATACATCCCAAAATGTAAGTCAATGGAAAATTGAGTGCAGCGCCACCTTTAACGGCTGAGGTTACTGCACTATGATTGAGCAAAGCACATAACTAAAAGCATAGAAAGAAAGGGGAAAGGCAAAGGGTACAACATGCAAGGCAGCTCATAACCCAGAGGAAAGAGCAGTCTGTCTAGTAATTTGAAAATACTCAAGTATATTTTTCTGGAATCTGAGAGCAGCTCCCAAATGTAGCTAGGATGCTCATTTGAATTCCAGGGATCACCACACCTGCTGTGATGCCAGCAATGGCAGGGTGAAGAGCAGACATGCATCACGCAGAAGGTCTCATGGCCTGCCAGAGCATCAGACCTTCAGCAGCATGGAAAATAGGCCCAGAAGCACCAGGGGACAGGCCTCTAGCAGGCCTGACAGCAGAGCAAAGGCTTGTAGTTTCTCTCCAGAAGGTCTCCAGGGAATACAACCACACCTAAGCCTAGGAGCATGTGCTAAAATAACCAAAGGGGGGCAATCGAAGTGGATGTAGTGGAAGGGAGTCTCTGTGACAATACTACTTACTAAAAATGGGTAGCAGCATCAGATGAACACACAGTACATCAACACTCATATTACTAAATGAGATAATAAAGTGAAAAATTAATTAAATTGCACGTTTGCACGAGTCCATAAAAAAATGCAGGCTCCTGAAAGTGTCTGACATGCTGCAGTTGTGGGGGGCAGGAGGCATTGTGCATTCCAGAGGCTAAGTAAAAGAGTGACGGGACAGCAGGTGTTGTGCAGTAGCTGAGGGGAACAGATGAGGCTGGAGATCCTGGGAACACAGGGGGAAGGAGATGATGGGGAGGCCAGAGACTGATGCAGAAGTTACGCCAAGTTGTGGCTGAAGAACGTGAGAGAAGGGAAGGAGAAGAGTGAGTAGCTGGAGGAATGAAGCTAAATCAAGATACATGATGGAGGGTAGAAGAAATAGGCTAGTGAAGCCAAGTAAGAAAGGATGCAGCCCAAGAGAGGTGGAGGATGGATAGTTGAGGATGGAACCGTCCTCCATCATAGTGTAGGTAGAGTGGAAAAATTATGTATCATTGTCTAGTTGCCCCAAACTGAAAGGTCGGGTAAACAGGATGCTGGAGAATGGGCTGAGCAGCAAAGGTGGAGCAATGGAAAATTCCAGGCCATTGAAGTTAATACAGTTCATAGAACAGAATGAGGGCCCATTGGAGATCATGGGTATTGTTAGGAATCAGTGCAATCTAAAAAGTAATTTTACATAAGCGTTTTCCCTTCCGCCCAAAGCAGTGCTATGGTGCATATTTGCTCTGTCTTTTTTGTTCAAGGAGTTTATCTGTACCTGGGAAACCCCTGGTCTATCTACAAGTTGCATAGTGAAAATGGACAACTCCCCAAAAATCAACTCTTGTATAAGGGCCCACACACCATTACCCTGGGCACCAGGTACCAGCTTTAGTACTGGCCTCTATTTGGGAGGTCTTCCACTCTGCCCACCCACATTCAAAGCTCAGAGTTGCACTGGGCTTGGCACATTGGCCGTACCCCAGCTAGCCCCAGTAGCCTCCCTTTTTGCCTCTTAGCACCCCTCTTAAATGTTGACCTTCGTGACTTGACCTATGATGCTTTATAACTCAAGACTGAATGTCCTCTATTGCCACTTTCCTTCATGTTCTTTCTTCCTTCCCCTGTGATAACCTCCTTCTTCCTGTCTATATCTCTTTTCCAACCTCCTTGCTCTCCTCTGTTCCATCTGCAATGCCTTCCTGTACATTCACTTGTGTCCTTCCTTTTTTTTTTACTTGCTTTCTTGGTGCTTTCCCCAGTCTTCCTCTAGAATGCCCTTGTCCTTCTCTAACCTCCTCCACCTATCTTTCCTCTGTTCCTCCTCCAACACCTTTCTTGCCTTTCGCCCATGCCCTCCTGCTTGTTCACCCTTACTAGACTCCTCTATGGGGACTGGTCATTTCCAAACTCCCTCACTCGGCTGTGTATTAGCCCCCTTTTCATACAGTGGCGCTAAGCATGAATAGGCAATAAGGGTGCAAGTGGGGACACCTGCATGAGATGAATTAATTTTTCCATAGATTTATTGATTGGCTTAAGCCCTCGCCTTTAGCCAATTGCATTTGCTAATCTGGTACTGACTGGTGCGTGATCTGCAGACTGAGGCTGCAAAGCACAGGGCTGCCCTTTTGGAACCAGGAGCGCTGACATAGCAGTTGAAGAGTCTGCCATGGTTCCCTGCAGTTTGTATGTGTTAGCTCTGTCTTCTTTCCACTGGTAATTGCGGGTGTTGCTTCCCCTAGGAGTAAGGGAGAAACTTCTAATCTCTTTGGAGTTCAGTTCTGTTTTGTGAACTGAGCACTCCCTAGTACTTTCTTTGCTGCTGTATGCGATGAGCCAAAATTACAAACCCCTTAGAGAAATTGAAGCTGCCCTGGCTTAAACATCTTCCATTACTGTGTTTGTGGCATGTTTGTTCAAACTAAAGATGTTGGTAATTGGGGAGAAGCCCCGGGTATGCGGTGTATACTTGCTGTGTTTGGCATCACAAAGTGCCTGGGCTACCTGAGCCCCAAGGATCCCGTCTTCACCTTATTCCATTGCCTCAGGAGAGTGACTTCATCATGGTGGACTCTTCCTTTCTTTCCTGGTTGGAAGATGTAAGAGACAATCTTTTCATTTTTATGTGGGGTGGGGAATCTTCACGATTGTTAAAAGTATTCTTGAAATCCAGAAGAAATGCAGATTTAGGAAGTCCTTATTTCTTCAAGTATTATGACAGTGCCCAAATCAGAGTGCCTACAGAATTGGTCCAAGTCTCCTAAGTGATTGCTTTTTATGTAACACGCAATCGCAGGTAAGCTTATTTATGCTCAACCAGCACTGCCTTAAACACTTTGCCAGAGGTAGTTCTAAAATTCTATGCCAAAGGGGGTGGAAGTCTCTCCAATTTCTTGAAAACCAAAATCATTTAATCTTTTATTATATATTACTTCTGTGACAAAAAACATGCAAATCAATAGCTAAATAACAAGAAAGGCTAATTGTGTGTGCCTTATGTTTACCAAATGGGACAACAAAACAGTAGAGTTTGATTGTAGGACTCTTGGCCTGGCTGTAGTGAGCTAAGGGAAGATGTTCAAGCAAAATTAAATTTCAGCAGCGTGTCTAGCAGCTTATGTTCCACACCTATAATTTCTATTTCAAAAGTGTGATAAATTGATGTATTTGACTTCCTGGCTTCCATTTTGGGTTGTCTCTTTGGCTTTTTGTAATGGATTTATAGACATCAAGACTTAAATTAAGCACTGATTTGAATCCTGGTTGAGTTTGAGCAACAAGACTAAAGACTCTTGAAAATAGTGTTGTTGACAAACTGACACTTGGGATTCGGAAAGAAATGTTACAGAAAACAGATGTTTCTACAATTGCATCACATTTCGCTACACTACATCTAAATCCTACCTTTAAGCCTGGGATCCAAAGGTAAAGGTCTCAGTAATTAAATTCAGGTATGGGCAGTAACATCACGCATTTCTTCAAGAAGTGAGAAATAAAATCATCCTCCTGACAGGTAATGGCTTAATTGCAGCTGTAAATCTGCTCTTTGTGTAATAAAAATGACTTAACCAAGTGTGCCTTCAGCTACTTCAGTGTTCTTCTCACAACTAGTTTAAACTTTAAGAGCCTGATTCACAGAAGCTTTTTATAATGGCGCAATCCCATTGGAAAACGCTCTGTGAATTAGGCCCTCAAAGTCTCCACACCCTGCCTGCTATTGTTTAATGATGCAGTGTTTCTCACACATGGGCCGCTGTGGAAAGCATGTTGATAACATCTTCCAGCACATGCATTTTATTTGTTAAGGTGCGGGAAATTAGTTCATCACATTACATTACTTTCGGGTGCATTCTCTATGAAATGCAATGTGTCCATAGAATCTTTCCCTTTGCTGAAAAGTCATAGAAGCAGCAAATGAAAAAGAACAGTGTTAACTGCCTGTGAAATTTTAATCATCCATGGTTCCTAAAAGTGCTTGTACCTGGCAAACTTTTGGATGGGCCCGTTTTGTTCCCCAAGAGTCTGAGGTTTTAACAAGGTCACCATTATTTACGAGGGGAAGTCGTTTGAACCATCTGCTTTTTCTTACCTACCTTCATCATTGTCCTTACGCTCCCCTCAACGACTTTGTATTCTTAATTCTATAGTGTAGCTATACAACAATATCAACAATGAATTGAAGGATCATAAATTTACTTTAAACTCAGGATGAAAGTTAACATTTTAGAGATGTTTATTTGTGCTCTGATTAAATCATCCAGTAGAGAAAGTGAGTTAATGAGTGATGATTCTCCTTAGAATCAGAGTTTTATCTCTTAGTTCATCAACTACCCAGTCTCAAAAGGATCATCATTAAAACCACTCTGCGATTGAGACATGAAACTCTTAGGAGTCAAACGGGTCTGTAATTGCTATTGCCAGTGGTGTGGGTATTATTTAAAAAACAAAACCACCCTTTTACAGCAGACGCAAGAAAAAGAAACTACAAATATCAGACATTTTCCCACTATAAAGATACTGGGTCTAGAACATTCATGCGTAAGCTGAAACATTGTTTGTTGGAAGCCAATTGTAAAGACTGGTAGGGGGTGTCTGTACTTCTGCTCTCTATATGGTAGAGAAGAGGCACAGAAGACCCAAGCCAAGATTCTCTATAAGGTAGCAATGGGCGAGCAATCAAGGCCTAGCTTCTCAGGAGGTGATGCGGGCTGGTTCTTAAGTACAGTGTAGTCCCCGAACCCCCACAAAGGAATGTCCACACACTGTATTACTGAAAACACAGTCTTTAGATAATTAATATTCAAAGGTAGGTACATGATCACAATAACGCACTTTGTACTCGGAAGTCAATAATGATAAATATACACAATTCTAAAGTGGTACCACTAATGTTATCGAATCTCATTAAAGTGCATCAACTGTACGGTTAAGATGTCACACAGATAAATAACGAGGAAACCAGCATTAGAGATAAGCAGGAGCGTAAAATGGTTGAAACAATAGGCAGAATGCTGACCCCTACCGCTAGGCACAGTTCTGTGTGGAGATCCCCACACCTGGGCAACCTGTAAATAAAAGATATATAGCACAAGCCCAGTCCATATGTTCAATAATCTTACTCCTTCCTATTAAGGTTTTACCCCCCACCCCAACGTACCTGGTGGAGTAGAGTTCTCCGACGATGCGTCGACCGATCCTTCTTGAGTGCCTCCCTTTCAGGCGGGAGCCACAGATTGTCGAGAGGTGTCGGGGAACTTGGCGTTCGGTGTTGGGGAATCGACGGCCCTTCTTGAGTGCCCTCCCTTTAAGGCGGGAGTCACGGGTCGTCGAATGTCCGACGGTGAACAGGGTGGACCACAAAGAGATGATGAAGAACTGTGGCCCAGCAAGGGCGTCGAGTCATCGGCGTCTCTGTGGTCCTTAGGTGGCGGGGAAACCCACCATGTGGATGCTCCTCGGCGCGTCGAGGGTCAGGCCTTCTCCAGCGGGAGACAAGCGGGTGACGATGCAGACGAGAGCGTCCGATGATCAATGGAAGTTCTTAGGCAAACGGGAGCATGGCGGCTCCGGTCGGCGACGGCGGTCGTCGACAGTGGCGGACAACAGTCCGAATGCTTCTCCTTGGAGTTCCGCAGCAATCCCCGTATCGGGTGGGCAGCCTGTCGAAGGTCAGTCTACCAGGGAGCGTTGGCAAAGATCAGCTGTGCACAATGGTCCCTCGTAGCTCGGGAAGAGGGCGCCTTACCAGGTCCTCTCTGGGTCAGTCCTTGGAGGCACAGCAGCTTTCAGATTGTGAAGGAGAGCAACAGCAATTCTTCTCGTCCAGCAGGGCTTCAAGGTCAAGCGTCAGTTAATCCAGTTACTCGACGTAGTGGACTTCAGCTTCTGAACACGATTCCTAGCAGTGAGAGGTCCCCAGATATACTGTTGATCTCCCATTCATTCCGCTGGGTCACACTCAAGCATCCAATCACGACTACGGGCATTCAGGCAGGCAGGCAGCCAATCAGGCACATGTGATATTCAGGCCATTCACTACTCTCCAGACACTCACAACAAGTTATGTGTATTGGGACAAGTACCGAGCCATTCAACACTCCAAGCTGCATTCATACCGGTTTCGGGCAGGGGTGTCTCAGTCATTGTGTCAACCACCAGATACTAGACACCCACAACACAGAATGCATATTCGTCACACACTCTATTCACCCAGGTCCCACCCACAGGAGGTACCCACAACATACATCACCGGGAAGGCTCCAGCTAGTCTGGCCGGACCTTCACAACAACACCATATATGGCATTTCCACCCAACAGCCAGTCAGGGGGAAGGGACAGAGTCAGGGCTTCCCAGGACTTTGGGAAAACAAGGTAAGGGGTAATAGAAAGCAAGAGGCCACCGGGGCCATCTTGTTTTCCATCAGGAATCAACGGATCCCAATGGCAGGGCCGGGGTATCCCAAAAATGGAGGATACTCTGCGCACCTGTCAAATTCAGCATGGAGCTGCCACCTGCCCATACCCTGCTCTGCGGGCCTCCCACAGGTGCCCAAAAACATACACTAGGGGCACAGGGTTGTACCCCCACCCATGGGTGCCATAAGGGTATCCCATGGGTCCGTTCACCAAACCAAAAGAGAGCTGCACCGCCAGGAGTCCGACATGAACTCCTGCACGGAAAACGCGACAGAACACACGATAAAAAGCAGTAAAGGACAAGGATATGGAGGCCCCTTTCCCTCTGATGCATTTCCAGCATCACAGTCGCCCCTCCCTCCCCCCAGACTGAGGTGGAGGGTGCTTAATCTCCCACGGGATAGACACCCTCATCCAGACGGTCAACATACCTTCTGGAAAGGCCATCTGCATTATCATGACTCTTCCCTGGTCTGTGCTCAATGGTGAAGTCTAGCCCTTACAGGCTAATTGACCACCTGAGCAGTTTCGGGTTTTCACCCTTCATCTGCATAAGCCACTTCAGGGACTTATGATCTGTTTGGACCTTGAAGGTAGACCCCGTAAGGTAGGGCCTAAAACGCCTAAGGCTCCAAACTATACTAAAACATTCCTTTTCAATAGTAGCCCACCTAAATTCTCTACCCTTGAGTTGTCTACTGATGAATATGATAGGATGTTCACTCCCTTTGTCATCTAACTGGGACAAGACAGCTCCAATTCCGGTGTCGCAGGCATCTGTCTGGACGATAAAGGGTCGGCTGTAGTCAGGCGCACACAACACGGGTGCCCGACACAGACTTTCTTTCAAGCCATCAAAGGCCCTCTGACAGTCTTCAGTCCAGTTGACCTTCCTAGGCTGCTTGGGTGAAGTCAGAGCTGTCAGTGGTGTAGCTATGGTTCCATAGTCCGCCATGAAATTGCGATAATACCCGGTGAGGCCCAAAAAGGCTCTCACCTGGGTTTGAGTAGTGGGAGTCTCCCAGTCCTGTACATCCTGTACCTTACTGGGGAGAGGCTGGATTTGACCCCCTCCTACCTCATGATCAAGATACGTGACTTTCCCCAGAGCTATCTGGCACTTGGTGGCCTTGATAGTGAGGTTAGCCCTCTTTAAGGCCTGCAACACCCTACCCAGATGTGTCAAGTGCTCTTCCCAAGTGGAACTGTAGACGGCAATGTCGTCTAGATAAGCCACACAAAAGGCTTCCAGCCCACTGAGAGCATGATTGACCAATCTCTGGAAGGTGGCAGGGGCATTCTGCAACCCAAAAGGCATGACCGTAAACTGGTAGAGTCCCTCTGGTGTTGAGAACGCCGTCTTTTCCTTGGCATGGTCTGTCAGAGCTATTTGCCAATAGCCTGAGGTGAGGTCAAAGGTGCTCACAAATTTGGCAGCACATATGGTGTCCACAAGCTCATCAGCCCTGGGCAATGGGTGCGCGTCAGTTTTGGTGATGGTATTGACTCCTCTGTAGTCCACACAGAGCCACCAATCCTTGGTACCTGCCTTGGGGACAAGGACCACGGGACTGGACCAGGGACTGGTTGAGGGTTCAATAACACCCAGATCCAACATCTTGGCGACCTCAGCCTGGATGTGGTTCTTAACCGTATCTGACATTCGCTGTCACCAGTGTCAATCTCGTGCTTACACCACGGTGTAAGGCCTGGCGTCCGCGAAAACAGAGAGGCATACTGCTGGAGCAAAGCCCTGCAGGCCCTCTGCTGCTCGGTTGTCAAATCTGGAGAGAGCTGCACTCCCTCCACTGAGCCATCCTGAGGGTTGCTATGCAGCGAATCAGGAAGGGGCTCACTCTCATCCTCTTCTTGCTCTGAAGCTAGCAAGAGACATGAGACTTCTGCTCGCCGGTGGAAAGGCTTGAGCATATTGACATGGAATACCTGAGGGGCTACCCCTGGAACTCCCATGTCAACCAGATAGTTGACCTCGCCCATCTTGGAGATTATCCGGAAGGGTCCAGTCCATTTATCTGCCAATGCCCGAGGCTTGGTAGGCTCCATCACGAGGACCTCCTGTCTCGGAGTCCAATCCACTTGCAACGCTTTAAGGTCATGCCAGTATTTGTTCAATTCTTGGCTGGCCTTGAGATTCGCCGTTGCTTGACCCATCATCTGTGTCATCCTCCGTCAGAGGCCTAACACATAGTCCCCCACTTGCCCATGTTACTGGAGGAAGCGCCTTTGTTCTTTTCCTTGGCATATGACATCTATAGGTATTTTGAACAAAAATGCACTGGATAGACAAAGTTGGAGCCTCTCCATCCTTGGAACAAAGAAAGATTTCAAAGACAAGACTCTGAACTATTAATCCAATTTAATGAAGACAATCTGGGGCACAGCAAGGTATCCCTTGCAGTGTCTCCCCTTCGACTCTTCTTCATGTTGACACAGACTGAACAATGATTACATATGCATTACATCAGGAAGTAGTGATAAAATGCATTGACTACAAGAAGGCATTCTCATCTTATTAACACTGGCAATACCAGCTTGCGTGACTTAACGTGGCTGCTTGATAAACCCAGGGTTTTTTTTATTACATTTTTCTTTTAACAAATATGTTTTTCAATACCTATGGATATCAGTAACATCACATAACTTTAAGACTTAAAACATATCAATATATCTTATTAATATATTAGGATTGAACTACCATAAATCATCATAACAACCATAAGATCTTAACATAACAGTTACATGTTATAGCTATTAAACATTTAATCAATTGACACTCACAATACTAATAATACACACCACAAAAAAATCAACAAAAATAAATCACTTGTATAAATTATTGAAAGGATAACATAATGAAAAATGTGTCTTCACGATCTTAATTTAATAGTAGTACCTTTTCATATTTTGATAATATCTGCATCTCTACTATCCAGTCTTCTGTAGTGGATTTTTCCTAGTTTTCCAAACCTGAGAATTAACTTCACAGCAACCACCAAAGCCTTATCGATCCATTCACCATATTCTTTTGCAATTGAGCATCTCCACTATGTATCAATAGAATCATATGCACAGCTGACCTAGGAAGAATAATATTTAGAACAATGTCTATTCTATCCAAAAACTTCCTTCCAAAAAGTATGTACACGTGAACAACTCCAGAGTAAGTGTAGCAATGTTCCTGTGTCATTCCCACAGCCCCAACACACGTAATTATCCATCTGCTTAAGTTTGAACATTTTTTCCGGGGTCCAATAAAGTCTCCCAAACATTTTTTGTTTTATTAATCTCAAACATATATGCATCTTTGCCTTTGGGCCCACTCTGAGTAATTCCTCCCATTCTTCCTCAGTTATTTCCAAGTTTGTTTTTTGACCAGACGTCTCTCAATTTTATCCAGGATCCCACATAATCAGATTCATTTTGACCTCCTCGCCAAACTGAGCGTCACATATAACAACTATACTGACAACACCCAAATACTTCTACCCATCTCAGGAAACTTCGACACTGACACCGAACTTCTGAACACTTACTAGACAAGTCAATGCCATTGCCTCAGCAGCAGCCTACACTGCCAAACTGATTACAGCTAGCAGACCCTTCCTAATGGCAGACAACTGCATCACACTAGACAGAGCACTCATCCTATCCAGAATTGACTACTGCAATTCCCGCTTTGCAGGCTTAAGCACCCGAAATATTAGCAAGTTGCAAATAATTCGAAAGAACGCAATTAGAGCTGCCCTCAACATCCCCAAAAAGGATAATATCTCCTCAGCCAGGCGTAACCTCCACTGGTTACCAATACGCGATCATATTAAATTAATAGTTCTCTCACTAACGCATAAACGCTTGTCCAATAGCGCCCCAGCCTACCTTGCCAACCAAATCTCTAAAGCCCAGACTAACAGACATACCCAAATAGCCTACTTACACATCCTCACTATCCCTGGATTCAAATTTCAAAAAGCTGGAGGCTGCAGCTTCCCAGTGATCGCGCCCAAACAGTGGAACTCCATGCTGTTACCTCTCAGAGTGGACGTTCCTTTCTGGTCTTTCCTCAAAGGTCTTAAAACCTGGCTCTTTGCCCAAGATGGTTAACTGTAACCTAGTACCACAGCAAACAAACCTGTAACCACCTACTTAAGTTAAGCGCCCAGATGCCCAAAGGCTTGGTGCGCTATACAAATGTACAAATAAATAAATAGGCATAAAATGTATATAGGTAGACACCCCATGTTCCAACCCATCAAATAATTTACACATTTATGGCCTATGTTCCAACTCTTTATCAAGCATATCAATTCTCCGATTTAACAAGGATCGTAACTCTATTTCTGATGCTTGTTAATCTGCTTAGAATCACATGCTGTGCATATGGTCCGACATATGGTGGTAACCGCGGAGTATTGCATCTTGTCTTTCGGGGGACCAAAAGAGGACGTCGGCATAGGCGTGTCTGAAACACTATCCCTATCGTGACGTGTGTAGTACCCAAAATCCCTCACGCGCCGAGGTCCCTCAGATTTTTTTTTTCCGCCCAGATAACTGGTCGCCCTATAGCAGAGCTCTTCATGAGACATTGTTTATCTTACTGAATTGTCGGTTTAATCCCAGTTAAGTCACTTTGTCTATCAAGAACATCTTCGACGAAGACTACGGGGAACCGCCTACGGCTGTGGATTCCGGCACCTAAGATCCGGCGTTCAGACCTCCACGTGGTCGGGCCTTCTGGCCGGCCTATACAGTAGGGCGAGTGGGCTCGGGGTTTGCCATACTGCTATAAGATGTCTTTCCTCTTTTCCACGTCTTTCCTTTTTGGTCTGGTCACCCTTCCCTTCTGCTATGGAAAGGGCTCCATTTAGATTCTGCCCTCTGTGAAGGGTCAGATATCCGTGGAAAGACGAGCACACTTCGTGTCCGCTTGTCTCCCCCTAGAGCACTAAAGCGGTGCTCGGCGTATAAACTCCTAAACCTAATCCCTTAAGGAGCGCCGGTTGAAGCGGTGGACCGCAGACGGTATGTCACGCGTGGAGCCTCCCTCCCCTGCCGCGACACCAGCCGAGAGTGACGGGGGTACATCGGATGACCAAACGTCCAACGCGGACGTTCTAGACCTTGAGGCAGACGATTCTAGAGCCGCCACGCCTGTCCCCGACCCTTCTAGGCTCGACTCCGGTCTTGCTACAGGGACCATACCCGGTGACAGGGGCGTACAATCGCACCACACAAAACACACAACCCAAGCGCCCTCCTCGACGACGTCAAAGAAGGCTCAAGCGCCATCGGGTCGATCTGATCCGAAGCCTTCCCTGCATCCGCAGCAGCGCATGACGACTGGGCTTAATAAACTTAAGAAAGGCGCTACTCCCCAAACTACACACGCCGAAGTTTCTGAACAAGAAACTTCAATGACTTTCAAGGTTTCCAAGGCTCGTGCAGGCCCGAAAACTACGAGTCTAACTAGGCCTCTACCCGAAAAGCCATCATCGGAGGTGTTGTCCCCCGAAGATTTGGTAACTATCAGTAAGAGCATCAATAGGATTGCTACGGCGGCGGGCCTTGTACCTGTTTCGCCCACAATTATGGGCCAATCCGCCGAAAGGTTTTCCACGGTTTTGGAAAACGATCCTGAGGACTCTTACGAAGAGAGCCAGGTACCCCTCTCAAGCACCCTGAGGAGATCCTCTGAACGCCTTAGGGCGGAGGACCCGGTTCCTGCTCAGCTGGGTCCATTTTGATCATCCAAGTGGACCACGGAGCAATTTGAGGTGTATATGGATCGGCTGCAGCAGGTTTTCGGTGTTTCTGATCTGCCTCCGCCGAAAAAAGCTCAGGTAGACCCTAACCCTCATACACAAGTTGCCCAACACCTAGATATTCAACACTATGTTGATTATCAAGAAGATGTCCAGAAGGACACACATAGAGACATCTATACAGAAGAAGAGGAGACTTCTTTTCTGGACAATTATGGGGAAGATCAAGGCGCAAGGGACAACTGGGAGGACACCCAGCAGGACGATCACAATTCTGATATCGTTTGCCTCGACTCTCCCCCATCCACACTGGTTAGGCAGGCTCCCCCGGTGGATGATCAAATGGCTTTCAACAACACGTTGAAAAAAGCAGCGGAATTCTTTAAAATTGCCACGCTTGAGGCATTGCCTGAACAGGATTTCGCGGAAAACATTATTAATGACAAGCCACCGGCTAGCCAGTCTATCCCCCTCTTGAGCTCTGTAAAGAGACGGCTGGCCCCTTCTTTACTCACACCCGCTCAGACGAGGGCTGTGAACCCAAGGGTCGAAAAACTCTTCCGGCCCTCCCCCGCCGACCCGCTTTGCATCAAAGGGCACGCAATCCCAGACTCGCTGGTGGTGACCAACACTCACAAGAGAGCAGGGGTTCCCCTTGCCACGGGAGAGTCACCCCCGGACAAGGAGTTCAAAAGGTTATATGCCTTAGGCAAACGGGTCACATCGGCGGCTGCTTATACCGTCCGGATTGCCAATAACACAAGGTTACTGGCAAGCTACGTCGACGCCCAATTGAACCTACTCCAGGAAGGCCTCCAGGAGGTTCCGGAACCAACCAGAGCCAAGCTTCTCGCCATTGTCTCGGAGGTTAAACTTGCCAATCAAAATGTTGTAAAGAATACCTTGGACTCCACAGAGACAGCAGGCAGGTCTCTCGCACGGGGTACTCCCCTAAAGAGACACGCGTGGATGCGCACGTCGGGTTTCAGGCCTGAGACCCAGGCATCCATCATCAATAAACCCATAGAAGAGGCCAACCTCTTCGGGAAGGCGGTAGACGATGCGTTGGAGACAGCCAGGAAGGAGCATGAGACTATTAAGGGGTCGATTCATGCAGCAAACGTGCGCCGAAAATCCCAGCGCCAGCAGGCGCAAGGTGGCGCAAGCGTGAGAAACCCAGCGCACGCGTGCGATTCAAGGAAGACGCTGCGCGTGTTTCCCGCTGTCCGTGCACCAAATCCTGCCATGGAGCACGCGGGCACACACGGCGTGCGCTACGCGCACAGCATAAGCGCACATAGCGCGGCGCACACACCCAAAGTGGGCGGAACAGTGGGCGTAACACGCAGAATGGGGAATAACGCGTGAAAAAGAAGGCGTAACTGGGGAAGTACTGCAGGGAACTACACGGATCGCCCACACGCACGCAAACAACCCGTATTCATGGATTCTAATACGGGAAACCCGCACACGGCAAAAGACGCACACAGGCGTCAACGCGTCTGCCACACGAAGGCAGGCGGAAGCGTCCCCGCGCACGGTATAAAAGTGCGCGCAAACAACAAACACGTATATACAGCTACGATGAATGCCCCATTTGTCGCAGCACTGATCGTGGGACACCGCAGGAGGAGGTGAATAGCCAGGCACGCATTTTCGCACCACGGACAAGCCTTTTTGGGATGCCTGACGACCACGTCTACGGCAGGTATAGGTTTCCACCCCATATCATCCTAGACCTGGTCAGGGAGTGGGAAGATGACCTTACATCCCCCACCCTTTGCTCCCAAGCATTGAGCCCCTTGGAGAAGGTGCTCAATGTCCTGCAGTTCTTGGCCACTGGGTCATTTCAGCGGACTACTGCCATAGTGGGGGCGGGGGGGTCTCGCAGGCCACGCAGTCACGCTGCCTACACCAGGTACTGGCAATCATGACAGCGCGCCCCTCAGTCCGCAGGCACATATACATGCCCAGAACACCCGCAGAAAGGCAGGCCGTTGTCCTGGATTTTTACAGGGTGGCACACTTCCCCAAAGTGCTCGGTGCCATAGATTGCACCCATGTGGCCCTGTCTCACACGCAAACACACACACACACAGACACACAAATACACAAACCCCAATAATAACAACCATTTACACCTCCCCAGGGGACAGTGCCTACCCTCTGAGCAACCACATGATGATGCCAATCCGGAACCCCACCACACCACCCCAGGTAAGATACAACGCTGCCCATATTGCAACCAGGGCCAAAGTGGAGCGCACATTCAGAGTGCTCAAGTCAAGTTTCCGCTCCCTTGACCGCTCTGGTGGGCAGCTACTCTATGCACCCCCAGTAGTGTGCAGGATCATTGTGGCAGCATGTGTCCTGCACAATGTTGCAACACGGCAGGGCGTACCGGTGGACATGGTGGTGCCCCCACATCCCCAACCACAGGCACAGGCGCTGCCCATGGGACGGGACAGGGCACGTGGCGAGGAAGCCCGGACCCAGCTTGTGGCCACATTTTTCACCTAAACTCCCACCCCTACGGAGTGCACATAGGCCTGGCACATACCAGGTGACAATCGATGATGACAAAGAGACAGTCAACTGTCACAACCTTACCACCGTGAGATAGTTGCCATGGAAGTGCCACATTGTCTGCATCCATAGCTACTTAAACACAAGCTATCCTGTGTGACCAAAAGGCACACATATGACATATGACATGACATGATATGGCATTTGTAACGTGCCTATACACAAGTGTTTCAAGGTGCGACGAGGCAGGGAGGGGGGAACAAGGGAAGACAGACAACGATACTACTAGGCCAGGTGTCATTTAGATTGCGCAAGTGCAGGGGTAGGGGGAAGGGAAAAGTGCAAGGGGAAGGGGAAGGGGTGGGGGGAGTGCAGTACAGGGTAAGTAGAATAAAAAACAAATAAATAGGCCAGCTGGTGGCAACTGCAAAGGTAAGTGCAGACAAGTGTTGGGAAGGGGGGGCTGTAGGGATAGAGAGACAGTCCCACAGTGCAGGGGTTGCCAGGGAGGCAGTGCAAGTGGAGAGTGGCTGGGCCAGGGACCGAGGTCGGTGAAAGTGGCCCAGTTGCAGATCCAGTGCAGTTTCAGTGAAGAATTTAGCAAGGGAGAGGGAGAGAGAAAGCAGAAGCAAAGAGGAAGGTCTTGAGGTGCTTCCGGAACCGGAGATGGTTCTCCTCAAGTTCCAGTGAGGCAGGAAGACTGTTCCAGAGGGAGGCCCCTGCCGCGGAGAGAGATCTACCCCCAGCTAGTTGCTTTGAGAAGCAGATGACCCTGACATGCAAGGTGTGAATCACACACACCTGCAAAACAGGCCATGACCATCACTGTTATGTCACTCAAACCCGCCCAAACCACAACATGACATGACATGGCATGCAATAGCCATAGACCAACACAGTACCAATAAGGTACACATTGCCATGTCAAAAATGTACAGTGGCATCAGACAATGATGCCTGACATGGAATCAGATGAAATGACTGACCAACAACCTCCCACCCAAAATAAGTCATTCCCAAATGCATTACAAAAGTTGTAGACGTAACATAACAATGAATGCCTGTCTACATGCACATTGTGCATTGCAAAATCAACACTGCAGCTTCTGTGTGCTGTGTCCAACTCCTGCAACACACTGCTCAGCGTACAGCACAGTAAACAGCTATTGTGTGTGATGCACACCCTGAGCATCACATCTAAGCGACAAACCACATCAAAAAGCAAATTAGGCATGTACAGGATCCATAATTGGTCACAGAACCTGTGCTGCAGGGACACAGTGGGCACCAGAAGGCAAACCGTGTACACGTGGATATCCAAGGGTGGTTGTACATGTAGTGCATCATAGTGCAAGTGTGTGGGTCAGTAAGGACATGCACTCAACATATGCATGTGCAATCAAGTGACCATCAGTGTCCTCTACACATCACATGTGAACATTCACCATGTGTACACCCCAGCATGTCAAACCACAACTATCCCCTCACACCTGAAAGGTAAACACAATACATGAACAGGCATTGATCCGCAGAACACAACATGTACATAGGATACCACAATTACAATGTCAGGGTTCCCATCACACTGCAGGGCAAGGCAACTATCAACAACAAAACACCCCCCCTCCCTCACAAATGACCATGACCCACTGAACAACTGCACCTGGGTCATGGAGCCTTCAACCCTCAATTTCACCTGTCCACAGGATCACCCTTCCCCTTCGTCACCATCTCCCACCTTGTGTGTAAAAAAGTGTCTGCACCCTCAGAGTCCACCCTCATTTGCAAAATCACAAAATCCAAGCCAGAAAAACGAACCAGAGCACCCTCCAGTAGATGACTTGACGTAGCAGTACCTCACAAAGGCCAAGTACTACCACAATGATGTAACAACCAAGGTAGCACAGTAAAACAATGTCACAAAAGGATGTGAACCATGTGTGGTACATAACATAGAATGATGCACCATGAAGGGATGTGTACTGTCACAGGTCCCGTGTACAGGCGCAGGAGTGGCACGAAACAACCACCCCCACCGTGGCCCGGGTGCCTGCAAGGTCAAACTCACACAGGCCTCTGAGACCCTGGTGGGGAAGAAGGGTCAGGGATATGCAGTCGGGACAGGTGTTGGCACACTGGATAACTGGAATGAGTGGCAGGAGAGGGGAGGAGGAATGGCACATGAAAGTAGGGAATGCACGAAAATGTACTACCTGCATGAACACATACAGAATCCAAACAAACGGACATCATTGTCATGGCCTTCTGTAGTCCAGGTTTAGGAGTGGCACGAACCAACCACCCCTCTAGGGTTTTGGTTCCTGCAAGTTTGGGGCTTACACAGGCATCCGCAACCCCAGCGGGGAAAGAGGGTTAGGGAACGTTGCTTGGATAGGTACGGGAAGCAGGAACACCGGGTAGAGGGTACAGGGCTTAAAATTGGATAGGACTCCGGGTGATTAGGGGAAAACAAACATACCAAATTGAATTACACATTCATCCATGCATTAGTGCACCCCCCAGCAAGCCTATGCAGAGCAGTTTGAAAGAAAAACAACAAGACACTTAGCTCTGGTTTTGAGTGCTGGCCTCCTGCCTGCACACTCTCAGGTCCGGTTACAGGAGCATAATAATCTGTCCGTGCCCATAACACAAAAACACACCACCAAATATGCCCCATAGCAACAAACTACCCTACAAACAGACAATCTGGTGTAGATGCTTCGTACCCATATGTAACATTACCCCTGTGATGGGTCATACACAGTCAATGCAGTAAGTCAGCCGCCGGTGGGTGCGTGGCAAATGGAACACCAATGTGTCACAATTCACACAACATGCAATGTTCCCTGGGTAAGCAGACAGACCCATATAGCAAGACATGACTTCAGAACAACTCGTGTTCCACCATGACCAAAACAAAGTAGGCAGTGCATGTTTCAAAATGTACGTGGAAATGAAATGCACTGCACCCGAGTATGTCCCTTGCTGTATGTCCCTGTGAGCTGCCCCTTTCCATGTCTCGGAAGGCTACATGGTTGATACAAGTGCCTCACTGGACCTTGGTGTACCGGAGGGTATGTGCCACTGCCCCTGCAGGTGCCCCAGACAACCTTACAATCAACAGCCATCAGTCCACCAACACATCTGAGGTGTATTGTGTGCTTCAACACCAATATTCGTCCAAGCTCACCCTCAGTGCTGTTACTAAGCCTGCATGTGCAACTCGCCTGGTGCAAGCTTTGCTGTGTTTTGGCCCCCCTAAGCTGCTCACCTTGCCTGGAGTTCCTTGGAACACGTCAGCAGTTCTAGGATGTAGGTCTGCATGTGCATGTGGGCACCAACAAACGTGTCCAGAATTCAGACGTCCAATGGGCCATGTCTGCTGGCAAAGATGGTCTGGAGGCTCATCCCCCTGCAGAAAGGGCATGAAACACATGATTAATGCTTTAAAGTCATCTGTGTGTGTCTCTTCAGGCATCTCATTACTGAACCATGTCAGAGACTTACATCAGAAATCAGACCATCAGTCCGTCTTTCACATCCAAAGTGTGGAACACACTATCTACGACATGAATTGCAACAAGCACGTGTCCAGTAAAGATAAGAAACATACTACACAATGCATAGCAATGAATGTACACATTAATCATGAAACACCCCATCTAGCAAAAGCTGAACAGTGGACAATAACACCGCAATCATCCCCACTAGGGGTGTCAACACAAGTTACACAGCACCAGACATGCCACAGATATGACAGTCCAAAGCCGTTGTGTAATAGGCTGTCACACCGAACCATCCTTGCGAGCCCATGGATAAGGGAGGCAGGAGTGGCATATGTGAGTCAAGGACCCCAAGCAGCAAACACATACACAAGACAAGCCTGAAGGGCCCAGCTGGAACAGACAGTGGATGCCTTCAAAAGCCACAAAGCACCGCACCGTCACATGAAAGCACAATAGACAAGCAATTTTAAACTATATTAACTAATTACACTATGAAAAACCTACATTACCTAATTAAACTAACTATCAAACAGAAACTTAACTAACTAAACTAAAAGAAAAATCAAAAATGGCCACATACGACCCGGGGGGGAGGGGAGGCACCCAGGAGGGGGGAGGTACAGGGTGCTGCTCAACACCCACATGCAATGATGCTGAGCCAAAAAAAAACCTCCATGGGCTCAACGCCTGCACAGCCCGACCTATGTGGGAGATAGATGGTCGTCCGAGTCTGGTTCATCCTGGAAAGGAGGATGTGGCACAGTAACATGGCCACACCTAGCCGCAGCTTGCCCCTCGTCGGGTGTCATTCGTGATGAGGTGCCTGCTTCCCGGGGAGCACCGTGCCAACGTGGCCCAGTTGGGAGCGGTCATGGTCGGGGGTTTCGTACATGTGTCGGGCACTTTGGCGACCCTCTCCTCCTCTGTGGAGGCTATGCGCCAGTCGTTCTCCATGCCGTCTTCCGGTCCAGATGCCACCAGGGCCCCCTGTGGACCAATGCAGCCAACTCGGTGGGGATCCCATCCCTGCCACAGTCGGGAGTCAGAGGTCCAGCAGGGGTGGACACACCAGCAACTGGACCCAAGCGGATGGAGGATGTGACGGCATCATCGGGCAGGGCACGTGCACAACGGCGTCGGTGGATTCCATCAGCCTGGATGCCATCGTGCTGGCACAGGCAGTTGCGTCGGAGGCAGCAGCAGGCTCGACGTGGGAGGCATCATGGCTCGGGGCCATCAACATTAGGGGTGCAGGCATCGAACCCTGGAATGGGAGTGGCTCCGTGTGGGAGCGGTTGGGCCAGCAGATAGGTGCGGAGCGGCAGCGGGCAGAGGAGGAACGGCTCACAATGGTCAGGGCGGAGAACTCCATGCGGAGGGCACTGAGGCGGGCTGAGTGCCTCCAGGGTCTTTGCAGGGATTTGGAGCTGGACACTGCTTTATCCCTGCGAGACCTCGGGGCCAGGGAACAAGCCTGCCTCCAAGCCATTGAACAGGAGTTCGATGATGCCCTGGCCCATGACAAATTCCAGTGAGCCGTTGGACTAACCCGCTGCCCTTGTAAATAGTTATCTAGTTACTGTTAGGTTTCCTTTGCTTTTTTCTTGATTTTGGACCTTTTGGACAATGGCCAACATTTTTGTATATAGTTTTTTTATTATGTAGTATTTTTAGATAGGTTTCATTTCTTCAGTTGGGATCATGGACCCTGGATTGTTTATCTGTATGTAGTTGACTGTTGGATTATGTTTTTTTTTATTTACCCATGGAGCAATGGTTTTTGGTTTTGTTTTTCCCTTGGATGTACTTTTTTGAACTGTGACTTTGGACACCTTTCCTTTGGATTATGATTTGTGGTTTTTCATTATTTTACGGACATGCTGCTTTTTTGTTTTTAATTCCCATTGTTGTTTGTTTATTTTTAATCCCATTTATGTTGCTTTTAATACATTTTTTCATCAAACTTCAATGTGTAGTATTATATCATTGGTTTCATGCATGTCATGATATGGGTTTTGCCATTCATTTACACCCATTGTGTGTATGTGAGGGACATGTGTTCATTTACATACTTGCCATTGGGGTTGTATCATGTAATTGGCAATTCTGAGTGGGTGGATGCAATACTTGGGTGGGTGTTTGGCATGTGGAGGCTGCCCATAAGGGCCAGGGATCTAGATTGTGATGACGTGTTGGCTGGGGGACATCTGTCAGGGCCTGCTGGCAGGTGCCTCGCAATGCTGGGGGGTGGGAGTGCAGGGGGACATGATTGGGACATGAGTGGGGGCCTGCTGGCAGGTGCCTCGCAATGCTGGGGGGTGGGGGTGCAGGGGGACATGAGTGGGACATGAGTGGTGGCCTGCTGGCAGGTGCCTCGCAATGCTGGGGGGTGGGGGTGCAGGGGGACATGAGTGGGGGCCTGCTGGGGGGTGGGGGTGCAGGGGGACATGAGTGTGGGCCTGCTGGCAGGTGCCTCGCAATGCTGGGGGGTGGAAGTGCAGGGGGACATGATTGGGACATGAGTGGGGGCCTGCTGGCAGGTGCCTCGCAATGCTGGGGGGTGGGGGTGCAGGGGGACATGAGAGGGACATGAGTGGGGGCCTGCTGGCAGGTGCCTCGCATTGCTCGGGGGTGGGGGTGCAGGGGGACATGAGTGGGGGCCTGCTGGCAGGTGCCTCGCAATGCTGGAGGATGGGGCTGCAGGGGGACATGAGTGGGACATGAGTGGGGGCCTGCTGGCAGGTGCCTCGCAATGCTGGGGGGTGGGGGTGCAGGGGGACATGAGTGGGGGCCTGCTGGCAGGTGCCTCGCAATGCTGGGGGTGGGGGTGCAAGGGGACATGAGTTGGTGTTCAGTAGTGCAAGGAGACATGTGCCTTTGCTGGGGGGCATGGCCATGTTGGGTGGGCTGCCTGCGGGACATGACCAGGGATGCAGGGTAGTCCCCAGTGGTGTGGGCTGCCTGCAGGGGCAGTGGAGGGTGTACAGGGAACACCTGGGAGGACCCACATTGCCTAATCACGTGTAGGACTCCCCGGCACCCCAGTAATACACATACCCAGCTGAAATCGCGTGTGAAACTTCCCGCGCACCCCAGTAATACACGTACCCCGCTCGCACAGGGCCAATCGCGTGTGGAACTTCCCACGCACCCCAGTAATACATGTACCCCGCTCGCACAGGGCCAATCGCGTGTGAAACTTCCCGCGCACCCCAGTAATACACGTACCCAGCTGAAATTGCGTGTGAAACTTCCCGCGCACCCCAGTAATACACGTACCCAGCTGAAAATGCGTGTGAAACTTCCCGCGCACCCCAGTAATACACGTACCCCGCTCGCACAGGGCCAATCGCGTGTGGAACTTCCCACGCACCCCAGTAATACATGTACCCCGCTCGCACAGGGCCAATCGCGTGTGAAACTTCCCGCGCACCCCAGTAATACACATACCCAGCTGAAATTGCGTGTGAAACTTCCCGCGCACCCCAGTAATACACATACCCAGCTGAAATCGCGTGTGAAACTTCCCACGCACCCCAGTAATACACGTACCCCACTCGCACAGGGCCAATCGCGTGTGGAACTTCCTGTGCACCCCCGTAATACAAGTACCCCGCTCGCACAGGGCCAATCGCGTGTGAAACTTCCCGCGCACCCCAGTAATACACGTACCCAGCTGAAATCGCGTGTGAAACTTCCCACGCACCCCAGTAATACACGTACCCCACTCGCACAGGGCCAATCGCGTGTGGAACTTCCCGCGCACCTCCGTAATACAAGTACCCCGCTCGCACAGGGCCAATCGCGTGTGAAACTTCCCGCGCACCCCAGTAATACACATACCCAGCTGTAATCGCCTGTGAAACTTCCCTCGCACCCCAGTAATACACGTACCCCGCTCGCATAGGGCCAATCGCGTGTGAAACTTCCCGCGCACCCCAGTAATACACGTACCCAGCTGAAATTGCGTGTGAAACTTCCCGCGCATCCCAGTAATACACATACCCAGCTGAAATCGCGTGTGAAACTTCCCGCGCACCCCAGTAATACACGTACCCCGCTCGCACAGGGCCAATCGCGTGTGAAACTTCCCGCGCACCCCAGTAATACACGTACCCAGCTGAAATCACATGAGAAACTTCCCACGCACCCCAGTGATACACGTACCCCGCTTGCCGTGCTGGTACAGGGTTAGCGCAGCCCTTTGCGCTGGATTGGGGATTTTGATGGCTTTTCCCTGCGCAAGGGGCGTTCTTGGGGGCGTAACTGGCGCTGCTGCAGGGTCGCTGTGCCACTGTGCGCCACGGCTGGTTTTGGTGGCTGGAATCCATGAATACGCTGTGTGCGGAAATGTATTTTAACGCACGCAGCTGGCGCAGGGATTCGCACGCGCACACTGTGCGCCAGCCGCGTGCGCTGAATTCTATGAATTACCCCCTAAATCGCTGCACCAAATTTCCCAAAAACCCTCTTCACAGAGGGGCAGCAATTCTCGGCGGTCCTTTCGAGGACAAGCCCGCGCCGCTCAAAATAATTTCGGCACGGGCAACTTCAACGCAAGTCAACCGGCTGCAAGCCCCACTTACTACCCCCAGAGGGTTCAGAAGCGCGGAAAGAATAGAGGCAGAGGCTCCAATTCCAGAGGTGCGTCAACCTCGGGTCAGAAATGACCACCAAGTTCAGGTCCCCTCCCATGTCTCCCCGGTCAGGGGACGATTAACATCTTTCCTCAAAGCATGGGAGGTGATAACTTCAGACCAGTGGGTATTAAAGACGGTCGCCCACGGTTATTGCGTGGAATTCACCTGACCCCCACAGTTCAGACCGCCGAAGCATTGACGCCTTTCACCGGAACATCTGCAGATCCTGGTCCAAGAGGTGGAGGCGCCATAGAAGCCGGCCCGATTCTTCAGGTAAACGAGGGTACTTCCTTGTACCCAAAAAGGATCTCACCATGCGTCCTGTTCTAGACCTGCGCCCAGCGAACAAGTTCATAAAGCCCCAGAAGTTTTGCATGGTAACACTTCAAGAGGTGATCCCATTGCTAAAACGAGGGGACTTCATGACAACATTGGATATGAAAGATGCATACTTTCATATTTCAATGCTGCCAGCGCACAGAAAATCCCTAAGGTTCGTGATTCAGGACAAACACTACCAGTTCAAGGTACTCCCCTTCGGCATAGCCTCGGCGCCACGGGTGTTTACCAAGGTCCTGGCAGTGGCAGCAGCACACCTGCGTAGACTTTCAGTTCCAGTTTACCCTTACCTCGACAATTGGCTCATCACGAGGGACTAGTTCGACGTTTGTTTTTCGAACACCCAAAAGACAGTAGACCTACTGTTCAGCCTAGGATTTTCTATCAACGAAAAGAAATCCAGCTTAGTCCCCAGCCAAGTAAAACAGTTCCTGAGGGCTCTAGTCTTCCCTTCCAGCGAGAGGGTTCAGAAAATGCTCTCTCAAGTTCCTCAGTATGTAGCCAGTCGGAAGGTGACGGTACGCAAAGCTATGCGTTTGCTAGGGATGATAGGGTCATGCATATACTTGGACCCCCACGCGCGGCTGCGCATGCGTCCCATGCAGGAGTGGCTCAACAGCCAGTGGTGTCAGGCCAGCGGACAAGGGGAAGATCTGTTAGTTGTCTCACCAGCCCTCGTTCTCTCTCTGCAGTGGTGGTCGAGGGAGAACCTCTTGAAAGGGAAAACCTTCACCACCCCTGCAGTGGAAGCCACTCTCACGACAGACGCATCTCTCACAGGGTGGGGGGCTCACCTGCTTCAACAAACAGCGCACGGAGTGTGGTCCCCTCAGGTAACGTCCAACCATATAAAACCTACTGGAGCTACTGGCAGTTTTCAAAGCATTGAAGGCCTTTCAGGAGCAACTGCAAGGGAAGACAGTGCTGGTCCTAACCGACAGCACAACAGCAATGTATTGTCTGAACAAGCAGGGGGGCACTCACTCTCCAGGGCTATCCAAGCTGTCCCAAAACAACTAGATATGGGCTCTCAAACACAAAATGTTCCTTTTATCCCAACATGTTCCAGGGGAACTCAATCTTCTGGCAGACGTACTCAGCAGAGATTTTCCTCTGCCAGAAGAATACGAATGGCGTCTACACGAAGACATTGTATCCAACGTCTTCGTAGAATGGGGGTTTCCAGAGATCGACTTGTTCGCTACTCAGGAGAACACCCAATGCCCAGATTACGCCTCCAGTTACCCCCAGAACCGATCCAAGGGGAGCGGTCTCTGGATAACTTGGTCGGGGAAATTTGTTTACGCTTTTCCCCCCCGACTTCCCTTCTGAACAAGATAGTGCACAAGATGCACCAGGAACCAGTCACCATGATTCTGGTGGCTCCCATGTGGGCCCGCCAACCCTGGTTTGCGCACCTGATGGAAATGTCCCTCTCCCCACCAGTCGAGCTGCCCTGCCCGTACAACATGTTGTCTCAGGACAGGGGGGATACTCTGCACCCATGCCCACAAACTCTGAACTTAACAGCCTGGCTCCTGAAGTCATAGAGTTTGGACATCTGCAACTCCCTCAAAGATGCATGGACATACTGAGGGAGGCAAGAAAGCCTAACACACGTTATTGCTATGCCAGCAAATGGAAACGTTTTGTCATTTGGTGCAGTTCCAAACGCGTCAATCCCATCGATTGTTCGCCTTCACACATGGTGTTATATCTAACCCATCTGTTGGACTCTGGGTTAGTCTTCAATTCCTTAAAGGTTCACCTAGCGGCGTTGTCAGCCTACGCCACGTCACAGCAGAAGGTATCATGGTGGAAAATACCTGTGATTAAATCCTTTTTGGAAGGGGTTAAAAGGATTTATCCCCCCATCACTCACCCAGCCCCTGGGTGGGATCTAAATGTGATTTTAACTAGGCTCATGGGACCCCCTTTTGAGCCAACGCATAAAGCTAGTCTGAAAAACCTGACTAACAAGACAGCCTTTCTAGTAGCTATCACTTCTATCAGAAGAGTTAGCGAACTACAGGCCCTCTCGGTCTTGGACCCCTTCGTTACAGTCCACAAAGATAAGGTAGTTCTGCGCACTCATCCCAGATTTGCGCCGCATGTTATTTCAAAGTTCCATGTGAACCAGTCAATCGAACTACCCACGTTCTTCCAGAGACCTACTAACATGGCCGAAAGAAGCCTTCACACACTAGATGTGCGCAGGGAAGTCATGTTCTACATGGATAGAACTAAACCACTGAGGAAAACTAAACAATTCTTTGTTTCAGTAGCAGCTGGTAGAGAAGGGGACCCTGTCTCTAAATCAGCAATATCAAGGTGGATTGTCAAATGCATCACATCATGTTACACTCTGGCAAAGAGAGAACTGCCCTTCAAGCCTAGAGCACATTCTACTCGAGGCACTGGGGTATCCATAGCATTCACTGCAAATGTTCCCCTAGAGTCCATTTGCAAAGCGGCAACCTGGAGTTCTGTACACACCTTTATAAAACACTATTGTCTAGATACTCATTCTAGGTCTGATTCTCAGGTGGGACAAGCAGTACTAAGACATCTTTTTTCTACTGTTCCTTCTCACAACCCACCTCCAACTCCGGGTACTGCTCGCTAGTCTATGCACAGCATGTGATTCTAAGAAGAATAACAAGCATCAGAAGACATGCATTACTTACCGTAAAAGCATTTCTGTTGATTGTATCTGCTTAGATTCACATGCACCCTCCCCGCTCAGGGTGGAAGGAACATAGACTTCTTACTACTTTCTTTCTTAATTTACTCACTCACTATAGCCTTGGGCTCTCTCATGGCAGAAAAATCAAATCAGAGGGACCTCGGCGCGTGAGGGATTTTGGGTACTACACACGTCACGATAGGGATAGTGTTTCAGACACGCCTATGCCGACGTCCCCTTTCGGTCCCCCGAAAGACAAGATGCAATACTCCGTGGTTACCACTGGATGTCGGACCATATGCACAGCAGTAGATACAATCATCAGAAATGCTTTTACGGTAAGTAATGCATGTCATAACGCTCAATTCTCTTCTATTCAAACTACATCTACATTGCAATTCTTCAAAATTTAGTATCCTATTTACTTCTAAAATATGACACTCTTGGAATAACCTTTTTTTTTATCCAACTATGCCAATGTAGACTTCTATTTTGTAATTGAAATGCCTGATTATGCCAAATTGAAGCATCATAATTTAGCCATATATGTTGATCATTCTCTTTGAACCATGTTACCAACGCTTTCTTAGTTGCCACTATTGTTTGTAATCTCATATTTTTCCCTGATACTTTTTCCATTTGTATATAAATTGTCAAAAGCATAAGGTTTACAAACATCCCTTTCTAGTTTTAACTATATTGGACTTATTGTATCTTCATTATTAAGATAATGTGATGATTTCTTTAGAAGGAAATCTCTATAATATTTGAAAAGGTCTGGGTATCCAACCCCCCCCCCCCTTCTGGACTAAGGATAATAAGATATATCTCGTGATACGTGGCCGTTTACCAGTCCCCCATAAAAAGTTCTGGAAAATTTTATTTTCTGTAAAACATTCTTTGAGATTGGGAGAGGGAGTGATTGTATCACATGTATAGAACTTTTGGCAGTAGGACAATTTTTATTGCATTTATCTTTGCCCATACATTCAAAGTTAGCCTTTCCCATTTCCTTATATTATTTAAAAGTTTCTCTATTATTTTATCTACATTTAACTGAACATTTTTATTAAGATCCTTAATAATATGTATCCCTATGTATTTCACTCCATTCGGGGACCATCTACAATTCAGTGATGCCAATAGACCCCAATTTAGTTCTATTTTATCCCAATTAATTTGTTGTCCTGACAGTTTCCCTACTTCCTCAAACATTGTTTTCAAAATTGGGCCATACTCTGATGGATTTGAAAGAAGAATTGTCATATCATCAGCATACGCCAATATCTTCATTTCGTTATCTCCTATTCGGGTTCCATGTATTCCTCCACATAGCCCGACATACATTGGCAGCGTATATCAGGCAAAGTTAAATAAAAAAGGCTATAACGGGAATCCTTGCCTTGTACCCTTTGATAATGGAAATGAGTTTGATATTAGACCATTAACTTGTACTGTTGCTGATATTTCCCAGTGTAAACAATGTACTACCTTTATAAAAACCATGCCAAATCCCATTTTCTGTAATGTGTATTCCAGAAATGTCCAGTTCACTCTATATAATTACTTTTCTGCATCAAAAAAGGCTAACACTGATTCCGGCACTTTATTATTATGTATTCCCAACACACCTAGAATTGTTCTAAGGTTATTATTGGCAAACCTCCTTAATGTAAAACCTACTTGAGATTTATCAATCAAACTTCCCATGTATCCATACAGTCTATTAGCCCATATTTTGCTAAATATCTTTAAATCTACATTTAACAGTGATGTCGGTGTGTAATTACTGCACTGTCTATGATCTTTGTCTGGTTTTGGGATTAGAATAATCAAGGCTTCATTCATTGATTCACACAGTGTCCCTGTTGATGATAAATGGTTGAACATTTCACATAAGATTGGTGATAGTTGAGTTGCAGAAAGTTTATAAAATTCAGGTATTAATCCACCAGACCCTGGTTATTTCCCAATATTGAGTTGTTTGATTGCCTCAAGTACCTCACTGACCTCAATATTAGCTTCAATATTAGTCTTCCCTTCCAATGACAGAGTCGGGAGTTCAACCTTACAAAATAAAAGTCCCCAAGATCCATTTTATTTAGAAATATGTCTTCTGTATATAGTTGTGAATAAAAATCCCTAAAGTAATGACAAATCTCTCTATTTTTCAGCAAATTTTTCCCATCTTGAGTTTCTAGGCATTTGATGCAAGTTTCATCCGTTACCTCTTTTAATTTGTTAGCTAATAGCTTGCCATTCTGATCTCTAGTCTCCCAGAATATTTGTTTTGTGTAAAAGATCCCTTTTTCCACCATTATGTCTGACTCATCAAAGCTTCCTTGATCTTTTTCAGTTTACTTTTGTTCGTTTCCTTACTTGATTTAGCAAAAATGTTTTGCAGTTACTTTACTTCATATTCAATTTATTTCAAATTCTCTAGATTCTTCTTCTTAGCATGCGCAGATCTACTAATTAATTCTCCCCTCATTACTGATTAAAAACAATCCCAGGGGGAACCCAAGATGGCGGCTGAGCCGGGCAGACGTGCGTGAGCGAAGCTCCGTCCCCCAGCTCGGGCCGCAACAATAAACCACCATAAACTGAGCGTCCACCAAGCCATCCGAGAGGCGCCTCTTCCCTCAGAAGGGGACAGAGGGGAGACAACCCCCCCAGACGTGTGCCTGCAGACGGGGGAGAAAGTTTGGGACCAGGCACAGGGCCGGGTCCGCCGCCACCCCACCCCTGTGCGGAAGCCAGGAGCTGGGCTGCGCTCCGGGGCTCATCACCCGCCGAGGGCAGCATCCCGGGCTGAACGAGTGAGGTCCCGCGGGACCGAGAAGAAGCCCCAACAGCGAGAAGCGGGCTCGCTAGATAAGCGGCCCGCTGTGGAGAGTGTGTGGGCGGGAGGAGAGCGACACCCCGGCGGCCCGCGAACAGGAAGAAGCTCTGCGGGCCCGGAGACATCACCGCATCCGCGGGTGAGGAGGAGGGCTTCGGAAGACGAGGCTGAAAGAAAGAGGGGACCAGACGGTGAGGGCTGCGCTCCCCCTCGCGGTGGCGAGCGGGCCCGCGAAGAGAATGCAGCGGCCGCGGATGAAAGGAGGCGGGCTTCCGGGCGTAGAGGAGACCAGCGAGCTGCAGCTACAACAAAGGTACTCGGCGGGGGAGTTATTCTGGGACCGGCGGGAAGGGGATCCTCCCCCCCCCAGACATAGGCGGTGAGGTTCCCCCCCAGCGCAGACAAGAGGGAAAACGCCCAGGGGGAAGGGGAGACTGGGGAAAGCACCCCCCCCCCCCCCAGAATTAAAACGAGGACACATAGCCCAGCGCTCCAAACAAGTGCACGGGAGAGATTTGGCCTTTTCTTTCCAGTAAGCCCCCCACCCCAAAGCACAAAACGAGGAACGGGGCCCAACTGGAGGCCTCGGGACGGGCCGGGGAGGGCCACAACAACATCAGAGGGCACTGCCAGAGAGGGAAGGCCCTAACATAGAGGCTCACCAGGGGCCTAGCAAGGAAACAGAAATCGGGGACATAAAGCTTCCAAAAGAAACGAAGCAGGGACCCCGGAGGAAACACGAAGAGAGTCCACAGAGTAGCATCACCACAGACCCCCAAGGAATGGACCCACACTAGGGGAGAACTCCTCAATGAGAACAAAGAAGCAGATCATTTACCCCACGGAGCACCCCAAAAATCTTAACGCGCCAGCCCAAACATAGTTGGCTAAAGAGGATATCAACATCATACGCCAGGACCGGAAGCCCCTAAGAGAGGACAGTGATAAGAAACACTAGGGAAAAAGTTCATACACATGTCAAAAACCGGAACGAAGAGTGGGTCACAGGCTACGGTGGCTAATAAAGGTGGACCGGGGCAAGACCAAGATCTGACCCAAATCTGGGGTTTAGGAAACGCGATTTCCAAGCGATCGAACAAACAGAAAAATAAGGGGGGGAGACCCAACAGAACAGAAAGAGGGCACAGACATGGCCTCGAGGGACGATATGAAATCATGGTTCAAGGAATTCCAGGACCAGTTCATCGCTTCAACTCAGACGCAATTTGACAACATGAAGGGCGAATTGATTTGGAAAACAGGTCTAGGAGATCGAACATTAGAATTAAAAACATGCCGGAAACCGTAGACGACAAAGACCTCTGCACAGCAGTGCAACAAGTATTCCAAGAAATTTTGCAGGTAGGATCCGAGGAGGAAATCCACATTGACAGGATACACAGAGCAGGTCCCTGAAGAACAGGGGAGCCCGGATCACGCCAAAGGGACGCTGTAATGGCCATGACGCAATACACACAAAAAGAACAAATCTTACGGAAGGCCAGGACAATGGAGCAAATAAGAATGAACGGAAAAGAAATGCTGCTGTTCCAAGACCTGGCCCAATCAACGCTCAGAAAAAGAAGAGAAATGAGCCAGCTAACAAAATTCCTTTCCGAAAAACAAATTCGATTTAAATGGATATTCCCATTTGGCCTGCAATTCACATGGGAAGAAAGACAACACCCAATCGGTACGTGCAAGGAAGGCCTTAAGATCTTGGGATGCCAGTAGCCCGAGCCCTCGAATATCAGCAAACCCCAAAGACAAAGGAGACAACCGAGGGGATGGCAAGCCGAGAAACGGAAAACAAGACTCCAATCCCGGAAGTCGGAGAGAAGCTACGATGCCCTGGTCACGCTTCACGCATGCAAGAACACACGGGGGAGAGGCTACCCCCGCATACACAAGCTAGATAGGGCAGGTGTCGACATCAAGGCGCGGCCGAGACATGGGATGGCCATGGAATCCGCACCACAAGCAGGGTTTAGGAATCCCTGCGACCTGTTAACCCTGAGATGTTAGAGGGCATGGAGCAAAGGCATGACGCCAGAGCAACCATAGGGCCCAGTGCCCTCCTCAGGGTCAAAGTTGGGGGGGAGGAGAAAAGAACCTAAAAGAATGGGGCTGAAAATTTTAACGTACAATGTCAGAGGTCTGAACACACCAGTGAAACGAAAAAAATGGAACATTTCCTGCACAGAGAAAAGTATGACATAATCTCGGTCCAAGAAACGCACATACAGAAAAAAAGGAGAGGACAGTTTAGGATAACAGGCTACAAACTAATCTTCCAATCAAACGATGAAGAGAAAAAGAAAGGAGTATTCATTGCCTTCGCAAACCATCTACAGGTCCAGATCAAAGAGACAAAAGCAGATAAGAACGGTCGCTATGTATTTGCGAAGGTCCTGATAGATAACCGCAAACTGACCCTAGCCACCCTATACGCTCCAAACACGGGACAGGAGGGATTTATCAAAGACACGATCAACAAATTAGAATCCTTCGCGGAAGGGGAGGTGATCCTGACCGGAGACTTCAACCTAGCATGGAATTGCACAGAAGACCATTCGAACCCCAAAAGCAAACATCTAGGTTCTCCCTCTCCGGCGCTGAAACAGGGAATGCAAAACCTGGCTCTAGGGGACGTATGGCGAAGACTCAAAGGAACAACGGAAGGATACACATACCACTCGCACGTAAATGATACAAGTTCCAGGAAAGACTATATATGGACAACAGGGACCCTAGTCGGAGAAATACAGGAAATCAAAAAAGGCCAAATTTCACTCTCAGACTATGCCCCGGTATGGATCTCGCTCCCCAAATTCACAAAAAGATCGAACCTATGGCGATGGACACTTCCTAGAGAAATAATACAAGATCCCGTGGCAAGAGAAACCATCAGAGAAAAGATAGAGGAGTACTTTGAGGACAATGACACCCCGGAAGTCTCCCCAAACACAAAATGGGAAGCCATCAAAGCGGTAATGAGGGGTCAATTAATAGCCCTAAAAGCACAAAAAGATAAGCTCTCATACAAATGGGAAGACCAATTGGGGATAGAACAGGAAGAAATAAGAGAAGAAATGGCCAAGAACCCCTCTAGGAAAATCAAGAGAGCATACAGACACATCTAGAGCCAGATAGACCAGATTAGAACTAAAAGAGCAGGAACACAACTACTACACACAAAACACTGGTATGCGATGAAATCAAATAAAGCAGACAAATTATTAGCAAGACACTTAAAAGGCAGACGGCAGGAGCAAATGGTGCAAACCCTGAAAGACGAACATGGAGCAAAGAAAACACAAACGAAAGATATCAAAGAAGTATTCCAAAATGTTTACCAGAACCTATACTCCTCACAGCACCCGAGCGAAGAGGAACAAGCGGCCTTCCTACAAGGAATCACGCTCCCGACAGTATCCCTTTCCGAAAAAGAGGTTTTAGATGCGCCAATAACTCCAGAGGAGGTTGGGAAAGCAATTGGAGATCTTTTCAAGAATAAAGCCCCAGGACCGGATGGCTTCACGGCTACATTTTACAAAATATATGCGGACATTTTTTTGATTCCCCATTTGACCACCTTGTTCAATACCTTCAAGACCTCGAACAGCATCACACCTTCCATGAACGAGGCAAAGATACTCGTCTTCCATAAAAAGGGGAAAGATTCAGAAAACCTAAGCTCATACCGCCCAATAGCCCTAATTAACGTAGATGCCAAACTCTATACTAAGGTTCTTGCGAACCGGCTGGCGCCACTACTCCCCAAACTGATTCACCAAGAACAAGAAGCAGGATTCATACCTAACAGGAAAACCCATGATAACATAAGACAAATTATACATCTCATAGAGAAGGCCGGCATCATGAAACTCCCATCAGCAATTATCTCGCTAGATGCCGAAAAAGCATTTGATCGGGTCGAATGGACAATGCTATTTGCGACACTAAAGAAAATGGGTATGGGAAACGATTTTATAAACATGATCCGTGCCAACTACAATGCACCGACAGCCAGGATAGCAGTCAAT
Source organism: Ambystoma mexicanum (assembly GCF_040938575.1). Taxonomy (NCBI): domain Eukaryota; kingdom Metazoa; phylum Chordata; class Amphibia; order Caudata; family Ambystomatidae; genus Ambystoma; species Ambystoma mexicanum. Next base: position 951,000,901 of record NC_090939.1, read on the forward strand.
CATGAGCTCTCGAATCCCATCAAAATAGGAAGGGGCACGAAGCAGGGATGCCCCCTGTCGCCCCTGATGTATGCAATCTTTCTAGAACCCCTACTGGCAAAAATTAGAGCGACCCCAGACATAAAGGGAATAGAAATGGGAGGACAAACACATAGGACAGCAGCATACGCCGACGCTATGATGATGACCATCACCGAACCGAGTAGTACGCTCCCGCTTCTTATCCAGCTGATAGACGAATATGGGGAAATAACTGGGCTGAAAATAAATAAGCAGAAATCGTCGGTAATGGCATCGGCAGGAAATAAGGACGAGATCCACAAGTTAATGAAAGATCTTCAACTACAAACGGCAAAAGGAGGAGTGAGATACCTTGGAGTGACCTTGACACCTACGATACAAAACCTATACATGGGGAACTACACAGAGTTTATGGAAAATGTCAAGAGATCTGAACAGATGGAACCCCCTGACAATCTCCTGTTGGGGCAGAATAACGGTCATTAAGATGACGATTTTACCCTGGTTGCTTTTTTATTTCCAAGCACTTCCCATAAGGATTCCGTCATCTTTCTTTAAATTATTATCAAATATGTATGGCAAAAGAAAAGACCAAGACTTTCACAACATGCGCTTACAGCACAAAAATCAGATTGAGGAATGGCGCTCCCCCACTTCAGGAAGTACTATGAGGCAGCTCAACTGTGGGTACTAAATTAATGGATCACGGACACTTCAGATAAATGGTGGATGGCGCAGGATCGAGCCGTCGCAAGATCAAACCTGCGCCACCTATTGTGGAAGAGACCCGAACATAGACATCAAAACATTAAGATAAGTTAAGTCATCGCACCACTATGGAAATCTGGGACAGAGCTACCAAGAGAGAATCCCTCACGATAGACCCCGCCCCATTCATTCCAATGTTTGACAACCCAGACTCCCCCCCCCCCCCCCGGGGTAGAAAAGGGGTCATTCCAGAAATGGAGGGATGCCGATTGCACAAAAATGGGAGACATGTTCGAGGGAACGCAGATCAGATCCTTCACAGAATGCCAGGAGTTACTCGGCCTCACAGAGAAGAACAGATATTTGTATGAACAGATCCACCACTGGCTCACAACGCCAAGAATAACGAAGGCTCTGACAAGGGATCCCACACCATTCGAGACCTACATGCTGACCCAAACGGGAGAAAAGAAATTTGTCTCCACTATCTACAAATTCATCAACGCCCAAGAAGAAAGCATCACATGGTTCTACATGAAAAAATGTCAAAAAACACTAGGGAAACAAATCTTGAGGAAACAATGGATATTTCTCTGGCAAATAATCCCCAAGTGGACACGAGCAATACAAACAAGTGAAGCCCGGATCAAAGTGATGATCCAATGGCACTATACCCCGGAAAGGCTTCACAAAATGTTCCTGTCAACTCAAGGAAACTGCTGGAGGGGGTGCGACACCGTGGGCACATGGAGACACATCTGGTGGGACTGTGGGGAACTACAACAATTCTGGGCGGAAGTGAAAACACAGATGCAAGAAATGTTCAAGGGAACGGCAAACCTAGAAGAAGAAATTTGGATGTGCGGCATGTGGGCCCCCAGAGACAAAACACTTAACAAGACACAAAAGCGAAACTTTATGGGTTTCCTCATAGCAGCCTGGCTAGCAATAGCACAAAAATGGAAACAAAAGTCCCCCCCAACCACACAAGAATGGCTCCACAGGATATGGACATATGTAGCGATGGAAAGAATCACATATAACTTCCAAGGGGACAGACAGCGGTTCGCTACAGACTGGGGAGAAGCCATAGAATTCTTGCAAAGCGACTACATGCTACAATGGTGCCCGCACAACATTCGAATCCTGGACATGTTTACAAGCTAAGTCCGAAGCATACTTGGGACACTATTGACTGGACGCACATAAATACCGGTGGGGAGCGAGGGGGTGGGAAGTGGGATGTATGGCAAAAGAAAAGACCAAGACTTTCACAACATGCGCTTACAGCACAAAAATCAGATTGAGGAATGGCGCTCCCCCACTTCAGGAAGTACTATGAGGCGGCTCAACTGTGGGTACTAAATTAATGGATCACGGACACTTCAGATAAATGGTGGATGGTGCAGGATCGAGCCGTCGCAAGATCAAACCTGCGCCACCTATTGTGGAAGAGACCCGAACATAGACATCAAAACATTAAGATAAGTTAAGTCATCGCACCACTATGGAAATCTGGGACAGAGCTACCAAGAGAGAATCCCTCACGATAGACCCCGCCCCATTCATTCCAATGTTTGACAACCCAGACTCCCCCCCCCCCAGGGGTAGAAAAGGGGTCATTCCAGAAATGGAGGGATGCCGATTGCACAAAAATGGGAGACATGTTCGAGGGAAAGCAGATCAGATCCTTCACAGAATGCCAGGAGTTACTCGGGCTCACAGAGAAGAACAGATATTTGTATGAACAGATCCACCACTGGCTCACAACGCCAAGAATAACGAAGGCTCTGACAAGGGATCCCACACCATTCGAGACCTACATGCTGACCCAAACGGGAGAAAAGAAATTTGTCTCCACTATCTACAAATTCATCAACGCCCAAGAAGAAAGCATCACATGGTTCTACATGAAAAAATGTCAAAAAACACTAGGGAAACAAATCTTGAGGAAACAATGGATATTTCTCTGGCAAATAATCCCCAAGTGGACACGAGCAATACAAACAAGTGAAGCCCGGATCAAAGTGATGATCCAATGGCACTATACCCCGGAAAGGCTTCACAAAATGTTCCTGTCAACTCAAGGAAACTGCTGGAGGGGGTGCGACACCGTGGGCACATGGAGACACATCTGGTGGGACTGTGGGGAACTACAACAATTCTGGGCGGAAGTGAAAACACAGATGCAAGAAATGTTCAAGGGAACGGCAAACCTAGAAGAAGAAATTTGGATGTGCGGCATGTGGGCCCCCAGAGACAAAACACTTAACAAGACACAAAAGCGAAACTTTATGGGTTTCCTCATAGCAGCCTGGCTAGCAATAGCACAAAAATGGAAACAAAAGTCCCCCCCAACCACACAAGAATGGCTCCACAGGATATGGACATATGTAGCGATGGAAAGAATCACATATAACTTCCAAGGGGACAGACAGCGGTTCGCTACAGACTGGGGAGAAGCCATAGAATTCCTGCAAAGCGACTACATGCTACAATGGTGCCCGCACAACATTCGAATCCTGGACATGTTTACAAGCTAAGTCCGAAGCATACTTGGGACACTATTGACTGGACGCACATAAATACCGGTGGGGAGCGAGGGGGTGGGAAGTGGGATTTAGGGACAATGTTGAGTCCCGAAGTTAATGTTTAAAGAAATGCCAATAAAAATGTATTTAAAAAAATAAATAAATCCCAGACTATCTTTGTATCAGCAATCTCTTTGTTTTAAATAAAGTATCCATAATAAAGGTGTCCAGTCCCGTGATAATTGTTGAATCTTTAAGTATCCCTTTTAGTGGCTACACCTTATTGTTTTAGCCCATAGACCTGTAATTGTCAGATGTAGTTCTATCATTGCCTGGTCAGAGATTGCTCTTTCCTTTATCTCAGAACACATAACATGATTAACCAACCTATCACTGATGAATAAGTAATCTATTCTTGAGTGCGAATTATGAACCGGTGAGTAAAATGGATATTCTCTTCCCATTGGGTGCATTTCTCGCCATATATCAACTAGGTTGTATTTTTGAATGAAATTACAGAATTCTCTGCTTATGCCCCTGCCCATGAAACTGCATTCTGTGATCCGATCTAATTTGCTGTCAAGTAAACAATTGAAATCCTGGCCTAAAATAACAATTGAAATCCCTGCATAAAATAATTTTATCACCATGCATTTCATTCAGCAATTTACTCAGTCCATCAAAGAAAATAATACTCTGTGAACACGGAGTGTAAATCACACCCGCAGTCATTATCTTTCCATCATACAATATATCTGTTAATAAAATATGGCCCTAATCATCTTTTACTATCTCCTCTATCTTAATAGGTAATCCTCTTTTAAATAATATACTTATTCCCCTTGATTTTGAATCATAGCAATTGGATAAAACTCGTGTATACATAGAGTTAATTAAAAACTTCTCAGATTGTTCAATTAGATGAGTTTCCTGAATAAGCCCAATATCTCCTTTACTTCTCTAAATTCTTGCAAGTACCTTCCTTCTTTTGTGTACACAATTTACACCCTTTACATTCCATAAAACAAAAGTCAAAGGTTTCATGTTCTAATAACAATTTACCTTCCTCTTATTCCTAGTGAAGCCTTTAAACTATAACATAAATATTCTTTGTTACGCATTGAAGAGTGATGTAGCATAAATAAAATAATGAACAAACAGAAACTAAGACAGAAGTGTAAGACTAAACAAAAATACAAAATGAACATATAACAGTTCATACAAGTAAACTCCAAATAGTAGTGACTGAACTTCATCAGACACATTATGAGCACATTTATGTACATAAGTTACATTATCTTGAACTATACTTACCAGTAAGACCTATGCCGAATATAGTAAATAGTTATTGTCATTATTTCTCCCCTCCATTACCCTCTATTCTACAACTATAGTAGCTCTTACACATTACCATATTGCAAATTCAATTATATCCAATCAGTGTATGTGTTTTGTAATGATTCTTATATGATAGTTATTTGTCCATACATGAATCAGAAATTTCCCATACTACCCCGTCATGTTTTCATTTCCCTTTTTTCTAAAAAAGAAACACATTTTCTGAATTCAAGTAACTTAGATTTATATTTAGATAGTAGCTATGCTAAAAAGGTCTTGGTAGGGGATAGAACTATATTTGCTTTCAAAGGTATGGTATCACGTATTTAAATCTAACCAACTAGCAAACTAATTCTTATATTATAATGTTTCCTACAAACCAAATGCATGCCCACAATATGATTCCTTTACAGATCATCAGCAATAGAAAATGTGTGCAATCCAGCAGAGGACAATCCCAGCAAGCAGGACCCAAGCAACAAAAGATAATATAATTATTAAATGGAATCGATGAGTTACTTAAGTGTTACAATTACGTTCCTTCATATTGTATATAACTTTTCCCCGAGGGAACACACACATGGCCATATCATTCATCATAAAAAACACATCCCCTGTGAAAAATGTAGGTTTGGTAATTATATCAGTTTATTTTCTATCCATGCATTGCTATCTGAGCTTCTTTTATATACTATTGAGTATAATGAATTCTGTTTCAGTTAGTCCGACTATAGTTTTGGGTATCTATGTGGTTCGCTAATGACAAAAAAGACTCCATTGGCATTCAATATTCTGTAAGGTCATAATGGCAATAATTGGAGTCCAGCATATAGAATGAACATCAGGGAGATCTTCACAGTGTGTGTATGTACTTTACTCAGCCCCAGCCAAGCCTATACCCCAGACGTAGTAATGTGCAGCCGCCTAGTCAGTTCCTAGCATACTATTATAAATATACCATTGTTAATCATTCCATTTACAACTGATTTCACAAATTACCTTCTCATTTGGATTTAATCTGTGATGCAAGTTAAGTGAATATCCAGCTGAGCGTTCCGGACGAGAGCTGTTAGCTGCCCCGCTCCTTACTTGAACGTCGAAATTACTTTGGATTGCTGTATCTACGTGTTCAGATGGAAAACTATTAAGGTATTTGCCCATGCGACAAGGACTCAACAAAAGGATTAACAAGAAGCAATAATAACTTTGACACTGACATTTAAATGGACATTTAACTTTACTAATTTTCTTGCTTCCCTCTTTAAGGCCACGCCCCCTTCCCAGAACACCCTACTTCAACAGCGGGTGCATGCCTCTGCGTGCACGCGCATCAAGCTGAGTGCTCGGGACGAGTGCTGTTAGCTGTTTGCTTTGCGCGGGTGAGCGGTGAAGGATAGACAGTACTCCCTTCTTTGACCCAGGGACATAAGGTAGTTAATAACCTTATTGACATTCTATTACACTGCTACTAGCCTGCTAGCTGGGAATACCATATTTACTTGAGAGCTGAGTGCACGGGCGGGGAATCAAGAATTGCGGGCTAGAGGGGGTACTGTTTGGTAATTAAATTGCCTTGTTTCCCGCTGTTTGATTTCTCCCCTTTTGCACCCTTCCCATCCCCTCCCATTATTGCTCTCCAGCTCCTTCCAATTTCCTCCCTCCTTTTCTGCTTTTGTGGACAGAGCGTGTTGCACAATACCATCTGTAGGATGGGTCCTGAATTTCGCTCTCAAAATTTGAAAAGGAAAAAAACGGGTTAGGAGTGTGTCACTCATTAGCCCTCCCTTATCTTTCCATGGTACCCAGAAAGAGAAAAGAGAAAAGAGGAATAGGATTGGGAAGGAAAAAGTTCTGGATAAATGAATTGGATGACAATGGAACAACCCAAAATCTCAGTTTACTGACCAGAAGAGATGTGGTAATAGAGATACGTAATGAGGAAGTACCTTCACTGCTCATTAATAGCTCTATGATTGACAATACTTCTCTACTAAATGAATGCCGTGATTTCAGGAGGCATTCTGTGGGCATTATGGTAGTGCCAGGAACTCCACTAGTCGAAATAAGTATTGCGCAAACGGTGAATATGGACAATATTATCAGAACAAACTTGTCTAGAACCCCAGACTTAGAATACTTGGCCCAGGAGCAATCTATAAATGAGGAGGAGGAATTCTCATGGAATGAGTTCAAAAGCACATATGAGACCTCTTTGAATCTGGGAGGAAAACTGGAAGCAATTGCTACAACATTGTATATACTAGTTGGTATTTGCTCTAGCCTTATGAAAGAGCAGCGTCACAAAGGATTTAATGATGAAAATGACTGAAAATATCCAAACCAAAAACCAAGGACTGAGGTATGTGTTATAAAAAAGGAGGCTTCACTGGTGAGAGTATGAAACATCTGTGCAAGCTATATATTTCGATAGCAGAAAGGGAAAGTGAAGCGGCACATGATAAATGGAGATAAATGAAGTACGCTCTATTAATGAGAATATCATGAATTTAGATACACATTCGGAGGGTGAGGAAAGAGATATACATGGGAACAAGAAACGCACCTGCCGTAAACGGAACAATAAAAAAGGTGTGAAAAAAGGTAAACTGGTAGAACAAGCAAGAATAATAATGTTAAAAAGAATAGTGTAGGACTGGCTGAGACGGAAAATGCAGACGTCATACACGTAGACAAGGACAATAGATTTGAACTAAGTGCGGTCACTAAGGAAAAAGATGAAGTCAGAAAAATAATAAATATTGATGGTAGATTGATGGAAGATTGGCTAAAAGGGAGAGGGTGGGCACCTAATACTAATGCAGCCCTGACAATGCTGCCTATGGTGCATAATTTGGAAAAGGAAGAATGCAAGGGGATAACTGTGAGGTATCTGAACCTCCCCATTAAGAAGGTGGTAGGATCTCTTGACACTAGGGAAAAGAATATCGATGTGGGTGAAATGGAGAGATTGGCTATGTGCAACAATAATAAGGATCACATTGAGAAGTCGCCGGGTACTCTTGAAGACGCTGAAGGCATGGTACTAAACCTAGGTAAATGTATTATGTTAATGGAGAGGAATACCTCGGATGATAGCCCCTACCTAAATCGAGCATGGCTCTTAGAATGTCTACATAGGGTCCCCCAACTCCATTGTATAAAGACGACAGACATTGAACAGGTGACATTACTCCAATTATGGTAGTTGAAATAGTTGGGCAATTTTCCAATTTGTGATGCCTGTCATAGTGAAACTCATTAGTAAACATTCAGAGGCTTTACGGGATAATGGTTACAACATCATAATCTTTAACAAAATTATGAATAATGAGCCTAAAAAGGGTAAAGCATGCAATCATAGTTGGAATAAAGATCAAGACTCAGAAGTAAAAAGGAGAATGGATAGGTGGATTCCGGATAGGGACTATTTTTAAGAATGTTGAGAGATGGAAACATGCCATGAGCCGTCATCCTCTCTTGGAATAGCAGAGGGTTTCGTTCTTTTCTACATAATGACAGAATTAGTAATATGATGAATTGTGATGTATTTGTCTTTCAGGTGGCGTGGGTAAGTGGCAGCATCTTGATTGATGGCTTTAACATTTTGATTAAGCCAGCACTTTGCAGTGGAATGGGACGACCGGTGGGGGGGACTCTTCATAGGTGCAAATGCCCAGTAACAATTGGGGAGTATAATAAATGTGGCTGCTCTCCCTTAGGACGTGCGGTGTGATTACTGGTAACTTGGGCATGTTTAACGACTTTCTTCTTATCAGTGTATACTCACGTCCGGAGGGGCCAGGGGGGTAAATCTAGAATCTGTGTCAAAAGTCATTATGGATTCCATTGAAGGCTGGATGCTGGAATCTGCCAAATCTGAAATTATGGTAGTGGGTGATTATTTGAGGCTAATGAGATAATTGAGAAATGGAATGAATTATGTGGCGAATTTGAGGTAATGCTCCCCCCTGATCTTGGAAAAAGTGTAAAACTATATAATTCAGCTTTACAAATCACCAACGGGATCAGATGTTATGTTAATGTTAAAGGACATTTGTACCGCGCACTATCACCACCGGAGTCGTCCCCTGGTGCTCTGGCGGCTCTGAAAGAGGAGGGGAGGTTGAGTTAGTGGGAGGAAGCAGGAAAAGTGCAAGAGAGCAGTGATGTGCTGTTGGCGGCCTCAGCCCGGTGGGTCCGTTGGCTGGGCCCGGGGTGTTTGCGGCCGGTAGTCGTCATGTACTGTTGTGCAAGGCTATGTACATTTTTGTTTTGTTGTTGCAATGTAGTGAAGTTTGTGCTGTTTGTTGTGCTGTCGATTTTGGTTGTGTTTGGTTTGGAGTTTGAGAGGTGTATGCAGAAAAGGAAATTGTTAGTAGGGTTGGTTAGTTTGCATCTCTATCCTGAATTGATGCGCTCGGCTTGCGTAGTCTCCCCTGATGTGTCTCTGTCCTGATCTGGGTCCGACTGGCATACAGGTTCCTTACTCCTCTAGTCCCCGCCTCTAACATGCTCTCTCATAGCTCCCCTTATTCTCCATTCATACTCTGCCAATAACAACCTCTCAGGTAGTGGGGTGATTGCCAATATCTCGATAATTCCACACCACTGTGGTACCTGGTGGTAATTAAGGGGCAGGCGAAAATGTTGGTGGGATTGTCTAGGTTAGTTGACTCAGGCTCCGTGCGTGCTTCCTGTGTTCCAGTCTATCCGGTGTCACCCGTCCAGGTGCCGTGGGAGTTACTCTCTCGGGTTGGGGATGTCCGTGTCTTTTCGGTTTAGTCATCCTTTTTCCAGTTTCGGTTTCCAGGTTTAGTATGTGGTGTTGTAGAGCCAGGTTTTTAGTGATTTCCTGAATTTTAGATGATCTTCAATGTTTCTTATTTCTTTTGGGATGTTGTTCCAGGTTTTTGCGGCTAAGTGGTAGAAGGAGGTGCCTCTACGTTTTTTATTAAGGTATGGTTTGAGTTCCAGGCGGATTTCGCTGCTTGATCGGAGGGGTCTCGTTGGTTTGTAGACTGTTATTTTCGTTTGTAGGAATTCTGCTCCTTGTCTGCTGATTGCCCTGTGCCTTATGCACATTGTTTTGAAGGTGATGCAATGTTTTACTGGGAGCCAGTGTAGTGTTTTTAGGGCTGGAGTGATGTGGTGTCTTCTGGATAGTTTGAGGAGTAGTCTTGCTGATGCATTTTGGATCTGTTGCAGTTTCTTCAGGAGGTATTCTGCTATTCCGAGGTAGAGGCTGTTTGCATAGTCAATTTTTGACATGATTAGGGCGACGATAGTGAGTGTTTGTTGCGTGAAGGAGAGGAAAGGTAGAATTCTTCTTGCCGTGTGGAGGATGAAAAAGCATTTCTTCACTGTTGCATTTATTTGTGGTTCCAGGGTTAGGTTGTTGTCCATTAGGACTCCCAGATTTTTTACTACCTTTGATGGTGTTGGTGCGTTTCCCATTTCCGTAGGCCATGGGATGGTGGTTTCGTTCTCTTGGTCTTTGGATATGATCATGATTTCTGTCTTTCCTGGGTTGATTTTCAGGTTGTCGTCATCCATCCAGTTGAAGACTTCTTTTAGACAGTCGGTTAGGGTTGAATGGTCGCCATGGGTGTCTTTGATTTTGTAGATGATCTGAGTGTCATCTGCGTAGTTGTAACATGTAATGTTGTATTTTTTGAAGATTCTGATGACCGGAGTCTGATAGATGTTGAAATATAGTGGAGATAGTGAGGATCCTTGTGGTACTCCACAGTCGTTAACTCGTGGACTGGATTTGAATGGTTTTATCCATACAGATTCTGTTCTGTCTGCTAGGAATGATTTGGTCCAGCGTAGGGCTGTGTCTGTTATGCCTATGTCTTCTAGTCTTTTGGTCAGGGTGCCGTGGCTAACTGTGTCAAAGGCTGCGGAGAGGTCGAGCAGAATAAGGGCTTTGGTAGTGTTTGAGTCTGCGTTAGTTTTGAGGTCATCCCAGATGGATAGTAGTGCTGTTTCCGTTCCTCTCGCTGGTCTGTAACTGATTTGAGTTTGGTCCAGCAGGTGGTGTTTTTCAATGTGTTCTTGGGTTAGTTTATATACGTAGGTTTCTAGAAGTTTTGCTGGGTAGGGGATGTTCGAGATCGGCCTGTAGTTGGAAAGGTCATCTACGTTACCACTTGTGTTTTTCAAGAGTGGCTTGATGTATGCTGATTTGAAGATCTTCGGTACAGTTCCTGGTGATAGTGATATATTTAGAAGGTTTCTGTAGTGTTCTGCTGGCGATCCTTGCAAGAGAATTGATTTGTAGATGTCTGGGGGACATGGGTCCATGGGTGATCCCGCTTTCTTGCTTCGTTTTACCAGCATTGCAAATGCCTCTGCTGATATTTCAGGAAAGCTCTGGAGTTTGTGTTGTGGTTCCGTGTAAGGTTCGTTGGGATGTATGTTGTGGTTGGTTGGTTGCTTTTGTATGGTTTGATGGATGTCGTTGATTTTATTTTTTAAGTGATCTGCCAGGTCGTTGCATAGTTTTTCTGAGGGGGTTGGGGCGTTATCGCAGTCTGGTGGGTTTCTGATTGCTTGAATGATGCTAAACATTTCTTTTTGTGTGTTGGTGGCATTGTTGATTCTGTCATCGTAATGTCTTCTCGTTGCCTTTTGAATTTCCTTCTTGTACGCACAGATTTGTTTCTGGTACAGTGTTTTTTTTCCCTGGGTTGTATTCTTTCCTCCATTCCAATTCCATCTTTTTGTTTTCCTTTTTCATGTCGTTTAATAGTGGGGTGCACCATTTTGCCATTGCTCTTTTTTTTTGATGGGGTGAACGGTTTTTCTGGGACGACCTTGTCTATTGTAGCTGCGATCCATTTGTGCAGTATCTCTGCTTTCCCATCTAGGTCAGCTAGCTCCAGTTCTGTAGTTGATGGTTTTGTTAATTCCAGTTGTTCGAATAGGTTGCTTTCTTTGACGTGTTTCCAGTTTGTTTTGGTGGTGGTTGTGAGTTTCGGATGTTGGATGTAGGCTTGGGTAGGCAGAATGATCACAAATGGGATGATGAGATGGTCGCTCCATAGTATTTGTATCGGAGGTGCCGTGGTGATGAGTGTTTCTTTTTGGCGAAAATTGCGTCTAGGGTGTGTCCTGCCAAATGCGTTGCTCCTTTGACTAGTTGTCGTAGTTTCATGGTGCTGAGTTGTTCAATTAGTGAGTTTTGGAAGTTGGCGTGGCTGTCTTCAAACCAGATGTTGAAGTCCCCCAGGATGATTAGGTGTTCGTGGTTGATGGCTAAGTTGGTGATGGCTTTTATGAAGTTGGGTAAATATGCTTCAGAACTGGGGCCTAGCATATTTGAATCCTAATGATAGATGGAGGAAAACAAGTTACCTGGACAGATGGAAAATTAGGGTACAGATTAGACTACATGTTTGTTAGTAGTGGTATCCGCAAATAAGTGGACCATTTTGAACATATCTTCACCCCCTTAAGTGATCATACTGTGCTCAAATGCAAATGGCAAACCAATAAAAAAGCCCCACCAAATAGGTGATATGAATATCCAGAGGACAGCAGGAGCAAATAGAAAACAATGACCAAAAAAAAAATCTGGACAAATGTTATCACATGTTAGCCATTGATCAAGAGGAGATTGCTTTTTTTGATAATTCCAAGCAAATCGCTTACAACCTCTAGTCCATTTGAGGCAGAGTGAGTGTTACCCAACATGTGGGAAAGAAACACAATAACACGTATGATAGCATGATAAATAAGGGGAAAAAAAGAGTAAAGGAAGAAATAAGTAACGTAAGAAAGGATATGGGGATGGAGGGGGATGTAAAGTGCGAAAAGATATGTGCGCAGCTGCCACATGGTCGTCATGTTCATACGGATGAAGTTTAAAATTGGCTGGTCACCTTGATAGTGGTTTTGCACCAAATGAGAAGCGGGTCTCGTTTCTGACGGATCTGTTGAGCAAGTTAACGGGGTGGTGTGTGGGCAGGGTGTTGGTTGGGGGGATTTCAATTGTGTTATGGATACCTCCATGGATAAAACACTTCCGCCCACTCCTATGGATGGTAGGAACAGGCAAGCACTGGTGCACTTTCTTGGGGAGATGCACCTCAATGAAACATGGTGATTTTTTCACCCCCCAGGCCAGGACATACATGCACTAATCAGCTGCGCATAGAGGTTTCTCAAGAATCGACACCATCTTAGTGCTGGATGCCTTTATACCGCAGGTGACAGATCTGGATATTGTGATGAGATGCCTATCGATCGGACCATGCTCTTGTCATCCTCTGGGCGGAACCCTTCACACCCCCCTCTGGGGCCAATAGACCGTAGAGGCTGACTGACCTGCTGCTTAGGGACATCTCCCTGAGATTACAAATGGAAACAGTTATGAGAAACTGTTTATGGGAAAATGACAATGGCGAGGTGGACTGGTGCATGGTTTGGGATGCTGGCAAGGCAGTTATAAGAGGGGGATTTATTGCTCAGACAGCAGCCTTTCTGAGGGAAAAAGAGCTTATAAGTGTGGGGCTGGAACAGGAAGTGCAGGAAGCAGAGGTTCTTCATAAGGCCTGGGGCTCCCAGAAAGCCTGGCAGGCTTTGATTAAAGCTAGAGCTAGGTTGGAGGCACACCTGGCAAATAGGTCAGCACAGCTCCTAATTCAAATCAAAAAACCATATTTTCCTCGGGGGGGTAAAGCCAACCGCTGCCTTGCAGCACAGTTAAGAAAGCAAAGAACCAAAAATGATATCACCCAATTGAGAAACCACACAGGGAATTTAATAAAGGCAGAGAAAATGGAAATGATGTAGACAATTTATGCCCAGGCAAAATTAGTCTCTAAATGGCAAAGTTCAGCAAGCCTTCCTGGTGAAAATATAACTACTGAAAATAACAGCGGAGGATAGACTGCTTTTGCAAGCCCCATGGGGGTGGGCAGCGCTGTTGGGACCCTCCCTAGGAATAAGGCTCTGGGGCCTGATGGGTTCGGGAGTGCTATCTCCTTGCGGAATGGAGATACCAAGCTCCACACAAAGGTACTGGCTTAGCGATTAATAGGGGTGCTAGCAAAGATTAAACATCCTAATCAGGCATGGTTTATAATGGGGAGGCATTCCCAGGACAATATATGTAGGGCAATGACGATAAAGCACAGAAAATGTCCACAGTAGCCCTTGATGCAACTAGAGCGTTCGATAGCTTGGATTGGAATTTTCTGAAGCTGATGCCAGAGAGGTTCGGATGTGGGCCAACTTTCACAAACATCGTTCTTGCCGATTACCATATTCCCTACATTTAAAACCTTACAGACTCCAAGAAGCCCGTAAACAGATAGTGATCGAGGAAGTCAATAAAATGTTGAAAGCCAATATTATTGAACCATCCTCCAGTCCATGGTCTTCTCCTATCGGGTTGATCACTAAACCTGACCATTCGTGGAGATTCTGCATAGACTTCCGTCAAGTTAATGCCATCTCCTGCTTCGATACCTATCCCGTGCCACGCATCGATGACCTAATTGATCAACTCGGAGCAGCCACCTTTTTATCTACCCTAGATTTATCTAAAGGATACTGTCAAGTTCCCGTAAATGGGCCAGATCAGGACAAGACCAGGTTTTCAACGCCTCTAGCGCTATTCCAATTTAAAGTATTTCTCTTAGGTCTATATGGCACGCCAGCCACTTTCCAACGCCTCATGGATCAAATACTACAACCCTATTCCGATTTCTGTGCAGTTTATATTGACGATATTGTCATTTAAATTAAGACTTGGGAGGGACCATCTCTTCCATCTTTATACCATCATGAAAGTCCTGAGAAACTTGGCCTAACTGCACTTAGCTGGATTAGCAGATTGGCCCAATCAGCCCTAAAATACCTTAGCTTCTTCGTAGGAAATGGAAATATACAGCCCCAACATGAGAAGGTAAAAGCCGTCTTAGATACACCAACTCCAAGACCAAAAGAGATCTTGGAGCTTTTCTCGGGCTACTAGGATATTACTGTAGGTTTGTCCCCAACTTTTCAGACAAAACAGCCCGGCTGACAGATAAACCCCAGAAACTTAATTGGAATGACGAGGATGAGATCTGTTATAACACCTTATTTATTTATTTAGTTGCATTTTTAAAGCGCTCACACAGCCCAGGGGCATTGAGGCACAGTTACAGAATTATGTCTTAGTTGCGTATTTATAACGCGCTTAATACCCAGATGTTTCTAAGCACGGACCCAGGAATCGAACCTGTGTTGCTTCGTGTTGTCTTGTTTCCAAGGCAAGCACGTTGCTGCTGAGCTATCCTCCTGGGACAAGACTCTGAAACAGACTCTGTGCCAGAACCCAATCCTAAAGGCAGTCGACTTCTCTACAGAGTTTGTTTTACAGACGGATGCTTCTCTTACAGGGTTAGGAGCCGTCCTATCCCAGGTTTTCAATGGATTGGAACACCCCATATTATTCACCAGTCACAAACAGTTCCATGTGAAAATAATTACTCTGTGTTGGAACTAGAGGCCCTGGCCAGCAAGTGGGCCATTATCCATTTTAGGTACTACCTGTTAGGACGCAAATTCACACTTGTTAAGAACACTGACCCCTAGTTTGGATTAGCCAATGCAAAGCTTCCAACCCTCCGGTCATGCAATGGTTTCTAGACCTACAACCCTATTGTTTCACTGTGGAACACCGAAAAGGAAAAGACCAGGGAAATGTAGCCACGTATTTTTCACAGGGGAACCAGGAGCGAAAATCTACATTGCATGGAGGAAGGGGATGTGAGAAACCTGAAGGTGTCTCCCTAACTAGTCCTTGGGGATCTGTCATCCAGGTGGCCAGGACACAGCCATCGCTATTGGATCCAGATCCTGGGGGTAGACCAGTGAGGAAGGATAACCTGGAGCGGGGGGGCTCCCCGGGGAGTGGAACACCGATGGGGGAGATGCAAGATCCCCCTTCTTCCAACACCTTTTCCACATTCTACCACATATGATATTCCGAAACACTGCCCCTACCCCTTTCTTCACACAAACACTTTCGCACACCACGAAAAACAACAGACTAACAGCGAAACTGACAAGTCCCAATACAAGGGTCAGGCAATTGACCAGAACCACACACACCTGACAGCCCTTTCCCTTCCCCATAGGGATAAAAGGTGGCGCACGAGAGCACAGTACGAGCAAGGCTGACCGCATGACAACTTAGCTATTCAAGTACAGCAGTCCAAGAGGAAGAGAAAGGTGCAGAGAACCGAAAGGGTGACGAGGAGAGAAACGACCTTGCCCTTTCCAACCGAAGCCTGCAAAACCTCAGTGGAAGGAATCGTAAGACGATGAACAATAGCATGCGTGTGTTGCAGCAGATAATCAGGCCCTCCTCTGCTGATAACCAAGCCAGGAAGAGACGCTCGCCAACGTTGTACCGGCCTTGACTCCAGAGACGAGCGAGGCCAAGCAGTTCATCACAGCCGGTGAGTCGAAGGGAGAAACCATAAGAAACTGCACTGTGTTTGAACGAAAGCAGCAAGCAGGTAATTGAAGAAAAGTACAAAGACCTGTTGGTGCGAGAGGGGAAAACCAGCTGCAGAGGAGTCCGGCACCACGTGGGTGCTCACTCGAGAAACTCTGGCCGATTTCCGTATTGTTGAAACTACCTTTACCAGAAGGCCTTGGGAAAAGGGTGAGAAAAGGGTTCAAAGTGGTCATACAGTCCCGGCCAAAAGTGAGTTCACAAAGGTGACCCGACAGAGGGACGTCCACAGTGAACTGTTTAAAAAGGCATTAAGATTCGTAAATGCAAGGAAAGCCATAGTGAACCCGACGGAGGGAAGCTGACGTTCAAGAGGGGTCTGAGCCTGGAAGAGGAGATCCAGGGGTGAAAAGCCATCACCCAACATCCTTTTAAAAAAGGAACTTTGATTTGTTATTTTTGCATACATCATGTCTCCGAAGATAAGAAACATTTTAGAGACTTTACCATTGATGGTCCTGATAGCTCAGAACCGATCTGCTGGGAAAGCTTGAGAGTGTGCTCTGCTCAGGAGTCCCACCTTGTCCCATGCTCAAAACGTGGGGAAGGGAGACCCTTGGTTACCCCATCCTGACTCATCATTTGTGAACATTTCGTTTATTTCTTGTGAATCCTATCCCACACTCTTTTGTATTTAGTAGTAAGAACTGGCAATAGGTTTCTTTAGTATAGGCCCTTTTATTTGACAAGACACCACTAGAAATGCCTTATTTTTCATTTGATGATTGTAGCTTGCTCCCATTTTAGCGTTAGATTTAGATTAGGCTTTCTGCAAACTCACTTTAATAAACACCCTTGCACTGTGATCACTTGTGTCTGTCTTTACTGTTGCCACCATGAGTTCCTTACATTTCACGAACATGTATCAGCTAGAGAACAGAACTATTTTAATCCTGCTTGTTTAAGGAATGTTTTGGTCGTTTCAAAAGTGATGTTATGGCACCGACGAGAGGGAAAACATTTAATAGAAATGTGACGGTACAAGGGAGATACTCTGTTGCTACACCATTGATTTATCTGGTTGGGTATAGTTTGGGAGGAATAGGGTTGTTGACATAATGGAAATGTGTGCGAACTAAGACTACTACCACTCTTACATGATCACTGATTGCATGTCATAATGTTGTCTTGTAACACTGAAAATAAATAAAGCTTATTAAAATAAACGAGGGTAAGATGTGGCGACGCAGTCTTAATCTTCCCAAAGGGGTACGTCCCCATTGCTATTTTTTCGTTATAAATTGGGTCGTCATTCTCTGCAATCTCTAGTTGCCTGGAAAGCAGTGTTGCTTAGTGAAATGATTGTCGATCCCGCTCCATATTTTCTTTTGGTTACGTGTAACAAAATAATGGTAGAACAGTTCTTTGTGTTCTCTGTGATTGGGTAATGGGATGTGGAAAAATATTTGTTAAATTTAACATAAATGCCGATTAATCTGGTCAAAAATCCTATTGCAGTAAAAAAAAATATGGATTTCTACTGGGTAAACTCTAGAGATCAGATTTGGAACTTTAAACTGTTAATCTACCCTTCTCTTGATGAAAAGGTTCTCGATTAAATACCGAAATACTTTTTGAAATTTCCCAACTTAAGGTTATTTTTTTTCATTTGTTCCCAACGCATGACGTTTTGGGCATCCAATTGAATATTCATAGGAATCTGCGACTATTCTATGGAGACATTGGAATACCTAGTTATTGAATGCCCTGCTGCCTTGCACAGTAGATGTTTTTAGTTGGCAAAATGTACAAATAATACTTTTTCTCTACATTCGTTACGTTTTTGGAATTGTATTTTAAAAGCTACCCTTACTTCTTTAACTATATCGCAGCAATTAATTGTGTGTTTAGTGTGTTGTGGCTTCTAAGTGTTTGTATTATATTATTATTGTATTTGTACTGTGATGACTGTCTTGTGAAAGTTTTGTCTTTATGAAACATCTCACAATTAATAAATAAATAAATAGTGCTTGTATCCCCTGGTTAAATTTGTGTGATTGCTGTATGCACGGAGACGCCCTACGGTTTCATGCTTATTTGAGGCGTGACACGCACATATAATGTCCCTGTTTGTTTTCCTCCAAATGTGTCGATACGTCTTATTTTGCCACAATACAAGACCTGTTTTTCCAGAAAGAAATACTTGACAAGTGACAAAGCTGCAAAGTGGCCACCCTTGAGTCCAGTCTTTGCTGTTCAGGCAAAACCCCTTTGCATTATGGGTATTGTAGCATAGTTGCACCTACTTCCAGTATGTAAACCACCAGTAGCAAAAAAAGCCAAATCTGGTTCAAGGTGTTGCATGACACGGGTCCAGTAAACAGTCATCGACTATTTGAAAAGCTGTTGTTTTTTGTCTGATAATAACGTGATGCTCCTATGTTATTTTATGCGAATTCAGCACTGTTAATTGTTCTATGAGGTTGTTCTGTTCTTCCTGATTTTGAAGACTGCATCATCCCTTTCTCTTGTGCATAAGAGATGTGTTGTGTATGTGTACCCTTTTCATGTTTTTTTTTACACTAGTTGTCAAAGTTAATCACTTTTCAAAGGAAATAATATTTCTCTCCTCTGAGCGGTAAGATAGTTCAGCTGGTTGAGCGCTCACTGCTGAGATCTGGGTGTGATCTGCAGGTTCAAATCCTGGCTGGGCCAACTCTTCGTTTCATCCTTCAGAGGTTGATAAATGAGTGCCAACTTCAGTTTGTTGTATACAATTGTTATCTACAGAGCTTTAGTGACTGTGATTGGAAAATAAAGCTTAGGGACATGCCAACGCCAGCGGCACCTTAGGATTTTATAATAATTTGTTTTTCTGACTCTTCTGCAGCCTCTTCCTCTGGTAGAATGCAGATGGCCAACCTTGAGCCAGTTCTTTCAGTCAGTATTGCTTTCCATTCTGGTTCTTGTACTTCGTTGTCCCTCATTAGTAATTTGCAGCTGTCATCGGTTAATACATATACTGTAGAGTTCTGTATGCACCCAAAGGTCATACGTCTCGGGAGGATAGCTCAGCGGCAACGTGCTCGCCTTGGAAGCAAGACGACACAGAGCAAACACAGGTTCAATCCCCGGGTCTGCGCTTAGAAATCTCTGTGTATTAAGCACGTTATAAATAACCTGTCATATCATATCATACCTTTGATTGTATCTTGGACATGCGAGAAGTGGATACAGTGAATTTGATTGGCTTGAATAATAGTGATACACATGTGTGCAGGTGGTCTGATTTGGAGCTGTATTGGGCTACTTTATTAATGCTAAAATTGGTCTCTTTGCATATGTTTATTGCACCAAATTTGTGTTTAAAAAAAAAGCATACGCGATACCAACGTTTTTGGCTCCAGTTCAGGCCTTAGAAAGGTTTTGCTGAGCACTTGGGGTATTGCTGTGCCTGTTCAACCTCCTCCTGGGGCGTACCTTGTTTGCTGTAGTGGAGTACTTCAGGGGAAAAGTGGTCTATTTGGCAGAGGCAGCAGCGTGGTTCTGGCTTGTCCACGTCCTCTACCTTGCCCGGGTGTCTGTGTTTATCACCAGTTCTCTCTCTCACCCCATCTCTTCTCGGGCCCAGCTCTGCCAGTTGCACGCCTGCACTGCCTCCCCGGAAACCCAAGCACCTGGCGACTGTTTTCTGCATCCCTACAGTCCCCCCACCAGCACTTATGTCTGCACTCACCCTGCACTTGCCACCAGCTGGCTGCTCTTTATTTATGTTATTTATTATCTCATGTACTGCACTTTCCCCTCGCTCTTGCCTTGCACTTGCACGATCTGAATGACACCTGGCCTAGTAGGATCGTTGTCTGTCTTCCCTCTGTTCCCCCTCCTTTGCCTCGTCGCGCCTTGAAACACTTGTGTATAGGCGCGTTATAAATGCCATATCATATATTCAGAGTCCCTTTTGTTCCTCCCTTTAAAGAGCTGAAGCATTTGATTGCTCTTGCACTTCATGGGAAATTGGAGACCGTATGGCATCAGAAACCATACCAGTATATTCACTGAGTTGTCTTGTGTAGTATGCCCGGGAAAAGGGAGGATAACAAATATCCCTGTTAAGGGATGGTCTGCCACCAAGGAAGGTGGGGGGGTCACCCCCAGTGGGATCCATCCTGTCCGCTCGTGTGGTGTTAGGCTTAGCAAGCTCACCTCCTTAGTCCCAAGGGGGGGGGGGGCAGAGGCGGGCCTTGAGGAGAAGGAACAAATTGCCTGGATCCTTCACACTATGGAGCGAGAATTATTAAACATGGTTGTTAACATTCACAGCAATCAGTGTACTTGAGAGGACTTGTTTTTTCTTCAACTGGCCAATGTTATCTTTCTTCTGCACAAGACAGGCTTGTTTTGGTCTAATTTGGCATCAATGAGGTGTAGTTTGGGACCCTAGGCACAGCACATCTTGGCTCATGTCTGCGTATACACGGGCCACTTGCAGTGACTTAACAAAATGGAAGATGAATTTAAGGTTTCAAATCAATCATAAATGCTGGCATTGATCTGTGCTACTATGCAAACCACATTTTCTAGCCTACTGCACCATTACAGAAGAAGACAACCATATTCAAATGAAACAGGGTCCCACACGGGCACTTCCCCAATGTTTGTATTAACGTATATGATGAATTTACGCCTTGCCATTGAACCAGGGTCAATTCATTCCATTTGCATAGCTTGGTGTTTCGTTGTGCCTGATTAGGGTTTCAGCGCAAAGCTCACATCGAGAAAAAGAAAAGTGGAGAAGATGGTTTCTGCCCATCAGTGTAGAAGTGTAATTACAAACCCCTGTTCTGTGAAAAAAATACATTCAAGCATAGCATAGTATGTGATTATTATACTGATAACTAAGGTAAGGCACATGGACGATAAGAGAAATGCACACTCAATCTCTCTAAGAAATTGAATATTTAAGAACAAATATTTGGATGTCATTGGTGTGGCCTTTCATCATCAGTATGTTTTAGAAACCTGATGCTTTCAACGCCATCTTCGTATGCCGCATTATCCCCTTATATTTTAATCGTACATTTGTGTTTTCTTTGTACCAGAAAAGGTTGACATTAATCTTGTGGAGAGACCATTTATGTTCAAGAATAAGCCCCAAAGTTAAGAATGGCTTCTCATCGAAAAGCAGGATCTACATAACTTAACTTAGTGCTTCTTCTCCTAAGTTAGAGAACCAACATTTCTGAGGCGATTATTTTTTTTTGTCTGCAGGCTCTTTCCAGTGAATCTTTTGAAAGGCTTCCAGTTTTCAACAAGTCTGCTTGGCGACATTATAAGACGACAGCTGAAGCTGATGACTGGAGCAATCCCAGCAGCGAGCCCCGAGATGCTTCCAAATACAAGGCCAAATAAAGAAATGAGTGTCTTCACCCTCAATCAGCAGGACATCTCCATCCAGCGTTCTGTTCTGCTCAGAATCGCACAAGAAAAATATACTTTGTTTAGCTGAGGCTTCCTTGTAAAGATACAAGCCTTGAAATGGGTGAAAACGTGTTTTTTTTCCTGAGCTACTGATGGCACTTAGACTTTTGGACTTGGTTAAAGTATGATCAAATACTCTGAAAAGAGATTTGCACTATAATTACATTTATGTATCTAATAGTATGGAAGGCTTCCTTGATTGCACAATCGACCTTTCGGATATAACCTATGGGAAACGTTCATTGCCCTATCAAGGAAGCGAAAGGAAGTCAGGGAGGGGTGCAATCTAGCTGGGGAATTGCGGGAAGAGGTAGAAAGTGGAGTGGGTAGGGTGGAGTGAAGCAAGGGGGAGCGGGGGTTGGTGGGGAAGCGACAGGGTTCCAAGTCTGGGAGGAGGGAAAAGTGAAGGTAGGGTGGGGACAGGAAAAAAGAGTGATCCTTTTCGGAATTCATAGCACCAGGATCTGCGCCAGTGGGTATTTCGAAAAGGAGGCCATGTTTTTTAAGAAACACTTTTATCTCTCAAATCATAATCAACAAGTGATGTAACACCAAATCAGTTCAGCCTTGTATGGTTGTTTAATCTGTTGTAATGATTCATTCGATCATTGCTGGACACACATTTCATTCAGGGGCATGATGTGCATAGTACATCTAAGTCATATTCATACTTCTTTTAGAACCTTCAAGATCACTTTTTAAACTCTGCTGCAAGTAGGGAGTTTGGTGGAGTGACAAAAACGTGTTTCCCAATAGATTTGATCAAATGTGGTTTGATGGCTTTGCGTCTTTTAATAAATAATAAGGCACCTTAGACCGCCACATAATTTGTAGAAATTGTCCATACATTTGGGAACCGTTTTTCAATAAGAGGGACACATGTTTTAATTTTATTTTTCAAAAGAATTGTATTGTTGTTTATTCCATTTACAGATTGAATCCCCAAAAACTCAGAAAAACAAAGTTGAACAAAAAACAGTATAAAAACATTGCTCATTAGGAGAACCTGTAGGTGTATTCTAAATACTGAAGTGCACCATGTGTACAACTAAAATGCAATAATTGTCGAATGTTTTTTTAATTTAAATCGTATCTAGAAATTGTATATGTTAAAATGTGCTATGAAGTAGGGTAGGAAAGTTCGATTGCCCTGTACTATTTATGTGGTTACACTGCTATCAAGCGAGTTAACTTGTATATGTAGAATTGCAATGATTTTTGCATTGGTGGTTTTTTAATGTTTATGGCAATCTATCAAAACTACTTAGTAACTCCGCATGTCTAAAGGGCCTCTTCATGTTCTAAAAGCAACAATGTGGTGTATAAAGGGATGTAAAAAACTGTAAATCTTTAATGCAAGATCGACCGAGATTTTGTAGGGTATGCAGTGTATGAAGTGTTGAGTCTCCAAATGAATCATGTCAACTTGAACCAAAACTGTCAAATTGTATCATGTCATTGTCTTGCTGCGTTTTAAGTAGCAATACTACCCGGAACTCCAAAAAATAGAAATGGCCTTTTGACTGTCCCTTTATCATTTCTTTGATATTGAATCATGAAATATTTTCTCCAAAATCAATTGTTTTTAAAAAACTTATATTTGGGGCGGACGAAATGGTGGACATTAGTCTTCCACACACTTCAGTGAGGCTTTTGAGTGTTTTTAAATTTCAGAAGTTTTAGTCTGATGGAAGGACAGTTTTCAAACGCACAAAACGTAATGCGTTTGAACACGATTTTAAGAACGTCAGATGTGCATGTTACTTCAGAAATGCTACAGAATGGCAGGCAGGCGAGGGATGGTGCTTTTGTGTTACCTTACCATTTCTATTTTTTTTGTTCACGTGTGGTATAACTGCTACTTCACTGTGGTAACTGATACTTACAGAACATGACTTTTGTAAATCCTGTTCTTCATTACAATATCCACTTCAGCAGAGATGATTCTGGAGTTCAATATGTAAGAGTTCAAGTAAGTACTTGGGTAAGACTGCCAGCTGCACTTTTTGATTTCACCTTCAGAAATAATGTTCATCCTTACTTTGTTAGCCCACCTCACTCTCGCTTATAGAGTAAGGTCTATAGCTGTCGAAGTGGGCAGACTAAAGTAGTGCAGGTAACTTGCGCTAATCTGTTCATTTGTCATTATTAAGAGTACAGAAAAATATTGATCAGTGTCATAGAAATGTTGCTGGGTCCCTTTGAACTAATTGGTTTAAAAGGTCCATGGAATCTTAAACATATGCAGCACTTAATTTCTCAAGTAGGTGTGTACATGTTTTTTTCATTATATTTCAATCTGTATTCTGTCCACATTAGCGACTTTAATGTCATGTTGTATGTTCTATGGAAATATAGATATGCGACTTCTTGATAAGAAGCCGTAGAAAGCTTTTTGCTGCATCAATGACTCCAGGTGCCATGATCATGCCTTGAGAACTTGATTTTGGGGGAGACTCCTCTGCAATGTTAAGCGTTATTGAGATGGCAGAAAACCCTCTGTCTTTGAACAGGAAGTGGTTAGGACCGGATGTAAGGAAAGCAAATAGAGTACCTGACAATCCTTTCGGTATACTCTAGTTCTGTATTTACTCAGGTTTTCTAAGAATTGGTTGTGGGTGAAAGGTTGGTGTGTGGCAGAATCTCTCTCCTGAAGTGTTAGGGCTTCCTTTTGTATCGAGCATGACAGGGTAGTTTCGCAAACAGTAATTTGTTGCATCCATATGGACCTTTATGGCTACTCTTCTGCCTTTTGATTTTTGTTTTAAACAACCATGCATCCTGATATGAATGTTGGTATGAAACAAAACTCTTGTGTTTTTGGAATAGGATTATGTTTAGCATTTCCTGCTGCAGAACAGTACAGTAACAAACCAAGCTGATTCTCTGGTGGTAAACCACCTTCTCTGCGTACAGTGAACCATACCGTCACTTGGTACAAATAGAAATGAGATGATTTTGCATTTCGGTTGATTCAAAGCTATACCTTTTGGCATGCACGTGACTGAAGGCCCTTCGTAGCATAGAAGCATGCTATTATATCCCGATGGCTCTGTCCAATATTGCACCACAGAATTTGCAGGTGGATCTGGAGCCATGTGCATCATACATGAGTGTTTGTGCCCAAAGTAAACAGTGGGTGTGTAGACACAAGTGCAGCCTTAAATTATTATTAGAACCATAAATCTTTTGCCTTACATCAGCACAGGTTATTTTAAAACCCACAACTTTGGACTTCATTTCTTCCACATGATGTTACAAATCATTTTAAACTATCACTGTTGTTTAGAGCTGTCAATCAACTCAATTTCTTTGTTGTATTAAAATTATTATTTATTGAGCTTGTAAATAATTTTTTGTTTTACTAGAGTAGTTTATAGCTATAACCATTTTCCATATATACTATTTTTGGAGAGCGTATGTTCTTCTGTCTATTGTAGAAGCATAGAAGGTAAGCGAGAAGTGGGTCTTCAGAAGAAGCATATCGACTTGTGACTATGAGACGCTTTATAATTACGATTTGAAAGATGTTCGTGGAATAGAACATGAAGGGTGGTCTCCGAAATGAGAAATTATCTGGTTGCATTTTCGAAATGAAGTTAAAATTATTTGGCACCCATGTGATTTTTGTTTTTTGCTAAAATAATCTCGAATGACTTGTTTGGGAAATCCAATTTGTGTCAAGTGAATTAACTATTTACATAATAAACATAAAGAAAACGTGAGTCGTTTTAATATTCTCTGTGCAGTGTTTGAGAAGTGCTACTCATGGAATTAGCTTTTTGTGATGTTACTATATATTCCAAAAATAGAATTTCCAGATTGTGCCAACAGACCTTTCAGTAGAGAAACCCACACATTCAGTGGTATTTCTTGTGTTAAACTTTCAAAATGTCCCATTTGATCAGTAATTTTCTTAGGCTTTTTTGTTCCAATATGAAACAGATTGGAGTAGTTTCTTACCTGTAGTAACTCAATTTCGAATGGATTGTGTCCCCCAACGTATTCCTTATCTTAGATGTATTCCATCCAGTTTTAGCTGCTTCGGAAATATTTTCTCGGCAGAGGGCGCTGTGCGTCGATGTCATCGAGTCGAAGTCCTTCGAAGGCCGCCGTCGAGGGTGATGTCATTGGGTATACAAGGAGCACGTGCGGTGCCCGTTGGCCTCAGTTCCGTTTTTCCACAGTACTTGTTGCTTCTGAGACTAAGCGCGCCTCGAGTAGTTCTGTGACGCAGTAATTGTGAAGCGATATTCGAGATGTCCTCGTCGTCGACCCCGACTACCCCACGTTCGGGATTCAAAAAGTGTAAATCCTGCGGTTCCAAAATGTCCATTACGGATCCGCACCGAGAGTGTCTGTGGTGCCTCGGTGAAGGCCACGACATGGAGGCCTGTATGAAGTGTCAGGCAATGACGGGGAAGTTCTTGCGAGAGAGGAAGGGAAAACTACAGCTAGGTCGAAAACCTGACCAAAAAGCCTCAAGCGTCGAGTCGATGTCCCATGAGGAGAAATCTCCTCAACGCGAAAGGCAAAAGCATCGGTCTAGGTCCCGAAGTGGTTCACACCACGCTTCGTCTTCAACAAAAAAGTCCAAAAAAAGACGCCACTGATCCCCTTCCACCTCGTCCTCAGACGAATCTCCCAAGACAATGAAATGCCACACAAAGCATTCTTCCTCCGAAGAATGGGAAGCATTTAGAATTAAAATGGAGGTTTTGGAAAAGGCCAAGCCTCGGTCCACACCTTCCTCGGAAGCCGGCCAGGAGCGTTACCATTCCGACACTCGCGCGCCCTCGAGTCAGGGTGATCGAAGGAGAAAAGATCGGGACCCCTCCAGGACCCCCAGCGAAAAAGATCGCTCGAGTCGAGTCGACCGCTGGAGGTCACCGACTCCATCCGGAACCTGATACACCTCGAAAGGCGAGTCTTCGAAGAGCGCCTCAACACCCTTAAAGCCAGCTCCGTCGACTACTATTTCGTCAATGCCACTGTCGACCCCGAAGCCCTCGGCGCCAAATGTTTCAAAGGCTCCAATTCAGCCAGAAACTGTCAAAATAGCAGCAAAAGAAAACGCTGCGAAGACTGTAAAGGCCTCAGTCTCTACTGCAACAGCTCCTCCAGAAAAAATGTATAAACCTCTCCATGAAAAGAATATTTTAAATCCTTAACTTCATTTTTTGAAGAACAATAGAGGTCTGAGGAGGAGGAGGAGGAGGGGAGGTTCCGTTTGGCCTAGAGTATGGCACCCATAATGTCCCAGAATGTCTGATTTCTGAGGAAAGCAGAATGAGGGATCTGGTGGAAACCTTGCATAATGCAAGTGGCATTGACACTTCACCGGAGAAAGATTTTGGCAGGCCAGAACCAGGGGAACCTGCCAGTCCCTCATACAGGCAGCTGATGACAAAGGTGTTCGATTATTTAGGATGGGCTAAACCACCAACTCAGTTCATCCAAGATGATCTGACTGATATATTGAATCATGACCCCACCGAAGATCCGATTTTACCCTTCCATGCAGTCTTACAAAATAGGGTGGCCAAAAATTGGGAGACCCCGGATTCAATTCCTCCTGTGAATAAATCCCTCACTTCAAAATGCCGCCCTTCCAGTAGCGACCCCGGCTATCTGTCCAAGCACCCTACTCCTGAGAGTCTGATGGTCCAGGCAGCTTCAAATAAGCTGGCGTACCCTTCCATCCCTCGTATAGTGACGACAAGCGTGTGAATGGTTGGGCCCGCAAAGTATTTTCACCTGGGAGTATGGCGTTAAAATCGGCCAACTCCACATGTGCCTTGGCAACATTTTCGTACACTCTGTGTGAGTGCATTGCAATGGCAGCAGAGCAAATACCAGAAGGGGAAGAAAGGGAAGGATTCCTAGCCATCGTTAGAGATGGAAAGGAGGCCATGCAGCAATCCCTTCAGTCTGGATTGGACACTGCAGATAGTGTGAGCAGGTGCATGGCCACTAGCACGGTGATGCGAAGATTTGCATGGTTGAGAAAGTCGGGTTTCGCACCAGATGTGCAAAACCGTCTTTTGAACATGTCCTTTGACAGGTCTCACCTTTTTGGCAACAAGGCTGACGAGAGCCTTGAGATGTTGCAGACCTCAAAAGCGGCTGCCAACTCTTAAGGAGCTGCTATTAGACAACCTCAGCCTTTTCGTGCAACAGGACAATCTTGGAGATGATGATCCTATCGTTACTACTCCTCATATGGAAAGGCGAGAGGAATGGCCAGTCAAAGAGGCCAGAGAAAAACCACTCATGGTGGACGAGGAAAACGTACAAAGCCAGCCCCAGCTGCAGCCTCTTTACCATCAGCAGCCACAGCAACCGCCACAAAACCACTTTGTGGACTTGCATCACAAGACACCTGTGGGAGGCAGGCTGTCCCAGGATCTGCAAGAATGGCGAGCCAATGTTTGCGGTCTAGAAATAATAGCCCAAGGTTACTGCCTCCCTTTTCTAACGCAACCTCAAACCAATCCACCAGGGAGACACACTTTGAAGTTTCCAGACCTGCCCCTACAGCAGGAAGTCTTAACTCTGCTGGGCAAAGGTGCTATAGAACCAGTACCTGTAGGGGAGAAGAACAAGGGATGGTACTTCCCATATTTTTTGATTACCAAAAAGGACGGAGGACTGAGACCCATCTTGGACTTAAGAGGCTTGAACATGCTCCTCAGGAAGGACAAGTTCAAGATGGTCTCTCTTTCTCAGATCTTCAGGCCCTTCAACTTCAGGATTGGTTGGTGTCTTTGGACCTCCAGGATGCTTATTTTCATGTGTCAATCCATCTCAAGCACAGAAAAAAACAGAGGTTTGTATTTGGCGACTCGCACTATCAGTTTCGAGTCCTACCATTCGGGTTGGCCTCTGCCCCGAGGGACTTCACCAAGTTGATGGTAGTCGTGGCAGCGCACCTCAGGACAAGGGGGATTCACGTCTACCCCTACCTGGTCGATTGGTTGATCAGGGCGCGTTCTGCCGAACAAGCCCTGGATCAGCTGAAAGTCACCTACCACTTCCTCCACAGACTGGGCTTCTCCCTCAATTTCAAGAAGTCACAAATGACACCTTCCCAACAGCTGCCGTACATAGGGGCTGTATTAGACACATCCTTGGGAAAGAGCTCGCCTCCCAAGTCGAGGGCTCAAGATATTCTTCAGATGGTTTCAAAATTCCAAAATGCCCAAAATCTCCAGGCCTATGACTTCTTAAGGTTGCTTGGCCTCATGGCATCCTGCATTTTCCTAGTGCCAGAAGCAGGCCTGAGGATGAGATCCCTTCAATGGGCTCTAAACACTCAATGGTCCCAGTTCTCAGGACAAATGACGGATCTCCTTCAGATTCCAAACAAGGTTCGGCAGGATCTTCTGTGGTGGACTTGCACAGAGAACATCCTAAAAGGAGAACACTTTTAGCAACCATGGCCGGAGATTATAGTAGTGACAGACGCCTCACTCATGGGTTGGGGAGCTCATGCCAACCATCTGACAATCAGCGGTCGTTGGTCTCCATCGGAGTCCAAACTACACATCAACCTTTTAGAGCTGAGAGCAATCAGACTGGCGCTGAAGGCTTTTCTGCCATCTGTCAAGGCAAAAAATGTCCTGATAATGACGGTCTACACAGTGGCCATGCATTACCTAAACAAAAGAGGTGGTGTATGGTCACTACCTCTGGGCAGAGAGGCAATGCGGCTCTGGTATTGGGCAATTCAAGAAGGAATCTCCTTAGTGGCAGTTCATCTAACCGGGCATAAAAATATGACGGCGGATACTCTGAGCAGGCAGAGTACGGTGTCCCACGAGTGGGAACTGGGTCAGGAAGTCCTTCAGGAGATCTTCACCCTTTGGGGAACCGCTCAAGTAGACTTGTTTGTGACTGGAATCAACCAGAAGTGCAAAAAGTATTGCTCAAGGGAATTTCCCCCCAGAGGAGCCTTAGGGGACGCGTTCGTAGTGGAGTGGAACTTCCCACTGCTCTACGTGTTTCCTCCGATTCCTGTCATTCCTCAAGTCATCAGGAGATTGAGGCGGTTCGGAAACCGCATGATCCTAATTGCCCCGGATTGGGCCAGGAGAACGTGGCACCCGGACCTTCTAGACATGTCCATCTGCCCTTCATTATGTCTTCCTCAGAGAGAGGACCTTCTCTCACAAATGGAGGGCCAGGTTCTCCATCCAGAGGTCAGGACTCTCAACCTTCATGCTTGGTATCTGAAAGGCTGAGATACAAGGATTGGGACCTCCAGATGACGTCATGGAGGTATTGCTTTCGGCAAGAAGGCCAGCAACAAAATCTCTGTACCGTTGCCGCTGGAAGAAGTTTTGCAACAGGTGCAGGGAAAAGAATGTTGATTCTTTATTCTACCCCAGAAGGGTTGTCTTTCCTCTTGTCCCTGGCACACAGAGGCCTCAATGTTGGGACCATTAAAGGTTATCTTGCAGCGCTTTCCATTTTCAAGTGCTCTTCGGAAGAATGTTCCTACTTTAAAATTCCTTTGATAATACAATTCTTAAAGGGACTCACCAATGTGTTTCATCCTTCTTCTTTCCAAGTCCCAGTTTGGGACCTGAAGCTGGTTCTAAAGTTTTTAATGTGCGCACCTTTTGAACCCTTGCACACTTGTCCTTTAAGATTACTAAAGTTGAAAACTGTTTTCTTGGTTGCTTTAACATCTGCACGAAGAGTGAGTGAATTGCAGGCACTATCTTTTGGCCCACCCTATACTGTGTTCTACAGGGACAGTATCATTCTTACCTAAAGTCGAGTCTGATTTCCATTTAAATCAAAAAATTATCCTGCCCTCGTTCTATCCTCCACCTACTCCCAATAAGGAGGAGGAAAGATTGCACAGGCTGGACCTGCGAAGAGCTCAACGTTTTTACATTTCTAGGCTCTCCAAGCTGAGAGTGGATAATCAACTTTTCATTGGCTACACCGTAAGGAAATTGGGCCAGTCGGTGTCAAAACAAACCTTATCATGTTGGATTGTGCTTTGCATTTCAGAATGCTACAGATTGGCAGGCAAAGATCAACCAGAAGGCTTGAGGGCCCATTCTACCAGAGGCATTGCTTCTTCGACAGCCCTTCAAAGAGGTGTTCCTATGAAATCAATTTGTGAAGCAGCAACTTGGTCATCGCTGCACACTTTTTTCTAAATTCTATAGTCTGGATGCTTCCCACTCTAAAGAGCTTGCTATTCAGCTATATAATATTAAAAATCTACTCCCTCCTCCAGATAGCTTTCTACACTGCTTTGAGAGTCATATCTAAGATGAGGAATACATTGGAGGACACAATACATTTGAAGAACAAGTTACTTACCAACTGGTAACGTTCTTTCGACTGGATGTTCCTCCAATGTATTCCTCATCGCCCTCCCATCCTACCCCTCTGTAGATTTTCCGGTGTTATTACCACTTCAACTGTCGCAAGGCTGACACCTGGCTACCTACACTTTCTATACAACAGAGCAAGGGGGGAAAAACAAAACTGAGGCCAACGGCCGCCACGTGTACTACTTGTATACTACTCGATGACGTCACCCTCGACGGAGGCCTTCGAGGGACTTCGACTCGACGACATCGACGCACGGCGCCCTCTGCCGAGACAAAATGTCCGAAGCAGCTAAAGGTGGATGGAATACATCTAAGATGAGGAATACGTTGGAGGAACATCCAGTCCAAAGAACGTTACCTGTTGGTAAGTAACTTGTTCTTCTCCAGCGTTGGTATCGTTGATGGATTCACATGCTGTGAATATTCCCCGTCATCAGGCTGGGAAAACCCCAGTAACTTTAATATAGTAGTTTTCCTATGGAAAAATATTGACACCTTGAGTGTCCCATGAACGTTGTTATTGGTGCTTTGGGCAGCACCAATGGGATGTTGAGTGTATAGCTCTGCTTCTGCAGCTTCGCCTCAGATTAAACCGCTCCAGAAGGAGGAAGTCCTAAGAAGGATGTTTGCCTGAGGGGGAAGGCTGGAGGGCGCTTTGGAATCCATGAAAGATACCAACGGTGGAGGAATGGAGTTACAGGTAAGAAACTACTCCCTTCTCCAGCATTGGATCTTTCATGGATTCACATGCTGTGAATAGACTTTGTAACAGTAGAAATGCTTGGAGGTGCATATCAGGCAAACAGGATGCAAGCATTCAGTGATATGACAATAAGAAAAAGCATATACCTTTAAGGTAAAAAACAGGACCAGATGAAACCCCCAGAAGCTGCATGGCTTACCTTAGTGGAACAGGCGTTGGAGGACTGCCCATCCCATTTGTACATCTTCAGCATGTTGTTGATACAGAAAGCAGTGTCTGGTGAATGTGTGGGGCACTGCCCACGTTGCTGCTTGGCAAATGTCTCTGATTGGTTTGCCCGCCCATAGAGCTGTTGAGGGCGCCGTGGACCTTGTGGAATGAGCTCTGGGAGCTGATTGTAGTGTTCTGTTGGCTTTTGCGTGACATAAAGATATAGTAGCCGGCACCCAGCGTGAGATTCCCTGCTTTGAAATTGGCCTACCTTTATTGGAAGGGCCGAAAGTCACATAGAGCTGTTTGGAGGATCTGAACCATCTTGTGCGGTCCAAGTAGTACTTTAAAGCTCTCTTAATGTCCAGAGAATGTATAGCCTTTTCAGCCAGAGTAGAAGCATTAGGAAAAAAGGTTGGTAGAGTGATTTTAGTGTTTTTTTGAAAATCCGATGGAATCTTTGGAATGAAATGTGGATTCATAGAGAGAAGCACCTTGTCCCTCATGAAGCGCAGATACTGTGGATCAATGACCAAAGCCTGCAGTTCTGATACTCGTCTGGAGGACATAATAGCCACTAGAAAGATTACTTTCAAAGTGAGAAATGTGATGTCAACTGTTGACATAGGCTCGAAAGGCAGTTTCCTGAGGGTTGATGAACCTAGGTTCAGACTCCATACAGTCGAAAACCTTTTCCTTGGGTGAAAGGTTCTGAAAAGGCCCTTCTGGAAATGCTTTATTAATCTGTCACTGTAAAGCGGGGTAGAAGATCTTTTTCGTGTGAATCATGATATCACTGATAGGTGAACCTTGATAAAAGATACTGCAAGACCCTCTTTCGCTAACAACAAAAGCTAAGGAAGGAGTTGCTGAGGTGTCGCACTTAATGGCTGTAAGCTAGGTCACTTTGCACACCAAACGCAAAACTTTTTCCATTCACGGCTATATGCTGTGTCAGTAGATGGAGCTCTTGCCGCTGCCAAAATGCGGCGACAGTCCTGAGGTATATTTAGGTTTTCGAACTCGGATTGGTCAGAAGCCATGCAGCCAATTTGAGGGAGCCTGGGTTGTGGTGCCACACCATTCCCTTGTTCTGAGTTAGGTGATCCGGCTCTGATCCTAGATGAAAAGGTTTATCCACTGCCAGGTAAAGCAGGTTGGAGAACTAGGTCTGCCTGGGCCAGAACGGGGCCACTAGGATGATTTTGCTGGGAACTTTGGAAATCATTTGTACTGATTTCCTTATGAGAAAAAAAGGGGGGGGCGTAGGCAAACATCCTGGTCCACGGAAAAGAGAATACGTCCCCCACCTTGGAGTTTGGATGAGGGATCCTGCTGGAAATGTTCGCCAGCCCCAAAAACAAACAATGCCAGCAAAGGTCTAGAGGGGGAAGGCCCCACTTCGCGAAGATCTTTGCCACCTTGACGCTGTTCAGTTTCCACTAGTGTCTAGGAGTCCCTTCTGAGGCCATCTGCTTGTTTGTTCTGAATCCCTGTCAAGTGGAAAGCCAGGATCTGAATTCTGTGCTTAATGGCCCAGTGCCAGATCTTTGAGCTTCCTGGGATAGGATTTCTGAGTGTGTCCCTCCTTGCTTGCGCAGGTAGAACATGGTAGTCGTGTTGTCGGTGTGAACCTGCACCACCGAGCCCTTGATGAGGGGGAGAAAGGATTTAGAGATGCAAAAAACCCTTTGGGCTGCACTGCTCTTAGAATGTCTTGCAATGTTAGCATACTGAATTTTTGCTTTCTTATGTTCTTGTTCAGCACCCGCACGCCTAGAATAGGGCACCACTTTCCGTTTAGTTTCTTGACTACGAAAAACCTGGAATAGGTGCCCTTTCCTCTTGCTCAGGGGGGAAACCCCCCCGATGGCCCTTTTTTTTCAATATGAGACGAACCTCTGGACATAAGATGTGGAGGTGAGATTGGGATGTTTTTACCACAGAAATAGGAAATTGTGGACGTTTGAACTCCCAACAAGTGGCCGTAATGGATAGCATCTAGTACCCTGTTTGTGGATATTGAACGCCACTCGCTGAGGTGGAACGCCAACTTCCCTCCTATTTGACTGTCCCTGAGGCAGTCATTGTTGTACTTTGCTTTGACTGACTCTTTGTGAAGAGGAAGATCCCTGTTTTCTTTGACTCTGGTAGTCCTTGTTGCGTTGGGCGGTTTGAAAGAAACGACTATAGCCTTGGGAATAGTAAGAGGATCTGTTGTATCCCTTATTGTCTCGAGAACCAGAAAATCTTGCGTTTCCTGAGACTTAGCAAAAAGAACGAAGGGGGCGAAAGGATCTTCTGCCTTGCAGAGCAGTAGGGGACCTTGATGTATCCGAATCTGCTTTCATGGCCTTCAAAGCTTTGTCGATCTTTTCACTGAAAAGATTCTCACCCTCACAAGGCATGTCTACAACCTTGTGCTGTACCTCCTGGCGGAAATCCCTGCAGCGAAGCCCAGCTTGGTGCCTCAGAACCACCCCATTGTTAATTTGATTGAATCCAGTCTCAGCTAAGTCTACATCAATGTTTATGCTATGGTTCGATGCCACCTCTCCCTCTCGCACCAAAAGCATAGCTTCTTTCCTCTGCTGCTCTGGAAGGTGGTCCAATAGTTGTTCTAGATGGTGCCACATCTTGCAGTCATACCTTGCAATGATGGCCAACAAGTTGGCAGCTTTCACAGTAGTTGCTCTTATATTAAGGACTTTCTTCCTAAAGGCGCTAAAGGCGCCCATCTTGCGGTTATCATTATCCAGTGGAGTGGCACACTTGTGTTAGCGGAGAGCTTTTCCGCTAGAAGCCGCGGACACAACTGACTCCGGTGTTGGTTGTGATGATAAGCACTTCGGAGTGGATTCGGGAGCTTTACATTTTTTTTCCAAACAACTTTTGACTGCTGCTTCTGTAAATGGGTGTTTCATCGTACATAGCCCCTCCTGTCATACACGATCCAGACTTGGAATTGAAAAAAACAGCCTTTCTCCTTTTCCCCATGTGATCGATCAAGAAGCAATCCTTCTTTTCCTCCTCTGGAGTAAGACCGAATTCCTGGCAGGCCTTGGGCGCATTCTATTTCATGATGGCTATGTTGGGCGATGGTTGGGCTGGACTATCCAGTGCATCCTGGTCTGGGTCTGTATTCCAAGTGTCCGTCCTCCTTGGAGAAGAGGAGATATTGGAAAGGGGTTCCTGTGGGGCAATATACTGGTCCCAGTCATCCAGCTCTCCTTCTCCCTGCGTTGAGGACTAAATGCTCCAGGGGATGAGGGGTGGGGGGGTCTAGCCCGAGATTGGCTTGTGGGGCAAGAGCCCTGCTCGTAAGGAATTAGAAGTATCCCTCTGGCGAGGAGTAATCTGCGGGCTTTCCAACAGTGGGACTGATAGATACTAGGCTTCCAAAGCCTCAGGCCCTATTTGTCCTAAAAAATTGTGGTGGGACAACCCATGTCCATTGATGTGGATGGTAAGGAGGGTGTTTGAGTTGCCCACTACAGGCCCAGGACAGATGAATCTGGGAAAGGCGGATCTAAACCTCCTCTTTCGGGATCTGTCTCAAAAACTGCCTGATCGTCGTAAGGAGGTGCCTCAAAGTCAGATGTAATTTCATGTTGTAGGATCTCCTCTGGTAGTATGGTCGGGGACCTTTCTAAAAGAGGTTGTTCCGTAGGTGCCCTTGTCTGCTTTGATCTGCCCTTGGGAGACAGAACGTATGTTTCCAATTCGGGCTGGACCGGCCCCGTAGAGGATGTACGCGTTGCCAGGGATTTTTTCTTCGTCAGTGTGGACGGAACAGTAGTTGACAGGGTGGTCATGGACGGGATGGTAGTCGATGAACCGTTCGTAGTCATTGCACTTGTCGACGGGAGACAAGACTTTGATGGGTTAATACTGCCGTTGATGTTGTCTTTGTCACTGGTAACATCGCCGATGGACAGTTCGGATGACGACTCGGATTTGTGTTTTGTAGACTCCTGGCCTATGATATTTTTTATTTTTTTATTTATTTATTGCATTTATTATTATGGTATGATTGGTTATTCAGAACGTGCTTAATACCCAGAGGTTTCTAAGTGTGGACATGGGGATCGAACCTTTGTTGCTCCGTGTCGTATTGGTTCCAAGGCAAGCACATTGCCACTGAGCTATCCTCCCGCGACTATGGGACGCTGATGAAGA
Organism: Ambystoma mexicanum; assembly: GCF_040938575.1. Taxonomy (NCBI): domain Eukaryota; kingdom Metazoa; phylum Chordata; class Amphibia; order Caudata; family Ambystomatidae; genus Ambystoma; species Ambystoma mexicanum. The sequence continues at coordinate 951,036,886 of NC_090939.1, forward strand.
ATGATGTTTACCAGTCTACAAAGACTTCACAGATGAGGAAGAGAACGTGGGCCTTGACTTAAATGTTTCCGTCGACGACTGAGATTTTCAAGCCAAGTCCACTGATTTTTGCGGGTGTGAGCCCTTCTCCCTTGGTTCTTGTGTCATGAGACGGGGAACCTGTGAACCCTCACCACTCGACAGAGGCCTTTTCAGGGTAATGAAAGCTTGGCCTTATCCTGACTGGAAGATGGCCTAGGCTCACCTGCCCTGCCACCGCGCGAAGAGCCGACCTCCGACGCCGAATATTCTCCTTCGTTTAGCCAACAAATTAGGTGTCTATTCCTGTCCTTGAGTTTTCATTTGTGCGAACCCTTGACAGATATCATAATCTTCAGCCGAATGATTAGGTTACAAACAGTAGAGGCACTCTGAATGCCTGTCTCCCTCATATACATTCTTGAGGCCGCAGGTCTCACACGGCCTGAACAAAGATTTTTTCAGACGTGAGGATTCCATAACGGGACCCGAAACACTCCTTTCCTTTGTCTTCACTTCAGCTTTCGCTGTTTCCAGTCTTTTGACAAAGTTTTCTCACAAAAGAAGAATTCTCTCGGGATTAACTTGCGTTCTCTCCTAACAGTTTGGAAGACGGTTGAAATCTGAGGTGAACCTGCGGAGGTGGAGCTATACACTCGACATCCCATTGATGCTGTCCAAAGCACCCATAACGACATTGATGGGACACTCAAGGTGTCAAGATTTTCCATAGGAAAACTACGATATTAAAGTTACCACATTTTTCCCAGCCTGACGACGGGGACTATTCACAGCATGGGAATACATGAAAGATCCAATGCTGGAGAATATTGTATTCTTTCAGTATTTATAAAGCAGCGATCTATCCAACAAGTGGATAGCTGAGAACTGTACAGTCACAAGCATACCAATATCAGTAAAAACAATCCAACATTACAGTTATGTGACCAAGTGTATGCAAAGTAGGCACACATGCAGAGGATCTCTCTGAAACTAAAATAGGGACTGGAGTTACTGTACAAACGAGTGTGCATGTCAATGTTATAGTTGGCCCTATTGTTAAGCAACCCGATCACCACACTCCAATAAAATATAAGGTGATTTCATATTTAAACACCTATTAATTAGTGGGTGTAGAAAAAAAAAACAGGCTTTCAAATATCGAACATCAGTAACCCTTAGCGAGGTTGGTTCAAGAAATTGTACACTTCTCCAAAGAGCTTTTTGTCAATAGTTGTACAGGTGTTCTAGGTGGGGGTTTTATTTTATAATTGCTAGCCAAGTGTAGACTTTCTATTGATCGGTTTAGTTATAGGTTCAGCTAAGGCAGCACAATTGATTTAAACCACCTGTTATACAGCCCCCCCCCATAATTATAAGCAAGAAAAATAGGCTCTGTTCCTCAAAACTCAAATGTTTCAGTTCAAGTTAATCTCCAGTTTTACATTGAGAGCCACTGCCATGTTACGAACTGTGATGAATCCAAGAAATTCATCCCCTCTCCTCAAGGGGGAGAGCCGCCTCTTTGGGACTAGGGAGGTGAGCCCTCTAGCTTAACCATCCCGAGGGGTGAGGGCAAGTAGCATCGCACTGGGTTGATTTCCCCCCGTCCCCTGCACAGGAGATCCTCTAGAAGGGATATCGGCAATCTTTCCTATTCTCAAGATCCCAATATGTTTGTTGCTTATATGGGAGTTAATTTGTGTGATACCTTAAACCTTTCGTTGCGGATGGTTGGTGTGGTTTCTGATCCTCGACATGCACAGCATTCACTTGGACTAAAGGAGCAGTGACCCAGCCCACTTCCTTTCAGAGAGAGATGAAGGACCAATCCAGCCTATAGAGGGAGAGAGCAGCCAGCGGAGCCAGAGAGCGGAGACAACCTCCTCCTGTCAAGTGTGACAGTAAAAGCGTGAGCATGCACCAGGCTTGGTGAAAAGGTCCTCCGCAGAGCACTCTGACTCCTGCCAGAAGCGGCCAGCCCCAACAAACCACGCTGAAAAGGCAGAATACCAGGACACTGAGGCACCAGCATCCAAGGTCTGAAGGGAACCTCAAGAACAAGAGGATAAGTACCGCCTGAGCCACAACACCAGAAAGAAACCAATGGAGGAAAGCCAGTGGTGGTACATTCCCCAAGTTTCCAGAAGAGCATCGCTCATGTGAAACAGGTAGGTGTTGGCTCTAGGGAGAGGGAAAACTGAAGCCCCAGGCAGGAAGGTGAACCCCATAGGGGGATAAAAACTCTGAAAAGCCAAAGGTGGGCTACAAGTGACTGAGCCCCAGGACGGGATAGCGAAGCTGAATGCCCATGGCGGGCTGGGAGTAGTTGATCCCCACGTCGGGGTAGAAATCGTGAAGGTCCAGGGCAGAGACTTAGGAAAAACCAAACCCCAGGTTGGGGTGAGAAAGTTGAACACCAAAGGAAGGCTAATAGAAACCCAAGAGCCGCAAAAATAGGTGACGGAACGCCAAGACCAAGAAAGAGGTTCCAAAACCCTAGGTGGGTTGGACAGTCAGAGATTTGTGCCATAGATCCATAAGTAAGAGACATGTAGGTTTGGCTCCTAATATTCAAAGCGAAATTGAAAATGCTAAAACAAACTATGCATGAGGGCAGGAACCCTAGTAAACATGCCTCAGTAAAGAAGGGGGCTGGGGTGGGGGGGGGGTTTGAAACCAGCCATTCGGTTAAGAGAGCCGAGCCAAAATGTATTGTTCCTGATTTTGTTTTGGTTATTTGATAGTGGTAGGGTGAGAGTTGAGGCTAGGATAGGTTTTTGGACAGGGGACTTTTCGGTTGTGTTAAAGGAGACATCTTAACAAACGTCTGTTTACACCTTGTTATAGAATTGGATCCAGTTGCCCTGACTTGGGCAAAGCATAGGACTTGTTTTCGCTGAGATAAAAAAAAAGTAACATTTGAACACAATGCCTCCTTGTCTTTCTCCTAATTCTGATCTACCACAGGACTCATTTATTTTTTTATTTTTTTTTAATTAGCATTTCTCTTATTTTTTTATTTCTTTTATTGAATGATTTAGTTTGTTACAAACTTTTTCATTGGCCAATTTCAAGTCCAATTGACGAAAACACAGAACGGAATCTGTTTCCGGCTTATGACAAAACATTCCATGCTTTAGAGGTAGAGAAGTCATTCCAGAATAATAGCACTGTGAATATACCAGACTTGTGTTGGCCCGGCAGAATATAAGTCCACCTATCGTCTTGAGTTAACACTGTTGATGGTTACTGGATCCGGCTCCGATATTTATTTCGCGTATCAGTCAGTGCTTCGCATTCTGTTATTAAATGGTAGAGGGACTCCAGCTTTTTACAGAGACGTCATGTGTTAGTAGTTTCCCCTGGTTGATTTCTGGATCCCAAGACTTCTCTGGTTGGTAATAAATTTAGTCTGAAGCATAGGTAGAGGTTACGTAAATTCGGCCAAGGGAATATTCTGAGGTATGTTGGGAGTTGGTAGTTTTCGAATATCCTGGACACAGTTGATTGAGAGTCTATTGAGCCTTTAGTTCCTGTGTTTCTATCCAATCTTGGAACTGTATTTTTCTTTTGATTGACAACAGGTTGTTTTTTTAGAGTTTCCGTCGTAGTATGTAGGGACTTCAGCCAATCATCACATTTGTGCTTCCATTTATTTAGTTGATCATTGTACCCAGCCTTTTGTTTCGTTCTTAATATAACTATCGGTGTATGTTATCCTCAATTAATGTCTTGCGATATAGATCCAAGGTTTTCCACAGCACAATGGAGTGCAATGATTGCATTGCCAACTCAAATCATATTTTTACAGTGTAGAATCTTTGCACAAGGATAGAAATTTCCTCCAGAAGCGGCCCTCCAGAATGTCCCAGATCTGCCATGACACATGCAGGGTCGCTTCCGCTCCATAGGTCAGTATAGGAGTAACTTTCTGATGATAGAAAGACGCAAGGAGGCACACTCAAAACCTCCCGTATTTCCTATGGAGGATCAGTATTTGTCTGGCAAGAGAGTTGGTTTTAGCTTTCAGGGCTGAGACACAAGCTTCTTTGCATTTACTCTCATTCAACCAAACTCTGTTATGTATAAGCAAACACCCGGATCACAAGATTATTATTTGTAACGTACTTGCTTAGTTGGTCAAGTCTTCGCTGTAGCCCAATCTGTGTCTTGTCCAGGAACATCAGATCATCCGTGTATATTAGCCATTGAACAGGAGTGCCGTTCAGTATAGGCAGATTGGCTCTGACTCCCTCTTGATCATTAGAAAGGTCTGATTTATAGAAGTTGAAAAGGGTTGTCGCTAGCGGGCAGCCCTGTTTAAGACCCCTGTAGGTATCAATGTTTTCAGTCACTGCTCCTCCGGATGAAAGTCTGACTTGGATCGATGTATTCTGGCAGAGTGCACAGATGGTTTCCAGGAAGTCTGATGGGCAACCCCATGTTCGCAGTTTTTCCCATAGCATTTCTCTATGGACCAAATCAAAGGATTGTTTAAAGACTATGTATATAAGTTAGTTTTAGTTTGGATGGCTTCCAGTTTTAATACGTTTGTGATTATTAAGTTGATATTAGTTCCGATCCTTTTGACGGATCCTGTTTGACGAGGGTCTCTTCGGTTAGTTGATATAATTCTCTTATAGATATTAATAACAACCCCAACTTCCCCCTACCTTCCACACCCCGGCCCATTTTGCAGACATTTCAGTTACATTGTGGCAAATGTACCACCCAGACTTGCACCAACAGTTGTTACTAACTCTTGCAATGCCCAGTATATGCAGTTTCTGGTGCAATATGTAACATTATAGTCCTTATGTGAGAAGCTAAGCATTTCTTTCCAGTCTTTAGAGAATGCAGAATGTTCCCCTGTAGAGAATCTGTCAATCAATCCATCGCTAGAAAGTTCCAGACTATGGAAAACCATTCCGTGGTATGAGGAGGTTCTTTCACTTACCACTTCTGAGCAATCGCTAGCAGCACCGCCAGTTGCAACATTACGAAGGCTTTCTGAGTTGGTTTCGGCTGCCACTTAAAGTCCTCATCAATACTAAAAGACATGATCATTGGGATCTTGGCTTCTGCCAGGGAAACATTTAATTCGTATGTTTGTGCACACTTCCCAATACTGTGTCAGTATTGGGCAACTCCACCAGACATGTTCCCAATCTCCCACCCGTCTGCACCCAGCGTTGATACGTTGATGAATGTTTAATTTTCCCCATTCGACCTGGAGTGTAGTGCCATTGCACCAGAACTCTCTAATCTGAATTGATCTGGTGAGCTTGGGGATTGCTTTCCACAGGTTTTCCCATTCTAAGTCCGAGATCTCTGCTACCAAAGTAACCTGCCAGCATCGCCTATAACTAGTTGCTTCCTTGAACTCCACATCCCCCATAAATTTGTGTAGGTTTGAAATAAGGGCCTTGACCCCAGGATTGGATGCAACAAAACTCTCCAAGGGTGTTTACTCTCTGACCACCGCAGATTTTACTGGTGGGGCAAGAATCCAATTTCGAAGGGATTGTGTCCTCCGACGTATTCCAAATCTATGACAGACTCCCAAAGCAGTACCACACTATGGAGGAGGGAAAGAATTTAGCCTGTAAAATTTAGAGTACCCAATCAAATGGCTGAATAGAGGACTGCCTTACCAAAGGCCAAATCCAGCCCATGGATGGAGTCCAGGGAATAGTGTTTAACAAACATATGGACAGAGGCCCATGTGGCTGCTTCACTTCACAAATATTCCGAATAGGAACATCCCTTCGTAGAGCAGTGGAGGCAGCCACACCTCTAGTAGAGTGAGCCCGTAGGCCTACCAGAGGGTCCTTCCCCGCCAAACGGTAACACTCAGTGATAGTCAAAGCAATCCATCTGGACAAGGTTTGTTTGGAAACAGCCTGACCCAAGCGGTGTCCAGCATAACCTACAAAGAGCTGATCGTCCACTCTGACCTGGGACATATGTGAAATATAAAAGCTCAAAGCTCTCCTAGGATCCAACCTATGGAGCCTCCCCTCTTCCTTCCCAAGATGCAGAGGAGGATAAAAAGCCAGAAGAATCACCTTCTGGCTCAAATGAAAGTCAGGCACAACCTGCAGAAGAAAAGAAGTTTGCACCCGCAGGACAACGCTGCCCTTATGGAAAACAGTAAAGGGTGGCTTGGCAGAGAGTGCCTGCAATTCACTCACTCTGCGTGCGGAAGGAACCGCAACTAAAAACAGTTTTAAAAGACAACAGTCTCAACGGACAAGAGTGTAAGGGCTCAAACGGAGCTCCCATCAGAAACTTTAAAACCAAATTCAAATCCCAACCCGGCAACTGGAAAGGGGACGGTGGAAACACATTAGACAGTACTTACAGAAACTGTGAAATAAAGGAATCTGTGGAAAAAATGGGCCAGATGGGACAAGCGGAGGAGGGAAGGGGGGGACCAAGGCTTCAGAACACACTGGTGTTGCCAAAACGAGATCGCCCCGTCACTGTACACGCAAGTGAGATTATGGGTGTAGTAGAGGAAACCTGGGACGTAGTTGTTAAGAAACACAATTGGATGTACCCTTCACCACTGAAACCAATGTTCTTCAACCCTAAGTTTACTCCGGGCCTCAATCCCAAGGCCTTTAAGGAGTGGAAACAGCTAGGGTGTGAAAAACCTAAAGATATGTTTCATGGGGAGGAGGTAAAACATTTACCCAATGCAAACTAGAGATGAGTCTGTCAGAAAACGATATATTCCAGTATTTCCAGATAAGATGAACAAGTTACTTACCAAACTGGTAACGTTCTTTCGATGGGAAGTTCCTCCGACGTATTCCACATCTATGGCATGTAATTTCCACAGCTATGCCCTTTGGAAACTTTTCAGCACAGGGTGTCTTGCGTCCATGGGGTCGAACCTATGTCCCTCGAGGGCCTCTGTCGGTGGTCGACGTCACCTGATGTTATATAGGATGCATGGCGCCTGTTGCCTGAGTTCCATTTTTTCTGACACCGAACGTGTATAGCTTCATGAAACTCGGCGCGCCTCGTGCATTCATCGATCTCTTATGATGTCTATTTCTTCAACCCCTCTGACTCCAATGTCCGGGTTCAAGACTTGCCGGGACTGCAAGTCCAAGATGTCATTGACCGACCTGCATCGTATTTGCTTATGGTGCCTGCTCCAAATGTCAGTCTCCCACAGCCAGGGCTTTGCGTGAAAGGAAGGGGAAGCTCCGTGCAGGTAAACCCTCGAAGTCCTGTATGTCTGGATCGAAGTCTAGGGTTTCCACCGACTCGAGGGGCGACTCTCTGCGTCGGGAGGAAGCTTGAGGTTCTTGGTCCCGGAGTGGTTCCCGCCATGCCTCGTCTCGGAAGCATCAGCACCGGTCGCCTTCCCCGTCCTCTTTGGAGGATGGCGCTGTGCGTAAGGTAGCCTGTATCACGAAGTCCTAGACTCTGAAGGAGTGGGCGGCTTAAAAAGAACAAATGTTGGCGATTTTCCAGCCGCAAGGCATGATTCCTATCGCGCATTCTCACGAAGCCAGCAGAGAACGCTCTCGATCCGCGGCTCGTACGCCTTCGGGCTCGGGCTAGTGCCGCGACTCACACCGGGAGCCCTCGAGGTCCCCTGCGGATGAAAGCAGTCACAAGAGACGTGCGTCCGGGTCTCGGTCCTCGTCCCCTGCGAGACCGTTGCAGCCTGTGGAGGTACCGACGCAGGAGTCGACTGGTTCGGCACCGGCCCAGTCGGACTCGGACGATGCTTTACCGTCCAATGGGCGTAATGTGTCTGAGGAGTTTCATGGGGCTTCCCCTACATCTAGGAGGCCGGTATTGGGCCCCAGACCCGCTTCTGTCACTTAGGCTGGGGTTTCTGAACCTTTGCCCGACATATTTGAAGGGGAGGAAAGGTTGGAGATTGAAGACCCTGTTTCTCAGGATGAGGCTCTGGGATTGTTGGGTGACAGTCCCTTGGAGGAGTTGAGGCAGACCCTCCATGATGCCAGTGGCCTGGATACTTCTCTGGAAGTTGGGTTTGGTAGGCATGAGCCAGGGGCTCATGCAGACAATTCCTACAGGCGGCTCATGTCTAGGGTAGCTGAATACCTGGGGTGGTCCAGTCCTCCTGAGGATTTTATTCAGGATGACCTTACTGACTTCTTGGACCAAGGTCCCCTCTCTGACCCGGTATTGCCCTTAAATCTAACATTGCAAAAAAGGGTGTCATCGGCTTGGCAGGCCCCGGATTTGCGGCTGGCGGTCAATAAGAATTTGTCAAAAAAGTACCGGCCATCTGTTAGCGACCCCAGCTATTTGTCTACTCACCCCACTCCAGAGAGTTTGGTGGTTCAGGTGGCTATGGCCACCTCGAGGCAGCAGGTGTACCCTACCATCCCTCCGGATAGGGACGACAAGCGCTTCGACGGATGGGCTCGGAAGGTCTTTTCTTCAGGGAGCATGGCACTGAAAGCTGTCAACTCCACATGTGCCTTGGCAAGATTTACACACACTCTGTGGAACTGTGCTTCCTTAGCGGCTGAGCATATTCCCGAGGGGGAGGAAAGGGATGGCTTCCTAGCCCTCGTGCGTGACGGCAAGGATGCTGTGTGAATCCCTTCAGACTGTGTCAGCCGGTCCATGGCTGCGAGCACTGTCCTACGCAGGTTTGCGTGGTTGCGGAAGTCAGGGTTTGCTCCTGATGTGCAAGCCCGTCTTCTGAACATGCCCTTTGATGGTGTTCATTTATTTGGCAGCAAGGCTGACTAGAGCCTTGAGAGGTTGCAGACCTCTAAAGCTGTAGCGAAGTCTTTGAGCGCTGCAGTACGTCAACCTCTGCCTTTTCGTCCTAGGGGACAGCAATGGCGGGGAGGTTCCTTTCGTTTCTACTCCTCTTTTGGGTAGATCGAGAGGAGCTGCCAGTCAAAGGGGCCAACGTAAGGGTACCTGTTGTGGACGGGGTGCTTGGGGTGCAAAAGCCACGCGGGCAGTTGCCTCTTTGCCATCAGGCACTGCCACAGCTGCTCCAGCTCAATCATGAGGCCATGTCCCATGGTTCGCCGGTTAGGGGCAAACGGGCGCAGCATCTTGGAGAATGGCGTGCCATTACTTCAGATGTGTGGGTGTTAGGCAGAATCCTGTGCAGTGCCCTTAGGGACCACTACACACAATTAAGACTACAGGTGGCAATATAAGTTTACCTTTGGTACAAGCCTGTACTACTAAGTTATAGTGGTAGCAGTAGCAGAGCAGCGAGGCTTATCTCAAGAGTATATGAGCAGTAGCAGAGATTACACAAAGGGACCACAATTACTGTGACTCAAGCAAACACTGACTCAAGGTTTCAGGTAAAAAATATAAGTACACTTATTTTTAAACCATCAGTTATAAACTCAACACCTCTATTAAACTTTAAACAAAACCACAGGTTAAATATACTACAACTAACCAATTCACTTTGTACAGTAAGTCTCAAGGTAAGTACCCTGTGTTTGAATGAACCAGTGTTATGAACAAAACACGATACAGCGTATACTGTTGCGATCACTTTTTGACAGTTCGGTCTACTCAATAAACGCGTATCCGTGACATGAAATGCTACCGTGGCAAAAAAACACTTAGCACCTGAGATACCCAGAGGGAGTTGGAGGCAAAAATCGCAGGCAATATTTAGGTTAGGCAGACAGTATCGAGAAACACTCAGAAACAGAAGCTCAAAAGTCAAAGGGTCGGAGCCAGGTTTAAGTGACACTGGAGACCTGTGCCGAAGATCACACCGTCAGACAGTTCACGATTCAGTGTAGCCAAAAAGTACTTGGATATTGTCAATGTTCGGAAGCAAAAGTTATAAGAAGGAGGGAAGACAAGGACGAGCCTTGAGAATGAAGAAAAGGGATTCACCTAGTTTCCTCGAGTAGAACACAGTACCTTATTTCCACGATGCAGCTGGTGCCCTGGCAGTTGTTCCTGTTGGTTTCCCGCAGACCCACGATTCCTGGAGCTTCGTTCTGAAGGATGATGTCTGAAGGGGGTCTGCACCAGACAGGGATGAAGCCAGCAGCAGCGACAACGCAAAGGTATGCTCCTTAAAAACAGGAGAGGCTCAGCAGTTGGCTATCCGGACCACTACAGCAGTGTGCAGCGATTTCGACCACAGCAGAGATCTCTGGCTGAAGAAGATGAGCTGGTTATCCCCACCAGGCTCAAGGGAAGAAGACTCCGGACTGGATCTCCTCTTAGTCGTCAAAGGGTAGATAGCCCAGGACTGCAGCAGGGTGTCACCGAGACGGGGTAGTTGCAGCAGCCGTCGTTCTCCGCTTCTCTTCGGTGTCTTGTAGTTCCAGAGGCGACTCTGACTTCTAGCCCAAGAGACCTGCCTTTTATGCACAAAACCCCCATTCACACAGCCTGGCTGTCAATCACGCAGCAGGGGGGATGTCCAGCCGGGACAACCACCTCAGCCAATCATGGCAAAGTGCGACTTGGGTTTCCTAGGCTACTCTGTGCAGGGGGTGATTACACTCCTTCCCCACATTCAGTCTACCTAGACTCCCAGGCGCCAAGAGGAGGGCTTCTCTGCAGAAGCCCGCCAAAAGACGGTGAACAAAGAAGGCAAACCTAGTTTGCCGCACAAAGTAAAACACAAGAAGGACTTTAACAAAAAGAAATGGCGAATAAACCCAACCAGAGCCAAAAGAAAGACGATTTGGTCAAGCGGGTTTATGTTCGAGGCTAATATAATAGCCAAGAACAGTACCACGTTTAATATAATCGCGGTAGAAAAGTTGGGGTAGACACCACTGCCACCAGCCAAGTCTAAATGTTAAAAGAGCAAATCAATGCTCAGGGAGGTACAGACAGAAAAGGGGTACAGATTAGCCCTTTCCAGTACTCCATGTAAGATGGGGTGTACTGGGTCTGTGGTAAAAATGACTATGTAAAGTAAATGGAAACTTTACCTTTCTCTGGTGGACAGTAGTCAGCCCCAGCGAAATGGAGTCCGAGGGAAGTCTTAAAGACAACCCTGGGTTACTACACTAAAGGTGCTGTGTAACCCGTACAAGAACAGGGGCACCTGGAGTGGTGGTCTCCAGTGCCCAAGATCACACACTGAGTAAAAACACATAGGCCAAAACACATGTAAGAGTGGAAAAAAGATGTACACTCTTACCAGGTGGAAAAAAATAAACTAAAGAAATCCAGCAAAGATGCTGGGGGACTCACTAGGTGAGGGAAATTATCCCTAGAAGGAGAATTCTCCCTAACACTGAGTTCTGGATATCATAGCCCACGGCTACTGCATTCCCTTCCTTCAGCGGCCTCACGACAATCCACCGGGGAAGCTCTCTTTGAAGCGTCCAGATCCGCTCCTTGCGCAGGAAATCCTATCCCTCCTGGAGAAGGGTGCCATAGAACTGGTGCCTGTAGCGGAGAGGAACAAGGGATGGTGTTACCTGTATTTTTTGATCCCCAAGAAAGACTGGGGATTGAGACGCATCATGGACTTGCGTTGGTTGAACAATCTTCTAAGGAAGGGTAAGTTCAAGATGGTAACTCTTTTTCAAGTCCTCCACGCCCTTCAACTTCAGGATTGGTTGGTGTCTCTGGACCTCAAGGATGCTTACTTTCATGTGCCGATTCATCCCAAGCACAGGAAGTACCTGAGGTTCGCGTCTGGTGACTTGCACTTTCAGTTTCGGGTCCTGCCATTCGGATTGACCTCTGCACCGAGGGTCTTCACCAAGCTGATAGTGGTTGTGGCAGCGTACCTCAGGAGAGGGGGGATTCACATCTACCCCTACCTGGGCGATTGGCTGATCAGGGCGCGTTCTCCTGAGCAATCCCTGGATCATCTATCCGTCACCTGCCATTCCCTTCACAAGCTGGGCTTCTCCCTAAATTTAAAGAAGTTGCATTTGACACCTTCCCAATACATCGGAGCAGTGCTCGACACGTCCCTGGGGCAGTGTTCGCCTCCCTAGGTGAGGGCTCATCACATTCTGCAGATGGTGGACAAGTTTCAACATGCCCAGAGTCTCCCGGCTTTCAAATTCTTAAGGTTGCTCGGCCTCATGGCGTCCTGCATTTTTCTGGTTCCAGACGCCAGACTGCAGATGAGATCCATGCAGTGGGCTCTCAAGATGCAGTGGTCGCAGTTCTCCGGCAAGATGTCGGATCCCGTTCAGATTCTGCTCTCGGTCGCCCAGGATCTTCTATGGTGGGCCGACGAAGGAAATCTGATGAAGGGGGCACCGTTTTGGCAACCATGGCCGCAGGTACCGATTGTGACGGATGCATCCCTCACAGGATGGGGCGCTCATGCCAATGAGTTGACAGCCAGCGGCAGTTGGTCTTCGTCAGAGTCCAGACTCCACCTCAATCTGTTAGAGCTGAGAGCCATCATGCTGGCCATGAAGGCTTTTCTGCCGTCTGTGCGGGGGAAGACTGTCCTGATTATGATGGACAACACAGTGGCCATGCATTACCTCAACAAAAAGGGGGGGCAGGGTGACTCCCGTTGTGCAAGGAGGCAGTGCAGCTCTGATTCTGGGCCATCCAACAAGAAATCTCAATCTCGGCAGTTCATCTGGCCGGAGACGAAAACACAGCGGCGGACGCTCTGAGCAGGCAGGCCACGGTCTCTCACGAATGAGAGTTGGCTCAGGAAGTCCTTTTGGAAATCTTTGCCCTTTGGGGAACCCCACAAGTGGATCTCTTCGCCACCAGTGCCAACTGGAAGTGCGAGAGATTCTGCTCGCAGGAATTTCCCCCAAGAAGAGCCTTAGGGGATGCGTTCGTAGTGGAGTGGTCCTTCACACTGCTGTATGCATTTCCTCCAGTCCCCGTCATTTCTCAGGTGTTGCAGGGGTTAAGGAGGTTCGGTTCCCGAATGATCCTCATTTCCCCGGATTGGGCCAGGAGAGCGTGATACCCGGACCTTCTCGACATGTCCATTTGCCCTCCATGCCGTCTTCCCAGCCGAGACAATCTGTTCTCACGGGAGGGGGTCAGGTTCTCCATCCAGAGGTCAGGTCTCTCAACCTTCATGCTTGGTATCTGAAAGTTTAAGATACAAGGATTGGGACCTCCTGGATGACGTGATGGAGGTGTTGCTTTCGGCCAGGTGGCCCGCAACAAAATCCCTGTGCCGTTGCCAGTAGTTTTGCGATTGGTGCAGGGGTCAGAATGTGGATCCTTTCCAGTGTTCTATTCCTATGGTGTTGTCTTTTCTGCTTTCTTTAGCCCACAGGTGCCTTCAAGTGGGTACCATTAAGGGTTACCTGGCGGTGTTGTCTATATTTAAGTGCTCGCCTGAAGAGTGTTCTTACTTTAAGATTCCTTTGATTTCACAGTTTTGAAAGGACTTTGTAATGTGTTTCCACCGTCCCCTTTGTCCAGATGGATTGTTTTGACTATCACTGAGTGCTACCGTTTGGCGGGGAAGGACCCTCCGGTAGGCTTACGGGCTCACTCTACTAGTGGTGTGGCTGCCTCCACTGCACTACAAAGGGGTGTTCCTATTCGGAATATTTGTGAAGCAGCCACATGGGCCTCTGTCCATACATTTGTTAAACACTATTCCCTGGACTCCATCCATGGGCAGGATTTTGCCTTTGGTAAGGCAGGCCTCTATTCTGCCATTTGACTGGATACTCTAAATTTTACAGGCTAAATTCTTTCCCTCCTTCATAGTTTGGTACTGCTTTGGGAGTCTGTCATGGATGTGGAATGCGTCGGAGGACACAATACCTTCGAAGAACAAGTTACTTACCAAATTGGTAACGTTCTTTCCATGGGATGTTCCTCTGACCTATTCCACATTGCCCTCCCAGCCTGCCCTTCTGGAGAATTTCCTCTGTGATTACAGCTTCCATTTCCGCAAGGCTGTAGGCAGTTATACTGGCAGGAGACTGGTGTCACACGTTCTGTAGGGGAAAAAACTAAACTGAGGCAACGGGTGCCGTGCGTCCTATATATAACATCCGGTGACGTTGACCCTTGACGGGAGCCCTCGAGGGACATCGGCTTGACGCCATTGACGCAAGACGCCCTCTGCTGAATAGTTTCTGAATAGCACAGATGTGGACATTACATGTCATAGATGTGGAATACGTCGAAGGAACATCCCATCGAAAGAACGTTACCAGTTTGGTAAGTAACTTGTTCGTCTTACCTGGAAATACTGGCATATAGATTTTTCTAACACTCATCTCTAGTTGGCATTGGGTAAATGTTTTACCTCCTCCCCATGAAACATATCTTTAGGTTTTTCACACCATGCCTGTTTCCACTCCTTAGAGGCCTTGGGATCGTGGTCCGGAGTAAACTGTGGGTTGAAGAACATTGGTGTAAGTGGTGAAGGGTACGGCGTCCAATTGTGTTTAACAACTACGTCCCAGGTTTCCTATACTACACCCATAATCTCACTCGCGTGTACATTGACGGGGGATCTCGTTTTGGCAACACCATTGTGTTCCGGAGCCTTGGTCCCCCAGCACCGTTTGTTCCATCTGAGCCCATTTTTTCCACAACTCGCCCGAGGACCATTCCTTAATCACCCTTATCTGGGAGGCGCAATAGTACTTCAAAAAAATTGGGGAGACACATCCCACCCCTCTCAGTAGGGAGCATTAGTGTACTTAAGGCTACTCACTGGCCCTCATTACAAGGCAGCCGGTGGACCATGGTGCTTATTAGCACCATGGTCCATGCCGGATTCCGCCATGGTGGATGGCGGAATTACCGCCCCATTCCAAGGTGTGGGGCGGTAATTCCCCATTTGCCCTTCCCCATTCCCATTTTTGCCCCATAGGGCATAATGGGGATGGGGAAGGCGCTAATTACGGCACCGTAAATTACGGTGCGTAATTAGCACCAAGGTCGCTTAGCGCCTTGGACTTTAACGCCTGCAAAAAGCAGGCGTTAAAGTGTGAATCAGGCGTTAAGGGTTTAACGGCGCCGACGCTCTTTACGGCCCCGTTAACCCCTTAACGCCTGACTTGTAATGAGGGCCACTGTGTTTTATTCTACCATATAAATGCTGATATAGCTCTGGATTCTGTGAAAAAACGACAGTGGAACCCTGATAGGTAGTGCTTGAAAGAGATACAGAGCTCTGGGAAGGGAGAATTTATTCTACCTAACCATGAAATGGAGAGGGGCTCCCACCTCTTTAATTGCGTTTCTATTTCTTGCAACAAAATGGGGTAATTTGCTGCTTATAAACCTTTAAGTGTAGGGGTTATTTGTACCCCAAGTAGTTTTACCCCCTCCCATGCCCACCCAAGTTCAGCATGTTCCTGTGGGCCCTGCATGTCTAATGGTGGGAGGGATACATTTAAAATCTCAGATTTAGCTACATTAATCTTTAGTCCTGCTACATCACCAATGAGCTCAATTTCCTGAGTGGCTGCCTGCAACGTGTTGGCTGGATCTGCTTCCATTAGGAGCATGTTGTTCGCATACACCATACTTTTATGAGATATACTGCCAAAGAGTATCCCTTTTATTCCCTCTGTCTGCTGAAACTTGGCCAGTGGTTCTAGATGAAGTGCATACAAAAGAGGTGACAGGAAGCAACCTTGTTTGCTTCCCCATTTTAAAAAAAGGAGAGATATATGGCAGTTTATTAGCAATTGTGCTGTGGGGTTTTTAGTTTGCCTTAATCAGCCTACTAAACTTCTGTCAAAATCCCATCTTGGTCAAGGTTAAAAAGAGAAACTGCCATTTCACTCAGTGAAATGCCTTTCCTGCGTCTATAGAGATGAGAACTGTGGGGAGTCTGTTTCTTTTCCACCTTCTCTAAAATGTGGCAGACTCTACAAATATTATCGTACGTCTGCCTATTTTTTATAAAGCCCGTTTGATCAGGGTGCATGAGCGAGGGCATAAGGTCGAGCAGCCGGTTTGCTAACACCTTACCTTTAATATTAACGCAAAAATATTTACTATTGGGTGATATGACCCATAGTTAGTTGGATCTTTTCCCGGGTTGGGGAAAAGGATTATTCAAGCCTCATCCATGTAAGGTGATATTTGGCCTGTTTGCGTAAAAGATTTATATAATTTGGTCAATATGGGGGCTAATAAATTACTAAATGTTTTGTAAAACCAGGCTGCAAAACCCCCTGGATGTGGTGACTTATTTAGGTGGAGATCCCGGATAGCCTGAAGCACCTCATCCAAAGTCATGGCCGCTTTGAGCTCCTGACTATCTGCGGACGTGAGCTGGGAGAGAGTGACCGAATCTAAGTTTTCTTTTTGTGAAAGTGCCACCGGAGCTTTGGCTTTATATACATTTGTATGGAAGGAGTGAAAATGTGTGAGAAAGCCATCAGTTTCTGAAGTAGTCTCCCCCGAGGGCAGTTTGATTGGTTGTATTATCCTTGATGCTGCTCTCTGACAAAGCATGATTGCTAACAGGCAGTCTGTTTTATTTGCTTTGATATAATATTTTTGTTTTGAGTAGAGAAGGGCCTCCTCAGCTTTTTTTTTGCTGTATAGAGGTTTAATCTACTGTCCGCTGCCTTAAACTCTTTCTGAAGCAATGGACCTGTGCTTGTTTCCATCTTCTTAAAATTCTAGCCAATTCCTCTTCTAGTTCCAATTCTAAAGCCATACTTTGCTCATGTCTATTAGCCTCTGCTGCAATGAGAAAACCTCTTAGTGTAGGCTTAAAGCATCCCAGATAGGTATTCATCGTCATCTCCCCCACCCGGTTTAGCTCAAAGTATTCTCTTATTTGCTCTGCCATTTCCTCCCTTACCACCGGATCTTGCAATATCGCTAATGGGAATCTACATGACCAAAGTTTTTGTTTCTGTTTCGAGATCTTCAGCTCTACCGTAATTGCGGCGTGATCTGATAGATTAATAAATAGTGTGTGTCGTGATTTGTGTAATCGATCCTAGGAGTGTGGTAGACGTTCAAACATAATCTATCCGGGAGAATGACTGGTGTACATGCGACTTAAAGGTATATCCCTTCTCCTTCCCCCCTTAGGGTAAGCCAAACATCCACCATGGATAGATCTGTACATTTCTGTTGCAAGCCCACCGTGGAGTGGCTACACCGTATCGGGTCAGCCTACTGTGGTCCCTATCCGGGTGCCATGCTATATTGAAATACTCCAATATCAGTAATTCCCCTTCCATGAAAGACTCCAATTGCCCTATAGCACATTTCGGAAAAGATTCTTGGCCAACGTTTGGGGCATATATTGAGGCTACTGTTAGTGTAGTAGTCATGAGTTTTAAAATTGCAAATACATATCTGCCCTTCTTATGAGCCTTAGTGTGCACTATTTGAAAGTATAACCCTTGCTTTATTGCTATCAGCACACCTGCTACCTTACTTTCTGCAGTCGCCTGTAATATAATCAGGCATTGGCGTAGGCGAAGTTTCCCTTTGTCTGCATTTCAGATGTGAGTTTCTTGAAGCGCCACAAATCCGGTTGAGGCCCCCACAAGAAGTACTCAACTTTCCTTCTCTTCTGCTGAGTATTAAGCCCCCTTACATTCCACGATAAGTGCCTGAATTGTTCTCTATATTTTATCTGCGCCTAAAAGTAGATACATTCTGACAAATTTCTATCATATCAGAGTTATTCTTCAGCAAAATACCTTAACAGAACACCCCCCCCCTTCAAATCTCCTAACATCCCAGCAAACATGTTTCACCCTCCCCTTCCCTTGTCCCTGGTGTGAGACAGTTCCTATTGTATTTGGGGACCACCACTCCCGGCTGCAAATCACACTGTGTTCCAGGGTTAAGTGCAGAGAGTCCTAGCTCCCCCATCTGTTCTCTGAACAGGCAGAATCCAAGATGTTTCTGTCCGTCAAATCTGCTTTTTGTATTTTCCGTGACCAAGTCTATATTTCTTTAGCAAAGATTGTCAAGGCTGGATCCTCGGATTCTTACAAAGTACCAGATTTATGGGTTTGGGCATCTAAGCTTAGTTCTCCAGTCTTCCCCTTGAGGGCCCCTACGATTCCCCTTGTGCCGGTCCATGGATATCCAATCCTCCGTTTTTGCGGATGATTCCCCTCGCCGTAGTATCCACCTCAATATGCAGAACTGCCATGCCAACTTCCCTTAATGTAATCCTATGTTGTCTGCCATTCAGATTGAAAAGTAGACTGAAGGGAAAGGTCCATCTATATCTTATGCAGCGTGCCTGAAGTGTTTTTACCACTGCATACATATCTCAGCGTTTTTGAAGTCAGCCTGGGTAAATCCTGGTATAGTTGGATTTCTATCTCATTATGCATAATCGTGGCTGCAGTTCTCGCTTCCTTTTATTTTGTGAATAGAGTGCACAAGGTGCTAGCTCATCACGTGGGCGGGTACTCAGATCCAGCCTCCTGGGTCCCGTCCTGTGAACCCTGTCTAAAAGAATGTTGATGGGTTCTGCTTCAGTTGTGAGGTCTGCAAACATGCAAGTCATTGTTTCTTTCAA